>NC_138550.1:24256288-24873788 GCF_964273705.1 Natrix helvetica
GTCCCTGAGATCAGCAAGACGTACTCTTCCCTGTCACCATCTCTTCGGGACGGTTTAGGTCCAAAAGGACTGTCCAGCAGCAAAAATATCGACTGCGCTCTCAGAACTCCAAGATTGCATGTCGTACCTTTATGACATCAGCTCCTGTCTCCCAAGCTTTTCCGGTTTTAATTACTTAATTATATTACATATTTCGGCAGCTGAAACTGAAGGGCCATTCCAGCAAAAGCTCTTCCCTTAAATCAATGTCAGCACTTTGTAAATAGTCCTCTCCATATAAACCCTGAAAATGGGTTTCTCAGATTATTGCTGTGACATAAGGGGTAAGCTAAACTAAATTCTAAAATTTATCAGAATCTTGGTTCATGTTGCTATTATCGGATGTAGCCCAGAGGTGGTATTCAGCAGGTTCTGACCAGTTCTGAAGAAGCAGTAGCAGAAATTTTGAGTAGTTCTGAGGACCGGTAAATACCACCTCTGACTGGCCCCGCCCCTTCTATTCTTTGCCTCCCGAGTCCCAGCTGATCGGAAGGAAATGGGGATTTTACAATATCCTTTCCCTGGAGTGGGCAGGGAATGGAGATTTTACGATATCCTTCCCCTGACACACCCACCAACCCAAGCCACGCCCACCAAGCCACACTCACAGAACCGGTAATAAAAAAAATTGAATCCCACCACCGTCTTTCTCTTTTTAGTAGCAACTAAAGCTCTGAAGCAAATAATGCTTCTGTGGAAAGAGAAAGCTCAGATAGAGAGTATACAAGTAATCTTATCTATAGTTCCTAAAAGTGGTTTTTATTCATTTTTGTTTGCTTCCTGACTTTTTTGCAGTGCTTTGACATATGCTGGTTTTGGTGTGTGTGTACATGTGTGTGTACGTGTGTGTGTGTGTGTGTGTGTGTGTGTAAGTTGAGGTTGAGCTCAAATCTTGAGACTGGATCAAGAGTTTGTACTACTGAAGTGCAGTTTCATGGGGTGGATCTAAAACTGTTTTGAGTGAAATTCCAAAGCTTTCTAAAGTTATGCTCACCTTAATCAATTATCTTTTGTGGCCTGAGCATGGACATATTTGAGTCTGTAAAACAATGGATCAGGGTCCAGTTCTGAGCTGACAGTGATAGTGCTCCAGACCAGTGGTGGGATTCATAAAAATTTTCTGCCGGTTTTGTGGGTGTGGCTTGGTGGGCGTGGCAGGGAAAGTATACTACAAAATCCCTATTCCCTCCCCACCCCAGCTCCATTGTCCTGTTCAGGGCAACGAAAGAAGATTTCCGCTACCGGTTCTCCAGAACTGTTCAGAACTAGCTGAATACCACCTCTGCTCCAGACAGTAATGATCTAAAGACAGAAGTAGAAGATGTCTGGGCAACCACCTTTGTAAAATCTTTTAGAAAATCTAAAAGTGCCAGGCCTCACTTTAAGCAGAGTAAATGAACCATCATAAGGAGCATGTGCACAGCATTAGCACTTGGGTAGCTTTTCCTGCTGACCTTCTAACCATTCCTTTTTGTTCCATGGACTTTGTACATTTTGTAATTTATTTTGGTACCCAAAATAATTTCAATACCATCACTCACAGATTGGACTGGAAATCCTATCAGAATTGGAAAGCAGAAACTTTAAGGCTTTCCTCTACTGCCAGATGAAAAGACACACTCCTTTGAAAGAAAAATTTTGGCTATGTTGGTTGAAGTCACTGGGAATTTATCAACAGTTGCAGTGTTGATGGGTCTGTGACAATTCGCCGCGGCCAACTTGCTGTGACCAACTTGCTGGAGAACAACTTGCCACAGCCAACTCATTGAGGGACAAGAATTACACTAGTATCAAAGAAATAGTGGGATAGAATCATTAAAGAAAGGAGGAAAAGGGAGGAACAGAATGAAATGTGAATGACAAAGATTAAAATAATGTTTCTATTTATTTCAAATAATTAAATTGAGTTGTTTAATTGTCCCATAGTGAGATGTCCATGGAGGGTTGTACCACAGCAAGTTGGCCACAGCAAGTTGGCCATGGTGAGTTGTCCCATTCCAGTGTAGATAAGACCTATCCGCACATTAAAATCTCTTGAACAGGTTCTACCCATTTTACGAGAAGTGGAAATCCATTAGGAATAGTCCATACGTATGTGTCTAATTTATGTATATCCTGAAAATTGAGAGGCCATGTTCATTTACTTTAGTAGGTGATAGTGTCCAGACTTTAGCTGATCTCTGTGTTGGTCATTAATACCTAAATGAAGAACTGCCTGGGAATTCCAGGGCCATAGGCTAGATGGAGAAGTAGAGTGGCATTTCACCATACTGTCATGAAAACTCCAGCAATGCGGTCATCAGAGGTCAAGCTTGGCTTGAAGGCATTTTTGCTTTATTTGCTCTTGATTGGTACTTGCATATTTGTCAGTGTTTGTTGCATAAATTCAAATCCAGAAGCACACACAGATAATTGATTCAGCTGGATTCATTAACTTCTTTATATACATAAGAATAGATGAATAAATGTACAATACCAACAGGTGATTCTTCCAAGCAAACACAAGGCAGGAGAGTTACAGGCAAACAAGGAGTTAGCTTCATTTCAGCAGACAAGCCCAGACAGACTGCTAGTTGACTTCTCAGAGCAGCAGACTGCTTAAGTTTCTGTTTCAATTCTCTGCACAGACTCAGATCTGTTTAAGTTCCCATCGGCTGACTTACTTGCTGTGCCTATTCATTCGATGACCTTATTCCGATGTCTCTCCCAGTCATGAATATTTTAACAATATTTATTCATTATTTTATTTATTAAATTTAAATGCCACCCATCTCACTGTTGAAGAATGACTCAGGATGGCTTATAATATCATAAAAAAGCAATATAAAACAATGAGAATATTGAAAATATTAGATGTTAAGAGTTAATTTTAAAAAATCTAGATAAGAAGAAAATAGTACATAAACAGGATGAAGATGGGATCTTCTTCTTAGCCTACTCTTACCTTACCTTACCTTACCCCAGATGTCCATATTTCACCTATTCCATTGAACTCTGATCCCTCGGGTTCATATTAAATGCTAAACCCAAACTAAAGAACTATGACTTAGTATAATGTAAAGCATAGCTGATATATCAAGAAATAAATGCATAGATAGAAAAATGCAGTTTAAATCAGATTATCTACCACCAAATTCTGAGTCTGGCAAGTACATTTCTTATTGTTCTTATGCCGTTTTCTTCCTAAACTTGTATTTGTAGTTTTTTTTTTTCCTGGCTAGCAACCAAATGTATTTGCTTAGCAATATTTTCCTTTCTCCTGTGTTGTATGTTTATAAGCAGGTTGGTAGGAAAATTACTTCCTAGTTACGTATTTAACTAGGAAGAAAACATTTGTTAAGTATAATGACTTTCTGTGTAGCGGTACTGTGTAACGTTTATGAGCTAGTATTAAGAATTTAAAATAATGATACTGGAAAGTATTTTTGAAGGCTTTTTTATGCATAAGATACTTGGGGTGCTAATATACACTCTATTTTATATTGTGCCTTTATTTTCATTAATATTTGAACATCCTTCTGCAGACAGCAGGGAAAAAAATCAGCCAAAGAAATGTAAGTTCATACATACATATATATTCATTAAACAGTAATTTTTTTTCAGAACATTCTAATCTTTCTCACCCAGTATGTTCCAATTAAAATGAAAGATTAAACATAATCTAGTTGTATTTGAGCTTTGGAAAACTTGTACTTTAAATTATTTTTTGTCTGTCTGTCTGTCTGTCTCTCTCTCTCTCTCTCTCAGTGTGTGTGTTTGTGGGAAATAGTGAGCAAGCAAACTACGTATATAATGTGTTGACTGATACTTAAATAGTGAACAATTAGAGAAAATGATTTGACTGAATGAATGCAAAATTATTTTAAATTAACATGGTAAAACTTCATAATCAATGTGAGTATATTCATATTTACTCAGTCCTGTTTTACATATATGGGGGTATAATTCTGCCTTACATCATGTAGATTCTAGAAGTCCTGGCAAGCTGTGCCTATTCATTGAGGCTCAATTTTTCCAGGGTTTCCTCTGGAGCTGCAGGATGGTGTTTCCTGGTAATTACACCTGTCTTGTCTCATCTCCTACTTTTGGAAGTTCTCTTACCTTCCTTGAGCCAAGGTACCTTAGTGTTTTGCCACCATCTCTCTATTCTCTATGAATGATAAAACGTAGATTTGTTCCTACCCTGGACATGTTTCTAGTCATGTTTCTCCTTTTTAAAAAAAAATAAAAGCAAGGAAACAAGGAAGATGAAGGAGAAGGACTGGGTGCTGATTGTTCCCCATTGGCAGCTGGACAACATCCTTTCCAGAGGTGGTTTCCTATCGGTTCGGTCTGGTTCAGCCGAATAGGTAGCAACTTGGCTGCCTGGGTCACTGGAACCAGCAGTGACCCAGGCCTGCCTTGCCCCTGAACTGATTCTCTCATCTTGTTTTAGACTTCTGCGCATGCGCAGAAGCATTTTTAAAATACTGTACATGCACGCGTAGTGCACATCAAGCGTGCATGCGCATCCCTGAGCAAACCAGCAGTAGCAGCAGCTGGATGTCCCACCTCTTGTCCCTTCGCCTTCTTCATTGCCTCTGGCCCTAAGGAGCAGCCCTTAAGGGCATCACACATAAGAAGAAGCTAACATTTGTACAGAACAGTTGATACCAAGAGTGTGCAGAAGTGTCCTTAGATTTAAGCCATCTTAATTGTGATGGAATTTGAGTTTAATCTGAGTGCTAATTATCTGGAAATAGGAGCATCCAAGCACCCACCCCATTTTCCCACCAAAGTCCCTCCAGCGATGTCTGTATCATGTAATTTCACCGACTTCCAGATGAGCTGGAGTCTTGGCCTAAAAAGGAAGCTTGTACATCTAGTCATTTTATGAAAACTTTTTTTTTCTACTGCAGATATTCCTGATGATTTCAGGAGGAGCAGGCATATTATTACACTATGGGAGAAATGATTATCTGTTTCACTTTCCCCTTTGCTGTCAATGGACATGGGAATCTCCCACTGTCTACCACTTTGTTCACTTTTTTCCAAGCTAAAAAGTGGTATAGAATAACAGAGATGGAAGGGACCTTGGTGGTCTTCTAGTCCAACCCCCTGACTAGGCAGGAAACCCTATACCACTTTAGACAAATGGTTACCCAACATCATCTTAAAAACTTCCAGTATTGGAGCATTCACAACTTCTGGAAGCAAGTTATTCCACTGATTAATTGTTCTAACTGTCAGGAAATTTCTCCTTAGTTCTAGGTTGCTTCTTTCCTTGATTAGTTTCCACCCATTGCTTCTTGTTCTACCCTCAGGTGCCTTTGGAGAATAGTTTGACTCCCTCTTCTTTGTGGCAACCCCTGAGATATTGGAATACTACTATCATGTCTCCCCTAGTCCTTCTTTTCATTAAACTAGACATACCCAGTTCCTGCAACCATTCTTCATATGTTTTAGTCTCCAGTCCCCTAATCATCTTTGTTGCTCTTCTCTGCACTCTTTCTAGAGTCTCCACATCTTTTCTACATCATGGCGACCAAAACTGAATGTAGTATTCCAAGTGTGGCCTTACCAAGGCATTATAAAGTGGTATTAACACTTCACGTGATCTTGATTCGATCCCTCTGTTTATGCACTAGGTTGTCCACTAGGACTGCAAGATCCCTTTCACAGCTACTACTATTGAGCAAAGTACCACCTATACTCTACCTGTGCATTTTGTTTTTCTTGCCTAAATGTAGAACCTTACTTTTTTCACCATTGAATGCTTCAGTACTATACTTTGCCTTTTTCTGTTCAGTAGGATAGGTGGTCAGTTCTTATACAATATCTGCAAAAACAGCATATGATTAATTAATAGATAGATAGATAGATAGATAGATAGATAGATAGATAGATAGATGATAGATAGATGATAGATAGATAGATAGATAGATAGATAGATAGAGATAGAGATAGAGAGATAGAGAGATAGATATAGATATAGATAGATAGAGATAGATAGATAGATAGATAGATAGATAGATAGATAGATAGATAGATAGATAGATAGATAGTGTTGTAATTGTACTGATAAATAAATAAAGGGAGACTAGGATAGATCTATTTCGAGCTAATTAGCTCTCATCAGCTAGCCATATCCTTACTGTGATTAGAACCTGGGCTGTATATATCTTAGGCAGGAGTCTTAACCACTAAGCCACGGGTTCTCTTCCTTATCAGTTGAGCCAGGGAAATAGGTATGTATTTGTGTTACAACCCCTGGTATGACTAAATATGGGAGGAAGGTCACTACTCCCTCTTTCTGTCCTTCGGCTTATCACAGAAGACCATGCAGGCAGAAAACCATATTTTTATTTTTACTGTTGCCTTTTTATATTTGTGTTGTAATTGTACTGATAAATAAATAAAGGGAGACTAGGATAGATCTATTTCGAGCTAATTAGCTCTCATCAGCTAGCCATACCATTACTGGGATTAGAACCTGGGCTGTATATATCTTAGGCAGGAGTCTTAACCACTAAGCCACGGGTTCTCTTCCTTATCAGTTGAGCCAGGGAAATAGGGAAGTAAAAGGGAAGGCTTTGGTTTTATTAGTCATGAAGCCTGTAGCTGGTCCAATGAAAAACTGTACAAAAGAGATGGGTTGCACCCATCCAAGAAAGGAACTGAGTTACTTGGCATTAAATTCACAGATTTTCTTGATAAACATTTAAACTGAAGAGCGGGGACAGAGAATTAATAGATACAGAACATCTCTGTCCCCAGCAAACTAAAATTCATAGGGTTATAAATGCATGTAACATAGATGTGTGTGTGGGTAAGATTATCACTCCTGCTGTCAAGCAAAACCAAGCATGTAATAGTGATTGTCATACCATGTGCATGAATCACACAAGTGGCAAGAAAATAGGGGCAGTCAGGCATAATACAGGTTATGTAGACAGTAAACACAAGGTCAATCAAAATGGACTCAAATGTCTATATACCAATGCACAGAGCATGAGGAATAAACAGGGAGAATTAGAAATTCAAGTAAAAGAGGGCAGATATGATATTATTGCCATTACAGAAACTTGGTGGGATGAAACTGACAAATGGAACATACAGCTAGAAGGATTTAAATTATTTAAAAGAAATAGACCAAATAAAAGAGGAGGTGGAGTTGCACTATATATAAGAAATAACTATGTCTCTACAGAAATAGAGCACAACAATAATGAGAACTATCTTGAATGCATTTGGGTCAATATTAAAGGTTGTGGGGGAAATGACATTGCCATAGGTCTATACTACAGGCCACCCAACCAAGCAGAGGAAGAAGATGAACTTTTTGCTAGTCAGCTAACTAAGGTATGTAGGAAGCACACCACAATAGTAATGGGAGATTTTAACTACCCTGACATCAACTGGGAAACAAACTCTGCACCAAGTGGAAGATCCAACAGGTTCCTAACAAACCTAGCAGACAACTTTGTTTTCCAAAAAGTAGAGAAGGAAACAAGGGGATCAGCCATACTGGACTTAATTCTCACTAACAGAGAGGAAATGATAGAAGGTGTTGAAGTCATAGGAACCCTGGGGGCAAGTGACCATGCAATATTGGAATTCAACATTATCCAAACACAAGTAGTAGAACAAAGTCAAACTAGAGTCTTGGACTTTAAGAAAGCTAATTTCAATAAACTTAGAGAGAGCTTGGGAAAAATTCCATGGATGAGAATCCTCGAGGGGAAAACAACTCAAGAAGCTTGGGAAATTTTGAAAAATGAGATTAGAAAAGCCCAGTCTAACACAATACCAATGAAGAAGAAAAACAACAGCTCCCAAAAGAAACCAGCATGGCTGCATAAACAACTATCTGACAAACTGAAAGACAAAAAAAGTAAGTATAAAAAGTGGAAGGAGGGGGACATAACTAAGGCAGAATATCAGCAAATAGCCCGAGCCTGTAAAGATGAAGTGAGGAAAGCTAAGGCTCACAATGAAGAAAGGCTTGCCACAAAAGTAAAAATTAACAAAAAAAGCTTCTTCCAACATGTTAAAAACAAGAAAAAAGTTAAGGAAACAATTGGTCCATTGCTAGGAGAAAGTGGCAAGAAGGTGACAAGCAACAGGGAGAAAGCAGAACTATTTAACTCATGTTTTGCATCTGTCTTTACACAAAGGGATAAAACAGTCCAACCTATCAAAAGCAGCACCACAAAATTAGGAACACAAATTGAAATAGGGAAGAAAATGGTAAGTGAGCACCTGTCTACCCTAGATGAGTTCAAATCACCAGGACCGGATGGATTACACCCCAGAGTTCTGAAGGAACTAGCAGACGAGATCTCAGAACCACTGAATTATATCTTTCAGAGATCCTGGAACACCGGGGAACTACCAGAGGACTGGAAAAGAGCTGATGTGGTTCCCATCTTCAAAAAAGGGAAAAAATTAGATCCAGGAAACTACAGACCTATCAGCCTAACCTCAATACCAGGAAAGATTCTGGAAAAAATAATCAAGCAACGAATTTGCGAACACCTAGAAGCAAACAAAGTAATAGCCAAAAGCCAACATGGATTTGTCAAAAACAGATCATGCCAGACTAATCTTATTGCATTCTTTGATAATGTGACAAAATTAGTGGACCAGAGGAATGCCGTTGATATAGTTTACTTGGACTTCAGTAAGGCTTTTGATAAGGTAGACCATAACCTACTACTAGATAAAGTAGAAGAATGTGGGTTAGACAGCATCACCACCAGATGGATTGGTAACTGGCTGACCAACCGCACTCAACGTGTAGTTCTCAATGGAACTGCATCTACATGGAGGGAAGTATGCAGTGGAGTACCCCAAGGCTCTGTTTTAGGCCCAGTACTCTTCAACATCTTCATCAATGATTTGGATGAGGGAATAAATGGGGAACTCATCAAATTTGCAGATGATACCAAGCTGGCAGGAATAGCCAACACTCCAGAAGATAGGCTTAAGATACAGAAGGATCTTGACAAACTTGAACATTGGGCACTATCTAATAAAATGAAATTCAATGGTGAAAAGAGTAAGGTTCTACATTTAGGCAACAAAAACGGAATGCACAGGTACAGTATAGGTGATACCTTACTCAGTAGTAGTAACTGTGAAAGGGATCTTGGAGTCCTAGTGGACAACCATTTAAATATGAGCCAGCAGTGTGCAGCAGCTGCCAAAAAAGCCAACACAGTTCTAGGCTGCATCAACAGAGGGATAGAATCAAGATCACGTGAAGTGTTAATACCACTTTATAATGCCTTGGTAAGGCCACACTTGGAATACTGCATTCAGTTCTGGTCGCCACGATGTAAAAAAGATGTGGAGACTCTAGAAAGAGTGCAGAGAAGAGCAACAAAGATGATTAGGGGACTGGAGACTAAAACATATGAAGAACGGTTGCAGGAACTGGGTATGTTTAGCTTAAGAGAAAGAAGGACTAGGGGAGACATGATAGCATTATTCCAATATCTCAGAGGTTGCCACAAAGAAGAGGGAGTCAAACTATTCTCCAAAGCACCTGAGGGTAGAACAAGAAGCAATGGGTGGAAACTAATCAAGGAGAGAAGCAACTTAGAACTGAGGAGAAATTTCCTGACAGTGAGAACAATTAATCAGTGGAACAGCTTGCCTCCAGAAGTTGTGAATGCCCCAACACTGGAAGTCTTTAAGAAGATGTTGGATAGCTATTTGTCTGAAACGGTATAGGGTTTCCTGCCTAGGCAGGGGGTTGGACTAGAAGACCTCCAAGGTCCCTTCCAACTCTACTATTGTATTGTATTGTATTGTATTGTATTAATAGGTATGCATTTTGTTACAACCCCTGGTATGACTAAATATGGGAGGAAGGTCATATTTGTGCTGTAATTGTACTGATAAATAAATAAAGGGAGACTAGGATAGATCTATTTCGAGCTAATGGTCTTCTGTGATAAGCCGAAGGACAGAAAGAGGGAGTAGTGACCTTCCTCCCATATTTAGTCATACCAGGGGTTGTAACACAAATACATACCTATTGCTTTTATATTGTACTGTTTGATTAGATTCTTTTGCAATTTCTCGGTACTATCACTAGCCCGAAAGTGCTTTTTCAAGAGGCAACTGGACTTTTATCATTTTTCTTTGAAGATGTTTCACTTCTTCATGAGGATGAGAAGGAAAACATCTTCAAAGAAAAACCAGAAAGTCCAGCTGCCTCTTGAAAAAGCACCTTTGGGACGACCATGACCTGACTGACTGAGAATCTCCACAGACATTTACTTTCACTAGCCTTACCTTAATTATTTCTCTGTCATCAGTGTATTTTAGTCCATTCTTTCCTATTGTATATTATTGAAGAAACCATAAACTAGACCTAAACTAATATTCAGTTTATCCACTTCTTTGCTTCTTTTTATCACAGCAAAAGACTATTAGTCCCCTAGAGTGTCTTCACTTGGGTTTTAATCCACAAGAGGCCTTTCCATTAAAGTTTAAAATTACTGTTTTTATTAATACTCCCTTATGTGTGACTTCTCAATAGCTTTATGCAAATCCAAGTAAATCACATTCTTTTGTAACCTATTTCTTGATTTCTGCTATGTGTGATACAGTATATCTATACTGTGACATTTTCTGCTCTTTAGGCTTTCCATGTTAATTAAATGAAGATTTTTATTTGATTTTCATAACTATCTTCCCTCGCTATTGTGAATTATATTGTTTATCTAACTCTTAGTAATTCAAATGAACACTTTTCTAGTCAAAGTAGAAAAATCACCTTACTTTATTTACCATTTAATTTATGGGAAGTTACACATTATAAAGATGAAGGTATTTTTCTAAGATGATGGATGCCGACAGTATTGTGTTCCAACTATAAATTTTGGGTTGAAATTATACTCTTAGTAGGTAAAGTTGATCTAGCAGATAGAGTGACACACTAAAATGTTACTGAGAAAATCTAAGCAGTAGATTGCAGTGCTTAGTGTACAGATCAAAGGTTGTTTTGCTCCAGGTTCGGCCTTGTTTGGCCGAACCAGTAGTGGCAGTAGCGGGAGGCTCCGCCCACCTGCCCAGACACTTCTGCACATGTGCAGAAGTGTTGTACGCGCACGTGAGCATGAGCGAAACAGTAGTAAACAGGTTAGCAACCCACCACTGGTACAGAAGATAGAGAAACAATAGTGGTAACTCTTTTCTTGCTTGAGGCTTATGATTAGATATTTTCTAATGTGGATTCATGTCAAGCTCTGGATTGAAATGTTCTAGGTTAATTTACTGAACAAGATTGCTAGATATTATAGAAATGAGAAGTCAATTAATCCATACTGGTTCTGCTGGTACTAAACAGGATAATATTCTAGAGGCATTATACTGATTCCATAATGTCTTTGTGGAGTATAATGACTTTTGCGGAAATCACTATAGATTGAAGCTGAAGCATGAAACAATAGATATAAATAATAGATATAAATGTTCTTTAATTGTTAAATAACACTTGCATGAACCTAGTGGGGATTCTTATACTAGCTTCAACTGCATGTGAATTTCATACTTTGCTATCAGCTTACTTGCAGATGAAAGAGAACAATTACACTTATAATTAAAAGTCAAAATAATATTACTCTTATTTATTAATCAAACCCACAAAACATTTTTGATATCCCCTGTTTTGAAGTGAAAACTAGGTGATTAATGTCAAAAATTGCTTTCCATAACAAGCCCTTCCTGATTCTACAAATTTCTGTTACATCTTCAGAAAGGTAATTTTGAAAATTCTCTGCTGTTTTACCTTACATGAAAAATGGCACCACTTGTTTCTTCAGGTAATAACTTTCAGTTCAGACTTACTAAGCATTACACCTTCTGATTTATGCTCCTTCACAGAGCATCACTGCTAGGGCTATGCTACACTAGTCAGATCTCACCTCAAAGTATGTGTCCAGTTCTGTCAGAAGATTTCAGACTAATTGGGAGAAGTTGAAGGAAAGGTAACAAAGATGACCATGAGACTGGAAATCAATTCCTCTGAAGAAAGATGAAAGGAACTGGATACCTTTATCGTAGGAAAATAGAAAGGGAAGTGTGATGCCATACTTTAGTTGCCAAGATTGTTACATAGAAAGCAGTTAGGAATTGTTTTCAGAAAAAGAGCAGAACATAGATTGAAGGGTTAAAGAAAGTCATATTTTGATTGATTGTTAGAGAAGACTTCTTAATGCTAAAATACATTCAGCAGGGAAACTAATTATTAATGATTGGGTGTGTTCCACCAGAGTTTTGTGAGCAGTCATCTGTTAAAGTCACAACTGAGCTGAATTCAGATCCTTATAACTGCACAGACCAATCCATGTAATTTTCTTGGAAACAGTACCAATGCACAATATTTTGCAGGAAGTTGTCATTTTCTTCTTAAGTGTCCAGATGTATTTTGTTTGTTTTTTCCTTGCTTCTGAAATTTTCATATTTGAACCTTGCCATGAGGGAATAAGGCTTTCTCAGCGTTTGCACTTTCTGGAATGGCTAGGGGTGAGTGACTCTTTGTCATACCGCATTGGATGGCATTTCAATTCTCTTGTGACTTTTCAGGATACATGCATTGCAAGGAGTGGCATAAGATTTCTCCCGAGTTCCAACATTTACAATTCTTGGAATGTTATGAAAGCAATGTAATTTCAAACCTCAGATCTTTTTCCTTTAAAATATATTTAAAAGCAAGGGGGTGGGGTGGGGGAATGGAAACCTTCCAAGCTATCCCATAAAATTGAGATATACTGTATAGTAGCCTTTTCCTTGTAAAGGCTAGTGAAATCCCTCTCTTCCATTAAATCAATAGAAACTTAGCTATACAGAGAGAATATTTTTGGGGGTGGGGGTGGGGATAGAGAATTGGAACAGTGGAGGGAAGCTTTTTAGTCCAACCTTAAAAATGAAGGGACAATAGTCACCTAAAAGAAATGTTGCATTTTCCTCCTTATGTTTCCATGGAGCAGCACAAACGATTTCCAACTAAAAGAACGTTCAAACCTCAACTCAACTTGATCAGCTTAGTACAGTTAGAAATGCTATTTAAATTGTATTGTTTTCCTGATTCACTGGTAACAGACCATAACCTTGAGCAGTGTCCTTCTTCAGTAGCCATAACTGGATTTAGGCTCAATTATGGTTTGCCTCCAAGCTTATGAATTTTTAAGGAGATGACTTTGATTAATGTTATTTTTTCTCTCTGTGTATTCTGAGGAGAGTCACACTGATGCTGTATCCTGCCTAAGGACTTCTCACCTTGCATCTGTTTTCTAACTGGCTCAAAGAAAGTAGTGTAATAGATCTGTCACTCTTACTCCATTCCCTAGGCTCCTCATTACTAGTAAAATGCCAGCAACTTGGAAATAATTCAAAGAAGAACTTCAGAATTGATTAAGAAATTGGAAGGATTTATCATATACTAATTTCCAGTATACTGAAAGATGAAAGAGCTGAATATGGCTGGCTTGAGTAAGAAAAAGGTGAGGAGGTGGGAAGGAAAACACAATGACTGCTTATTTATGTGTGAAGGCTATAAATATCACAGAAAGACAAGATACCCAAGGTATCAACTATCTTTTCTAGTTTTAAAACCAACATGTAAAAGTAGAAATTGACTGTCAAGGACAGAAAATCATTCTTTTTAAAGCAATATTTCTCTGTATATTAAAAGTCAAAAAGAAGAGCATAAACACACCAGAGTCTCTGTCCTAATATTCCCTTGCATTTGTATCCATTTCATGTATTCATAATCATGTTTATACATATATCTGTTATCTAATTCATGCTTGATGAAATAAAATAAAATAAAAAATAAATAAAATAAATAAACTATGTTTTGTGAACATGAATAGGTGGAGGCAGTAATGAATTTTGGCACTTTTCCTTCCTAGAAATCCATCTCCCCATTCTCTGAAAGATTTCTTGAGGCAATCATGGGAATCTGTCAAATATAAAAGGCTAAGATTTCTAGGGTAGGTGGGAAACAACCTGAAGTGATTCAAGTTTTCTCCTGCAGTTTCAAGTAATTCTTCTTTTATCTACAGCCACTTAAAACATTGCCATCACCTTTCTGTCCCACCTCTGAGTTTCCTGGATGCTTGGCTGGGAAATTCTGAGCTTTCTGGCTGACTGTGTTCTGATTTTTTCCCCTCTTCCAGCGCAGCTTTGCTTATTTCCACAATATTTTAGGTTCTTCAGTGACGTTTACTTGGTGGCTTTTGTATTCATTTGGTTCTCTTGAAATCCTGTGTGCAGCTGCTCAGACATACTACTGAACATAATGAGACTTATTTTCTACGTATGTGTCGCAGATTAAGGCATTGTTTGATTTTACTAGGGACACAGATAGGAAAGGACTCCCCTTCTCCCCTTTACTGAATCTACCAACAGGGGTGAGCTGCTATGCGTTGGTCCAGGTTTGGGAGAACCCGTAACTAACATGGCTGGTTCGAGAACCTCCAAACCCCACCCCTGGCTGGCCGTGCCCGTCCCACCCTGCCCATCCCACCTCTACCCTCCCATGAGTCTCCACATGGCCGTTTTGAATGTGAGGTAAGTGCAGAGCCCATGTGGAGGCTCAGGAAGGTGGGGGGAATGGGCCTCCTGGAAGTTCCGGAAGGCCAAAAATATGTGTCTCCAGAGCCCGGTGGAAGTTGTTTTCGCCCTGCTGGAGGCTCAAGGAAAACCTCTGGAGCCTGGGGAAGGCAAAATGCCCCCTTCTGTTGTGGTGCAGGAGGCTGACTAGGCCACACCCACCACGGTCACGCCCACCCAACAATTGGGCAGAGAAGCTGTTGCTCAAATTTTCAAAGCCCACCACTGGATGTAGAGGAAGAAGGGAAATAACCATTGTCTGGAAAGAAGTTCATTCTGTATTGTCCGGTGAATGATTTTGGAATAGCTGTGGGGCCCCAGCCCCTGAGAATCCATATTCTGCAGCCCCATCCTTAAAAAGTCAGTTGTAAGGAAAAGAAGTTTTTGTATCACAGAGAACAATGCAGAATTCTCCTACCGTTCTTCTGTGGTTCCTCTGTTCCTGATAGAGCTGGGGTAACCCAATCATATGCTCTTTTCACATATTGGGCAAGGTCCACACTGTTTAGGAATTATGGGAGTTGTAATCCAACAGATCTGGCTGCACTAATGGTATACTCGGTATTATAATCGCTTGGTAAGACCATACGTGGAATATTGCATCCAGTTTTGGTCACCACAATATAGAAAATATTTTTGAGACTCTGGAAAGAGTCAGAGAATAGCAGCAAAGATGATTGGGGAGCTGGAGGATAAGACATTACAAAGAACGGTTGCAGGAATTAGGTATGTCTAGTTTAATGAAAGGGAGGACTGGGGTGATATGATAGCATAGCAGTGTTCCAATATCTAAGAAGCTGCCACAAAGGAGAGGGGGTTAACCCATTCGCCAAAACACCTGAAAGGAAGACAAGAAGCAAGGGATAGAAACTAATCAGAACCAAAATATAGCTAAGGAGAAATTCCCTGACAATTAATAAATCTGTGGAACAACTTGCCTCCAGAAGATGTGAATGCTCTAACACTGGAGGTTCTTAAGAAGAGATTGGACAACCATTTGTCTGAAATGGTATAGGGTTTCTTGCTTGAGCAGGGAGTTGGACTAGAAGACCTCCAAATTCTCTTCCAGCTCTATCATTCTGTTATTATTAGTAAATCATTCCTGGATATAGTTTCTCATTAGCTGTTTGCACCATGGGTTGGCCTTAAGAGACTGAGCATTGATGACTTTCAGGCTCATATTTCTCTCTCTCTCCTTTCTTTCTTTCTTTCTTTCTTTCTTTCTTTCTTTCTTTCTTTCCTTCCTTCCTTCCTTCCTTCCTTCCTTCTTTCCTTCTTTCTTTCTTTCTTTCCTTCCTTCCTTCCTTCCTTCCTTCTTTCCTTCTTTCTTTCTTTCTTTCTTTCTTTCCTTCTTTCCTTCCTTCTTTCCTTCCTTCCTTCTTTCCTTCTTTCTTTCCTTCTTTCTTTCTTTCTTTCTGTCTGTCTTTCTTTCTTTCTTTCTTTCTTTCTTTCCATCCTGCCATTTCTCATTTGGTCCAATGCTTTCATATTTGAACAACCTGGCCAAGGTGTGGGAACTTATTTGGAGTTAAAAAATAATCCTTATTAGCTGTTAGGTGTATGTTTTATAGGGCCCTGACCTTCCTTTAATTCAGTTGAGAACAGTTTTCTGGTTACTGTATATAGATTATTTTTGCAAAATGCATCAAGAATTTTTAATAACAAAACACCAAAATGAACACTTGGCACTACTCTGCTGTAAAAGAAAACTCTTGGAAGACTTGTATTTCAATCTCTATAAATCCTTGTCAACATCTTCATTTTTATGGATTTTGGTTGTAGTTTCTTTATTCATGCCTCATCAAAATGGATTCTCTTGTTTGTTGTTTTGTGTTTTTTTTTTATTGTTTACCTTCAGGCAGTAGACTGACATGTTCTAGTGAATTCTTTCTTGAATTTTATCTGCATTTATATTAATATCACCGGAACAGCAAGCATCCATCTCAATCTTGTCTCTCTTGTTTTCTTAAATCAGCATCACCTTTGAATGTTCGTTAGTTGTGCCTCAGTGATTCCAGATGTTATATACATTCTGTGAATCACATAATGTATCATTTAATTTGCATTGGCATGGCAGCTCTTTAGAACAAGTGTTTGGTGCATTTATTTTCTTCCCTCATGAAAGTCAGGGAAACCAATTTCCTGACAACAAAGAGAAAAGGGAGTCATTTTGCTTTGCACATTTCTGTTTACCAAGTTACCCTGGAGAAATCATTCACACGTTTTAAACGAGGGTGTTAAAAACAAAACGTTCAGCTCTCAAAAAAAAAATAGAGCAGCATCAGACTTGTACGCCGTTGATTAGTGTGAGTCATAGTTTTCTGTGAGGTGAAAATAGACTTTAAATATTTTCAGTAGTGAATAGAAAACTTAAACAGTATTTTATATTTTGATACTATAAAGTAAAAATGTTTGAGGATCTATAAATATAGATACTTATTTTTAAAACGTAGGCTTTCAATATTGGGAAAAAATTCTTCTTTTCCATTTATCTACAAGCTATAAATACCTTGTGTGGCTATAAATACTTTGCATGCTTCCTAGGATAAATTTCAGGCTCAAGCATCTGGTAGGATCCACCAGGGCCAGCTGACTTCTGAGGTAAGTTCTGGGCACTCATCTGCTATTTGCTATCCTCACATGGATACACTAGTCCAGGGGTGGGGAACTGTGGCTCTTTTGCGACTTGTGGACTTCAACTCCCAGAATTCCAGAACCAACATAGCTGCCTCAGGAATTCTGGGAGTTGAAGTCCACAAGTCGCAAAAGAGCCACAGTTCCCCACCCCTGCACTAGTCCATCCATTATAGTCCCACTCTGGGAAGATGGAATTTGTGAGGCCAGAAGCAAAGTGCCTGAGATTAGGCAAGACTACTTTCAAAACATGGTGTAGGTTCCCTCCACATTGAAGGTCAAGAGACTGGTGAAGGTGAAGGTGACCACATCAGAGGTCAAAAGTGAAGGTGAAGGTGACCACATTGAAGGGCAAAAGAAGTCATTTCCAGTAGGACAACAGTAAGAAAGATGTAACCTAGGACCTGTTAGATATTTATCGCTGAGCTGTGGGTGGAGCTATGATTCTAGGGCTATGATGGCAAACCTATGGCACGAATGCAACAGGTGGCACGCGGAGCCATGTCTGCAGGCACGCAAGCCGTCAGCTCCAGCACACATATGCGTAGCAACCAGCTGATTTTTGGCCTTCTGGAGGGCCGGGGCCACGGAGGCCATTTTCGCCCTCCCCAGGCTTCAGGAAAGCTTCCGGAGCCTGGGGAGGGTGAAAACGGCCTCCCCCATCTCCCCTGGACGAAATACCAAGCTTAGCTTGGAGGTGAGTAGTGCAGTGCGCGTGGGGGGGGAGTGTGTGTGGAGTTGTGTGTGCATGTGCATTGGGGGGTACGCTTTGCATTATGGGTGCCGGCACTCATGCGCCCTCACATTTTTGGCACCCAACAACAAAAAGGTTAGCCATCACTGTTCTAGGGCATTCCCATTACTGTGTCATCAACTTGGATACTGTGGAGAAACATAATTCCTTCTTCCCTGCAACACCATGAACATATCCTCAGGTTCAAAAGTTCCCCTCCCACTGCACGTCCAAGAAAGAGCAACATAATCTAACATTTTTTAAAAAATGATATAGTGGGCAAATACAATCTGACATTCAGAGGAATTTCTCCTCGTCTGTTGTTCATCTGGCTATTCTCATTTCTTTCCAAACCAAATTCTGGAAGTTTACCAACTTATGAGAGCAGACTTTTTTAGCACAGGAAAGAGAAGAGTGAATTCTACTAGCAGAAGTAATTCCATTGCTAAGGCTGAATTTCCCACATCATACTAGAAAAGTGGAAGTTAAAATGAGGCTGATTCAAGATGTTGGAATGCAACTATTGTCCCCATGTGATGTGTGAACCAGGCTACCCTATGAATTCTTGATATGACCTGGGCATAGCATGTTCTGTGAATACAGCGGTTTTATTTTGTGAACTCAGGTTTACAGTTTAGAATGCTGTCTGAATTAAACTAGCGGTATTTGTTTATTGATAAATGCAGTTTGATTTTCACAGATTCAAAAGTTCTTTGGGACTAACTATACAAGTGTGTATATTTATAAAAATATGTACATTTTAAATAAAACTGAAATCACAAGTATCCATCTGGGTGATATAGCCATAGGATAAATATTGTTAATGTTGTTCCTGCTTTTTTGCTGTGACCTCCATATATATAACAGATTTTACAATATTTAAATGAATATATATTTAATATAATTTATAAATACATCTAAGATCATACGTATGGAAGCCTATATATCTTTGAATATAAAAGTATATGTTGTGTCTCTTAAGAATGCTGAGCTTAGATGCCAATGATGCATGCCCAAATCAGTCCTTTCTTTGCATGGCACCCACAAGAACAACCTACAGCCAAGTTTTTTAATCCACGAGGTTGTGTTTATTTCATTCAAATGATTACAGATATTATTTTTAAAAATAACAGAAAATCTCATAAAATTGTCACAATTAGGTTTAACAATATTGCAGAAATTCTCTTAAAGCTTCAACATGGGACAAGGAACACATATAAAATAACTGAAACCTGGGATATAAGATATCACAAGAAATAGAAGTATTCATCAAAATTTTGCAAGATATGGTACAGGTAGTTCTCTACAATTGAGCCCAAAATTGAGTCTAGGTGTGACAGTTATTAAGTGACTTTTATCCCAGTTTATGACTTTTCTTGCCATAATTGTTAGGTGAATCACTGCAGTTGTTAGTGTTAATAAGTTAGTAAGTTACTAAGTTAGTAACATGGTTGTTAAGTGAATCTGGCTTCCACATTAAGCCATGACCCCAGGACACTGCAACCATAATAAATGACCCATTTATGGGCAGCTTCGAAATTGCCAAGCATTCGAATTTTGATGATGCAACCATAGGGACGTTGCAACAGTCATAAGTGTGAAAAATGGTTATAAGTTCAGTGCTGCTATAACATCAAATGGATGCTAAACAAACAGTTCTAAATCAAGCATTAGCTGTAGTCCTAAGAAATTAGAACTCGGGGGAAATTGGGGAAAAGCCAAATAGAAATTGGTTGTTGTGTTATCTTGGACTTTTTTTTAACCTTGTTTCAAAATATTTTCACTTATGAAGTTTGAAGAATTCCAGTCATGAACTTTAGAAGGCTCAGTATCTTCCATAATTCATCCAATCGAAAGGTTTAGGTTTAAGTTTATTGGACTTATACGAAAGCTGCAGAGTATATGTTTATTATCCAATAATTTTCTTTTCTCTCATGCTGTAAAGTTTCGTTGATGCCAAGAGCAGTTTTGAACAAGTTACTGTAATTAATGAAAGATCTGAAAAGATCTCAGTTCAGATCCCAGGCAACAATTTAACTGTAGCATCCAGCATAGCTGCTATTATTTTACAATCCAGTGACAGACAGCCAGGCAGGCAGGCAGGCAATGATATATCGATGGATGGATGGATGGATGGATGGATGGATAGCGATAGGTAGGTAGGTAGGTGGGTGGGTGGGTGGGTGGATAGATGGATAGATGGATAGTTGGATAGATGGATAGATGGATAGATGGATAGATGGATAGATGGATAGATGGATAGATGGATAGATAATGTGCTATCAAGTTTTTTATTTTTACAAATTATGGATTGATTTTTTTAACCATCGCAATCTGTTCTGACCCCCCTCTCCACGCCTGTGAATAAACCAGAACACAGGCTTGGCTGTTTGCCACTATTTAATTATTGAGATAATGAATTTTTTGGCTGAGGGCCCAGACAACTCATGTTCAATAGAGCAACCCAGATAATTCAAATGAAGTAATGCAGATAGTCCAAATGAGCAGACATGACTAGAATATACAGATAGATTTTCTTAACTACTAATTCGAATGGTTGTTTCCTGCAAATGTCCCCTCCCAACGCCTCACCTATAATCTCTTTTAGGAGGAGCCAATCCACAACCCTGTGCTTAATCATCTTCTGTGAGTCTGCCTACGGAGTTGCTGCTTACATTTCTCAGCCCTTCTCAATCTAGCATCAGGGACAAACTGCCTTTGATCCTCCCCACTGCTCCATGTCTCAGGCGCCTCCTGGTGGCCAACCAGCCTCTCTAGTCCCTGCTCTGAGTCTGAACCCTGCACAGGGTCCTCCACATCGTCCAGGGCAGATTCATATGGTTCCTCGCTATCCGAGTCAATCAGCAGCTCAACTGGATCCTGCTGGGCCACAACAGCAATCTATCCCTAATCTGTTCTTTCAAGTCTCCCAGCAGTGTATCTATTCAAATTGTAACTGAGTTCATCCACTTTGCTCTTGGCTGTTTTCTTCTTTTCTTTCCTTCCACTTCTCTCTCCAGGAAAATCTTTTCTACAGATTATCTATTATCTTCACGTAACGTGTCTGAAACAGGATGACTTGACCCTGTTCATTTTTGCCTTGAGAGAGGTGTCTGCATTGATTTGTTCAATGATCCATTGGTTTGTCTTCTTGACGGTCCATAGTATTCTCAAGAGTCATCTCCAACACCAAAGTTTAAAAGCACCAATACTCTTTTTATTCTGCTTCCTTAAAGTCCAACTTTCACTTCCCTAGAGTATAACAGGGCTTGCATGATTCTGTTCATACACACATCATGGCATTTGAATATCTTTTCCAATGTTTTCATGGCAGTCTACCAAGTGCATGTCTCCTGACTGCTTTTCCTTTATTGTTGATGGTTGATCCTAAGAGACAGAAGCTAAACACCTAGCAGAAGATTAAATCTAACAGACACACTTGAAAAGAAGAACTGGAATAACTAATAGAGGTGTTCAGGAGATAGGCATATTTGCTATTTCCTTTCTCAGCCTTGTCATCTTGATAACTAATATACATTTCAAAATTCTTACCAATAATTTTAAAATCCATTTAAGGCCAATTGAATGGTCATGCAATGTTCCCATGGTTGTGTATAATCATATAAGAAAGCACTTAAGTCTCATAGAATATAGACGGAATGGTTATGTTTTCCAGGTGGAAGAATATGAATCAAAACACATGAAATAAGTTTCTATTTTTTCTTTTTAATGGACGTGTGCTTGTTCCCTTTTGCTGTGGGTCTCAAAAAAAAAAAAAAAAAAAAACCAGAAATGGTAAGGAAAATTTTTGAAAGGGTTACAAATGCGGAATGAAACTGGAAGTTTTGTAACGTTCTTTGAATAAATAAAAGTGATTCTACAATTAGAACATTGTCCTAAAGTACCCATGAATAAATATGCCTAGGATTTCCCCCTATTGGTATAATTAACCTTTTATTTAAAAATAAGTACATTATATTTTGAAAACCATTGTCCAGGTCAATCCTAAATATGTTTATTCAGAAATAAATCCCACTAAGTGCAATAGGTTGTGTCTCTGCAATAATCCCTAGAAATGCCTTGTTTAAAATTTACATGAACTGAATTATTAAGTTAAAGCCACGATGAAAGCTTTATGCGTGCTGCATATGAAAGAGAACAGTAGATATGCATTTTTTTTTTGTTCAACTGCTATTGGTGTTCGTAGCGTATTGTCTTGCTTACAAAGAGGTCTAGGTTATCAGTGGCACGGGAAGTTTGATTCATTCTTTGCGTTCTTTGTTCATTTAGATTATGACAGATCTCCGAGATCCCTTCAATTGCAATAAACCTACAAAGGTTTTCTGAAGCTTTATAGAAAGGTAGAAGTCTGTGTTGTCCTAATTTTGATGGATCTGATTGGAAGAGTCTTTTAAAATCCAGCTCTTTATTTTAATGCCAAGAATCTGAACTGTGTGTAAAGATTTCATAGTGGCAGCTGGTTTAACTGTTATTGTCTGTGTTAAATCCATGAACAATTTCTGCCTTTAAGACTTTCATCCAGAATCCTTTTGTAATAGTATTATCCTTTCTTTAGAATCCCTTCAGATGGTTCCCCTTTCGAATTATTGTGGATGACCTTAACGTTAACACCTCTCCCACCTAAGCTATGTCAAATCAGGCCATCAAATCCATATTAACTCCATCCAGCTCCAGCATGAAGCAACCATTAGTTTTGTACTTAGTGACCTTACGTGCACACATGCATGCACCCCCCCCTCCAAACATACAAATAGAGCATTTGTCTATAGTACATTTATTTCTATCCATATTATAGTGTTTAAAAATACTATTGTGTGCCAGGTAGCCTCGCTATATCCTCTCTTGCGTGTGTGTGTTTTTAAGGTTGATAGTTTTGTAAGGAAAACTGCTTTGAAAAATCCATCAAACTCTTTTAATTGGCTCCATCACAATTAGAAGTTTGTTTTTTTTTAAAAAAAAAAAAGCTGTATAAAGGTGAATTTGCAATATTCAGCAAAGCAGATCCCTGGTTGAACAAAGAATATTGTCATACATCTTTAACCTACACACACACACACACACACACACACACACACACACACAGAGAGAGAGAGAGAGAGAGAGAGAGAACACACACACACACACACACACACACACACAAAACACACACACACAGAGTTGCAAATTCTTTGGGGGCAAAGAGAATCGTTCTCAAGCATTTTCTCTGTGTAGCTTCTCCAAAGCAAGGTTTTTAAATGTGAAATTTAAAGGATCTTTCTGTCCAAAAACATGCCTCGTTCCACGCTTTTTGCAAAAGCTAACTGCTTAAAACAGGGGTGTCCAAACTTGGGAACTTTAAGACTTGTGGACTTCAACTCCCAGAATTCCCCAGCCAGCCATGCTGGCTGGGGAATTTTGGGAGTTGAAGTCCACAAGTCTTAAAGTTCCCAAGTTTGGACACCCCTGGCTTAAAAGCATAGCTTTGATTCAGCCTTCTCACTCCGTGATTGGTCATTCCATTTCCCCCCCCCTTGATCTGTTCCCACATAGTCGGCATTTGCTATTCCCATTTGCTTTCCCCTCCCCTGCCTTTCTTATCACAGCATCAGCAAAGCGAGAAATGGGTTTCTTGGAAAACAGCAAAACAAAAATTATGTACATTAGGTTAAGCTGTGTAAAGAAACCCCACGTGCTATGGATAGTTGCAAATGTTTCTGAACCCTGCTTGTGTGTAGACTCCCTCCGGTATCTAGAAATGTTACAGATAAGATTGGGGCAATAAGATTTGGGCAATAATTTGCCAAGTGAACTTTTATTTTCCTATGGAGCGGGTGGGTGGGAAAAAGAAAATAGCTTAGCCGTCAAATATTGGTTCAGTTGTAACATTTTTTTAAAAATTAAATCTGGTTTGGTTAAAGAAAAGAAACTGTTCCCAGACTCCTTTGTTTTTAGTTATATTCAATCCTCAGAGTTCTTATCAGAAAGACTGTTTTTCTTTTTCCCTGCGCTGGTTGCACATTACACAACATACAGTACATATGCACATGCACATACTTATGCAGTTGGAGCATTTAGAATTTTAAAACAGAATTTATGTGCCCTGCCTATTTAGGATTATAATCTAGAAGAAAGATAGGCACATTAGAAACAGTGAGTAAAGATAGTGAATAGAAAACAGGGAGTAACTGATAATAAATGCTATAAGTGAAGACGTGTCTTTTAAAGGGGGTATTTGGACACCTAAAGAAGCCACTGGGAATATAAGAAAATCAAGTGTCAAGGACTGGAAGAAACAGCCTCACGAAGTAATGGAAAAAAAACCAATCATAATACAGATCTATCTTCCTGCCTGTTGATTAGTACTATTAGTATTATATATGATTAGTTCTGAATCAAAATGACCATCTTTTTAATGCCTTATTTACTTTCGCCCATATATATTTTTGAGAACATGTTTTTAAAAAATCATTGCCCTCTTTTTTTCTTTTCTTAAAAATTTTAACAATAATAATCATAATAATGTAGTCAATAGCAATACCTACAGCAAATACAGTGCAATATACAGTATGTAGTATAACAACTACACTATAAATATCCCTGGGCTTATAACCATTCATTTAGCAACTGTTTGAAGTTACAGCGTCACTGAAAAAAACGACACACTTACAATATATCACAGCATTCTCCACAGTCACTTGGCCACTGGCATATTTTTTTTTTTTGATTGCAGTGTTACACAGTCATGATGTTAGCTATTTTGGGTAATGAAATGCCTGCAAGAAAACAACCAAGCTCAGAGAATATACAAAGGACCCCTCAATCCCCATGGCCACCGATAATGAATTCCACCAGTCCATCTTTGATCCAAGTCATTCCCAGTTTGGTCTCTTGACAGCTCCACCTCCTACCCTTGCCTTTTGGGTACCCACCTACCTGGGTACCAGTAGTATCAGCTTCCCACACACCTGCTACCACTGCTACACCTTCTGTACTGTGGGCCACTACTGTGCTGGTACCTTTTGCTCTGACTTCACTCATGCCCCACTCAGAGCTTCTATTTGTGTCCCGTCTAGTGCCTCCACTTGCCCAGGGACTTTTTGTGGGAGAGAACACTGGAGTATAAAATAAAGCCCCAGCTGTTCTGTCATGAAAGAAGGACTTAGCTAGAAGAAGATGCCTGACTCTAAAGAAGGCAGGTAGAGGTCTCTAGCCAGGTAACATATAGTATAAAAGTAAAGGTTCCCCTGGCACATATGTGCTAGTCGTTCCCGATTCTAGGGGGCGGTGCTCATATCCGTTTCAAAGCCAAAGAGCCAGTGCTGTCCGAAGATGTCTCCATGGTCATGTGGCTGAAGGGCTGAAACACTGAAGGGGCACGGAACACTGTTACCTTCCCACCAAAGGTGGTCCCTATTTTTCTACTTGCATTTTTACATGCTTTTGAACTGCTAGGTTGGCAGAAGCTGAGACAAGTAATGGGAGCTCACTCCATTATGTGGCACTAGGGATTCAAACCGCCGAACTGTCAACCTTCTGATTGACAAGCTCAGCATCTTACCCACTGAGCCACTGAGTCCCTAACGTATAGTATATGCAGAGCTAAATGCCAGTGGCAACTGGCAGCAGCTGAATAGTGTGGGGCCAAAAGATTATCATAAATGTGGGTTGGCCTGAGTGAGCCCAAATTTTGTTCACGGGACCTCAGGAGCACTGCAACAACCAGAACTTCAAGGACTGGTCTCAATTCCCTTTGTTCAGCACCATTATAAGTAGCTAAACTAGTAACTGAACCTAGTAGTTAATCTAGGTTTTCTAGATACAAGAAATGCATTCATTTCCCAATTGATCTACATTTTAAATGCATTTTTAGTTGCTCTGAAAGTCTTGGAGGCAGCATCACATGAATTTTTAAAAATCTGTTTTCATATGTATATTCTCTAGTTAGGCTACATTTCAGCCATCAACCACTTTATATATTTGCCAAAACAAGAACAACAAATAGTGTTATGTTTTGTAAACAATGGACTGAGTTTATGTATATGTTGAGTAATTGTGTTGTAGGGCATCATAAACAATTTTTAATGTGAAAAAAGAGCTGCTTTTTGCAGATAATTAAATGCTAATAATAGTAACTTGTTAACAGTGTCCTGTAATGCAGGGTTCGATACTTAAGTAAAAAAGATGAATGTCAAAGCGGAAAGTAAATGAAAAGAGAGGGAATATCGAATACTTTTCAAAAATGGAAGAAGCAATTATTTCCCTTTAGTGGATCACTCTTAAAATGACATTTTAACTCCAGGCTCATTATTTTTAAGAAAAATGTAAGTGTAGGAATTTAATGACACAAATATAGACTTAATAAGATTTAGGGAAATCCATTTAAGATGAAGGATTAAAGGGAATTTAGTACATTTATATCTTATACAAAGAAAATGCAAATGGCTAATGTATACATCTCCAAGGTAATACCCAGAAGAGAGAACATATTAGAATGCTATTTTTTAAAAGTCTACTATTTAGTCTTCGAAATAGTATTTTGTGGGGAAGCACTTCATCAAAAGAGCTGGGTTGGTGGTGTGTGCACACAGACTCAGACACACACAAATGAGAATCAGCTGATTAAAGTACAGAAAAGAGATTTACCATGACCTAAAGATGTCATCTGATTAACTATGCTTATAAGTCTTAACCATCACTCTTAACCTGAAGTCATCTTCAAGTCAAGCAGGGCCCCTGATACATTTATGAATGCATTCGTATAATTTCTTTAGCAACGGTATACTTTTTATAAACTTTCTAGTTTATCCCTGATATTAGTGACTTAGTGACTTTCTTAGCTTCTGAATTCAGGCATAGCCTAGCACCGTGATGGCGAACCTATGGCACACGTGCCACAGATGGCATGCAGAGCTCTCTCTGCGGGCCTGCGGGCCGTCGCTCCAACTCAGCTCCACCTTGCATGCGTGTGTGTCTCCCGCCAGCCAGCTGGTTTTCAGTCTCTGCCGCACATGCGCGGTGGATGGGGTGCATGCAGGAGAGGCGCACGTATGCAGGGGGGAGTTGGAGCACAGGGGTCTGCTTTATTGAGTACATAATTTCGGCACTGATGATCCCAAAACCAGCTCTAGTTATTTCTTGTGGTTTCAGTATAATTAAATGTTAGAGATTCCCTCCGCCCCTAGTGTCACAGGTCACATTGTCCAATTAGATGTTCTGGTGTCTCCTTGGCAACCAGTCTCAATGCCTGGCTGGCACCTGTTGGGAGCAACCTTGGTTCCCACGAGATAGTAGATTGTTTTGCATTCCACTCCACTCCCCAGACCCCTAGCTAAGTGGCAACTTGAGAAATGGAAGATGGCTCCTGCTGGCTCAATCCATTTCAGAGTTGACATGAACACAATGTCAAGTGCTGATGCATATGTGTCAGAAAACTGGAATTAGAGAACAAATGCCACAGGATATTAGAAAAATCAAGACTAGACTGTTTTACAGAGAAATACTTCAGTGGTCGGAATATTTTATTGTAGAAAAAAATAAGATAAGGAAAAGGAAACATGACATAACACTACAGAGTGCATTGAAAGTGAACAGACTGCCTTGGTTTATTTCATTTAAGTACCTAGGGTTGTGTGATAAAGTCCTATAGGAAGAGATTTAGGATGGAAGAAAGGAAGTAAATATTTACCCAGCATCTTTCAACGAAAGCATTCATGCTACAAGTTGCAGTGACATCTACTGACTTTGAAAGCTTTATAGAGAATTGTACCAATTTATGGAGATTTAGGCTCCTGCCTCCTATGCTGGTTTAGCATTTTAGTTTTTGAGATTTAAAGCATACTTCATGGTAATATACTGTAACATATTTATTTAGGTAAGCTACATATTAGCTTAAAGAAGCTTAGCCTATGTGGCTTCAGAAATCGAATATATAGAGACATTCTAATCATAACTTCTGTCAGTGGGAGCTGGCTGGTTCCTATATGTGCAGTTTAAGGCCTTGCCAGGATTATCCAAAACAAAATGCTGGATTAGGTGGCCTTTTGGGCTAATCCAATAGGATTTCATTTGCTTTATTAATGCATACAAACAATATGCCATATATTTGAAATTGAAATATATTTGGAAGATTGTGACCCTCTTCCAATTAATCATAGTATGACAGAATTCTTCCAAGGATGCACATGTATGTTTGTTTGGTATCTATCTATTATATTTAATGCTAAGAGCTTAGCATAATTCCACTTCAACCGAAAGTAAAACTCTGCAAATGAAAGCTAAATAATTTATACGTCTTGAATATTGAAGTGGCGAACTATTCCTTAAAGCCTTGCATTTCATAGCATCTTTTTCATGCCCGAGTTGATTTGTATTATACACCAAGGGACTTCTAGGAAGCACGCAACTCATCCAGTATTTAGAACATTTTAAAGTAGTGTGGCAACTAACTAGTAGAGATGTTCCTGGATCAAGAGATTGGGTTCAAAATCCAATTTGATGAATTATAAAACATTTTATTTTGACTTAAGTTGGAGGCTTGCCAAATTGACTTGGGTCCAATCTGATTTGGAAATTATAATAGGAAATACAAAATTGCTCTATGTTTTATGTATATAAAAATATTGGATGAATTAATCCAGAACAATAGCTTTTTCTTTTTTTCTCTCCTTCCCTTTCCTTCCCTTTCCTTCCCTTCCCTTTTTTTCTTTTTTTCCTTTCCTTTCCTTTTCTTTTTTTGAGGAGCACTGCAAGGCCAGCCACATTTCTATGATATATATTCTTTCTAAAGGTCTCTAGAACTTTGTAGCTCAAATGCAAAGCTTTTCTGGGCCTGCTATTCCTCTGGGATATACATTGAAACCTGTCCTGTTAGTAAGACATAGAGCAGTGATATAGCATTTGTTATAGTTTTAGAGCAATGAGAATAACACAATGCCTATTGTCATGCTTTCAAGATGAGATCAGTTTTCATTGGATTCTTCAAATCTAAAGTGAAATCACGCTGATAAAAAAAAGCTAAGGCCCCCAAATTTGGAAAAGTCCAAATAATCAAAGAGAAGTAAATAATGAGGTAAGTTAAACGTGCTAACCTGCGAATCATAGGAAAAATGTTTAAAAATATTTCATATTTATGACTTGGTTTGCTGTTTACAGAGGCTCATTTTGAGGGGTCCTTGGTGCTCTCTGAGTTTGCTTGTTTTCTTGCAGATGTTTCATTACCCTAACTAGGTAACATGATCAGTGCTAGTAAGAAATGCTGTTTGCTGTCAGTTTATATTGCCCATCTGTGGGGGTGGGGGTCAGGGGTGAGTTGCTGCCACTTCGCTTCATGCGCGTGCATCAGACGCACGCTGTGTGCGCAGTTGACTGTAAATTGTTCTGCGTATGCGCAGAACATGAAAAAATTACTAAAAATGCCGGCAGCGGCAACCAGGGAACCGGTTTGGGGGCGTGGCCAGCCTGGATCGCTGTCTGTTCTGTGAGCAAGGCCAAAATACCACTACCAGTTCACCCAAACCGGTGTGAACCCACCTCTGGTGGGGGTGGTCTTAGAGATTCTTTGATTGGGCTGTTTACTGATGGCTCTTTGGCAGTTTCTTGATTGAGGTATTGTTTACTTGATTATCGATCTAAATTAATATTGGAGTTAATCTATGCTGGTCTGAGTGCTGATTACTGGTGGAGAGATGCTGGAGTCTTTTTCTCTTTGGGCTGATTGATCATCTCTTTTGCAAAATCTATAGATGTTAATGTCTATTTGTCTATTGATGTCTGATTTGTCAGAGTGCCAGGCTTCTAGAAATTCCCTGCCACTTTTGGACCTGGCCTGGTCTAGAATGGCCACATTTTCAGAATTGAAACCATGATTAAATCTGCCTACAAGTAGTGAAATTAAAGAATTTTCATCATGTCTTCTGAATGCCAGTTGGTGTTCATGGATGCATTCTGCCAGTCTTCTCCTGTTTGTCCTACAATAGTGGCTGTTGCAGTTCATACACTGTATGTTGAGTGAAGCTCATTTTGTCTATCTATTTACTCTATCTTCAGAAATATTTTAGCCTTTCCCACGCGTAAATGATGTTTATTGCCAAATTAGCTGAACGTTTCACAATTGGTATCTATGACTGCCTATAAGAGCAGCCCACTTGGAATCTAAAATTACCTAGTTCATTATTTAACCATGCTAAGAATACCACATGCAGATGTGATCCCTGGCACTCGAAAGGAATACTGCAGAACTGGAAAAGGTGCAGAGAAGAAAAGTGAGATGATTGATGTCTATGGAATTTACAGAAGGTAAAATAATAGACACTAATTGGAGTTGCATTACAAATAAATCATACAAATATATGGAGCAATAGCAATTATTAAATAAATGGCACTTTCTATGCCTTCAGGTTACTGTTGATTCCTAGCAATTGCCTGCATGGTTTTTTATAAGATTTTGGGCCTATTTCCAAAACAATGGAATAATCCAAGGGCAGGGGTGTCAAACTCGCGGCGTCACGTTGTTGTCACATGACATACATTGACTTTTTCCCCCTTTGCTAAACCGGGGATGGATGTGGCCAGTGCGTGATGCATCTGGCCCATGGGCCACGAGTTGGACACCCCTGTCCTTGAGAGTCTCCACAAAACAAGACGTTCCATCTGTCTGTAACATTATATGAGAATGACCTTGGGAGATAGGAGGAAGTGCAGCAGACTGGGCAGCATCATGTAAAGAGCTGTGGTGGTACAGTGATTAGAATGCAATATTGCAAGCTAATTCTGATGACTGCCAGGGGTTCGATCCTGACCGGCTCAATGTTGACTCAGCCTTCCATCCTACCGAGGTTGGTAAAATGAGGACCCAGATTGTTAGGGGGGGAATATGCTGACTCTGTAAACTGTTTAGAGAGAGCTACTAAGTGATGTATAAGTCTAAGTGCTATTGCTGTTGCTAAAGAATATCTCAGTCTGCAGAAGTGGGAAGAAGGGGGACACATGGGAAGCATTTCAAAGTTTTCCAGAGAGTAAAAGGAGAAGACAGAAGAAATACTTTCAGGCTTGCAAGAGTCTTTTAATATAGTCTATAAAAAGATGGTGCTCGTATTCATTGTTGCACTTCTTGTTTGCAGTTTCTGAAAGGGCTAACACTGTCTCCTCCCTACCAAGCCATCACATGGTCATATTTGTTCATTTGCAAAACAAAAAAAGGGGCAGTAAAGGTCGCAGAGTGAGGGCCTTCCAAGGTTTTTGCAAAATGGTTTTTAAAATGCCCGCCATTTGATTGACACATAATTTGTTACCTCACAGTCCTGAGTTAATCACCCTGACCAATACTGCATTAATTACAGTACCTGGCCTGAATAAAGAGAACTTAGAAAATAAGTCAACTCAGTAAAAAAAATTAAGTACTTTGGTGTTGGAGCTATTGAGATCCCATCTTATATGCCCTACATATAAAAGATGCTATTTTTGTTGTCAATTCCTTGACTACTGGGGGCTGTCTGAACCTCTGTTGAACCGCTTATTTGCCTTCAAGCTGAAACTCCTGACAGTGTGAAATATTTTAAATTAGCAGGAGGAAAGACTGGCGAGAAAATGCAGACTTGTTGCAGTTACTTGTTAATACTTGCATTTTATTTCCTTCAAAATCTTCATAATTTTTTTTTTATCAGCCTCTGATGGAAAATATTGGATAAGCTCCTGGAACAGCAATACCAGGCAGAGGGGTTGCGATATTTATGGGTGAATTCTGGGAAATGTTAGAAATGCTTTGCTATTGGAAAATCATAAAAGCCTTAAGGGACCATGTTCAAAGAGCTCCTTTGATGTTATTTTTCAGATGTGCTGGAAGCAGAAATAATGTACAGATTTATTTTAGGCATTTTGAGGGTACCAGTAGTAGGTAGAATGTTGAGAATGCAGCAATAATATTTAACAAGAGATGGGTGATATTGCAGTTATCTTTCTGTGGGAATGGGTTTAGCTGAAGGAAGTGAGCTCATTCAAAGAAATAGACAGCCTTTGGCATTCAGATTCTCATGGTAAAACTAGTGAACCCTCAGTGAAATAAGATTAAGAGTATGCCATATACAACCTTGAGGCTAGAAACAGGACTGTCAGGCATCAGGTCTCAAACCTGATCTAGAAATATCTTAATCTGGATTAAAGTCCTACTAAACGCCAGTGGTTGGCTACTGCTTCTATTTTTTATGACAAATACAAATACCCTTTAGGAATTTATTTGTGGGGGGAAAATTAATACACATGGACTTCACTTGATTTTTAAATCACATGAACTATGAGGATGCAGTGGATGTAGTTAAATCAAGAATAGCTGATATGGAATTCCAGAAAGATTTCTTATAAACCCCAGATTTTTTATTGAATGTTAATAAAAACTCGTGCTAGATATCCTGCTTAATAGCTGTATAGTTTAACTCAAGGGTGTCAAACTCAAGGCCCATGGGCCGAATCCGGCCCATGGGGTACTTAGATCTGGCCTGCGTGCCTGCCCTGGAAACAGCAAAGGACCAGCCCGTGGTGCTTCTGCCAGCAAAAGGGGAGCTTGGGAGGGCCACGAGCAGCCCTACCAGGCTCCATTTTTGGCTGTGACAGCCTTTGCATCCCTCTGCCAGCAAAAACGGAGTCCCCAGGAGCACATGGTGTCCCAGAGCTCTGTTTTTTGCTGCCAGAGGGCTGCAGGAGTCTGTCACAACCAAAAACGGAGCTTGGGAACCCGTTTTCGCTGGCAGAGTGCTTGGGCCACTACAGGTACCCTGACACAAGTGACATCAAGCTGGCCACACCTACCATGGCAATGCCTACCCCAGCCTCCCGAGGTCAAACATGACCCTGATGGGTCCCTCAATGAAATTGAGTTTGACACCCGTGGTTTAACCTATAAATATGGAGGGGCTTTTTCTAGGGCATGCAATAATAACATTTTTTTTTTTTTGCAATACAAAGGGACTTAATTTGTTCTTAATTTCAATTTCAATTATTCATTCAAAAGTGAATGTAGGTAGTCCTCAACTTATAAAAGTTCATTTAGGGACGAAGTTACACTGGCACTGAAAAAAGTGACTAATGACCATTTTTTCCACACTTACAACCTTTGCAGCATTCCCATGGTCACATGATCAAAATTGGGGTTTTCATGAGCTGTAAGCCATAATCATCACAATTATGACAAATCATGGCTTGAACTATCTTGTTTTGCATGTAATGAGTCTATCTCATATATTAGTTTCACCTTTTACTTTGCATTACTGAAATAAATGAACTTTTGCATGATATTCTAATTTTTCAAGTTTTACCTGTATATACTTAGCTTAATATCTAAATATTCATCTCCAGTTGTACTGAATCCTAAGGCTCCAATTTTGTTTGGAAGTTACATGCTCCTTTGAAGTAATAATGCTGCATTATGCTGCACTATGCTGCATAGAAACGTAGCTGGTGTTTGCTCACATGCATTTCCTTCTGTTTTCACTGTTTGTCTCCTTTGTTCTTTTTCCTATTATTGACATTCAGGTTGCAAGTTTAAAATGCGTAGCAATTGCTCACAACACTTTACAGTGCCTATGTATATTAATGATGTATCTTTTCTCTTACTTATTATAGTAATAAGTAGCAAAGTGAAAACTATGCCATTGTTTTTTTTTTAATGGAGATAAAATTTCAGTGGTACATTTAGTCTTTACGATATTTTATGAATTCTGATGTGAATGAGCCTTATCCCTTTCATACTACCTGAATTATTGTAATTAGAGTAGCTGTTTTTCATAGTTCACACTTCCTTGAATTTTGTGCCACTGTTTTTGGTTGGGGGGAAAAAAGAACACATAAAAATGCAAAAACTCATAATTTAGGGAAAGGATTTAATTGGAATTGTACACTTGCTTTTATTTCTAGAAAATACATAAATGGTGCTTTAAATATTTGAAGGCTTACATGACAGAAAAAAGGTTAAGGCAGAAATGAGACACGATGAATATATGAATGAATATATTGTACATAAATTATGATTTTGATCTAAATATTATATATGTGTTCATATTTTCATTTTAAAAAGAGATTCGTTGTGTCACCTTTTTAAAAGTTTGCAAATCTGCGAGTTCTAGAGATAACCATCTGCTAAGTCTTGATATAAAAATCACGGTGCAGCTTTTTAAAGCAAAACTAATCCAAACTGCTCAATAATGACCGAAGATTTGCATTTGTTATATAGAGTTTCCATAAAGGTCGGAGTGCTTATCTGTTTTAGATGTTTTGATGTATTGTATCTTAAAAACAGACTCCACACAGCCAAACTGTGTAAAATAAAAACACCAGACTGCTTTAATTTTTATTGTTTACTCCAATCTCATTATCAACATCTGCAGAAATACTGGAAGGATTTATGATCTGAAAGACAGAAACCAACATATTAGAAAGAGAGGGCGTTGTTTTGAATTTCTTACCTTCCACAGCGGCTCAGTAGCTAAGACGCTGAGTTTATCGATCAGAAAGGTCAGCAGTTCGGCGGTTTGAATCCCTAGCACCACGTAACGGAGTGAGCTCCGTTACTTGTCCCATTTTCTGCCAACCTAGCAGTTCAAATGCATGTAAAAATGCAAGAAGAAAAATAGGAACCACCTTTGGTGGGAAGGGAACAGTGTTCCATGCACCTTCACCATTTAGTCATGACGGCCACATGACTATGGATACCACCCCCTTGAATCAGGAACGACTAGCACATATAGTATGTGCGAGGGGAAGCTTTACCTTTACCTTACTTTCCGCTTCAATTTTAAAAATTACAAGTTTTATTTAAGTGTAAATACTGTACCCCATTTCAAAAGCAACTTAAAACCCTTTATTTTCGCAATTTTTATTCACAGATGGTTATCTCACATTTTTTGTTTTATAGGATCACATCCTTAAAACTATGTTAGAATTTAAATATTGAATAGTGCTAATGGGCCAGCACTTTATAAAGGTTGAGGAGATGCATCTTTTGCTCTTCTTCACAAGAGGAGATTGGAAGGAAAGGTCTTGCTGGATTATAAAATCCCACCCACTATTGATGGTTTTTAGCATTTTGATAGCAGAGAGTCTTCACCATCTACATTTTCCTTCTTTCCCTCCAGTTTTCTCTTCAGACTCCTATGGAATAGGCATGAACCTTAATTGCTGCTCCCCACCCTCACTCTTGTTTCCACTGACAGAAGCAATTTTATCAGTGAAAACATTTCATAAGATCTCCCTCTAAATTCTGAATGCTCTGATTTATCTGAAGTTGGTTGCAGAGCAGCATCCATTGTTCTGATATTGTCTCCCTTTCTTTTATGACGAGTCCTCTCAGCTACTATTTAGAAGCACCCGGGAGGCTGAAGTAACTGTATTGAAGTATCTCTCCAGCATGACTTTGTAACATAATAATAAGGCAAACTGTTATCGAACTCCTTCGTTTTGTTTCCACGTGCATTAATACAGGGGCCTCCAACCTTGGCAACTTTAAGACTTGTGAACTTCAACTTCCAGAATTCCCCAGCCAGCTTTGTTGGCTGGAAAATTTTGGGAATTGAAGTCCGCTAGGCTTAAAGTGGTCAAGGTTGGAGACCCCTGTATTAATATACTAAACAAGAGAAATATGAGACTAAAATAAAAGAACAGGAAGAAATTGGAACAAGGGAAAAACAAGTTCTAAACTAAAAATCTGGTTTTTGTCTGGTTGTTTCCAGAGCAACTTTTCCCAATCTGGCATCTTTCAGATGCATTGGCCCTTGTTGCTTGAAAAATTGAGAATTATAATTCGACACTTTTAGAGGCTACAAATCCTGAAATCACAGTTTGCTGATTTATGCTGGACAGCTCCTGTTTATTCAAGCACCCCATGCTGGTCAGCTCCTCTGCTGGAAATTGCCCATTTTGCAGGATCAAATTGTTGCCATCAAATAAAGAATCCTTCAGAAGGCACAAATCACAAAAGTGATTTTCATTGCTAAAAATTCATTGCTAAAAATTGATCTCAAATCTGTCTAGATCTTAGATGGCCTTTTAGGCCAATCTCATTCTCATTTAAAGGAGCCTCCTTTATACTTTAACCCTGTGGACCAGAGTCCCTGTCACTCATGTAGCTGCTATAGCCATGTGATTCTTATGGAATGTAGGCAAGGAGAGGTCATTCAGAGATATAGCTCTCCATATCAGTTTACTTTATTAACAGGCTATATGGAATAACCTCTCACTAGTGAAAGACTGGAATTTCGCAAGCTTTGTTTGAGCTTTATTTCAAAAGTTTATCTTCTAGAAATAGCAGGGTTCCTTATATCTATATATATATATATAAGGCAAATACCAGTCACTCATCATGAAATCTCCAGAACCGCAAAGCCTACAAACTTGAAATTTGCAATGTATGTTCCCCTTGGTTTCTAGGTGCTCGCTAAGAAAGGATTTCTCAAAATGACCATCAGATCATTAGTATTTCTTATACTGTAATTAATATGTTGTGATGCTAAGGAGTTCTATTCCCCCTTCCCACCTGAAAAGAGTTCTATTCCAACTGCCAGTTGCCTTATATTAACACGCTCTGATGCTAAGGAGTTAGACATTCCTACTTCCCCTTCCCACCTGAAAAGAACTCTGTTCCAACTGCCAGTTGCCTCACATTCCATTACCTCAGTTCAAACTGGCTGACGTTCCACTCCTTCACTCAGGAGCATTCTGGGGTTCTTTACAGTACTAAATGTCGGTAGCTCACCAAAATGTCTACGCCTTCCACCTATGGAACTGCTTCCAGATTCAAGGTGGCAGGAGTGATATTCCTTTATATGTTTCAATCACCGACCACCACTGAGTCAATCGTTTGTGAATCGAATTTCTCCTGCATCACACAGTTTCGTCGTGAAGCACAGGTATCCAGCTAGTTCTGATTTGAATCAGTTTAAAATGCTTCATTAAAAAGATAATAGCAATAGCACTTAGACTTATTGGCTGCTTCATATTGCTTTTACAGCCCTCTCTAAGCTGTTTCCAGAGTCAGCATATTGCCCCCAAAATTCTGCATCCTCATCTTACCAACCTTGGAAGGATGGAAGGCTGAGTCAACCTTGAGCCTGGTGAAATTCGATCTGCCAAATTGCAGTCAGCCAGCAGTTAACAGAAGTATACTGCAGTACTGCATTCTAACCATGGTGCCACCATGGTTCTATTATCTAATCAGTAGATAACAAAAATAATTTTGGATGAGGAAGCCAAAAAACATTCTTGTTAGAAAATCTTTATGGGCATGCTGGTAAGAATAGAAAGTGAGAAGTTTAGCCTCTTTCTGAATATCAAAATGCTACTGCCCACTACTAGGAATGTAAATGCCAAAGTAACAATTGACAGTGAAGAGTTCAAATGCATGCAAGAATTCAGTTTCCTTGGATTGCAGATCGATCAAAGCAGGAAATGCAATCCAGAAATAAAGTTGGATTGAAGAGCAATGATGAGCATGAATTGAGTACGGAAAAGCAAGGACATCAGCCTGGCACACTAAATGCAGATTAATCCTCACTGTTGTCTTTTCCCACAGCCACCTATGGCTGTGAAAGGTTGAACCATTAAAAAAAAGTAGGCAGAAGGAAAATCACCTTGTTCAAACTGTGGTGTTGGAGAAAGCTTCTGCACATTCCTTGGACAGCAAAGGTGAGAAGCAAGTATTGGAGCATGTAAAACCAGTCATATCACTGGAAGGCAAAATCAAAAGCCAGCTTGGGAACCAGTTTGATCTAGTGATTAAGATTTGTTGTTATTAGTTGCAAAGTCATGTTTGACCCATTGCGACCCCATGGACAAGACTCCTGCAGTCCTTCTTGTCCTCTACCATCCTCTGGAGTCCATTTAAGTTCATATCTATTACTTCAGTGACTCCATTCAGCCACCTCATTCTCTGTCATTCTTCTTTTGCCCTCAATCTTTCCCAGCATTAGGTTCTTCTCCAGTGAGTCCTTCCTTCTCATTAGGTGGCTAAAGTATTTGAGTCTCATCTTCAGGATCTGGCCTTCTAAGCAGCAGGCAGGGTTGATCTCCTCTAAGACTGACCAGTGTGATCACCTTGCAGTCCAAGGGACTCACAGGAGTCTTCTCCAGCACCATAGTTCAAGGACCTCAATTCTTTGGTGCTCGACCTTTCTTATGGTCCAGCTTTCACAGCCATACATTGCAACTGGGAAAACCATAGCCTTGACTATACACACTTTTGTTGGCAGGGTGATGTCTCTGCTGTTTAGTATGCTGTCTAGATTTGCCATAGCTTTCCTCCCCAGGAGCAAGCATCTTTTAATTTCTTGGCTGCGGTCCCCATCTGTGGTGTTCTTGGAGCCCAGGAAAATAAAATCTGTCACTCCCTCCATTTCTTCCCCATCTATTTGCCAGGAATTGAGAAGGCTGGATGCAATGATCTGAGTTTCAAGCCAACTTTTGCACTCTTCTTCTTCACCCGCATCAAGAAGTTCTTTAGTTCCTCTTCACTTTCTGCCATTAGAAAACCCCATGGACGTTACCAAAAGGGCATAACCATAAGAATGTTCAAAATGCTCTATATTTTAGTCCTGATTACATTAAATGTGTCTGCATTTTTGTACACAGGAAAGGCTTTCTAATAAATTCCAGACTCTGCAAGATTGATCCAGGGATCTGCTTTCTTTAATTTCTCTATACCAGTCCCTAAAAGCACTTTGTACATTTTGCTTGTCTACCAAGGATAAAAATAGAGTTCAACTGAGCATCGGTCTAGAGAATGTCTGGCACAAAACTACTGATGCTTATATAATGAAGGTGACAATTTCACAGCACACAGGAGCAGAGGGAACCAACACCTGAAATGTCATAACTCGGAGGGCCTCCATTTCTAGGCTACTATTTAATTTGTCTTCATTGTGTTTTAATGGAGGCTAAGCGGTGTGCTTTCTTTCTCTTCCTCCATCTCCTGTTTGACCTTTAGGCCAAGAAAAGTGTCACCCCTTAACTTAACATTTCCCAAGTTACATTTCAGTAAAGATCTTTGCTCTATATTTTCCTCTTCAATGTCTAAGATGACAGTATAGGGACATTTGATGGAATTTCAAAACAAGTTATTTCTGATTTTGCATGTTTTAAGGAAAAGGCAGCCTCTGTGTTTTTAAATAAGATAACTTTTATCTGTATTCTTTCCCACAAAGCTTTTTGAATAGGGATGAGGGAAGATCAGACAAAAAAAAACCATACGTGTTATCCTCCTCAGGTGGGACTTTTGATATCTTCAAAAAGATATAGCTTAATGCATATATAGAATTTTAAAATAATTGAAATCCTGCCTCTTTTATAATTATTTTAGGTCATTTAGAATAACAGAGTTGGAAGGTACCTTGGAGGTCTTCTAGTCCAACCCCCTGCTTAGGTAGGAAACCCCATACCACTTCAGACAAATGGTTATCCAATCTCTTCTTAAAGACTTCCAGTGTTGGAGCATTTACAACTTCTGGAGGCAAGTTGGTCCACTGACTAATTGTTCTAACTGTCAGGAAATTTCTCCTTAGTTCTAGGTTGCTTCTCTCCTTGATTAGTTTTCATCCATTGCTTCTTGTCCTACCCTCAGGTGCTTCAGAGAATAGCTTGACTCCCTCTTCTTTCTGGCAACCCCTGAGATATTGGAACACTGTTATCATGTCTCCCCTAGTCCTTTTTTCTATTAAACTAGACATACCCTGTTTCTGCAACTGTTCTTCATCTGTTTTAGCCTCCAGTCCCCTAATCATCTTTGTTGCTCTTCTCTGCATTCTTTCTAGAGTCTCCACATCTTTTCTACATTGTGGCGACCAAAACTGGATGCAGTATTCCAAGTGTGGCCTTACCAAGGCATTATAAAGTGGTATTAACACTTCACGTGATCTTGATTCTATCCCTCTGTTGATGCAGCCTAGAACTGTGTTGGCTTTTTTGGCAGCTGCTGCACACTGCTGGCTCATATTTAAGTATTGAGCAGGGTATCACATATACTGTAACTGTGCATTTTGTTTTTCTTGCCTAAATGTAGAACCAATGTATATCTCTTATCATACGCATTAAACTGATATTCAACAATCTGGTTGGCAAGGTGTGGGCTTTAAAAAGAATATTTCTTATATTACAGATACTGTATATACAGATGTCTATGAAGATTCTCAGTCATCCCAAAGGTGCTTTTTCTTGTCAAAAGTCAACTGGACAATGTTTTTTCCTTGAGGAAGACATTTCGTTTCTTATCTGAAGATAACTGATGAAGCTTCTTGAATGAGAAGTAAAATGTCTTCAAGGAAAAACAATGAAAGTCCTGTTGCCTCTTGAAAAAGCATCTTTGGGATAAACTACACTAGAGTAAAACTGGACAAAGGAATAATAACACTTTTCATTTACACCTTCAAAAACTATGAAGATGCAGGAGTCTCAGTTTATGGTGCTGCAGAAATTGGTGATCAGGTTGTAACCATAAAGGAACATTTGGAGAAAGTTGTTCGTGCTATTCCTGCCTAAGAAAATTACATGTTAACATTTATCCCATTTCTAAAAATATTTTTCTATATTCTGAAAAGGTATAGAAGAAATGTAATATCACAATTTTGACTAATATCATACCCCAAGGCAATGACAAAACCACAAAAATGTATTTCTATGTTCTGTAAATGTAGAGAACAAAAGTAATATCCTACTTTTGAAAAATACCATAGCTTAAAGCAATCACAAAACCACAAAATAGATTTCTATGATCTGTAGATGTAGAGAACTAAAGTAATATACTTTTCAATACTGTAATATCGTAGCTCAAGGCAACCACAAAACCATGAAGCAAATTCAAATGCTATGTATCCATAGCCAAATGGATAATCAGAAAACAATAATTATTCATACACTTCTCAAGCGTCTTCACTAGTTTAGGCTCTGGCTTTAAAAAAAATTATTAATTAATTTTTTTTTACCCATTCACTTCAAACCAGTGATTCAATGTTATTAAATTTTATTCATAAGCTGAATAGGTGTCTGTTCTGACCTAGGTTTCCCCAGCAGCACGAAGCCAAGTCCTTGTCCCGATAAATCCATTTTATTTACTTTACAGTGAATTCCTCTCCAGAAAAATTCCAGCCCACAGTCTTTCAAGATAGTTACAATTACCGACCTTTATCAGGCTTGGAGAGTGGCCAGGCCAATATCTTTCAGATACCACAATGCTTGGCAAGAATGCAGGAATGAATTACCATATTTTGCAGAGTATAAGATGCACTGGAGTATAAGACGCACCAAGGTTTTGAAGAGGCAATTTTTTAAAAAAAGGAGGTAGGTAGATAGAGGGATAGAGAGGGAGAGAAAGAGAGAGAATACGGTAGGTAGGTAGGGAGAGGGAGAGAGAGAGTAGGTAGGTTGGTAGGTAGAGGGATATATAGAGAGAAATATATACATTGAGAGAAATACAGTAGGTAGGGAGAGAGAGGGAGAGTGTAGGTAGGTAGGTAGATGTTTCCAGGTGTATTTAACCATGTGCTGGAGAAGGAAATCGCTGACAATCTGCAGCACCTAAGACTTTGTTTCTGCTGGCACAGCACTTGACCAATGTAATTCTCATCAATCAGTTAAGAGCTTTCCAAAAGGAAAAAAAAAGTTTTTGCACTCTGCAAACCTCCCAAAAACGGCCCATTTTTCGCTTGTTTTTTTTTCAAAAATAGGCATGAATAGCCTTGGGGTGCTCCTGGGGGTGGCCGGGGCGGGGGCAAAAATGAGCAAAAAACGGGTGTTTTTTGTCAAAAAAAATTGCATGTCTAGCCTTATGGAGGCTTATAGTGTGCTGCTGGTAGCTGGGGGGGGGGGCAAAAATGGCCCATTTTTGCTCATTTCTTCCCTCACCAGCCCCCAGGAGCTCTCTTGAAGCCTCCTTAAGGCTATTTGGGGAGGAGAGGGGGAATAGGAAAATAGGATAATAAAGGAAAAATGAATGGAATTCCTTGGAAATGTTTGAAAATCATGGGAACTACAACTCGGATGGCCAATATTTTCCTGCTAAATCCTGATGAACTCTTGCATTTAATCATGTGCAATAGAGTTGTTTGACCCTGGGAATGAAAATTGGCATTTTTAAAATGTTGCAAAACAAGAATAGATGGATATTTTTGGAGTATCAAATAATTAACTACCATAATATCCTTCCCACTAAATTAAAAGTCAGTTAGAGGGAAGATCAAAAATAGTAAAGAAACTTTCTTTAACATATTGACTGACAAATGAGGCCAAGATAAAATCTTGTTTCCAAGTTTTGGACTCTGCTTTCTTGATTGGGGGCTGCTATAAGGGGACTTGACAGTATGTAAACTTAATTTTCCTAATTGAATGGGAAATTACACCTCAGTTCTGAAAGGCAGCATTTCCAATGCCCCTCCACTTCTCTCCGCCTCTGTGCATCAACGTACGCAGGCAATCTCGGTCAAGCCATTAACTTGCAGAATATTCTATTCTTTTTGCCTCTTGCTGCAGTCACAGTCCCTGATTTTAATGATGTAATCTTCAGAGTGTAAAATGTTTTTTCTAGTGTTGGAAACAGCTATTTGGATTAAAACTATTTGTTGTCATTTTGATCAGAAAATCAACATGCTATGAAAGAATTAGTCCTATGATAATATGGTATCATCTTTCCGATTAAAAAATAAATCCCTTTTTAGATAGTAATTTACCCAAACAAAAATGTAAGTGATACATTAAAGCAGGGATCAGCAAACTGCAGCTCTGGAGCCGCATGTGGCTCTTTCCTCCCTCTGCTGCAGCTCCGTCACCGGTCGGTGCCACAATTTTGAGAGGAGCTTCCGGTGGGGGTGGAGAAGCACAGTGTGCTAGGAGAAGACTCTATGGTAAGGGGAGGGTTTTCCAGTTGTTTCCACAATTGATAGAGCTTTCGGTTATGACAGGTAGAGGAAAAAGTATGCCGCGCTAGGAGGAGACTCTATGGTGGGGGAATTGAACTTCCGGTCAGCTCCAGAATTGAATGGGGGGCTTCCGGTGAGGACCTTTGTGGCTCCCGGTGTTTTCTTTTCTGTGGGAAATGGGTCCAAATGGCTCTTTGAGTGTTCAAGTTTGCCGACCTCTTTGCATTAAAGGATAGTTCTCAATGCTGGAAAATTACATCTGACAATGAAACATTTATACTTGTCCTTTAAAAGGATAGAAACATCCCACTTAAGACCAATAGGTAGCCCATGACTGGATGGTGTTATAAAATAGGTCTAAAATTTCAGTGTAAGCAGTGACCAGCTCTCTCACGCAGCCATCAACTGGTTCTCAGGAAGATTGGCTTCAAGATATCATGAAGTGGTTCCTTCCAAAATGCTAGATATTGGAGAGACTTCTAGTTGTGAAAGAACTAGTTTCATCCCCTTTTTACCATTCTCAAAAAGGAGGGTGAGGGATAGGTAGAGTACCAGATAATCTAGAACCGTGATGGCGAACCTATGGCATGTGTGCCGCTGGTGGCATGCAGCACCCTCTCTGTGGGCACACGAGCCATCTCCCTAGTTTAGCTCCACCGTACATGCGCACGTACCTCCTGCCAGCCAGCTGGTCATCGTGTCTCTGCCGCGCAGGCACAGGGGGCGAAGCGCATGCAGGGGGCATGCTCGAAGGCATGGGGGTGGGGGCATGCGGGGGGCATGTGCATGCATGGGGACATGGTGCATGCAGGGGGTGAATGCACATGGCATTTTGGGGTTTTGGGAGCACACGCACGCTTTGGGCACTCGGTCCAGAAAAGGTTAGCCATCACTGATCTAGAAGTAACTTCAACCAACAACTAGGAACTGATAGTTAGGTCTGGATGTTGTTATGTTTTCTATTCTCTGAAACACTTAGACTGAACTGTGTGTGTGTGTGTGTGTGTGTGTGTGTGTGTGTGTGTGTGTGTTTGCAAAAATAGGCCCCGTGTGTTTTTATTTCCTTCTTTAATTTTTTATTTATTTTTATCTTATTTCTTCATAATTTTCTGTCCTGTTTATTTCCTAAATTCAAGAAACAAAAGAAGAAATTACACTAATACGTTAAAGGGGGAAATGAAGGGAAGAGTAGAAATGTAAAATGTATCATAAATTAATACAGTAATTTACAGTAATAAATTCATCTCCTGTTCAATTACTAGATTAGAAATACAGCTTAACTATCTATATAGGTTTGCAGTTCTAAGCAATTATCTCAAAATAAATACCTTTATGTCATGCTAGTACACATTTGGCCGTGGTCATTAGGGATTTCTTCCTTTCCTGAAACATCAAAGGCTGCTTATTATTAGAGTCACGTCACATGCTTTGAAGCCCCATTGATTTGGTCCCATATGGCAACCTTATATTTTTCCATTTGAATGCAGATGCTTTGGTCTCTAATCCCTCCTAGCAATAAGCAAAGAAGTGAACTGTTGGCTTTAAATATATCTTTTCATGCGCTTAACACTCCATGCTCGCTTACTTGCCCTACCAGGTCAAATGCACTTAATCTTAAGAACAATTCTGACTTTTGGCCTATCATGCCGAATGCTTAGGATCCTCATCTCTTAGCACCTTGCCCTTTAAGCAAGTAGCCAAAAGACATGGTCGGGAATGACAATGGAGCAATATTTGTTTCAAAATCATGGCACATATACAAATGTACTGGGTGAATTAAATCCCCCAAGAGCGCTTGCATTTCGAGTTAGTTGCCAATTATAAAAAATAAAAAGTACTGTAATTAATGTTTTTTAAAGTTTGTTTTGTTCTGGCATCCAGACCAAGTGCATGTTGATTCAGAGGTCAATTTGCATTGTAACACAGTTTAATCAATTAGCCAAATGTTTTCTGTTTTAAACAATAGGTATGAAGTACTGATAATCTGAGCTTATCATATTACAATCGGGACATACTAAAGAGTAGTCTCTTGATATTTTCTGTGTATTATTTTCCTCTCTTGGACTTCTCCAAATCTAGTCCCTTCCTGTCTATTGACATGCTCCGTCCACACATTTTCTAAATCCATAACATATCCTAGTTTGATTTAGCCTCTTTTTTTTTTCAATTTAATATACAATGGAAAATGAAGGATTATATTGTATATCAAAATCTGCATTTGGCGAAAACTAGGATCGCACCTCTTTTTCTTCCTTTCTTTCTATACTGATTTGATTTGTTTTGTGGATGAAATGACAGCGATCTTATACATTAGCTAGATTTAGAAAAGTTCCCAGGACAATGTCTGACCTCTGGTGGTAAGAGACGAAAATGTATACTTCAATTGGCAAAATCCAATGGAAGTAATTTATATCCCCCCTCAAGTTCTGATATGTTGCCTCCTCTTGATGAGTGTGTGTTCCTGGGCAGGAGGAACGAAGGATGCTGAGACCAAGGTCACCCAAGTTGTGAAAAATCACCCTACCTGTCTTGTCGAAGCAAACAGGCACCTACAGTGTATTAGGTAGCAATGGTATAGGACAGTGATGGCCAACATTTTCAGCACCAGGTGCCCAAACTGTTTGAGGTGCATGCATCAAACTGCTGTAAACCCAAAGATCAGCTGGCCAGTGGGTGCAGCTGGTCTTCAGGTTTCTGGCATGCACATGCATGTCGGCTAGCTGCTCTTTGCATATACCAGAGCATCTGAAACCCGGACCAGCTAGCCGGCGGGTGCATGCCTGTATTTTAGGTTGTTTTCCAGGCCATTTTCAGCCAAAGAAATGGACCAAAAATGGCCTGGTTTTTTGGACACTTTTCTGGCCATTTTTAGGCCATTTTTGGGTCATTCTCTGGTGCTTCAGCACCTGCGAAGACCAGCATGCGTGCCGGAAACCAGAAGGGCAGCTGGCATGCCCACAGAGAGGGCTCTGCATGCCACCTCTGGCATGCGTGGCATAGGTTCACCATCACGGATATAGGAGGATGTTAGAAGCAGATGATCATTTTAATAATAACAGTAAATGTATATCACACAACCGAGAAGGAGGAGGTGGCAAATTTTACAGTTTCCAAGAAAATCACTTGGATAGACACGATATACAGGTGGTCCTCAATTTACAACAGTTCATTTAGTGACTGATGGCCATTTTTCACACCAACCTTTGTAGCATCCCCATGGTCCCGTGATAAAATTCATTTTCTTGGCAACTGACTCATATTTATGACAACTGTTTTGTGGGATCATGTGATTGCCTTTTGTAGCCTTCTGACAAGCAAAGTCCATGGGGATGCCAGGTTCACTTAACAATGATGTTACTAACTTAACAACTGTAATGATTCACTTAACAACTGTGGCGAGAAAAATCGTAAAATGGGCACAAGTCACTTAGCCAATGTCTCACTTAGCAACATGAATTTTGGGTTCAATTGTTGTCATAAGTCGAAGAGCAACCTGTAGATCCACATGACTGGCACCTCAGGTCGAGTGGTGTTCAACATGATATTGAAAAAGAACTGAAGGTATTTTGGCATTTTCACTCAGATTATACTGGTTTCTCTTCAGGACACATGCACACACAAACAAGCCACATGGAAAGAATACCATTGTTTTCATAGTCAGCAACAGTGGTGGGATTCAAAATGTTTTACTACCAGTTCTGTGGGCGTGGCTTGGTGGACGTGGCTTGGTGGGCGTGGCTTGGTGGGCGTGACAGGGGAAGGATACTGTAAAATCTCCATTCCCTCCCCATTCCAGGGGAAGGTTATTGCAAAATGCCCATTACCTCCCGATCAGCTGAGACTTGGAAGGCAGAGAATAGGTGGGGGCGGGGCCAGTCAGAGGCGGTATTTACCGGTTCTCTGAACTACTCAAAATTCCCGCTACCGGTTCTCCAGAACCTGCTGAATACCACCACTGATCAGCAAGGATATTGGGTATACTTGGGTAAAATGTAATTAATGACTAAATAATTAAAGTTCATGGCAACTCTTTAATATGATATTTTGTTCCAAACACTGATGCAAAGAGTTGGTTGATAAGTTTATGGTGTAGTTCACAAGTGTCAAACTTGAGGCGTCACCTTGCCATCACGTGATGTATCGTGACGTGTTTCTCCTTCGCTTGCTGGGGTGGGCATGGCCAGCATGTGACGCATCCAGCACCACAGGCTGCCAGTTTGACACCCCTGGCTCTAATTGAATCTGAAATTGATAGAACATGCAGGCACAAAGTGCTATTTATAGCTAGGGACTGGCATGCCAAAGTGGGAAATATTAAGGAGAAAAATGTAGTTTCCCACTCTATGGCCCGGGCAACAGAAATGGAGCAGGACAGTGATCAATTTCAACCAATCCAACTATTTCTTCATTTCTAACATAAATTATGGGACACGGTGACTCAGTGGCTAAGACGCTGAGCTTGTCAATCAGAAAGGTTGGGAGTTCAGCGGTTTGAATCCCTAGTGCCGCATAATGGAGTGAGCTCCCGTTACTTGTCCCAGCTTCTGCCAACCTAGCAGTTCGAAAGCACATAAAAATGCAAGTAGAAAAATAGGGACCACCTTTGGTGGAAAGGTAACAGCATTCCATGCACCTTTGGCGTTTAGTCATGCCGACCACATGACCACGGAGTCATCTTCAGACAGTGCTGGCTTTTTGGCTTTGAAACAGAGAGCCGCCCTAGTGTCGGGAATGACTAGCACATATGTGCAAGGGAAACCTTTACCTTTACCTAACATAAATCACAGTATGGATCCTCTCACCAGGTTGAGTGCATAGAAATCAGAGTGACTATGTTATTGGTATAAGGAAGTGAAAGTTAAGGCAGAAAAATCAGGGTCAGAGAATGGCTTGGAACATTTCCCAAACTGCTTATGTGCAAATTCCAAGTCAAGCTAAAACAAAAGAACAAAGCCAACCAGTTTTTATATTATTATCTAGAGCATTTGTTCACAATTTTTGAGAAAAACAGAGGTCATTTTGAGGTCAAGAACCTCATTGATCAGGAACCAGAGTGACTATGAAATGAAATCAAAGACGTTAAGGATGAATGTGAGATAAGACTACTGAAGATCAAGAAAGAAAAGAAGGGGGAAAACAACAATTGAATTTTAGAACAAATGGTAGAGGAGAAAAAGCCAAGGAATACAAAATCTCAGAACAAACATTAAGAATTTCAGAGAGCTGTTAGAACAGGCAAAAGGGAGTTTATCTGTAAAGTCATCAAAGATGGCAGAGGGACGGATGGACGGACGGACGGACGGACATGGACTAACAAAGCTTAACAAAAGAAAAACTGAACTCACAAGCAGCAATTGAGAAAGAAGCTGCAAGACTACCATTTGGTAGACTAGCATAGGAGGCCTTGAAAAGGATATTTAGATTTTCTGAGATCTCAATTTCTACCAATAGATCAGAATCGCACAGAATGATACTTTATGAATACGAAGGAGTTTGAAGAAGCAGAATAGAAGTATTGACACTTTTGACTTTGATGTTGGAGAATATTTCTTAAATACTATTAATAGTCAAAAAAAGGGGGGAGGAATATAAAGCAAGTCAACCTAGAGTTCTCATTCAAAGCACAAATGATCCAACTCATATTATGGACACCTTATGTGAAAAAACTAGCTTTCTGAAAAGTTTATAATGCTAGAAAAGGTAAAAAGAAAGAGAGAAGGAAAATGACCACTGCAAGGTAGATTAACTCTTTTACAAAGGTAATAGACGCACTATTTGGAGGCATGAAGGGGTAGATTGGGAATAAATCATAACAAAAAGATAACTATTATATGTTATCTCTAAACATTGACACTGACTTAATGGCTCATAATCTTTCAAAAATGTATAACTGAGCTAGCAGGTATGCAGCATTATATGAGTTTTAGTAAACAAATAATTTAGTAGATTTAATTAAGTGAATTTCAATAAATTTTCTAGTTTTCTGAAAATTGATTAAGCATACTAATTAATGCCTCTGAAAATGAAAATCAATAATACGGCAGCTCTGGTAATTCTGTGCTAATAAAACAGACTTAGCAGTTAATGTTTTCAATTCTTGAAATCAAATTTAATTATATCAGGCCACAGCCTGAGAGCAAAATCTTCTCTTGAGGGACATAAGACTGGAAAGAGTCCAAGACAAGCCTGAGGTACAGAACCCAGCAGGTCTGGGCTGATTTCATGTCAGAACCTGGTGAACTTCAACACTGAGGAAATCATGCTATATAGATTGCAAATGCTCTAGGGAAATGAATGTGGAACTCATATATTTTCTTTCTTGAATCAAAACCTCTGACTATCAGTGGCAAAGGTCTTTGTTTTCTTTTAAAGACACACATCAGCTATTTTCCTTTATTGGCCACAGTAGTTAAGAAGTCAATAAATTGCTTATGTTTAACTGAAAAGAACATCTGGAGAACCAAATATTGTAAACATCTGTTTGAGGCCTCCTGGGACTCAAGAAAGTGTGTGTGTGAACTATTTTTCAAGAACTTCAATTGCTTTTTGCTAAAAATTTTAGACTATCCCAGATGCTCCAAAAGGTACTGCAGCAACCAAACCTTTATCCCGCTATTTTTATGTTCCTCAAGCTAGCTATATATAAAAATGAAATTGTTGAAAATGTGAAGTATTTGACAGGCAAGTGGAATGTGTCTATAATTGCTATGGTCTTTGAATCAAGGTTATTGTGTTACCTCTGCTCATGGAAAGAAACTTACTTGATCAAAAAGTTAGGTTCTAAGGGGGGGGGGAGGAAGTGGGATTCAAAATGTCCACTTTGGTCCGCATGGCTTGAGTTCAGGTACCCAAGAGACTCCATCTTTGTATGTGTCCATCTGCAAACTAAGCTCTTCAAGCTTTATCAAAACTGCTTTATTAAGTTGATAATTGGTTTTATTGTTGATATTGCTGTAAGATGCACTTATTGTTGTAAGATGAAATCTGTTTGAAAATTGAGACAGAAATCCCCACAGTTGTCAACTTTACTTGGTACACCAGACCAGAAAACCAGTTCCGTGGGAAGGCGAAACAATAGATTTCAAAGAAACCGTCCTTCACTCAGTAATATGGTGATATTAACATTAATTTTCTATACAAGGCTTTACAGAAATAACATCTAAGATACTGTGACTCAAATATATTAAGTATTATTTAAAAGATAGTACTTCCAGGATGAAATGGATTTTCTACAACCTCAAATCAAATTCACCAAGTGTCTAAAATAGGAAAGGAATGTACTTCTTTTAAAACAGTCAGTCTCTTGGGCCATGAGCCAGATGTGTCACAGGTTGGCCACGCCCACACCCAGTTTAGCGAAGGGGGGGAAAGTCATGATATATCATGTGATAACAAAAGTTTGAAACCCCTGTTTTAAAAGATAGGTCATAATTAGTTAGTAGCATTTGATAAATATTTTGGAAAATAATTTATTGCTTCCCAATATAAAGTACTCTGCTTATCACACAGGTTAACTGTCAGCTGGATGTAATGATCATTAGGTGGACTAAGTGATTAAGTGGCTACATTGGAAAAACTAGTTTCAAATGTTCATCAATGCTGCCTCATTAGCTGAAGGGAAGGATCAATTGGTGTGTTGTTAGGTACAGCTCTGGCTGTTGTGTTCTTTGGAGGGAGATGCTTGAGAACCAGTCACTTCAAAATGATTTTTCTACAGAAATGTACTTCTATCTTTTTCTTTTGTTTTGCATTGTAAAATTTATCCCCAGGAATTATTTTTAACTTTTAGCTTGCATGGCTACTCTCAATGCAAGTAGTTACTGTTTTAGAGTATATATAATTGTATATATATATATATATGTGTGTGTGTGTATATATATATTATATAAAGTACACACACACACACAGGAAAACGCTCATGCAGGAATCATGAAATCTCCAGAACCGTAAAGCCTACAAATGTGAAATTTGGCACGTATGTTCCTCTTGGCTTCTAGGTGCTCGCTAAGAAAGGATTTTTTGAAATGACCTTCAGATCATTAGTATTTTGGATATTATTATTATTAACATGCTCTGATGCTCTAGTAGATGTTCTACTCCCCCTACCTACCTGAAAACGTGGACGTGGGCATGGCCTACCTGTGACTCATCCAGCCTGCGGAGCACGGGTATTCAGCTAGGACAATATACTCTAGAGCAGTGGTTCCCAACCTTTCTTGGGCCATGCCCCACCCAAGCATCTTTAAAATCCTGATGCCCCCCCCCCGTGACATATAATTCTTACTCTATTCAAAAGGTGAACTCTACTCACACGGAGGAAGCCTAAAAGGCCATTAACTTCATTTAAACAAGGTTCAAATTTCCCCCATTAAAAATCAAATTGCCCCCCTGTGGGGCATGGGGCCAACATTGGGAACCACTGCTCTAGAGTATCTTCTTCAGCCCTTCAACATTACCCCCAGTTTTCCCGCTGACCCTGTCCCAGAGTCACTTGTCCGACCTCAATAAAAGTACTTGCCTGCTCCTTCCTTGCTTCTTGAAGGCTCTAGCTGCTGTCAGGGATTAAATTTTCTGGACCATTGGTGGTTGTGACTTCCTCAAGGCTTTCTCCTGTCCATTTCTTTCCTCCCAACCCTTGCCATTATGGCTTGTGGAGTTTATCTAATCCTTTTCTGCCTCTCATCAGCCCCCTGGGGTGTTTTGCTACTCGGTTCCTGTCTGGTTACCTCCTATGGCGGCTGTTTGTTTACCTGCACCTGCTAGCTCCTAAGTAAAGGTAACGGTTCCCCCGCACACATGCGTGTTAGTTCTGGCTCTAGGGGTGGTGCTCACCTCCATTTCTAAGCCAAAGAGCCATCACTGTCCAGAGACGTCTCCATGGTCATGTGACCGGCCTGATTCAATGCCAAAGGTGCACAGAGCACTGTTATGTTCCTACCAAAGTGGTCTCTATTTTTCTACTTGCATTTTTCCATGCTTTCAAACTGCTATGTTTGAAGTGACAAGTGACAGGAGCTCCCCCCCGTTGCGCGGTGTTAGGGATTCAAACCGCCAAACTGCCAACTTTCTGATTGACAAGCTCAACATCTTAGCCACTGAGCCACCACGTCCCTTAGCTCCTACTAGTCAGCAATACTTATCAAGAATTTTCTTCTTTCTTAAGGGGGAGGGGAGAGAAATAGTTCAAACCCCAGTTTTCCCAATTGCTGCTGTCCTACACTGTCGTTGCTAGGCAGTGTGGCTTCAACTCTTAGTTGCCTTTATTTTCATCTCGATTTAATGCTGATCATCAAACCCTTAAGATGGAGAAAAGTCCTTCACCCACCAACTATTCAACTCCATTTCTGGATTACTATCGACCTAAACTTTCCTCCTTCCTCATGAGCCCTCCAATGTTCAATGTTTTTATTAATGACTTGGATTTACAGATAGAGGAAATGCAGATCAGATTTGCGAGTAAAACAAAATTGGCCCAGCAAATATCCTTCAATGGGTTTGTTTAAGCAGAGGCTAAACATCCATCTCTTCTGGCTGTTGTAAATTGGATTCTTGTACTGAGCAGAAAGGTAGGTTTGATGGATTAAATGGGCTTTTGCCACCCTATCGTTCTAAGATTCTTTAAATTCAGGAGTTACTCATTGCATAGCACGTTTTGTTTCCTCGAGCCAAATAGCAATCATTGCTACAATGTTCTAAAATGGAAACATTCAAACTTTCTTTAATTAATTTCTACAGACTCATGCAAAAGGAACGTAGCTGGAAGTAGGTTTCCTAAAATTGACTAGAATGGGGTAGGCGTCTCTTATCTCAATTCTTCAGATGATTATTTTTTTAAAAAATCCCTTTGGCTGTTAAAACACTTCTCGGTGACTTCACAATATATAGCAAACTGGATTAGTTTTCTGCACTTACCTGGCATGATGAATGGGCCACTTGGAGACTTCTGGGAGTGGCAGGGTGGGGTGGGAGGGGGGCAGGCATGGCCAGACAGAGGTGGCATTTGGGGGTTCACCAAACTGGGTAGACTCAGTCATTCACTGATAACACACAGTAATGGAACACTTCTTCCAAACTCTCCTTTCTCTTCTTAATTCATTGTTCAGTACATTAAAAAGTCCATGAGGCTAATCAATTAAAAAAAAAGATTTTTCCAATGTACATCTTTACAACTGGAAATCGGTCACCTATTTACAAACTCAGCAATTTTCTTATTTCTGTTTGCAAACAACTTGATTTACTGTGCACTCCTCACCATACCATTAGAAGCAGAGATTTGTATTCTGGGCGAATGCTATGAATAAATATGGGGTCTCTGGAACTCTTTCTGTCCATCTTTAAACTATTTTATGTTCTGAGTTCATTTCATTAATGCAAGTATTACAATTAAAATATTAATATTTCATTTTTCATTATTGTGCTTTCACTATTCTGCGTTGGTTATTCAAGTTCGTTACCATCAAAACAATATAGAATCCCTCAAAATAAAATTGCATGCAGTGCATCTCTCTTGCCAGTTTGCCAGATTCTGTTTCTGCACAGTTGTAATTTATTGTTTAAGGCACCAAGAGGGAAAAATCTTGAATATTTTTCAACAGTTTGCTTTCATTCTGGAGAGCCAGTTTGGTGCAATGATTAAGGCACCAGGCTAGAAACTAAGAGATCGTGAGTTCTAGTCCTGCCTTAGGCATGAATCAGTGATTCTCTCAGCTCAACCCACCTATCAGGATTCTTTGAGAGAAAATTGGGGGACAGAAGAGTATTAGGTATATTTAACCTTGAGTTATTTATAACAATAATAAAGGCAGGATGCAAAAGACCATAAGGTCCATATTCTTCTTCTCATCTTTCCTATTGCTTATCTCATTTTCTACTTATTATTATAACTTTGCTGCTTGTATCTTTATGATTTATATTTTATTTAATTCCCTAGTATGATTTATGTTGATTACTTATTTAGCATCCTATGACTATCACCAAGTGTTGTATCTTATGATTTATGATGAATGTATTTTTATGATGACTATGATCATGATTTATCAGTTATAGTGTTTATGTACAATGAGAGCTTAGGCACCGAAGACAAATTCCTTGTGTATCCAATCACACTTGGCCAATAAAGAATTCTGTTCTGTTCTGTTCTAGTCTATTCCCATTCCTATTTCTATTCTACACTACTCTACTCCTATTCCTTTCTATTCTACTCTACTCTACTCTACTCTACTCTACTCTACTCTACTCTACTCTACTCTACTCTACTCCTATTCCTATTCCTATTCCTATTCCTACTCTACTCTACTGCTATTCCTGCTCTGATCTGTCCTGTCCTTATTGTCCTGTTCTATTCTATTCCATTCATATTCATATTGATATTCAATTTGTCAATTATACTGTACTCTAAGGACAAAGGTGTCACTGAGGTCCTATTTGATAGCCATTATTCCACTTATCTTTGCCTCTTTTCTTGCTCCCAATTGCTTGAGCCTGCACCTGACTTATCCATTTACAACCACACTTTCTCTGTACCAGAAAAATCAGCTTCAGGGATTACAGGTTTCATTGCTTATGATATTTCAACTTTTTTTTAGCCAGCAAAATGTTACTGTAACCTTTCTGGATTTCTCCTCTCTGCATAGCTGATTAAACACAACTCAGTTATTAAAAGAAAAATGGTTGAAGATTAAAAATGGACTAAATCATACTTCTTTAGTAGTTCTTTAATGTTTTATTAAAACTATCTACTCCTTGATAGCTTCCACTATTTCTTGTATTGTAGTGAAAGACATTGCTAAAACTGTATGAAACGAGAGCCTTTTCTGCTTGAACAGACTTGTGGTTTTAATTAATATCTTTTTCATTGCATTTCAATGCTGAAAATTCAATAGTCTTCTCAACTTTTTATCTATTCAAATTCATGTTGAGCTGAAATTAATAGGATAGTTTTATTTAATACGGCATTACAATTTGAACAAGCAGTTAAAGGGTATGTACCTTTTGTCAACCAATGTCTTAATTAATAAAAATAATTTAGATATGGAACCATGTAATTATACAGATTTGTTTTTATAATTTTAGCATCTTGTTTTTCAAGGCTGTATATTAAGAAATTAAATTACCTGGTATTACTTTGAATTGCTCCTAAACTAATAAATGCAGAACAAAAAAATTATCACTGATTTTCAGCCCTCAAAACCCAGCAATACAATACAATACAATAGTAGAGTTGGAAGGGACCTTGGAGGTCTTCTAGTTCAACCCCCTGCCTAGGCAGGAAACCCTATACCGTTTCAGACAGATGGCTATCCAACATCTGAAGCAGATCTATGCTTCAAGAGAGTAATGTTAATACTGAACATATTAATGTATCATTTTCTGTTCTTTCTATTATGCAATGTTGACCTGAAAAGGCAGAATCAACAAGTCAATTCTTGTCAACAAAAAGTTGAACATTTAAAGTTACCTTTACTATGGTCAGAAAAGCTATTTTAAAAAGGAACACCAAGGGTTAATATGATGAGGTCCTAAGTGAGGTCAATTTTTTTTTCAAGGAAGATGATTTCTGAAGGTTGCAATTGAAGGTGTTCCAAACTGTAGCACATTTTTCTTTCTGCATCAATCACATTTGGATGAAAATCATGGCTCCAATGCTAATTGTTGCCAGACACTGCTTGGATTAGATTTAGGTTCACTAAAAGCAAAGCTGTTGAATTCAATAGGTTTCACCTTTTTATTATTATTATTTATATAAAAAAGGTTTTTTTATTTTATATTAAAAATACATATTTTTGTTAAATGCATGGTGTTCGTGTGTTTGATAAAAATGTAATTAAAAAAAACACCAACTCAGTTGGTGACTAGGTACTTTTAATTAGTTCAAATAATGCATCAGAACTTGTGTTCTAAAGCTCCCTAAATAGTAGATTAAAATGATCCTAAATCTTGTATTAAGAGCCTTAGTGGCACAGTGGTTAAAGTGAAGTACTGCAGGCTACTTCTGCTGACTCCCAGCTGCCTGCAATTTGGCACTTCAAGTCTCACCAGGCTCAAGGTTGACTCAGCCTTCCATCCTTCCGAGGTGGGTAAAATGAGAACCCGGATTGTTGGGGGCAATATGCTGACACTGTAAAACTGCTTACAGGGGGCTGTAAAGCACTGTAAAGCGGTATATAAGTCTAAGTGCTATTGCTATTTGGATTTTGAGAAACTAAGCAACATTATGAACAGATCTCTTCCTCATCTTAATCCATTAGTTACTTGTTTGGTACATTGGCTTCAGGGGACTGTAAAATCAGCTTAATCAAGCAGACGAAGCATCTCAGTTTGGCCTTCATTCAGCTAAAACTTCGGTGCTGGTTAGCTTACCATCTGTTTATCTAATAATTCATCCCACAAGAATTGCATTTGCTTTATAGCTGCTAGATAACAAGCAGCAAAGTTCGCTTGCATCTCCTGACTTGCAACCCTGAGGAAAGCTAGGCTGAAGATGTGGCATATGAGTGGACCAGGTAAGTGAGTGAACAACAACAAACAGGAACCTAAATAATTAAGCAGTGTAGCTGCCTAAGAGCCCAGGGTGTTCCAGATATTCATAGAGATGTATCAAGTAATTATGGAACATGGCCTTAAGGTGCATCAAAGTCAAAGAGGTGCCTATGGAACAGAATCCTCCCTTGGAAGGGATGTTGTTGCACAGAACAGGTGCCAGAATATTATTAGAACTGTAGAAGCATTTTAAGAAGTAAGACATTAAAAAAAAACAACCCTTAGAAATATAGGTACCTTTCAAATCTGGAACCAGACTGGATATATTTATGCTAAGGCATCCTTGTTAATTCTGCAAATGAGCAGAATTAACCAGAATGGATTGAAAGTTTCTTCAGTGATGATGGCAAAATGTGGGTGTTTATTTCTTTTTAATTACAACTACATGTGCATGCCTTCAGGGTAAATGCCTGTCCTTAATTGTAAGGAATGTGGTAGCTCAGTGGCTAAGGCGCTGAGCTTGTCGATCAGAAAGGACAGCAGTTCAGCAGTTCGAATCCCTAGCACTATGTAATGGAATGAACTCCCGTTACTTAATCCAGAGGTGGGTTGCTGGTGGTTCAGCTCGGATTGGGCAAACCGGTAGCAGTGGAGGTGGGAGGCTCCGCCCACTGCTCAGACACTTCTGCACATGGGAGTGCGCCCGAACCGGTAGCAAGAAAATTAGCAACCCACCACTGGTTTACTCATGCTGGCCACATGACCATGGAGACATCTTTGGAAAGCGCGGGCTCCTCGGCTTTGAAACGGAGATGAGCACCACCTCCTAGAGTCAGGAATGATTAGCACATATGCAATCTTTGGGATTTAGGAGATACTGGCTTCTCCTCCCAGCAATGTTAAATGATAAAATAGTACCTATATCTTCATGTAAAATATTTACAAATATAATCCAAACATTTTAATAGAATTCTATTTTAATATGGAAAAAAAATTGAAATGATTACTTATTGGAAATATCCACTTCTGCTTTTACTTGCTTTAAATCTTGCAGGACATTCTTTTTCTGGAAACAAAACTACAGTATTTTTCGGAGTATAAGACGCACCAAGATTTTGAAGAGGCAATTTTTTTTAAAAAAGGTTTTGCTCTCTGCAAACCTCCCCAAAATGCCCCGTTTTTCACAAAAACGGGCCCGTTTTTTTTATAAAAGGGTATGAATAGCCCTTAGGCTTGTAGAGTGTTCATGGGGAGGTGGGGGGGGGGAACGAGCAAAAAATTGCCCATTTTTCGTGAAAATGGGCCCGTTTTTTATCCAAAAAAGGACATTAGGAAGCTTATAGAGTGCTCCTAGGGACTGGGGGGGGAGCAAAATTGAGCAGAAAATGGCCCATTTTTTTCTCTCATTTCTGCCCTCCCCAGCCCCCAGGAGCTCTCTCAAAGCCTCCTATAAGCTATGCATGGCCATTTTGGTGAAGGGGCGGGGCTTCAGGAGGCAAAGAATGCTGTATTCAGTGTATAAGACGCACCCAGATTTTCAGCCTCTTTTTTTGAGGGAAAAAGGTGCGTCTTATCTTCCAAAAAATATTAAAGGCATGGATCTGAAAATAAATATGAAACATATACGGCAGGGGTGTGATTGAAATTTTTTAGCAACCAGTTCTCTGCCCAGTTGCTGGGTGGGCGTGGCCATGGGGCATGGCCTAATCGGCTTCCTGCCACAGCCTCCTGCAACACTCTGCCAGTGAAAATGGAGTTTGTGAGGGGCTGCGTGAGGTCCTCCCAAGCTCCATTTTCAATGGCAGAGGGTTACAGTTGGCTGTGGCAGCCAAAAACTGAGCTCGGGAGCTTGTTTTTACTGGCAGAGCTCTTGGGTCACTTCAAGCGCCTCCAACACAAGTGATGATGAATTGGCGTCCTCCTCCCTTACATCAAAGGCACCACAGATAAAATCAACAAAATTCTCCACAAACACAATATCAAGACAGCCTTCAACACTGACCAAAAAATAGCCAACAACTTGAGAAACTCCAAAGACAAAATCCAGCTAGGAAACCAAGAAGTCTACGAAATACTATGCAAAATCTGCCCTGCAACATATATAGGACAACGAACAGGAGAATAAATGCACACATCATGAAACACAAGAAGGCAGTAAGAAAAAAAGAAAAAAACTTCCTCCCTTTTCCAGCACCTTAAAGCTACAGGACATGAAATTAATTTTGAAGGAACCAGGTTAATCTCCAAAACAGAACACTTCAACAAGAGAATAATTATGGAAGCTATCAAAATAGAGAAACACCCCCACAACATGAATAAACGTGACACTACCTCCCGCCTACTAGACATCTGGAAACCAGCCCTAGTCAACAAACGAGCCCCACCCACCTCTCAAGCCGTTACAACACAAAACAACAATAGACATACAGCCAGCACCAATCAGCACTAATCTACCAATCATGATACAACCACACAACCAATCATTCCACTTACTGAAACAAAGCCAGCACTCCACACACCCCCACCAAGATTTATAGAAAGACGGCAGCTCCGATCATGCTTTAAGCCCAAAACCCAGCCTGAAGATGGCGAATGAGACCTCACTGAAAAGACCCGAATACAACAAGACCAGCATACCTACACCCATGAAAATCTACGAAAACATGTCTGTGTGTGTGTGTGTGTGTGTGTGTGTTGCATTTGTGCTGATAAATATATGCTGATAAATATATGCTGATATATATATATCATGCTGGGATATGAACTTGATGAATTTAATAGGTGTAGTCTTCTTATTGAAACAAATTGTATTTATTCATTACTACATCAGATTGAATACACTTTAGTGATGAATTAAATCAATGGTTAGAGTATTAACTTATAAAATGAAGTACATATTTGTTTAATTGTAATAGAAAATGTTGCAGAGGTCTCTATTAGGGTAATAGTTTTAATGTAGGTATTTCCTATGTTGATTCCTATATTGGGATGAATGAGTTCCACAAAATAAATTGGAAGGTATTCTTATTTTTGTAAGCAGCAAATATCACTTACAAGGCTTCATCTGTATGCTTAGCAGAACTTCTGGATATTGCGCAGGTGTTTGCTTGTAAATGCATGTCTCTGTGCAATAATCACACAATCTGACCTCTGACTCAGAGAAATCGGTCATTTATATTAACTGCACACAGAATGAAATGATCCATGTGCATTCTCCACCACCCTCTCCACCTCCCACCCCCTCTGTCCATGGCTGCCAAAAGAAACCCCGAGCATATCGAACTATTCTTTGGGTGGAGTGAAATTCTATGACTTCCTTTCTTCATTCTAAATTCAAAATAACAATTTGAAATTTCTTCATCATCAGCTACAAAATGTTAAGTACCACCTCTGCTGATTTTGGAGGAACATTTTATTATGCTTAAGTAAAGGTAAAGGTTTTCCTCGCACATATGTGCTAGTCGTTCCCGACTCTAGGGGGTGGTGGCTCATCTTCGTGAAAAACATGCAATGTGTAACTTATTTTGTTGTTGTCGTTGTTTAATCACTTGAATTAAAGCAATAAGTATCTGAATACAAAGAGATGATCTGATATCTTTGACAAATTGCTGAGGAAAACAACAAAGATGTAGGAAACAACCCAAATCACGGAATTGCTAAACGTTAATTTTCTACTTCACATAGCTGTTGTGATCCATTTAAGAGTATCACACACACACACACACACACACACACACACACACACACACACACGAATGAAGGGGTGGAAACATACATACACACACTCACATATATATAAATGAAGGGGTGGAGAGAGAGACACTGACTAATGATATAAAGGTGAAGGCTCCCCTGGCACATATGTGCTAGTTGTTCCCAATTCTAGGGGGCAGTGCTCATCTTCGTTTCAAAGCCAACGAGCCAGCGCTGTCTGAAGACATCTCCGTGGTCATGTGGCCAGCATGACTCAACACCGAAAGCACACAGAACGCTGTTTCCTTCCCACCAAAGTGGTCCCTATTTTTCTACTTGCATTTTTACATGCTTTCAAACTGCTAGGTTGGCAGAAGCAGGGAAAAGGAACGGGAACTCACTCCGTTACGTGGCACTAGGGATTCGAACCACCAAACTGCAACCTTTCTGATTGACAAGCTCAGCGTCTTAGCCACTGAGCCACCACGTCCCTTTTTACTATGTTTATAAGTACAAATTTAATAAATAGATCTGATAAATAAATTTAATAAATAAATGCTGCTCCTTTGAGGAGGTTTTGAGTTTTACCAACATCCCTGTACTTTTTTCTTAGCAACATTTTTTCAGAAGTGACTTTTCTTCTTTCCTAGGCCTGAGAAAGAGTGACTGGCCCAAGCTCACCCAGCTGGCCCTTTGACTAAAGTGGGACTATAACTCACAGTCTCTTGGTTTCTATCCCAGTACCTTTAACCACAACACCAAACTGGCTCACACATATTTGTCTGCATATTTGTACACTTGGATAGTCAACCATAAACACTGCTGTCCTGACTGAACTGTACTCAGTACCCATATGGAGCTCTTAGTCTTTTTAAGTTCAGTTATGAAATAATTTTGGGGCACATAGGTTACTTTCAACCTGCAATGGTGCAAAGTGTTTCAGGTATTAGATTTCTCTGTAGACATCAGAATACCCTTATTAAAAGCTGTGTCAATCGACACATCTGGAGCAATTCAGATTTTCAAAAACTGCAAGTTTCATTCTTTTGCAAAACTAGTATGGTTGAATGTTTTATTTACATATTTTGGCTTCGCCACTTTTATGTTTTTTTGTAAAGATATAGAGTTTGTGAATCTTTAATAATGTTCAATTGCTTATCAGATGATGAAATTGTCTACATGAATAGGTAACAGATGGGACTGGAAATGTATTTTGATCCCGTGGGAATGAAGAATAAATTCATTTGTCTGCCTATTAAAACATAATTCATATTCTTCCATGCTAAAAAATAAAGCCGAACAAAATTTCCCCTTAGCTTCTTGTGCTTCTTCAAAGCTCAAAACTCAGGTATGAAAGGGGAAACATGTGCTGGCAGATTTCGTGATCATTTGCATATTAAGTGTTGAAGAAGGGACTGTTAATGAGCGCTTGATGTAAATGGTAGCAATGACGGCATCCTTGGCTATTAGTAGCTAGGGTCCAATAGTGAAAGAAGCTGTCACATACCCTTAATACTATTAAACTTCTTGAATAGAAGTTGGCTAATTCTGTAAAATCAAATCTTGAATTAAATGGACCAATCAGCAGGGCTATTAATCCAGAAGGTTAACATCATTGCCCAGAGGATCATTGGGTTCCCTCTCTCCTCTTTGGAAGAGCTTTATAGTTCTGTTGCCTTAAGAAAGTTCAAAACATTCTTAAAGATCCATCTCATCCTGGGCACCTTTTTTTGAACTATTACCATCTGGCAGACGGTACAGGATAATAAGAACAAGGACAAATAGGCTTGAAAACGGCTTCTATCCCAGAGCAGTAATTATATTGAATTCTACTGTATAGTGCAATATTAATGTAATATCCGGGGCTTTCAATTCATTTGTAAAGAATATGAAGGGTGTGTGTTTCTTGTTTTATTTTTTGTATGTATAATGTACACTGAAGATGGCATTTAATTTCGTTGTACGAGATGCAATGACAATAAAGTAAACTATTCTTAACTCTACTTCCTAATCTTTGCGGGAGGTGGGCAGTTCAGAAATGTGAAAAACAAACAAACAAATACATATAATTCCTCAGTATGGTGGAATAGATATTGTTAGATGGCTAGAGGTTTTTTTCTTGAGACAACATGTATTCCTTGCTGACTCTATTACAATTTTTTAAAAATATATTTTTCTACAAATTGTAAATGGTTAGTTTGTTCCTATGATCTGAGTTAACACAAGAAGTTGGTTTTCAAAAACATTGTTATTGATCTCCAGTAATATTGGGGAAAACAGCTTTATATATGCCTTGTAACACCCAGAAACAGCCTGAGCAGATTTGTTTATTTGTTATTTGTTGGCAAAATACAAGGTTCACTAAATAAATAACTTGATAACGGAAACTGTATTAGTGAAAAATTGATCCGTTTTATTTTGGGTTATATTTCGCTCAGTAAGATATCTCACCAAGACTATTTTTATATACATAAATATTTAGACAAGAATAAAAATTGGGAAAAATTATGTTATTGAATCAGAATCATTATGTCATTATCCTTAGTGGTATCAGTAACATTACCTTGTAGCAGCTGGTTTTGCCAAGAGACTAGCAATTAACCCAGTTTTCATTTTGTTCCCAATATTTCAGCTTTCTGAAATGTAATGAGTATTACAAGTGTATAGCAATAGCACTTAGATTTATATTCCACTTTATAATGCTTTACATCCTTTTCCAAGCAGTTTACAGAGTCAGCATATTGTCCCAACCATCTGGAATTAAGTTCTTGGTTAGCAGTTATAAATGATTTATATAATTTTGGTGTAAATAATCTAAAATATATGTTCAAAAGTTTATTTTTTTTAGTTTTTTAGTTTATTTAGTTTTTTTAGTTTTTTAATTTATTTAGTTTTCTTGCTTAGCTTTTTACTTTTGATTTTTCCATGACTTACAAAAAATACTGTGACACATGCCTTCCCTTAAATGCATACCAATGAATCAATAAATTCATAAAATATCTGTAAGAGAAAATATGTTTTACCAAAAATGAAACTTTTAATAATGCTATATTTACAGACCATCTGGATAAAATTGAATTACTCAGTTTTGTAAGAGGTGATATTTCAAGGAGCTGTCCAAATACAGCAATAACACCTATGTTATATTTATTAATCCATTCAGTTACAGATTGAGATACAAGAAAATAATCTAGAGAAAAACAGTTATGATATGGAAATAAGAAAAAAGAAGTATAGTATTTCTGCCAAGAACTTAAAAATTGCCTTAGAGGTTATCTTATAATCATCAAATCAAATTCTAATATATAAGCAATGCTTTCAACTTTCCTTAAGTGAGATAGATTTGCAATCTAATGTGGAATAGATACATCAAATATTAAAGTCCCAAGCCATAATTAATTATCTATAAACAAAGTACAAGTGTACAAAACCTCAAAGTAATATAATTGATAAATTCTTGGTAGGATCGTAACACGGCATTCATTAAACTTTTAATCACCAATATTAAAAATATCCTTTTGAATTATTGTTTGTTCCATCACAAATTTGCTAATAAGAATTATTGCACCTCTAGCAGATCTTAATCTTCCACAAATGTATCACTCTTGCCCAAATATACATTACTCAGGAAGACGAGAGAGGAAATATTGGGTATTAACAACCCCACCCAAAGAAAATTCATAACCTGCCACTGTTTATGCATGGTATTGTAAGATAATTAACCCACTTAGCAGTAACAATATTAACTGGAAAGAGGCCATTTCAGCAATAAAACAAATAGGTAGCAGTATTCCAAATGAAAACTTTTCTCCAATCAACACATAATTTCCCAAGTCAAATACGCTTCTCCCAGTCACATATAATTCAGATTAAGAACTTTTTCTAAAACGTTGATGAGGTGTGAAAATACTTGGAGACTAGTATAGACACCGATGCTCAAATTCTCTGTATACATGCATTCAAAATAAGAAGACAGGCAAGGGTAGAAGTTTGGACACCTTTCAGTCCATTCTCTGTAACTGCTACAAAGTAACTGCATTCAGTTCTGGTCGCCACGATGTAAAAAAGATGTGGAGACTCTAGAAAGAGTGCAGAGAAGAGCAACAAAGATGATTAGGGGACTGGAGACTAAAACATATGAAGAACGGTTGCAGGAATTGGGTATGTCTAGTTTAATAGAAAGAAGGACTAGGGGAGACATGATAGCAGTGTTCCAATATCTCAGGGGTTGCCACAAAGAAGAGGGAGTCAAGCTATTCTCCAAGGCACCTGAGGACAGAACAAGAAGCAATGGGTGGGAACTAATCAAGGACAGAAGCAACTTAGAACTGAGGAGAAACTTCCTGACAGTTAGAACAATTAATCAGTGGAACAGCTTGCCTCCAGAAGTTGTGAATGCCCCAACACTGGAAGTCTTTAAGAAGATGTTGGATAGCCATTTGTCTGGAATGGTATAGGGTTTCCTGCCTAGGCAGGCGGTTGGACTAGAAGACCTCCAAGGTCCCTTCCAACTCTACTATTGTATTGTATTATTAATGCAGCAGTTACAAATACTGAGTAAAGTATATTTGGGCAAGAATAATACATTTGTGCAAGTTTAAGATCTGCTAGTGGTGCAATAATTCTTATTAGCCAAATTTGAGATGGAACAAGCAATTATTCAATAGGATATTTTTAATATTGATGATTAAAAGTTTAATGAATGCTGTGTTATGAAGTTTAATATTTGCTTGATCTCTTGCTTTGAATCTGGATATCTATACACAAATAGTAAGTATAAACTCAAGATGGTGTGTTTAACTTTGTGCCATGCAGAAACTGTGCCCATTTCTGATCACTTAGGGATTTATTAAACATGTGATTTAACCAGAGTTGCCTACACTTTTACATGCAACTCTGGGTATCTGAATTTGGGGAGAGCTGTTGTTAAATCTGTTGCATCTGTTTAGTATATGTGACGTTAAAACTTTGAAAGGGGTAAACAGAAAATTGGGGTTAAGGGATGTTCATTAATATTCTTCCATAGGGAAAAAATTGTTTTGTTTTCTTCTTTAGTATTCATAGATTGGGTCAAATTGCTATATGTTTATTCTGTATTATTGGAACATCTCACCAATATCCAATTTACTGTTTGCTGGCTGCATGTATCATTTCATTCTTGTTCCTTGGAAGAAGTTCAGTTCTGGACAGAAATGGTGTTCCTTGGTTGAGCTGATGTAGGTCATCATCATCATCATCACCATTTGACTGATGATGTTGGTCATCAGACGTTGACTTATGTCTAAGCATCCTGAATATCCTGACCACTGAGTGACTTTGAGTCCTGAATCAAAAACCATAATGGTCTGATCAGTAAAGGTACAGATGTTACAAGGGACAAAGTGAATCCCCTGTCACAGATACAGAAAACTGGTGGCTAGATTTGACTTGAAAACAGCTTCCACCACTGAATCCGATGTCAACAGGCTAGCTTAGAACATATTTTCTCATCTTCGTGTGGAGTTGTGGTCTGCACATCTAGATGTTATTCAAGTCGGCGGAAAGCTGAGTTGAAATACGGGAAGACAAAGATTTGCTTTCCCCAGCTTGGACAGTATCTTGTGTTGCATCTGTTTCTTGCCTCTTCAAACAAATGGATGCCACCAAGCCACCACAACCACATATGTACCTTACAAGTCGAGCCACAGGTGCAGTTTCTTTTTGGATAAAAGGATTTGTTTTCTCTCTGTCTGCTCAATGATCACTGAAAGCACTCTTTTTTATTTAGCAGTATGTTGTCTTCCTCAGGGTCCATTGGGAAAAGATTGTAAATAAATGAAAGATCTAGGATTGGAGTCAACATAAATTATTAATTATTCTGGAAAAGATAAAAAGCTGCCTCACCCGGAGCCAGATTTGCTCAGTGGTAGTACTCCTGCTTTGTAAGGAGGATACTTCATATTTAGCCCCTGAATGTGCTCTTAAAAAAATCTTATAGCACGAATTTTGAATATTCCGTGCCCAAAGCATTGGGAAGTTCCTATTGGGCATAATAAACAGTACCAGGATTGATCAGCCAGTACTGTAGCCTGACATGAGGTAAAGTAATTTGTTACATTCACTGAGTCTATTTCTACTTTTCTACTTTAGGACTTGGGTTCAGTATCCCAAGGTTTTTTCCCTTTATAATTTCCTTATTTTTACAATCATCATTGCAATCCTTTACTTTATGCAATTCAACATTTCCCTCAACAGTTCAATATTGCCTTCTTCAGCTAAGGAATAAAATATTTTTACATTCTTTTTTTTCCCAGAGAACATTTGATCTCAGTCTGTTTTTGATACTATATAAAAAGACCTAAGTGCATACATTAATAGTCTCACTGGGTTACATTAAATGAGCATCTTCTAATATATTCTTTCTTGGTAAATATGTATGTCCTATTTCAGGCAGCCTTCTTTTTCTTCTCACAATAAACATTAATTACTCAAACTTATGTTGTTTATCAAAGGTTCCTATTTTTTCCCCTATTTTGCATAAAACAGTTTGAAAAGATTCTCTTCTTTTAAGTAACTAAAGAGTCTTGCCAGAAGACCCAGAGGAGATGACATAACTTCCCTTGACACCTCATACTTCAAATAGAATGACTTCTGATTTGGAAAGAAGCCAGATTTGTAAATTGAAATGTTCTCTGTATAATAAATTTACACTAAGAGAATGGGACTCAAGAGTTAGGCGATTTCAGTAAAAAGTATCTGACACATTCTACTTGGCAAATGATCACAGAACATTTTATTCTTAAAGACAACTTCTACTGTAACTGAATATTTAAAAAATATTGGACAGAGGAGAATACAAGCAGAAAACCCTCAAAACCCTTTAGGTAAAAATGTCCAAACAAACTTAGTGCGTTCAATCAATGCCTTGAAACAGTTTAAGATTTCTGTGGGGAGCCTATCTAAGATGAAACAAGTGATGACATACAGAAATTGTCATGCAGAGACAGACGTTGCTGAATGTCATCTCTCTGCTGGCAGAAGGATGAAATTCTACTATCTTCTTTGTCTCATTTCTCTCGCTGTTTTCTGCCCACTGCTTTTGTCTCTTGCCTTTATATAAGGAGCGTCACCTATCAAAACAACAGTCTGAAAGGTCTTCAGAGAGAGAAATATTATAAGCAAGGTCTTCTTGCACAGTTACACAAAAGCAATATCCATCACTGGTGGTCTACACGTCTACTTCATACACAATACCTGGTTCTAAGCACACTGTCGGTTTCACTGAAGCCAGAATGGCAACAGGGAGAGGTATGGACTATAGCTTTGAAGGCCTTCAGAGAAAAGCATTTAATCTCCCATCTGCTCTGGGGAGCCCTAGCTGTCAATCACAGAAGGAAAGCAACCAACCAAAATTTTCAGGGATGGCTGCCAATGTGTCATTGAGGAATCTCACGTGGTGTAGTGTTTAGATGGGTGGTAAAAATCATCACCAAAGCTAACCGTGGAAACATTTTGGTTGTAGAAACTGAGGTATAGAAGCAAGTTGTTCATTTGACCATCGGAACAGGTTGGCCTTGTAAAGATAATTTATAACCCGGATTCAGTTTTTTTAAAAAAATTCCTTCAGAAGCCAGCACTGTTATATTCATGCACAGTAAATTAAATCCGCTACTATTATCTAGGACTAGATAAGAAACCTGGGGCCAAATTATTTGAAGGGCTGCCAGGGAACTGTATATAATTTGTTCCAAGAAACCTATTTGGAGCCTGAGAATGCTACACAACCTGTCTGTTTGAGGCCTGAGCTGCAAAACAAGGGAGACAGAAAGAGAAATGCCCAGTTTCCTAGGATAAATTACTGTTGTGCTGTTTAAATAGAAAGTGGAGGTAGGTAAATAACAAGACTGTTATAAAATCTCAATTGTAACTTAAGAGGACCAGCTTTAATTACTGGCTGTTAATTCATGGTGCATGATTATTATCCTGCAATAAAATATTGTTAAACATTTAAAAGATTTACTCCCGTTCCTGACTACTCATTATCTTGTGATCTTGCTTCCCCTTTGATCATAGTTGGATTCCTTTTGTTTTCAATTTTTAATGTTATTGGTTAAAGGTCAAATGGGTTTTCAGGAATGTACATAGATTTTAGATGCTGCATTTTCAATTAAGATTCACGTGGTTTCCTTTTAAAGGAAGCTGTAAACTTTGTGAAATACACAGGCAAGCAACTTTGTATTCTCCCTATGCATTACCCCCAAGCAGCATGACCATCGATCATAAGAGGACTAGTTCAAACCTTTGGAGACCACTAAGTTTGTCATCTTCCTTCTGTGATTAAAGGCCCTTTTTGGGTAATGTAGTTTTTAAAAACATTTCTCCTTAGTTCTAGGTTGCTTTTCTCCTTGATTAGTTTCCATCCATTGCTTCTTGCCTACCCTCAGGTGCTTTGGAGAATACGGTAGCTTGACTCCCTCTCCTTTATGGCAACTCCTTAGACATTAGAACACTGTTATCATGTCACCCCAGTGCTTCTTTTCATTAAGCTTAATGTACCCAATTCCGTCAACTGTTCTTTATACGTTTTAGCCTCCAGTCCCCTAATCATCTTGGTTGCTCTTCTCTGTACTTTTTCTAGAGTCTCAACTTCTATTTTTATATCGTGGCAACCGAAACTTGATGCAGTATTGCGAGTGTGGCCTTACCAAGGCATTGTAAAGTGGTAATTAACACCTCACATGATTTTGATTCTATTCCTCTGTTAATACAGCCTAGAACTGCGTTGGCTTTTTTGGCAGCTGCTGCACACCTACAGCCTGTTTCAGAGTTAGGATGACCAGTGGTGTGCTGCTGCGTGGTTGCATGGGTTCGAGTGAACCGTTTGATCACTGGTTGGGCTCGCCCATCCACCCTTGTGCTAAGCTATCCATTTATAACTAACTTTCTGGCTTGTTCCCTCCATCCTCGCTCCCCAGCTGAGTTTCCTGCTGCCCCTGCTTTACTCACCGGAGCTGCCTAAGTTGATTACCTGCTTCTTTGAAGCTCCGTTTCACTCCCAAAGGGGTGCATGCGAGCAAAGCTAGTGTGCGTGCATGCTCACAATCAATGAACCACTAGTGAACATAAGTGCAGCCTACCTCTGCGACACCCACAGTCACATGGCTACCTTTGGGGCACTTGGCAATCAACTCACTTTTATGGCAGTTTGCAGCATGCTGTGACCGCAATTTGCAATGGGTTTTTGTTTTTGTTTTTGTTTTTTTGCTGGTGTGCTTGTTTCTGGCAAAAAAAAACCCCACACCATTCCTTGGGAAGAATGGATTTGCTTAATGAAAGTGACGCTTGTTTAAACAACCATGGTATACACTTAAAAACAGTCATAACCTCATTCATTCATAACTTGGCTTCCAACGCTGTAATTCTGAGCTCAGTTATGGTTTTAAGACAAGGATTAAGTCACTGTATTTTATTCTGTTTTTGGTGAACTGCACAGAGTTCCTGGGAGTCAGGTGGTATAAAAGTTTTAATAAATATTCAGACTTCCCAATTTACTCTCATCTGGATGTTCTGAGTTTCCATTCTTGCAATGCTCTGTGATGATGAAAGAGTGCAGGGAAGAGCAACAAAGATGATTAGAGGACTGGATACTAAAACATATGAAGAACGGTTGCAGGAACTGGGTATGTCTAGCTTAAGAGAAAGAAGGACTAGGGGAGACATGATAGTACTGTTCCAATATCTCAGGGGTTGCCACAAAGAAGAGGGAGTCAAACTATTCTCCAAGGCACCTGAGGGTAGAACAAGAAGCAATGGGTGGAAACTAATCAAGGAGAGAAGCAACTTAGAACTGGCAGCCTGGGAGGTGACACGAGGCTGGCTCCTGGGCCTGGTGAGCGCCTCACTGAGTGAGGGATACTTACCAACCGCCTTGAAAGAGGCGGTGGTGAGACCCTTGCTCAAGAGGCCTGCGCTCGACCCAATGTAGCTAGCTAACTATCGTCCAGTCTCCAACCTCCCCTTTCTGGCGAAGGTTGTCGAGAATGTGGTGGCGCAGCAGCTCCCGCGACACCTAGACGAATCCGACTATCTAGACCCACTCCAGTCCGGCTTCCGACCCGGGCACAGCACTGAGACAGCCTTGGTCGCGTTGGTCGATGATCTCTGGAGGGCCAGAGATAGGGGTTGCTCCTCTATCCTGGTCCTATTAGACCTCTCGGCGGCTTTTGATACCATCGACCATGGTATCCTATTGCGCCGGTTGGAGGGGATGGGAGTCGGAGGCACCGTTTTGCGGTGGTTCGGCTCCTACCTCTCCGACCGGAAGCAATGTGTGTTGACAGGGGGGCAGAGATCGTCCCTGAGGCCACTCACTTGTGGGGTGCCACAGGGGTCGGTCCTCTCGCCTCTCCTGTTCAACGCATATGTGAAGCCGCTGGGTGAGATCATCCGTGGTTTTGGGGTTGAGTACCATCTTTACGCTGATGATACTCAGCTGTATATTTCAACCCCAAACCACCCCAACGAGGCTGTCGAAGTGATGTCCCGGTGTTTGGAAGCCGTCGGGGTCTGGATGGGGGACAACAGACTTAAACTCAACCCCTCCAAGACCGAGTGGCTGTGGTTACCGGCGCCTCGGTTCAGCCAGCTGACTCCATCGCTGGCCATAGGGGGCGAACAATTGTCCCCTGTGGAGCGGGTGCGCAATTTGGGCGTCCTCCTTGATGCCCGGCTGTCAATGGAGGACCATGTGGCAGCCGTGGCAAGGGGGGCGTTCCACCAGGTTCGCCTGGTGCGCCAATTGCGCCCCCTACTGGACCGGAGTGCCCTGCGCACGGTCACTCATGCGCTGGTGACGTCTCGCCTGGACTACTGCAATGCTCTCTACATGGGGCTTCCCTTGGGACGCGTCCGGAGACTGCAGCTAGTTCAGAACGCAGCCGCGCGGGTTATTATGGGAAGTACACGTTACTCCCACGTAACACCTCTCCTGCGCGAGCTGCACTGGCTACCTGTGGCCTTTCGGGTGCGTTTCAAGGTATTGATCACCATCTTTAAAGCGCTCCATGGCAGTGGACCTAGTTACCTGCAGGATCGCATCCTACCACACACGTCCCTGCGACCTATCCGCTCACACAGAGAGGGGCTCCTCCTGGTGCCGTCTGCTAGTCAATGCCAGCGGGCGACACCTAGGAGTAGATCCTTCTCTGTGATGGGCCCAACCCTCTGGAATGACCTCCCCCCTGACATTCGAACTACCACCGACCTCCGTTCCTTCCGGCAAAAGTTAAAGACTCACCTATTTCAATCAGCTGGCCTGGCACTTTCTTAGTTCTACCTCCCGGGGATTTATTCATTTTAATTGGGTTTGGGGTTTTAAAAAGTTTTTAATACACTATATACTATATTTAATTTATTATTCTATGTACAGTCTTGCAACCTCCTCCACCTACGTATTTAATTATTTAACTGTTTTGTATGTATTTTATAACGTATTTTAGTGACTGTACACCGCCCCGAGTCCCTTTCGGGAGAGGGGGCGGTCTATAAATATGAATAATAAATAAATAAACTGAGGAGAAATTTCCTGACAGTTAGAACAATTAATCAGTGGAACAGCTTGCCTCCAGAAGTTGTGAATGCCCCAACACTGGAAGTCTTTAAGAAGATGTTGGATTGCCATCTGTCTGAAACGGTATAGGGTTTCCTGCCTAGGCAGGGGGTTGGACTAGAAGACCTCCAAGGTCCCTTCCAACTCTACTATTGTATTGTATTGTATTGTATTGATGATAGAGTGAATCAGGTTAGGAAAGGCTGACATGTAGTTGCTGCCAGTTCCTATTTTCTTCCTTTTATGCAAGCAGCATTTTTCCTTGCAAAGTGTTTTTTTTTTAAAAAAAAAAACAGAATTTAAAATTTACAGAGCCCAACTGACTCAACCCTCTCACCGTGTACGCATAGGACAAGCATCATTTAAAATAACAGAAGGCTTTTTGATTTGCCTGTGACATTCATAATGTTATCATTTCTCTGCACAAGGCACAGATCTATTTTTAATGTAGTTCTAATTGGGATGATTTTGGTTTCCTGCAGGTTCAAGCCTCGGAAATGAAGAGCAAATCATTCTCAAGGCAGCTGAACCATCTAAAGAAGCACTTAAGGGGACCAACAGAACTTCACTGCAGGCGTCAAATAGCACACCGATTGCCCGCAGGAGTCTACTTCCGGCACCAAAGACAGGAACAGCGCCGGCTGGTAAGTTTTTCCATGTGTCAGACTTCATATGACAAGTTCCATCTATTTGTATCTGTATTTGTGTATGTGCAATCAGTATATATTTTAGAATTTTGTAGTATAGCTCACCTCTAATTCAGAGTCGATTACAGTACCTACAAAGCATCCAAAATATGTTTTGAAATATGTGCTCAAATCTGTTTAATACTTTGGAATTAAACAGTTATTGCCGTTTAATTGATCCAGAATTTTTAAATAAATTCTTAGCCTGGAATATTCAACAATGGATGTTCAACCTGAGCTTGTAAGATATAAAAATCAAGGATCCTTAGTAGGTCTGAGCATTGAGCACGGACATTTATAGCTGTTGTGGCTCGCCAGCGGCCAATGGAACTGGCAGCAGAGGACAGTGAGGAGGTTGGGGAGGAACATGGGCCAATCCTGAAGGCTAGGGAAGGCTCTGACAAGGGCTCTGCATCAGAGGCAGAGATGGGGCCAAGGCCGTCTGGCAGTTCTCAGTTTCCTTCAGAGCTATACAGCAGTGAGGCAGAGGAACAGCTGGAGCCTGTTCTCAGTGTGCGCATGCCCAGAGCTGCCAGAAGAAAAGAACAGCTGAGAAATCAGGGTTGACTTGGGAGTAAAGCCACAGGTAGACGGTGAATGGCCCCTCATAGGAAATAAAAGAGGAGTAAAAGGGGAGTGTACTCTTGCAAGAAACAATTCGTTCGTTCATTCGTTCGTTCCTTTCAGAAGTGTGAAGATCTGTCCATGAATCTCTGTGCCAAGTCTTTCCTTGCACTGCACTGTGTTTGGAAAATATTTACATGGCAGCTTTCCAAGATAGATAAGTTCTGTGGTCATAAATTAACCTTTGAAGAACTGTTTACCAGGCCTTTGCTGAATGTGAATGGGAGGAATTCACATTTTTTTTTTAATAAAAGGGGTTTTGCTGGGACCAGAAATCTGCTTTGTGCTTTTTGGGGAAGCCTAGGTCAGAACAATAGCAGTTTTGTAAGCATATTCACTTGTAAGTTTTACAAACTTCCTCAGCATCAAGAATCTTGATAAATCCCTGTCCACGAGTTATTATTGGAAGCACTGAGCCGAAAAATGTCTGCTGTGAATGGCGTTCCCTTATCAGTTGGCAGCCCTTCATGCAGGCTGTAGAAGAGGCATTCCCAGTACATTTCCTATGAGGGGAGAACTTGTACACAAAGATGCCCATCCCTCTGCCAGAGATATAAAAGCCCTAATTGAAAAACCAAGAGCAGAACTCTGAAAAACCTGGAACAGAGATTAGAAGAGGAACCAGAGAGTGGGAGTTGGCTTCCATTTTCCCAACAATCTCTGAAGAAAGCTTGGGATCTCTCGAGAAACTGGAGAAATCCAAAAATTTTGAAGCAGAGGATAGTTCAATTTGCTTTTAAGAAATCTTCTATTTGAGTAGAAATCAGTACACGAGCCAACGAAGAATGATAGATGTGTGTGATGATAACTCAATTTTTCCATATTTCTCTCTGCAGGCAGGGAACTATTTTTATTGGTATTTCAGATTGGGTTCCAGAAGGTATATTTTTCTCTACAGGATCTTCTTGTAATCAATAATATTAATGGGAAACTATTTCCTGATGTTACAGATTAGATCAGCATCATTTCCTAATCTGTTTGGAGCATTGGATTTTCTTTGAGATCATTTTACTCAAGTTACCAGCAGCTGTGTAGTTTGTTTATTTATTTTTAAGCATTGAACGCTTGCGTTTTTAGTATTTGCTGGTAAAATTATGTTATTTTGTTATTCTTTTTAGATAAAATTGTATTTTATTGATCTCTGCTGTGGATGGAAGAAAGAGCTAAATCATGCTGTCGGTATTTCTTGGCCAGGAGTTTGCATGACTGAGATTATTGGTTTTTCGTAGAATTATCTTGTTATTACCATAAAGGCTAAAAATTGTGAAAATGCTATCTTTCACACATACCGGGTTTAGGAAATGGACACCCAACTGAGAATAAATGGTAGCAGTGGAAACTACCAAGCCCATTGCCCTAAATCAGGGATAGACTCTGGGTTTGAATACTCAGAAACCTTCTAATCTATCAGCTTTCCAGTCTATGAGTTCAAATGTCTACTACAATATTATAAACCAGTGATGGTGAACCTTTTCGGTACCGAGTACTGAAAAAGTGGAGTGGAAACATTGGGCGTGCATGCTCATCGGGGCCGCGCTCCAGAAAAGCTGAGCTTCCAGGTTCTACACACATGCGCACCCGATGATCAGCTGGCTGGCAGGTGTGTGCAGGCCGGTTTTTGCCACTGTCCCACGCTCGAAAGAGAGCTGATCATCACGCGTCCATGCGTGCCAGAAACCCAGAAGAAAATCAGGCAAGGCCGTGCTTGCCAAGCAACATGGCTTCACATGCCACTTTGGGCACGCCTGCCATAGGTTCACCATCACAGTTATAAACCTTCAGAACTTTGTTCTAAATGTACGTATATCCGCAAAGGTACCCCTACATGAAAGGGACAAAGTGAGAAAGGCTTGCATATATGCTGTTCATCCATCATCATTTTTGCCCAATACCCATTATCAAGTGCAGTCCAACTATATTCATATAATTCATTTTAGTAGTTTGTATGGATATATTAGCGCTGTGCCTTCTTTTCAAACAAGACTGTGAAGTAGCAAGGCAGATATCTGCGCAGCGCTTTAAATGATCAGATGCTTCAGAAGAAGAGACAGCCATAAATTTTTCCATCCATTCATCATCTGGTCTTCCGGTACCTGATTCATGCTCCTGCTATAACATATAAACCTCAAATAAATCACAGTAATCAGGAAGAGCAATTGAAGGCATCAGGGCTGGAATTATAGAAGTATACCAAAATTGCCCTCTCTAATAGTGATTCAGGGTTTTTTTTGGAGGGGGGGGGGCTTCACAAATGGGTCCCTGGAGAGACTCCAAAGGATGGATGGTTGTTCATAATTGCTAAAAACATGAGTCCAGCCAGTTTCACAGCTTAATGTTGTGAGGTTAGAATGAATGGAGAACCCACTTGGATCATTTGCACTCCAGAAGAATGACAGGGTGGCAGAGTGGTAACTTTAAATAAATTGGTACTTAGGGATCCCTGTTATCAGGTTGGTTTCAGAAGCTGTAGGTCCTGGTGATTTTACTTATGATATGAGGGCTTCAAGAAAGAGAAGACTATATACAAGACAGCTTTATCCGCCACAGGCCAGATTAGTCCTTCTGTAAGCTGATTTTTAAATATTAAAACTGGTAAATCTTGTTTATAAGAAGCTCTCAACGGAAAAGAGTCATGACTACTCAAAGGAGAGGATATCTCTTTAGTCATTTGCTCTATAAAGAAGGTATAAATAGGATGTGAAAATCTTAATAGCTTTATACCTAACTAATAAAGCGTGACCTGATTTGTGTCACCCTTCAAGCCAAATACATTTTTATTTTGTAGAAATGTTATACTGTAGATAATCATTTGACACATTCATGGTAATGCTATATAGTTTTTAATATGATCTGCTTTTGAGGGGAAGTATGAGTGGGTCAGTGGCTAAGTGAGATTGTCAATCAGAAATGTCGGCAGTTCGAATACCTAGTGCTGCGTAAGTGAGCTCCTGTTACTTGTCCCAGCTTCTGCCAACTTAGCAGTTCAAAAGCATGTAAAAATGCAAGTAGAAAAATAGGAACCACCTTTGGTGGGTCCATGCGTTAGCTTTTCGGGTGCGTTTCAAGGTGTTGACCATCATCTTCAAGGCGCTCCATGGCACAGGACCTAGTTATTTGCGGGATAGTATCCTGCCCCATACATCCCTTCGGCCGATTCGCTCACACAGAGAGGGACTCCTCCGGGTGCCGTCCACTAGGCTGTGCCGGCGGGCGACGCCTAGGGGAAGGGCCTTCTCTGTGATGGGCCCGACCCTCTGGAATGACCTTCCCCCTGACATTAGAATGACTACGGACCTCCGCTCCTTTCGTCAGAAGCTCAAAACCCACCTGTTTCAGCTAGCCGGCCTGGCCTAATTCCAGCTTTCCCACCTCAGTTTTATTTTTAAATTTTATGATTGGTTTTATGGGTTAAGTTTTTAATTTTTATAAATTTGTACCGGGGCTATTTAATCTAATTTTAGCTATGTATACTATTGTTTGTATGGTTTTTTAAATTTATACCTGTACACCGCCCCGAGTCCCTTCGGGGAGAGGGGGCGGTCTAGAAATCTAATTAATAATAATAATAATAATAATAATAATAATAATAATAATAATGCTGGCCACATGACCACAGAGACATCTTCGGACAGTGCTGGCTCTTCGGCTTTGAAACAGAGATGAGCACCACCTCTAGAGTCTGGAACGGCTAGCACATATGTTTGAGGGGAACTTTTACCTTTACCTTTATGAGTGGGTAACCCACAAGGAAAATATTCAGGTGTATGGAGAGAGAGATTAGTTCCTCTAAAATAGTCTAAAACTTTGACTATTTCTACTCTATTTAAATATCTATTGGCAAGGAAATGACTTCACTAAAGTTTCAAGTTGGAGCTTTTGAAATGGATAACTTTTTTCAAGTGAATAGCTGAAACTTTGAGTTGTATTTCTTTCCCACATCTTTAAAATACTTATTCATTGAATATTAGTTTCATTCAATTTTATATACAAAAAAAAAGTGGAACACCATACTGAGAAACCACGAAAATGAAAGCTCACTTTTTCTTGGAGAGGGTGGTCCTGCATGTAAGGATAGATAACGGTTTGCAAGTGATAACAGTGATGAGCCAAAGTGGCGTAGTGGTTAGAGTGCAGCACTACAGGCTGACTGCTTCCTGCTCAGGAAGGTTGACTCAGCCTTCCATCCTTCTGAGGTGGGTAAAATGAGGACCCAGATTGTTGGGGGCAATAGGGTGACTCTGTAAACTGCTTAGAGAGGGCTGTAAAAGCACTATGAAGCGGTATATAAGTCCAAGTGCTTATTGCTATTGCTATGAAAGACCGCTTAAAGTGGGCTGTAAAAGCACTATGAAGCGGTATATAAGTCCAAGTGCTTATTGCTATTGCTATGAAAGACCGCTTAGAGTGAGCTGTAAAAGCACTATGAAGCGGTATATAAGTCCAAGTGCTTATTGCTATTGCTATGAAAGACCGCTTAGAGTGGGCTGTAAAAGCACTATGAAGTGGTATATAAGTCCAAGTGCTTATTGCTATTGCTATGAAAAACTAACTTTGTGGCCAACAGTTGCATTTTCAACTTTTGCTGATCAGTAAAGCAAAGGTAAGTTGAAGCACAGATTCTAAGCACAGTGGTGGTTTCACAGTGGTGGTTTCACAGTGGTGGTTTCACACTTAGCAGTTGCTTCACTTAATGACCAAGTTATGAGTCCCAATTGTAGTTGCTAAATGCTACCCATATTGTCCAGTTCTGTAAGGGTGGCATGCAAAGAAATTAAGCATCACCTGGATTTCTAAAATGATCTTTATTGCCAGAAGGATAATGTAACTACAACCTTGAAAGTCTGCCAAAGTAATTATTTCACACAACTTACACCTAGAGTTATTAAGTCAAGTTTCTCTGAGGCTTTTTCTCACACTTCCCCCTTATCCTCCCCTCCCCTCCCACGGACTCAAAACCTTTATTTTAATGTTCCCGTTTCCTGCCTTCAGTATCTTGCTGCCTCCTTTATATTAGGCATTCCATCATATTTATGGATTCAGGTTATGCCGTGAAATTCATTGGGAGTCAAGGCAGGGTCTACAATATTGGTGTAATAAGCCAACAGCAGTGCATGCATGCCAACAAGCTGGTTGCCACTCTCTGCATCCATTCCAGCTTCTGAATGGTTTTCAGAGGCAGACCCATGTAAAGCTCCTTACAGTAGTCCAGTCAAGGGCATGATTTGCAATCAAAAATTCTGCTTTTCCAGATATGGCCACAGTTGATAATTTTTAAATTATGATGTGATTAACTGCTGATATTGAATGCATTTTTGTGGGTTCTATAAAAAAAACAATCTGAATTTTTAAAATAAAGTTTAGACTACTGTAATACACTTTACATGGTGCTAGGGATTCGCTAGGGATATGAGGGACACAGTGCCTCAGTGGCTAAGACGCTGAGCTTGTCGATCTGAAAGGTCGGCAGTTCAGCGGTTCGAATCCCAAGCGCAGCATAACAGAGTGAGCTCCCATTACTTGTCCCAGCTTCTGCCAACCTAGCAGTTCGAAAGCACGTAAAAATGCAAATAGAAAAAATAGGGACTATCTTTGGTGGGAAGGTAACAGCGTTCCATGTGCCTTCGGTGTTTAGTTATGCCGGCCACATGACTATGGAGACCTCTTCGGACAGCACTGGCTCTTCGGCTTTGAAACAGAGATGAGCACTGCCCCCTAGAGTCGGGAACAACTAGCACATATGTGCGAGGGGACCCTTTCCCTTTCCCTTAATACACTTTACATGGGGCTACCCCTGAACACCATTTGGAAGTTCTGACTGGTGTATAATGGAGCCGTATGGAGCGAGCAGTGACTGGACGTGCGGGGGGGAGCGAGTGAGGGGAGGCAGGCAGGAGGGAGTTTTCCGGTTCTGTGCCTCTGGACCAACGGGTTCCAAAAGGCATGCTAAATTTCATGAACGGATTCTAGCGTACCAGAAACCCATCCCTGCTATGTTCCCAAGCCAGGGACTCTGAATGTGCCATAGTTTTCATTTCCTGCCTATATTGCTAACTGGCCCAATATCTTGCTCCCATGTACCGTATATTTAATTTGGATATGTTTAGGGCTTTTGTTGGTTTTACTATTTTTATTGTTTGAAAATGTTTTTAATGTGTTTCATTGTAATACTTTTTTTTAAAAAAAATTAAGCAGCCCAGAGTCACTGACTGAGATGGGCATGGGGTTTCCACAGCATGTAATTCTCGCTGGGTAGATATCTGCACGTGCAGTGCACCCTCTCAGACTCGGAACAAATATCTGAGTAGTTTGTGCCCTTTCAGGTAGTTCTGCTTATTGTTCTCTGCTTTTGCGTGAATGGGTGTATCTTTGTGAGCACCTTCTCTAATATCCAGCCTTTTTCATTCCGAAAACGTACAGCTGAATTCAGAAAAGTGCAACTGCCAAAAAGATAATTGGGCTTCCATTTTCTAATTGGTTCAGAAAGTGCAAATTTAGGACATTTTTTTAATCCAAATGCAAGCATCTTCAGTTATAGAAACTATTCTGCAGTGCCATATATGGAGAGTAGATTGTGAAGTCCTTTGTTGCAAGATCGCTCCAGCTGTCTCTGCTGTCAGCAAGCAGCAGAGAGATTCATTTCCTTGATGCCCTCCCACGTCTCACAATCAAATGCAGCAATAACCAATATTTTGTGGCTTCAGCTTCCATGCTGTCTTTGGCACCCATGCTGTCCTTATTTCTACCAAGAAGAAGGTTGATGCTGAGATCCATAGGCCAAATGTTTCAATATGAAGGCTGTTTGTTTATTTGGTTTGCAATGCTGAACTGTGGCAATTGGGTATCAGTGCATCATGGTGTTTTGGCAAGTGTCAGGACAGTGATCAGGTGCCAGGCAGTTTTTTGGATCCAGAGACAATTAGCTCACCAGTTAATGAAGAGATTTTAAGCTTTATTATTAGCTTAAGCAGGGACGTGGTGGCTCCATGGCTAAGATACTGAGCTTGTCGATCAGAAGGTCGGCAGTTCGGCTGTTCGAATCTCTAGCGCCGCGTAACGGAGTAAGCTCCTGTTACTTGTCCCAGCTTCTGCCAAACTAGCAGTTTGAAAGCATGTAAAAATGCAAGTAGAAAAATAAGGGACCTTTGGTGGGAAGGTAACAGCATTCTGTGAGTCTTTGGCATTTAGTCATGCCGGCCACATGATCATGGAGACATCTTCGGACAGCGCTGGCTCTTTGGTTTAGAAACGGAGATAACCACTACCCCTAGAGCCGGAAATGGCTAGGATGCATGCCCAAGGGAACCTTACCTCATTAGCTTAAGTAAATATCTAAAGCACACAAGCAAGATAATATCCAAATCTCACACAGGCTGCCGGAAGCTCCTGAGTGACAGCAGAGATGCCCCAAGGACAGCCGGAATCCACAGTATGTAATGCTAAGTTTCATGTAGAAGCTCCCAACTCATAACTACTGCCCCACAGTTGTTATCAAAACTGGCACCCATGACTTCTCTGGCCCTGCTATGGTCAAGGGACTACAAGATCTGACCTTGACTGGCTGGTAGATGATTCTGGGATGGGAATCAAATGTCTGAGACTTTCACAGTGGAGAAAGCTGTGAAGTTAAATGAAGATTCCCCCAGCCACTCCTTTATCTTTGTTTAACAAGCAAGAGGGGAAAAACAAGCAAGCTAGCTTAGAATGAGCTCTAGACTTTTCTTAATATGAAGGAGAAATCAAAATATGTCACTAAATATGAAATAACAATGGTCTTCCACATTGCCACTACATAAGGGAAGAGATTTTGGTAGTCCTTTACTATATGCTTATGCATACATGCACGTATGCACGCACCACACACGCACGCACGCACACGCACACACAGAGAGAGAGCAATATATTTGGCATTTAACCAGGAATCTAGGACTGTTTTTTTGGGAATACTGAGATTATGGTTAGCTATTGCATTGCAAATACAATCCTTGTATTAGCTCAGAAGAGACCAGATGCAGAACATATAATTTTTAGATGCTAGAGCTTGCTAATTATGAGGTTATTTTTAAGCTTGTTACGCTGCATAATATTTCATAGAATGCAAATATCAAATGCAACCTTTGCAATGGATAACTCAATGCAATATTGCACCTTGTGTCTGCAGATCCTTTCTGTGAAGGCTGTGCAAATACTTCAAAGGTTTTGTTTGATAACACAACCTGGTGTTGTGAAAGCAAAGAACTTCTTCAGAACATTACCGCAAGTGTGTCTTTTTTGCCAGGTGCATGTGACTGCTTCAGAGTTGCTTTTGATTATCTCAACATATATACTGTATTTGTATATACAATCGTTTTACATGCATGTATATGTATCTGCATGTACAGTATATGCATCACATGCACTGTATGTGTGCATTATGAAGCACTGTTTTGGAAAGACTGGAACAGCTCTACTTTTCTTACTACAGATGGCTCTTATGCAAAGGAAATTCAAAACATTATGTTTCCTTTTATTATAAGTGTTATTATTTTCCTATACATCTAGGATGCATTGTATGTATCTAGGAAGTCTTTGAAGCTATTATGATGACAGATTTTAACTCCACCTATTAGCAAACTAACTCCGCCAAATGCAAAATGTCAAATAAAATCCCAGTCCTGGGGGTTGAGGAAAGCTCAGAAGAGGGCTCTGTGTCAGAGGCAGAGAGGGAGTTAGACAGCACTGAGGCAGAAGAACAGTGAAGCCTGTTCCCAGTGTGCATATGTGCAGAGCTGCCAGAAGACAAGAACAACTAAGAAAGCAGGGTGACTTAAGAGTAAAGCCACACCTTGAAGGTGATTGCCACCTCCCAGAAGAAACAAAAGAGGAATGAACAAGGAGTCGGCTTTTGCAGGAAACAATTTGTTCATTCGGTCTGGAAAGTTCTGTTTGTGCTTATAAGAGACTCTGTGCCAAGTTTTGCTTTGCCCTGCGTTTGGAAATTAGTTATCTAGCAGTGCTCCAAATGAGATAAGGTGCGTGTGGATAAACATTCCTCTGAAAGACTGTTTGCTAAAGCCTTGCTGACTGTGAATGAAAGGAATTCACAGCCATGCAAATAAAAGAGGTTTTTCGGGACCAAGACTTTGCTTCTTGCTTTCTAAGGAAGCCTGTGTCAGAACAATTGTAAGCATCTTAAAGTCTATGCTGTGCTTCCTAAAGTCAGTTGCCTTTATCAAAAACAGATCATGTAACAAATCCAATCTTTTTTCTGTCTTTCCTTAAAAAAAAATAAAGGAAGTTTTTTTCCTTAAAAGAGTGGAATAATGAACATGAGCAGTGATGGGGAAAGCAAGGAGAGGAAACAAACAAGGAATCCAACAAGGGAAGAACATTGAAGAATTTTGAGTTCTTGGTGTTCTCTGAAGTTGGTTGTTTGCTTGCCAACATTTTGTTACCAGGTAAGCTGGTCTGAAGATGCTATCTAGTCTGTTAATGAAACACCGGTAAGCAAACGATCAAGCATAGAGATCACAAAGGATTCCACAGTTCAACCTGAGCCACATAAATTATCTTCTATTAAAGAACTTCTGAATAGTAGGACTCCAACATCCAAAATATTTTGCACAATGGACAAAAAGTTGACATCAACAGTTCACTGTCTAAATTCTGTGGCTGATCCTTCATCATATTAATAAATTGTGATCATATTAATGCTTTGATATTTTGATTTTTCTACAAATTCTGATAAACCAACGCAGGAAACTACAATCTATGTTTCAATGAGGTACAGCAAACAATTTCCAAAACTTAGATCAGTTTTTTGGGGAAAAAATATGTTTCCATACATTCAAAATAGTGTATAGAAGGTATTGTAGTCAATTAATGGATGGGTGTATGTTTTAGCTTCAAACTTCTTCAAGAAAGGAACTTTGGACATATAAATTTATGTATTTATTATTTGTGATAACATTTATATGCCACCCATCTCATTGTCAACTGACTCTGAGCAGCTTACAACATCCTTAAAGCAAAAGTGGAAAAGATTAAATACCGAAATCAATGGAGATTAGATAAATTAGATACCAGAATACAATGGGAGCTTCTTCCTAATCCACTGATTACATTCAGGCTGGAACAGCCCCAATTTATGAAGATTTGAGTAAGTTAAATCCTTGTGATAAGGAGTAAATAAGGAGGCATTTGGTAAAGAAACATCAAGTATACTAATAAGTTTAAAAAAACAATCTTACCTGTGCATTCTTATTTAATACAAAAATGGTGGGGCAAACAGTGATTTTTTTATAGAATCTGCTTGTCATCCAAATGAGGCATCTTCAATTAACCCCGCACAAATCTCATCGTTTTGCATCACTCCACAAATTTGAGCCATCCAAAACCAAAGCAACAGAAAAGAATCACCTTACATGGTATGACAGAATATTAGAAAATAATTGCTATGCAAATTGTTTTGATGACATGAGCTGATTGGTTTTCTTCCGTTCTCTGAAACGAGCAGCTTTAATTAGATTCACTGCATTAAATCATCCTTCTGTGCAAATTTGGGGCATCACAAGCATGTCAAAGAAATAGATTAGGAGGAGGAGGAGGAGGAGGTGGTGGTGGTGGTGGTTAGAATAGAAGCACCAGATGATTTGGAACGTGTCCTTTAATTCTATTGAAATAAATTATACTTGCAGAGCCACTGGAGATAATGCAACCAATAATTTTGAAGAAAGAACAAGCCTTTAAAAAGATCCTGGCTTGCCAGTCAATTTAGGAGATGAAAAGCCATCTCTGATGGTTCCTTTCCCACTGATGGCAGGCAGGAAGACCTTTGGCAATAAGTTTTGTAGGTGGGACATGAGGAATTTGGAGTTCACCTGAGCAGTCAATGTGAATTAAGAGTACCATCAGTTAAAATACGCAAATAGGTGGCATGGTAAACATATCATTGTCTGTCATTAATAATAATTTGTAGAAGTAAGAAAAGATGAAAAGTACATATGAGGAACATATCCTAACTCTAAAAGGACATTAAAATTGCTCTTGGGAAGGAATCTTCTCTTCAAAGACTCTCCACAGCTTTGGAGACACTAAGGATCTTCATCTTTCACAAGTAATACTACCTCAGTTGAAATGGTGGACTTTCCTTCTTCAAGTTTCAACAAGCCCTCCAGGTTTTCAGATTCAGTGCCATAAAATCCATTAAAGTTCAAATCTGACACTTCATACTGGAACCAAAAGTTGGCCACTTCGATTGGCATAGCATTTGTGTAATAGAATAAAAGCAATTACGTTATAATGAAAGTGTTAGAGTGTGCAGAGATGGACAAATTTACAAAAGAAAAGAGGAAACAGAATATTATATGATATGGAACGAGTGGTACAAATGGCTAGAGGACAGGTGTAAAGCTTAAGGAAAGACTAAATGAAGACGACACAGGAGTTAGAAAATAGCAATGTATAGGTAGAGATAAACAAACGTGCATAAATGGAAATGGTACATAATGAAGGATTGTAAATTAAGGAATGTATATAATAGTATCACATATATAGACAAAGAGAAACTGAAATAAGGGGAGAGAAGTGCATTTACAATGGATGTATACCGAGGTAGAAATGTTATACAGAAGAAAATTGCAATTATTTTTCTTTTTGTCATTTTTTTTAAAAAAACTTTTCAATAAAAGATTTGTTTAAAAAAGAAATTATTTTAATGGTATAGCACATTTTTACCTAAATAATTATACTGTCAGCGTTCCAATTATCATGCAGAATTAAATCAGAGCTCAAGACATAACTTTCATCAAAGTTCCAATTTAATAAGACAGACATGTTGGCACCTCTGTGGAATCCCGAATCTGAAAGCTTCCTCGGATTCCCACCCAGTTGAAAGTTCATGATCTTGTCCCCACATCCATAAATCCATCACATGGTCCAATCTTCCTCTGCCACACTGGCATTTCCACCCATCTAGTTCCGGTCAGATGCAGAGGTGCAGAGACAAAGAATGGCCTTGATTTCTAGAAAGGAATGACAACAACACATTCCACAATTCTACTCCTTACTATTCCCTCCTCCCAATTGCCCACTAATGAAACAGCATAGTAAAGAAAGAGAGAGAAAGTGTGGCAGGCCAAAGATTCTAAAAGGAATATAACTGCAGGCCTGACATATACTCTGTTGTTACTAAATGTCTTCTCCTATGACCATCGTTAAACAGTTATGTCTGCATAACACGATTGCAAAATGCCTTTATCTACAGACACACACCACACACACTTGTTATGATTTGAGTTTGACCTGAGGGAGAAGGAGTCAACTTTTGTTATATTATTATTGTCGTTCAAAATTAAAGAAAGAAAGAAATGCTTCTGTTTTGTGACTTTTGCCTATCCTGATCTGAACTATGGTTTAGTGAGAGAATCAGAAGAGACAACTCTCTTCCTTCAGGCTTTCCTTCTTAAAATAATTGATTTATTTTTCCTTGGTTTTTTTTAAAAATTAATTTATTAATAAAATAATAAATTTTAAGTAGTGGTGCAGGGAGAACATGGATTTTCAGAAGGAAAAAGGGTTAGTTTCATTGCATGCAGACTGGTTCTATCTAGATTAGCAGTGATTGAAAAACTATATTTATATATAGTTCCAAAGAATAAAAAATAACTTTTTTTTGCAAGAAAAGGAATAAAACCCCTTCATTTTCACACAGTGGTAGAACCCATGAAGGTCAAGAAACAAAAGGGAAAGGATAACAACTGATTTCTTCAGTTCTGATTTCCAAGCTAACAATCATCATCTTGTGTCTGTACTTGCTTATTTATTCTCATTTCCTCTATCTTGTCACACACACACACACACACACACACACACACACACACGTTACTGGTTAATTTTCTAGTGAGAACAGAACTGAATTATTTTTTTAACCCAGATAATATTTCCCATCTCATGTCTTCCTTTTCTCATTTTGTTTCAAATAAGGCATGCTGCAGTGCTTCATCATTCATGAAGGATAGGATTACTTGTGGTTATCAGACTAGAGCAGGGGTGTCCAAACTTGGGAACTTTAAGACTTGTGGACTTCAACTCCCAGAATTCCCCAGCCAGCCAGAATTCCCCAGCCATGCTGGCTGGGGAATTCTGGGAGTTGAAGTCCACAAGTTTATTTATTATTTATTTATTTCTTAGCGCTTATAGACCGCCCCCTCTCCCAAAAGGGACTCGGGGCGGTGTCTTAAAGTCTTAAAGTCCCCAAGTTTGGACACCCCTGGACTAGAGGGATAAAATGATAACCTCTTTGCAGGAAGCCACGCCATATCCCTCCACCTTATCCTACCCCATCCCAAGTGGTTTTGTATTCAGTTTGGAAATTCCACTAGTTGATTGGTAACATTTAAAAACATTTTGGTGGACAGGTTGCTGCAAACAAGAGGTGGTATTCAGCCAGTTCTGACCGGTTCTGGTGAACTGGTAGCGGAAATTTTGAATAGTTCAGAGAACTGGCAAATAACATATCTGGCTGGCTCTGCCCCCATCTATTCTTTGCCTCCCGATTCCCAGCCAATCGCCTGGGTCTTCCCTGCACAGGAGAACGAGATGGAAAGCAGGTTAGTGAGCTGGGGAAGGAATGGGGATTTTACAGTATATCCTTCCCCTGGAGTGGGGAGGGAATGGGGATTTTGCAGTATCCTTCCCCTGCCATGCCCACCAAGCCACGCCCATCAAGACATGCCACGCCCAGAGAACCGGTAGTAAAAAAATTTGAAACTCACCACTGCTCCAAATATAGACTAATTATTGGATTGTCAAAGATTTTGGCTTGTTTATTTGCTTGTCAGGAGGAGCTGGTAAAGTCCACTTCTTTCAGCTTCTCTATCACATTTTTCCTGTTTTTCCCCCGAGTTCTCTTCTTTCCCTCTTTAAAGTCTGGATTTTTAAGGCAAGCGGTGTTTTTCCTCAAGGGAAGGAAAGAACAAGATTATTCTCTTTTGTGTTATATGGCTATGTCTGGATTTGTCTCCCTTGTCTGCTAGCTTGTTCCCACCATTGTTTACATGCTTGGAAGATCTTGATTCTATGTCTCAAAATCAGTTATCAGTGAATGAAGTAATCAAAATTGGTGAATGAGAAGAAATCTATTTTGAGCACCAGGAGACTTGACAAATTTCATCCTGTACTTATCAGGCACGCATAGCCAGATCCTATTTATGGAGTTCAACCTTCTGTAGGGAATTTATATATTAAAGATACCTGCATATAATACATTAGGTTTAGGAGCTAGCTAGATTCTGGTGTTCATTAATACATTACATTCATACATTAATAGCATGTTAGTACTAATATAACAGGTCTGTTATAGGGAATAATTCCTTTGAATTCCTAATTCCTTCACAGATAATACATCACATTGATATTTTCAACTAGATACATGAGGTTATCCATACAAACTGCTTTAGAGTGATTTTGATTGTGTAAAAAAAAGATAAATTAACTGGGAGAAGTATCCTGGTTAAATATGGTTTTCAAAACTTTCTCATTTGTGTGACTCAGTCTTCTATCCTTCCAGGGTCAGTAAAATGAGGACCCAGATTTTTTCAGGGGCAATACCCTAACTTTGTAAACCAGTCACGAAAGCACTATGGAGCAGCATATAAGTCTAAGTGCTATTGCTGCAGTTCCAGTATAATAAGGACTATTATTGTGAAAAATAAATAAATAAATAAATAAATATAAATAAATAATAAAGCACTGCAAATTTCTTGAAGAATTTAGTACAGCCTCAGTTGTGATTCTAGTTCTGTTGTGATTATACCCTGTAGATTTCCCAACAACATTGTAGAATTCTGGGAATTACAGAGCCAAGATTCCTTCCTTCCTTTCCTCCTTCCTTCCTTCCTTCCTTCCTTCCTTCCTTCCTTCCTTCCTTCCTTCATTCATTCATTCATTCATTCATTCAAATAATTCAAGGCATCAACACCGCATAATATTCCTTCCTCCTCTTTTTTGTAATTGCATTCTTATTGTATTCTTATGTTCCCTTCATAGTAGGGAATCCTGTGAGTAGGGTTGAGCTTGGGATAATGATTCACCCAAGGTCATGGAATAAATAGCTAGGGGTGAAAGAGAACTAGAACCTGAGATGTCTGGCTCTGATCCCACCAAATTTGGCCCTATTAAGGTGGATTGGTGGATTTCCAGATATATATTTTTTTTCTGAAAGAAAATAAGTGAAATTTGGAATGGGTAAACGAATGGTTTCAGCATTTAAAGCCCAGAAAACAAATTTGTTCAAATACATCATAAAATTTAAAAAGACTGGGAAGTGAAAAGATTGCATGGGAATCCATACATGTGATTTTTTTCCCCCGTTCCAAATTAATACAGTTCAGAGATTTGCTGGTACCGTGTTTCTCACTTTTTTTTAATTCTACAGAGCAATATACAGTAAAGCAGCTAACCTACAAGCTACTTTAAGTGCACTTTCAACCAGTTTAGTCAGTTTACTATGTGCCACTTGGCTGACCATTTCCTTTTACATTCAAATGGGTTATAAATAATTCTGTAGGTTTTCTATGCATTCCAGACTGAACAATCTCTTTGTACTTCCTTACTCTGCAGTTCTTCACAGTTAGTCTATTAAAATCCTACTGACTCTAATGGGACTTTAAGAATTTAACCGGGTGGATCCTTTTCTCTTTTATTGCACTTATCCGAAGCTCTCTTTTTGGCACGCATACTAGAAGTTCCCTTTTACTGCTTTAAATAATTTTCCAGACTTTATGAAGTTTTTGCAAAGAAATGTCAATAAAGGGTTTTAATCCTAATACAGAAAAATATTCTTACTTTTTAAATACTTCATAAGGTCATGTTTTTGGTGCCTAAGCTGCAAAGTATTAGAAATCAAGGTTTTAGTATAGAAGGTAGTCCTCAACTTACAATAGTAAGCCATGTAGCTCCTGTTCCTTGTTTTCACACAAAATAACTCTGGGGTGGGTTGTATTAAAAGAGAAGGACTGGCCCAAAATCATCTTTAGTCATAGCTGAGAATAGACTAGACTTGGGTCTCCTCCAATGCCAGTCTAACCTCTTATTTACTACACGAGTGAGATTCTAAATATAAATCTTACTCCGTTTTTTCAAAAGCATCTGTGTTTCATTCAAATTGTGGCTTAATAATTTATAATGCCAGCGGTGCTTTATAGAGCAGTATATGTTATCAAACAACTTTTCTTATTACTTTTCTTATTTACTATTCCTAAATAGTAAAGAAATAGACTTGTGTTTTTGTGAGTAGCAAATTGACTTCAAACACATAAGGGAAATCTGACCTGCGATCCAATTAATCTAATATGGTGGTTCACAAACCAACCTGCCTAAAGTCTTCTGTGTATTTTGACGCATTTCCCAGTCCTGTTTCAATACTCTTTCTCTCTCCTAATGTTCAAAGAGGTTCTGGAAATAAGCTTTATTCAGTGACTTAGCAATAAGAAAGGAAGCTAAACTTAATCTGTCCAGGGGAAATCTCCATCAACTGATGGAGCAACTGAGGAAGTGAGTTATGGGGGAAGTGCTGGGATATGTGTGTGTATCTTTGTGATTGAAATGTGTGTATAGGTTCTCCATACATACGTGGATTGAATATGAATATTATACATTATGATTTATTTTACTATTTAATTTTACCATATTATGAAGTATTCTGAGTTTTGTACAGTGCCTAGAAATGTGCAACATGATATATCTGAAGATGGAATCGTCTTCACCCATTTAATGAACTTACCTCTGGTCTATGAAGTCAAATTCCTAGAGTGCCTTCCTGTAACTGTGAAGTTAATCAAGTGAAGTATTAAATATCACTTTACCATACTTGGAATACGGCATCCAGTTTGGGTTGCCATGATGTAAAAAAGATGTTGAGACTCTAGAAAGAGTGCAGAGAAGAGCAACAAGGATGATTAGGGTACCAGATGAAGAATGTAACCGTTCTTCATACGTATGAAGAACGTATGAAGAACGGTTACAATTTAATGAAAAGAAGGCGTAGGAGCAGTGGTGGGATACGACTGGTATGCCCCGGTACAGGCATACCAGTGCCTGCTGGGAGCACCAGGTACTGTTCCGGTACGGTGCTCCGGAGGGCCCACCCGCCCTCCTTACCTGTATTTGAGCTGCTTGGGGCTTACATGCACATGCACAGAGCATACGGTGCCTGTGTGATGCTCCGCCGAGCAGCTGGAGTATTGTGGAGGCGTTGCGGAGCATCGCAGGTGGTAAGCAGACATGCATGCGCTGCACACATGCATGTGGTGCACATCCGGCCTCTTTGCACCGTACCGGTTGCAACAGGATCCGGAACCCACCACTGACTAGAAGTGACATATTAGCAGTGTTCCAATATCTAGGGGACTGCCACAAAGAAGAGGAGGATCAACTTAGTCTCTAAAGCCCCTGAAGGTAGGACAAAAAGCAATGGATGGAAATTAATTAAGGAGAGACCCAACCTAGAACTAAGGAGGAATTTCCTGACAGTTAGAACGATTATTCAGTGGAATGACTTGCCTTCAAAAGTTTTGGGTAAAACATTGGAAGAGGTTAAGAAGAGATTGGGCAACCATTTATCTGAAATAGTATAGGGTTTCCTGCCTGGGTGGGGATTGGACTAGAAATCTGCCAAGGTCCCTTCCTATTCTGTTATTCTTGTATGTTTCATTTTCAGTTATATACACATATATTTTTCTTACAGGGCCAAAAAAAGAAGGACAGAAAGATCAGGAAAGCAGCAGGCCTGCCATCTCATCCCCCAAGAGACTGGTAGTAGCAGCCACCAAGCTCAATTCACCAGGTATTTGTAATCTGGGAACACTTATTTTTTAAAAAAAGGTTTTAAATTTGTAGATGGAAAATTATTATTAAAGTATGGTTTTCTGGAATAATGTCTAGATCAATGCAAATCTGTACAAGGCTAAACATGAAGAGGTGTGTACCTGTTGTTAAATGGTTAAAGCAGCTGAGTCTTTTTCCATTGTGTGAACATTTCAAAACCTACGTGCAGCATTCGTTACAAAGCTTCTTAGTTATACATTTATTCTGATTGATTAGGGGAAATGAGGGAGAAGAAAGCAAAAAGTGTTATTTATTTGTTAGGTTGCCCTGCATGAACACAAACTCTATAAACATTAAATCTCAGACCGCCAAGCATCAGTAAGCAAGTTTATTATATAAGCAGACAAAACAAATTGTATCAGATTATCTCTGGATGGAACAATGTATTTTTTTTTCTATAAATGAGGACCTTATTGTTAAACATTTAAAATATGGAACTTATTTAATTTGTCAAGAAATGTTATCACGTCATGCATAGTGTACAAATATTTCTAGCTATGGTTATTTTTTTTAACATATTACATTATCATATTTACTACGGGTAGGATAAGAAGAATAATAAATCCTGAATTGTTGGCTCATGAACAAACCTATATTCTGCTTTTCCTTTAGTCCTCTGTCAGCAGTCCCTGCATTTAACTGCAGAATTGTTTTCTATAACAGTCTACATAATTAAAATGCCACCGGTGGAGACAAGTAGTTGGCAACTGTGAACAATAAATGAGAAGGTCAGATGAATACATTCACCACGTGTACTTAAAACTACAGTATTGATTTGGCTGATTAGTAAGAGTTCTCAATAAAAACATTTTAATGAGCTAAAACTATTCTTCAATTAGTGAGATAATTGGAGGTTTAAATGTTTAATGTTTGAACATTTCCACAAAACAACTTGTAAATGAAAACAGCGTGGAAAGGCATTTCCAAATTGTTTCTCCTCCTTCCCCTTATAATGAAAATTTGTACGATTAATAGTAATAGCATTTAGACTTATATACCGCTTCACGGTGCTTTACAGCCCTCTAAGCAGTTTACAGAGTCAGCTACATTATTCTAATTGTGAAACTACTTAATTTAATACAGAATATCATGAAGAGTCCTTGTCAATGTTCAATGGTATAAGTACAGATTTTGCATTCTACTCTTTTATCTTCAAAAAAGAGATTCCTTAAATCTTTCTTGCTTTCAATCATCAAAATATGTCATTAACGTATCTAAGTTTATTTATGTTTCTTCCAACAATTTTAATTCCAATTTCTGTTTCTTCTATTCCCACATTTATCATATATTCTGCACAGAAATAAATCAGGTGACAATTTATAACCTTGGTGTATTTCTTTCCCAGTTATGAACCGTTTAGCTGGTCAAATTTCATTTTAACTGTTGTTTTCTGGTCACTATACATACTTTTCCTGTGATTTGTTATATCCAGATTTTTACAGGGTGTTCACGTTTGATGTGGAATATGCAGTCACCACTGTTTATAATATATAAAGAAGAAATAGGTCTTTTTATTTATTTAAAAATAAAACCTCCTATTTTTTAAAACCTCTTAACTTTCAATTATCCATTGGATGCTAGCAATGTCTAAAGTTACCCAGCGTTTACTGAATCCCAATTTTATATTTGGCAATTTTATTTTCATGTACTGTTGAACTCTAGATTGCAGAATTTTACCTTGCTAGCATGCAAATTAAGGAAGCTAGGTGGTTTATATGCAAATATACACATAGAATGTAAGTGGAGAGAATACTAGTAGCATATGCTGCCAGGAATCATATCCACTGTTTTAGGTGAGGTCTGCACTTGCACACTGGGGCACTTAAATTTAACTACTAAGAAATCTCAACCATTCGTTCTTCTGAAAACTGCATCATCTTGGTCATCTCCCTAGGCCAGTGATGGTATTGAGTGCCAAAGAGGTCACACGGAAACGTTGTGTGCACACCAGTGGTGGGATTCAAAATTTTTTAGAACCTCTTCTGTAGGTGTGGCATGCTTTCTGGGAGAGGCTTGCAGGCCATGTGACCGGGTGGGAGTGGCTTGCTGGCCATGTGACTGGGTGGGAGTGGTTTGCCAGCCATTTGACTGGGTGGGCGTGGCCAACTTGTAAAATATGGTGAAACTCACTTAACAACGCTCTTGCTTAGCAACCAAAATGCTAGCTCAGAAACTCTGGCATTTGAAGCACGCAAGTCTTAAAGCTGTCGGCATCACGCAGGTGCTGTACGTTGCATGCACGTGCACAGATGGCCCATTTCCTTCAAATACAGGTAAGGAACGAGGGTGGGCGGGCGGGCCCTCCAAAGCACCGTTCCGGTACGGTGGCTGCTGCTTCCGGCAGGCACCAGTCCTTGCATACTGGGGCGTCCATCTCGCCATGGTAACTAGGCAGCTTACAGACATATAATTAAAATACAATATAAAATGTATTTAATTATGTGATGAAATAATAAGTAAAAACTTTACCTTTAAAATTCAGTTAAAATTAAATTAATCAAGATGGGAGGAATGGACCAAGTGTGCAAGGGGACGAGGTGGGGTCTGTCTAATCCATTAAGGACCCCCAAGACAGTGGTGGGTTTCAACATTTTTTAGAACCTCTTCTGTAGGTGTGGCCTGCTTTGTGGGAGTGGCTTGCCGGCCATGTGACCGGGTGGGAGTGGCTTGCCAGCCATGTGACTGGGTGGGCATGGCCAACTTGTAAAATGTGGTGAAACTCACTTAACAACGCTCTTGCTTAGCAACCAAAATGTTGGCTCAGAATCTCTGGCATTTGAAGCACACAAGTCTTAAAGCTGTCAAGTTACAAGACCCTTGCACCCCTAACCCTTTAGGAAAAAAACCCCAGGGGTGTTCAAACGTGACAGCTTTAAGACTTGTGGACTTCAACTCCTCTCTCTCTCTTCATCTTGATGATGTGCGGACGGGCGGTTAGAAGAGGTTAGAACTGGCAGGAACCCACCCCTGGTGCATGCGCATTCGTCAGGGCCGCACTCTGAAAAAGCCAAACTTTTGGGTTCTAGTGCACATGCGCACCCAACAATCAGCTGGCCAGCACGCATGCACACACCAGTTTTTGGTACTGTTATGTGTGCGAAGTACAGCTGATTGTCACGTGCGCATGTGTGCCAGAAACCCAGAACCACCTTGGACTGTCTCCCACCTTTCTGTCATCTCTGCCATCTTCCACTACTTGGGGATATTCAATCATTTCCCGCCCCCCCCCCTTTTATCCAAGTATTAACTGGACATTGAAGCCTCCTACTTCCCATTGAGACTCTAACCCCCGTCTACCCCCGTCTACCAACTTTTCATTACCAGCACCCTTACCCCACTGGGTTTTTAACAATCTACTCAAGGTCAGACCTGCTCCGCCTGCGGGAGGCCCCTCTCTCGCAGGCATGGTCCTTGGCTCTCTCAAGGGCCTGCCTTGATGACGGGTTTGTGAAGCCTGAGAGGTGGAAGAAACGGAAGCTGAGGGGATTTTTATCTAAATGTTTTGCATTGTTGTTAGGGGGTTCCAGGGAGGGGGGGTGGGTCAACCAGACCGGGAGGGGTGCCAGTGCCAGACGAACAGGTGAGTCCAGGAGGGAAGTGAGCGTGGTGGGGGGGGAGAGGGAACAAGTTATTCCAACAGAGGGTTGTTTTATTACAACTGTCGCAGGGAGGGGGAGATGCGAGGACAAGAGAAGATCACAAGGTCGGTTGGGAGACCAAGGCTGTTGGCTACGCCCGGTCGTTTGTACCAACCCCCGCAGTCTAGGTGGCCAGGAACTACAGAGCCAGGGCCTGCGGCTGATGCTTTGCAATGCAAGGTCCGTGACCAATAAGGCCCCCCTCATCAATGAGTTGATCTCTGAGGGGGAGCTGGACCTTGCAGGGATAACGGAGACCTGGTTGGGCCACGAGGGTGGTTTACCCCTCATGGAAATGTGCCCACCGGGTTTCCGTGCATTCCATCAGCCTCGGGCCCTGGGTAAGGGTGGTGGGGTGGCGGTAGTTATACGGGATTGTCTAGAGCCGAGGGAGTTCACTGTTCCTCAGATACCCGGGTGTGAGTCACTAGGTGTGAAATGGGGCCCAGGGAGGCAGTGGGGTCTGCTGATTGTATACTTGGCTCCTCGCTATACATCAGCGGCCCTGCCCGAGCTCCTCGAGCTGATCTCAGAGACGGCGGTTGAGATCCCCAAGCTTTTGGTCATGGGGGATTTCAACCTGCTGTCGACGGGAGCAGCATCTGAGGTGGCTCGGGAGTTCATGGCTTCCATGACAGCCATGGACCTGACCCAATTAATTCAGGGCCCCACACACGAGGGTGGCCACACACTGGACCTTGTTTTCGTATCTGAGCAGTGGATGAGTGATCTGGGAATAGGGGATTTAGTTGTTACTCCCCTGTCATGGTCAGATCACTCATGTCTCCGGCTGGACTTCCCTGGCGCTACCCCCCACCGCGAGGAGGCGGAGTCAGACTGTCCAAGCTGGTACCGCCCCAAGCACCTGATGGAATCGGATAGGTTCCAGACGGAGCTTGTGCCATTACCTGTAGCCCTGACCCGCGCTCGGTCGGAGGACCTAGTGGCCGCCTGGAATAGGGTGACGGCTGGGGCCTTGGACCGGGTTGCGCCTTTGCGACCTCTCCTACGGCAGCGACCCACCCGAGCTCCTTGGTATACCGAGGAGTTGAGGGTGATGAAGCGCCATAGGAGACGTCTAGAGAGCAGGTGGAGGTCCTCACGCTCCGAATCTGATCGAACACAGGTAAGAGCCTATTTACGGACCTACCTTGTGGCATTGAGAGCGGCCAAACGTAGACACTGTGCCGCTCTTATTGCGTCCGCGGATAACCACCCTGCCGCCCTGTTTAGGGTGACCCGCTCCTTCTTATCGCAGGGGGCGCAGGGGGCACCCTTGCAGGGCAGAGCAGAGGAGTTTGCGGAATATCTGCAGGACAAAGTCGCTCAGATCCGGAGCAGATGGGCCCCCTCCAGTGGACCGGACGAGCCGTCAACAGTGAGTCTTGTGAGACCATTCTGGGAGGAGTTTGACTCTGTTGCCCCCGAGGATTTGGACAGGTTGCGTGGACGGCTGCGACCCACCACATGTTTAATGGACCCGTGTCCCTCCTGGCTGGTACTGGCAACCTGGGAGGTGACACGAGGCTGGCTTCTGGGCCTGGTGAACGCCTCATTGGGCGAGGGATCCTTACCAACTGCCTTGAAAGAGGCGGTGGTGAGGCCCTTACTCAAGAGGCCCTCACTTGACCCATCGGAGCTAGCTAATTATCGTCCAGTCTCCAACCTTCCCTTTCTAGCGAAGGTTGTTGAGAATGTGGTGGCACAGCAATTTCCGCGACACCTTGACGAATCCGAATATCTAGACCCACACCAGTCCGGCTTCCGACCCGGGCACAGCACAGAGACAGCCTTGGTCGCGTTGGTTGATGATCGCTGGAGGGCCAGAGATAGGGGTTGTTCCTCTATCCTGGTCCTATTAGACCTCTCCGCGGCTTTTGATACCATCGACCATGGTATCCTATTGCGCCGGCTGGAGGGGATGGGGGCCGGAGGCACCGTTTTGCGGTGGTTCGGCTCCTACCTCTCCGACCGGACGCAATGTGTGTTGACAGGGGGGCAGAGGTCGACCCTGAGGCCACTCACTTGTGGGGTGCCACAGGGGTCGGTCCTCTCGCCTCTCCTGTTCAACGCATATGTGAAGCCACTGGGGGAGATCATCCGTGGTTTTGGGGTTGAATATCATCTGTACGCTGATGATACCCAGCTGTACATTTCAACCCCAAACCACCCCAACGAGGCTGTCGAAGTGATGTCCCGATGTTTGGAAGCCGTCGGGGTCTGGATGGGGGACAACAGACTCAAACTCAACCCCTCCAAGACTGAGTGGCTGTGGCTACCAGCACCTCGGTTCAGCCAGCTGACTCCATCGCTGGCCATAGGGGGCGAACAATTGCCCCCTGTGGAACGGGCGCGCAATTTGGGCGTCCTCCTAGATGCCCGGCTGTCAATGGATGACCATGTGGCAGCCGTGGCAAGGGGGGCGTTCCACCAGGTTCGCCTGGTGCGCCAATTGCGCCCCCTACTGGACCAGGATGCTCTACGCACGGTCACTCACGCACTGGTGACGTCTCGCCTGGACTACTGCAATGCTCTCTACATGGGGCTTCCCTTGGGACGCGCCTAAAGACTGCAGCTAGTCCAGAACGCAGCCGCGCGGGCTGTCATTGGGAGTACTAGGTACTCCCACGTAACACCTCTCCTGCGCGAGCTACACTGGCTGCCTGTGGTTTTTCGGGTGCATTTCAAGGTGTTGATCACCATCTTTAAAGCGCTCCATGGCACAGGACCTAGTTACTTGCGGGATCGCATCCTCCCACACACATCCCTGCGGCCAATTCGCTCTCACAGGGAGGGACTTCTCCTGGTGCCGTCCACTAGGCAATGCCAACGGGCGACACCAAGGAGTAGGGCCTTCTCTGTGATGGGCCCAACCCTCTGGAATGACCTCCCCCCCGACATTAGAACCACTACTGACTTCCGCTCCTTCCGACAAAAATTGAAGACTCACCTGTTCCGATTGGCTGGCCTGGCATAATCATAACTGTTACCTCCTGGCAGACATATTTCTTAACTGGTATTTTAGGGGAATTGTTTTTAAATTTAATTTTATGGGATATTTTTAGGGGTTTTAAAACTATATTTATATACTTTACTCAGCTGTACAGTTCTTTTTAACCTCTTTTTAACCTCCTCCATATCTATCCTTTTATTTAACAATTTTTAACTATGATGTATTTCTTGTATAGACTGTACACCGCCCCGAGTCCCTTTCGGGAGAGGGGGCGGTCTACAAGCGCTCAGTAAATAAATAAATAAATAAATAAATAAATAAATAAATAAATAAATAAATAAATAAATAAGAAAACAAACATGCAAGGCCGCGCGTTCCGGGCAACGTGGCTTCGTGTGTCACTTTGGGCATGCGTGCCATAGCTTCGCCATCATGGCACTAGGCTTTCCATATTATTTTTCATTCATAGTACCACTGTCCTGTTAAAAGCAGGCACCTTTGATACAATAGCTTTAAATGACAGGTTGGATTGAGTGCAGCTGATCTTCCAAATGATCTTGAAAGCCATTTTGAAGCTTTTATGTTGCTTCTCAGCATGACCTGGACTACTTTTGGGGAAAACTCTCAGAGAGCCAAAAGAAATGAACCAATCGGAATATATTCTATATACTGAACTATGGGCTGTCACTAAATCTATAATTGCAGCGAAAGTTTATTATTTGAGTGGAGCGTCGTTATCTTTCAAAATGCCAGCAATGAAACTCTTTAAATTGCTGCTCTGTTTTTTTTTAAATTATGACAGCAAAAGAGGAGAGGCAGCTGTATTGCATAATAGCAGGACAATACATGCCAGCATTTTAAAGCAGATGCTCATTTTCTGTAGAGCTGTTTAGAAAATGTTGCTGGAATGCACACTTTAAAAATAATCCTAACATTTCTTTTTAAGGCCCCCAAACTCCTCAGCTTGGATCTGACAATTTTCTATTTCAAGGAAAATGTTGCACCTCAAAACCGATATATTGATTTAGACATGCGAAGTATCACAGATACAAATGTATTACTACATACAAACACCCTAGCAACAGAAGTCTGGGTCTCATAGGTGACAGTTTATAGACCCTTGAGAAGCAGATGGTTTTCAGTTTATCAAGCTTATTTAATCAATTAAAAGGACATTACATTTTGTTATACCCATTTCTCAATCGGCAAGCTATGAACCATGCTGCTATGGACTACCCATGGGCTGAAGTGAGTCAGTATACATCAAACAGTATGTAGATTAGGATGGAAATTAAATTATTATTGCACTGTGGGTCTCTTTTACTTTTTTTCTTTTTTTTTCTTATTTTCTTAGGCTGGCTAATTTCGTTGTATTTATTTTGTACAATGACAATAAAAGCTATACTATACTAACCTAAGAGAGGTTAGTGGAAATTGTGATGTGGGATAGAGAGGACAGATGAAGAAAATATTAAGAAGCTGTTTCTAGCCAGCTACTACTATATAGCAAAATTGTTATACTTTCCTTTTATTTTTATAATTAAGGTACTGTCAATGCAGGCACTTATTCGGCAATTGCTTGACAGCTTTCATGGGATTTTTATCTGTGCAAAACTGCTGAAGGATTATGCTATTGGTCCTGGTGAGCTAAGTAGAACATAGAATAATAGCATTGGTGGTCTTCCAATCCAATCCACTGCTCAAGCAGGAGATTGGATTCATTCTGGACAAATGGATCTTCACTATATCATTCTGGACAAATGGATGTCCAGTCTCTTCTTGAAAATGTCCAGTGATGGAGAACCAACAACTTTCAGAGATAAGTTGTTCCGCTGATTAATTGTTTTAATTATCAGGAATTTCTCCTTAGTTCTAATTGGATTTCTCTTTAAAGATCTTCTACCTGCTATTTCTTATCCTGCCCTCAGGTGCTTTGGAGAATAGGTGAATCTTCTCTCCTCTGTGACTGACCCTCAAGTACTAGAAGACTGCTATCATATTGCCCTTGGGTCCTCCTCTTTATTAGACTAAACCAGGGGTAAGCAACTTTAAACATTCAAAGAGCCACAAAGGTCCTAACCAGAGCGCCCCCCCCCCATTCAATTCTGGAGCAGACAGGAAGTCGAGTTCCCCCACCATAGTCTCCTCCTAGCGTGGCATCCTTTTTCCTCTACCTATCCAGTGGTGGGTTGCAGGTGGTACACCCGAGCACGCAAGTTCTGGTGCCTGCCGGAAGCAGCAGCCACCGTACGGGAACGGTGCTTTGGAGGGCCCGCCCGCCCACCCTCTTTCCTTACCTGTATTTGAAGGAAATGGGCCATCTATGCACGTGCATGCAGCGTACAGCACCTGCGTGATGCCGAGCAGCTGGAGCATTGCAGGTGGTGGGTGCGCATGTAGGCATGTGCAGCACACGTGCCTGAGGTGCACGCCTGGCTCCCATTGCAGCATACCGGGAGCCGGGCATGCACCTCAGGCCCGCGTGCTGCACATGCCTATATGCGCATAGAAGTTCAATTATGAATGAATGAATGAAATATAATATAACATCTGGACAGGAGAAATGTTTGAGGTGCTATCAGCAAAGTTTTAGAAATCAAGCGTGAGAGACATTTGGCTATTATCAATACAGATGTCATCTCAAGACCTCCCTCAAAATATGAGGGGAGGAGAAGGAGGTGGGTATTATAGCTACAGATCCTTTTAAAAACTTTTTAAAATAATTGATTATCATAAATATTTGGATAAGTAATCAGTATTAGCCTAACTATTGGAATGAGATGGAGAATGATTTGGAAAGGAGGGTGAAAGAGGAGACTGGTACCCTGTGCCGAACGCATAGAAAAACATTATTAAAATACAAATGCTTTATCATTTTTCCCATCTGCCCACCGTAAAATGTCCAGGAAATCATTGTTGGGACTACCTGATATTTGGAGCTTCTAACCTGCTTCCAGCAAAAATGTGTCTGTCTATGCTTGAATGGTCTTATCTTCTAACATCCATGTGGGGTATAATTTAGAGCATTTCTAAAGCAATTATCATGCCCATGCCCTAAATAATATCCTTCCTCCTAACTTCACCACTGCATAAAAAGATTCAGAATCATTCGGCGTGCATTTTATTTTGAAGATATTCCATACGAAGCAGAAAAATGGTAAGACAATATGCATTTTGAGTTGTTCTGCTAGCGCTAGATGAACGGAGAAGCTCAAGATTATCCACAAGGACAAAACTCACAAAACTTAAATTACAAGGACATTTGGAAAGACAATTTAAAGGCATTCATTTCAAATATTGTAAGGCTTCAGGGATTTGGAAGACTTGGACAAACTTTCGGGGAATTTTCTTTAATTAAATCTGAAACAATGTAGCTGCGGAGTCCCCAAGGAAGGCACTTTGAAATAGACTCACTGACCTCATTATTGAATAGCTTTGAAATTTCTTGGTTTCCTAATGCTTTAAATACAAAGCCTATTTCATTATTTTTCTAAAAAAATGAATGTTCTGCTTTATTATTTCTTTCTATCCATATCATCATAACATTCACAATAGAAGATACTGCAAAAAGCTCAGACTGTTCTAATTGAATCCAAAGTATAGCAAAAGCAACAGAACGAATAACAAGGCTGCTCGTCTTCCATTATTGCCAGAACACGTAATCAACCTTGCAAGGTAGTTCTGACAACAAGCAGGCCCAGTTGAACTAATTCTACTTTACATTAACAACTTCTTGAAAGTCTGGAAGTACATTTCACCCCTGTCACTTTTACTGTTCAAAAAGCTAGGAAAGTTGCTGTGTCTCTCTCTGTCTCTCTGTCTGCCTCTCTGTCTCTGTCTCTCCATGTCTCTCTGTCTCTGTCTCTCCATGTCTCTGTCTCTGTCTCTCTGTCTCTCCTTGTCTCTCTCTCTCTGTTTCCTTCTCTGTCTCTGTCTCTCCATGTCTCTGTCTCTGTCTCTGTTTCCGTCTCTCTGTCTCTCCATGTCTCTGTCTCTCTGTCTCTCTGTTTCTGTCGCTCTGTGTCTGTCTCTCCTGTCTCTGTCTCTGTCTCTCTGTCCCTCCCTGCCTCTGTCTCTGTCTCTCTCTGTGTGTGTATCCCTCCCTCCCTCCCCAGTAGGAAGAGGAAAATGGCAAATCGCTTCTAAAAATCTTGCAAAGAAAACTCAGTTGTCATGAGTCAACACTGTCTTGAAGGCATGCACTGTTGACAAAAGTTGGGTGTGTCAGACAAGAATAAAATACTATTTTGCATTGGTTTCCAAATGGTTATGACGGAAGCAAAATTAGTATTCAGACCTTCTTGCCTGAATAAATAGAGAGAAAAGTGAAAATGTGTGCACCAGCTTTGTCCTTGTAATTCCAGGCTCTTCTACTCTCCCTTCACTGGATAAGCCCAGAGTCCTGTGGCATCCAAAACTCTTCATCACAGAAAGATTATATGCAACCAGAAACAATGCACAAAAATTGAGAGTAGAGTTTGTGCATTTCAAATAATAAAAGTAAAACAAGAGTGGGCTGCTTCTTTCCAGCCTCTTACAGGCCTAACAATACCTGAATGTTGTTTTGATTAAGAACCAGTTTACATGCTATGCACTCACTGAACAGTACATCGCTAGAGCAACATATCTACCATTTGTCCCATATTGCTCAAAACAATCATAGTGTTGTCCAGAGGTGGTATTCAGCAGTTTCTGACCACTTCTGGAGAACCAGTAGCGGAAATTTTGAGTAGTTCGGAGAACCGGTAAATACCACCTCTGACTGGCCCCACCCCCATCTATTCTCTGCCTCTCGAGTCCCAGGTGATCGGGAGGAAATGGGCAGGGACGTGCGGTCAGGGGAGGCAAGGGAGGCAGAGCCTCACCTCTCTTCATGAAATAATAGTATATAATATTATATCATATATATATATATATATATATATATATATATATATATATATATATATATATATATATATATATATATATATATAATTATAATATTATAATATTATATACATCCGCCCGGCCGCACCTGGGAGCTGCGGTGGCAGAAATGTTGTCGGCGCTCCCAGATGACGAAGCCACGAAAGCGACTGGGGGAAGGTTCTCGTCGTTCCCCAGTCGCTTTCGAGGACTGCGGAGCACGAGCCGTCGGAGCACGCTCAGGAAAGCGGGGAATGGGATCACGTGTGCTGGAGGCTGAGGCAGCCTCAGCCTCCAGCACACGTGGTCCCATTCCCCGCCTTCCTGATGACGTCACCAGCCTCACCAGCCGTAAACCTCACCGCACGTCACTGGAAATGGGGATTTTGCAGCAATCTTCCCCAGGAATGGGGAGGAAATTGAGATTTTACAGTATCCTTCACCTGCCACGCCCACCAAGCCACGCCCATATAACCGGTAGTAAAAAAAAATTGAATCCCACCACTACAATAAAATCCTATTTTCATAAATCTTGGTTCCCCAAATCACCAACATCCTATAAAACACTTCATACTACTTTCAGCCAACTTTTAGTCTAGTGTAAATATCAATTTCAGAAAATGCCATTGGACAGAATTTCCAGGCTTTCAGAATGTTTTCTCATCTTCCCTTTCCAAATAAATTCACCATAAGTGCTATTTTGGCACCTGCAGTTCATCAAAAGCCCATGGGAAGTCATTGAGTCCCATGAAACTGTCTTCGAACACTGACATCAGCTCTAGAAAACATCTGTGAGCACTTCAGATTATTGTGAGGAGGAGAAAATAGCCACGGAAGCTTTGATGTGGCCACCAGCATTCAGTTCCGCAATAAATGATATTTTAGGCCTTTTAGGACTCAGGCTGCATATTATGAGTTGTCTATATAACTTTTTTAAAAAAAAGCTAAAGTAGCTTTCTGTGTTAGTAGAAACAAAGCCAGTGAATTCCTTGAAATATGAAACTTTGTGATTTAATTTTATTACTGACAGCGGTATGCAACATAAACTCGTTTATTTGCAACCTCAGTGGTCTTCTGCATCGTTGTATTATTTGGAAAAAATGAAAGTACAGATTCTTTCAGGAACAGATACATTTTTCCTCCTCATCTTTCTCTTTCCTCCCCCTTCCCCCTTTTCTTTTTGGGTAAGGGTAACTGCATGCCTAGGCAATTATTCTTCTGCTATGCTGGTCAGGTTTTTTCAGACATTCACTTCCTCTCTGCATGCGGAGGAAAATATGGAATGGGGTTTGTTAGTCTCACGGCCACCTCCATCCCATTCCCAGTGGCTTGTGGCTCATGTCCCTCACACATTGAAAATTAATTTCTTTCCTAAGGAGTTTTCGTAATTATGGAAGGTCCCTATGTATGGTAATTTAGAACACAGCTAGGTAGCTTCTTCTTCTTTTTTGAGCCAGTGAAGCACCTGGGAAATTTTGAGGACCTGCTGTGGACATTCCCACAAAACGGCTGCAATAATAAGATTTACTCATTCATCAAAGCCAAAAGCAAAACACTCATTTAACTGAAAGCAAGATATTAAGATGGCTTCCTTGCTCTACTTCATTTCTCTCCCAGATGATCTCTACCATTGAAGCTTCCCTTGTCTTTTTTCAGGCTAGATAGGTGGACGTTCAAAGATTTTATTTTCTAAGGATACCCATACATGGCCGAGAAGCCTTTTTAAAGAAGAAATAATGCTGCTTTGCCTTCTAACATGTCGGCTGCAATTTCCTTTCTTTTACAGGTAGTCCTCCACTTACAACCACAATTGAGCCCCAAATTCTAACTGAGACATTTGTTCAGTGCATTTTGCCCCATTTTATGGCCTTTCTTGCCACAGGTAAGGGAATTACTGCAGTCGATAAGTTAGTAACTGTTCTGACCTAAGCTTCCCCAGAGCATGAAGCAAACTCCTTGTCCTGACAAAAAAAAAAACCTTTTTATTACTTTACTCCAGCAAAGTCTTTCAAGGGAGGATTTACAGTCACAGACCTTATCTGCCTTGGAGACCTGCCAGGCCGATATCTGCAAAACTTGGCAAGGAGTCTCGGAGAGTCACGAAACAATTAAGCGAACTAATTGTCTCCTGCAAATTCCACTCCCCTTTCGCTCCTTTTTTATTTCCTCTGGGAGGAGCCATTCATCATCCACTGTAGCCTTACTCCCAAGTCGACCCCTGTTCTTTAGCTGTTTCCTTCGTCTGGCAACTCTGTGTATGCGCATACTGGGAACAGTCTCTAGCTGTTTGTCTGCCTCACTAATGTCTGACTCTGAAGGCAGCTGATAACTGTCAGACAGCCTTGCCCCCTCTCTGCCTCCAACACAGAGCCCTCATCAGAGCCTTCCCCAGACTCCAGGACTGACCCATGTTCCTAACCAACCTCCTCACTGTCTGAATCTGTTGTGGCTCACTGGCGGAGCACAACTGTGTTGGCTCACTGGTGGGCCACAACAGTAACCTGGCTGTTAAGTAAATCTGGCTTTCCCATTAACTTTGCTTGTCAGAGGTCGCAAGAGATGATCACATGACCTTGTGACACTGCAACAGTCATAAGTATGAAACAGCTGCCAATCATCTGAATTTGGAGCACACTATCATGGAAATGCTGCAACGGTCATAATTGTGGGAAATGGTCATAAGTCTCTTTTTTCAATGCCGTTGTAACTTTGTAACTTACAAACTGTTGTAAGTCGAGGGGAGGGGGAATCTAAAAGTTTGCAATTAATACCAGGGGGCTTAGACATTTGCAAGAAATTGCAATTGGTAATGGTAATTTTTAGATATACAATTACGGATCAACTTCCCTTTCCTTTTATGAACTAGATATTGCTAATCATCAAACTGTTCTGATGATTAACAGGGCAGTAAAATGATTGTTGTACTACGGTTTCACACAAAGCCTTTTAGGAAGATGCTGCAGAATAAGGCGTTATGTGGCATTTATCTGAATTCACTCTGCATGGTTTCATGCAAATAGCTAATTGTACAGAGATAAGCTGGATAGTGTGATTTTCTAGCATATGGAAAGTCTTTAAAGCGGCCTTTGATTTCTCTGGAAGAAAGGCCAATTCTAAACCCCTGCATCAGCACCAGCACCAATATTTATACTCTTGATATGACAGATAAACACATTTTTTAAAATGCCCATATCCAAGTCTTCTATTGATTCCTTTCTGTGTTTCCCCCATAATCTCTTTATTTCTGGTGTTCAGAAATGAGTTCCCTGACTTAGGTAATCATACTAGCACCATCTGCACGCAAGAAGAAAGAAAGCCTCAACAGATTGGGGAAAACATCACGATTTAGCAAAGTAAAGATAGAAAGATATTTAAAGAAAAAAGCCTAAACTGAAACTGTGAAGCAGATAAATTAGGACCGAGCATGCTCAGTGGTAAATGGAACACAGACCGACAGTGGGTGGGGAAGGAATGGAGAAATCCACCCTGCAACAACACTGAATTCTGGTTAAATTTTATTTTCAGGAATGCTAAATTCACAGTGAACCACCAGCTAAAAAAACAGGGCCCATGTGGTGAAGGACCCTAGAAGGTTCCCCGATTAGCAAGATGTGTGAAATGAATCAGTATAAACAAAAATAAACATAGGTTCTCCGTTAAGATTTTCACTTAAATAGCTGCACTCAGGCCTGAGGAGAGGGGGGTGCAGACGGTACTTTGTTCCGGGGCCCATGGAGCTCAAAGGGGGGGGGCCATGAAACCCCCCTTTAATTTTTACCAAACCATTTTTTTTTAAAGAAAAACAATATTGGATATATATTTCAGACTTTGTGTGAACAGTTATTTATGTAATTTATTGAATTTTAATTTCACTACTTATTTATTTAAGTTTTCAAGTTTAGCTTCATTTTGTTTATGAATATGTTTTGTATTTCATTTCAGTTTATGACTGGTGATCAAATGTCATCTCAAAAATCCGGAGCTCAAAAACGCTGTACATTGTAAATGTACCATTAAGAGAGCCACACTGGCGCAGTGGTTAGAGTGCAGTCCTGCAGCCTACTTGTGCTGAGTGCCAAATGCTGGCATTTTGGCAGTTCGAATCTTACCAGTCCCATGGTTGACTCAATCTTCTATCTTTCCGAGGTTGATAAAATGAGAACCCAGATTGTTGGGGGTAAACTGTTTAGAGAGGGCTGTATAGCGCGGTAAAGCAGTATATGTCTAAGTGGTATTGCTATTATTGATTTATGTGTCCACGTATAGGTGAGGGGGGGGCATACTAGTCATGTTCCAGAACTTAATAATCCTCTTGGCTGCACTTCTCTTTGATAAAATACATTTCAATCATATATTTGTATGTTCATCTTTGGCTGAGTTGTTCTCAGTTATTTCTGTCTATGGATGTTCTCAGGTACAGGCCATGGTGGTCCCACAAGTGTGTTTTCCCCCCTCCCCCAAAAGGCAACTGGACTTTCTTTGTTTTTGCTTGAAGACATTTTGATTCTCATCCAAGAAGTTATGGCTGAATGGTGGACGGAATGTTATGGAATGATGTCTTCCATTCTGCTCCCCCATCATTTCTTCATTCCCACCAAATCCTTCTTTTTCCCCCTTCCCACCATTCAGTTAGAACTTCTTGGATGAGAAGTGAAATATCATCAAAAGGAAAAAAAAACCACAAACAAACGAAGTCCAGTTGCCTTTTTTAAAGAGAAAGAAGAAGGAGGAAAAAAAGCACCTTCTAGACTTCTATTGCAGAGTTTCGCATGAGTGTTCTTGTAGAAAGTCGGTACGAGAGTTATGGAAAAGATTGAAAACTACACTTGAATCCTAGAAACTTACAAGGCAATGGTGATGAGCTAAATAAATCTTTGCCTTATTGGCCTCCACAGGTAGTCCTTGACTTATGAGCCCAAAATTTCTGCTGCTAAGCGAGACAGTTGCTAAGTGAGTTTTGCCCCATTTTACGACCTTTCTTGCCACCGTTATTAAGTGACTCACTGCAGCTGTTAAGTTAGTAACACGGTTGTTAAGTGAAGCTGGCTTCCCCATTGACTTTGCTTGTCAGAAAGTCACAAAAGGTGATCGCATAATTCCAGGACGCTGCAACCGTCATAAATGTGAATCAGTTGCCAAGCATCTGAATTTTGATCATGTTGACCGTGGAGATTCTGAAACGGTCGTAAGTATGAAATTTGGTCATAAGTCAGTTTTTTTCAGTGCTGTTGTCACTTTGGATGGTCACTAAACAAACTGTTGTATATCAAGAATTATCTGTACTTTTGTCCAAGGTTGTTGCTACCACAGCACCTCTTTCTCTTTCTTGGCAATTTTTGGGATAGCAGCCTCAGAGACTGCCACCAATGCAGGGGTAATAATTATTCCTTTTTTAAAAAAAGTACAAAGCATGTCAACATAAAATTCTTTTTCACCGTGACATTTTTCTTGTTTAAGAAAGAAAAATATCAGATAGAACAGCTTAATTATTGCATATTAAAGACACTGCAGGTTTGCGGATCTTTAAATTATGTCTTTTAATAAAATTCATTATGTGAAAAGATGCTACCAGTCTCCTTTTAATTGGTGGCTGCCATAAAAGACAAGTTTATTTTCAGTTCAGCCATCACCTGCCTGTGAATAGCTACGTTCATACCTGTAAAACAACATGTTAACGTGGGTGTTATATGGATATTCACCTCCTCCTAGTATATGTTTTGTATATGTCTCGGTATATGTTTTTGGTATATGTATGTTTGTCTATATATTTATTTCCTATGTTTTGTTGTACGCCGCCCCGAGTCCTTCGGGAGCGGCTAAGAAATAAATATTTATTATTATTATTATTATTATTATTATTATTATTATTATTATTATTATTATTATTATTATTATTATTATTATTATTATTATTATTATTATTATTATTATTATTATTATTATATTTATTGCTTCTTGCAGGACATCCTAAACAAAAGTCTTCTGTTCCAAGAAATGGATTTTCTGCAAAGCCAGATTTGCAGACTCGAGAGCCAGAACGGCAGTTCATCCAGCAGATGAAGGATAGGTGTGATGAACTAGTCAGAAAATTCAATTGTGTCCAAGAAGAACTCAAGAGGACAAGATGTGGCTTTGACGTCTTTGTTATAACAACACAGTTTTTCTTTCAGAAGGTAAGTAGCAACCAATGGCTTCCCTACATTACCAACCAGCTGTTGGAGAAATCACAATGATTCTATTATGGCAAAGGCAGAAGAACGTAATATTAATATGATTTGGTCTACATCAGTCGTTATTAGGAGAGATGAAAAGATACGGAGAATCATTTTAGAATAGGGGTGTCAAACTCAAGGCCCGGGGGCTGGATCCAACCCACGGGGTGTTTAGATCTGGCTCGCGGGACTGCCCTGTAAGCAGCAAAGGACTGGCCCACTGTGCCTCTGTCAGTGAAAACAGAGCTCCAGAGGGCCACCCGTAGCCCTCCTGAGCTCCATTTTCATTGGCAGCGGGTTGCAGGAGCCGAAAACGGAGCTTGGGAGTCTGTTTTTGCTGGCAGAGCGCTTGGGTCTCCACAGGCACCTCCAAAATGAGTGACATTGAGCTGGCCACATCCACTCTGGCCCCCCTGTGGTCACACACAACCCTGATGTGGCCCTCACTTAAATTGAGTTTGACACTCCTGGTTTAGAAAGAACAATTTTGAATATGACAACAAGACCTCTGTCATTAGTATTTAGATAAGAATGTGTACATAATCCAGTGTATATTGGATGCATACCCAAAAGAACACGACAGAGATCCTTAACAGTGTCTTAATAGCTGTGTCTTTAATTTGTATTTCCATCAGTTGCTACAACAATATTAGGATATCAGATTGAGTATCATTGAAGATAGACACGTTTTAGCTGCCAAACCTGCCCTGTCAGTGTGAAAATAATATCAGTGGCAGAATATTCTATTAGTACATGGATATTCTAAATAATCTTGAACTTCATTTGTCTGGATACATACAAAACTGTGTTTATTTGGATGATGGGCACATTCTTCTCAATATTAGATGAATGGGCACTGTTGTGCGTATTCTTCATAAATCTAAAAGTGTATTTCAACCTTCTGATAAAAAAGAGAGTCACAGTTTAAAATAGTACTGAAAATACTATTTAATATTAGGTACAATAGAATTCATCCCAGAAGATTTGATTTTTTTTTTAATGAATTACTGAGGTCTCTCTCTCTCTCTCTCTCTCCCTCCCTCCCTCTCTCTCTCTCTCTTTGAGAGAGGATAGAAGTATTTTATAGTTCTAATTCTATGAGGTATCACATATGCTTGTTGTGGTACATACACTACCTTTAAATCAGTAGCAACAAGATTATAATTGGTATAACTGATGGCACTGAAGACATTTTCAGGGGAATAACTTTGTTGTTCTTTTATTCTAACATTCAATTGTGTCATTTTAAATACTACCATGTTTAGAATAATATACTGTACAGCCTTTTTGGCTATATGTCCTACAAACCTGTCGAAAGCTTCTTCCTTCCATTCCTTCTCATTCTCTCTCTCTCTCTTTCTCTCTCTCTCTCTCTCTCTCTCTCTCTCTCTCTCTCTCTCTCTCTCTCTCTCACACACACACACACACACACACACACACACACACACACCCCTCTCTGTTGGGAGGGAATGGAAATAACAGAATTCCTGGGTGTGCTGGCCTTTGGTGCTACAGACGCCAGACATACAGTAACAATAAGCAGAATAATATGAATGATGATTTTGAGTGGTAGGAAATATTTTAATAAGAAATATTAGTTTGAGAATCGGTGAAGAAAGTATTGTGGCCCTATTGTCAAGCAGCACAATTAAACTTATTGGAGAAATCTATATGTTAGATGTGATAATACTGACATCTATTGGCAATGGAGTTAAAATGACATGGTAGGTGAGCAAAGGATGCCTTCCTGGTACTAAGTGAGCCTTTAACTTGTCCTTTTCACTGGGGTAAATTAGGCAATAATATTTAAGCTTTAGAATGTTTTCACCTGCAATTGTTGCAGCTATGATTGTTTTTATTGTTATTGATATTTTAACATGAAGAAGATTTTTATAGAGGATCCTGCAGGTATAAGTGCCACCACCTGTTAGGAAAGTAGTTATTAAGGAGGATGGGTCAGGCAGAATTTACTCCATATCAGTGTTACAGGTCGGAGTCAGATATTTTGTGTTCTTTGTTTTAAAGTCTCATAATTATAATTTACAATTTCTGCACATGTGTACCATAAGGTGTGTTTTTTAAAATTCACATAACTATCCAGCACTTGCTTCTAAAATTACAAGGTCCCCAGTGTATTTTTCATACGCAACTTTACATTTACAAGTGTAGATTATTTTTCATGTCAGATACTCCATGCCTTGTGTCATAATGTAGTATGCTGTTAATAGTCAAACTGTTTAAATCGCATTTAAATGTTGGATGGATTTTTTAATATCTGCAGTAATGGTAGGAACATTGGGAGGCAACATATGTGAGATCTATCTTTAACTCTACTAGATCACTAATTTGAAATAAGGGGCTCTGGAACACAGCTCAAAAGATCTCTTGTCTCAACAATAGTTTCTTCCTAGAAAATTGGAGAGTAGAATTGTGGCTGCTTAAAATACTTAAGGTAAAGGTTCCCCTTGCACATATGTGCTAGTCATTCTCTACTCTAGGGGGCAGTGCTCATCTCCGTTTCAAAGCCGAAGAGCCAGCGCTGTCCGAAGACGTCTCCGTGGTCATGTGGCCGGCATGACTAAACACCGAAGACGCACGGAACGCTGTTACCTTCCCACCAAAGGTGGTCTCTATTTTTCTACTTGCATTTTTGTGTGCTTTCGAACTGCTAGGTTGGCAGAAGCTGGGACAAGTAACAGGAGCTCACTATGTTATGAGGCACTAGGGATACTTAAATATTTTAAAAGTATTTAAAATACTTAAAATGCTTAAAATACTTGTATCCAGGAAGGACTTCTTGAAAAGGGCGCATACTTGATCCCCTGCAAAAATTGCATTTCATTTTTGTAGCCATATTGCACAATCTTTCTCAAATTTTCTATTGTTATCCGAAACTATATTTATACCATGAGCCACAATGGCACAGTGGTTAGAGTGCAGTACTGCAGGCTATTTCTGCTGGCTGCCGCTGCCTGCAATTTGGCAGTTCAAATCTCACCAAGATTGACTCAGCCATCCATCCTTCTGAGGTGGGTAAAATTAGGACCCAGATTGTTGGGGGCAGTAAGCTGACACTGTAAACTGCTTAGAGAGGGCTGGAAAGCACTGTGAAGCAGTATATAAGTCTAAGTGCTGTTGCTATTGACTTTTGCTGCCTAGGTATTTAATTTTGCATTTTCTTTCATTAAATTTCATTCTGTTATTCAGTCAATTTCTGAGACCTATCAAGACTGTTTTCAATGCTGTTTCTATCTTCTTGGACATTCTTCCATCTTTCATCCATGCCATTAATAAAACTGTAGAAGTCTAGAAGAGCCAGAACTGAATTTCCTGACAATTTGTTGAGGAATTGTTTTCTAGGTTTGAATGTGATTTTCAAGCCAGTTTTCAAGCCAGTTCTGTGTACCCTGTTTCCCTGAAAATAAGACCTCCCCAGATAATAAGCCCAATCAAGCTAAAATAAGCCCTCCCCCCAAAATAAGCCCTCCCTGAAAGTATTGCAACACAGCAGCAGCCATGAGGTGACCACGCTCGCCACCTCCCCAGATAATAAGCCCAATCAAGCTAAAATAAGCCCTCCCCCCAAAATAAGCCCTCCCTGAAAGTATTGCAACACAGCAGCAGCCATGAGGTGACCACGCTCGCCACCTCCTGCACCTCAAAAATAATAAGTCCTCCCCAAAAATAAGGCCAAATGCTTATTATGGGGGGGTCAAAGTAAAATAAGACCCTGTCTTATTTTCCGGAAAACGTGTATTCATTTAACTGATAAGTCATCTGGACCTTATTTTGTTAACCACACTATTAAGAATGCCATGACTATTTTGTCAAATACTTTAGTGAACTCAAAACTTCTCCAACTGTCAGGCCAGGCCTGGCTATAAGAAAAAGTCTTGAATGGGTTGATTCATTATAGAACAGTAGCAAGTCATATATATCACATCTGCTTGCTACCTGTACTGTATGTATGTATAGATTTGTGTGTTTGTGTACCATGTATATATGCATGTGAGTTTTTGTGTGTGTGTGTGTGTGTGTGTGTGTGTGTGTGTGTGTGCACGCACATGTGCTTGCAGGTATGTATGGTTGTAGTAATTAAGATGCCAGAAGATGCAAGCAAACCCAGGTTCTATTTCTCCTTTAGACACAGAAACTAGTTGAGTAAGATTCTTTCTCAGACTAGGCTGGGAACTGAAAAAGAAATTGCTGTCTACCACAGTGATAATTATAGTCCATACCCTTCAATGGAAAAAGCCTTCATCGTGCAATGGATAAAACTTGGGCTGATTCTAAATTTTAAGGCTCTTTCTGTCCCCTTTTTTAATCAATTGATTATTGGCCATTTTATTTTGTTTCTTCAGCCTTCAGATTAGAGTTTCATATTGTTTACACAATGGTTCTGTCTTGTCTGGGAAGCTCTGGTTCTAATTTCACAGCTTCAGACGTCGTAACATTGCAATGACCTTTTAAGGAGGTTACAGTATCTGACCAAATGTGAAAAAGAACAAGATTAAAAAAGGTATCATTGATCTGGCAACATCTGATCTTAACAAATCCATGTTGATTTCTGGTACTTACTGCAGCATTTTCAAGATCGCTTCATGCCCTGTTCTAGAGTCTTTCCAACTATTGATGTCAAGAGGGATTAGTCAGTGATTCCCTGGATCCTCCTTTTTCCTCTTTTTGAAGATAGGGTTAACGTTTGCATTCCTCCTGCCATTATCATTTCATTAGTTCTCCAGTATTTCTCAATGCCCTTTGCTAATTTTGGTTAGTACATTTGCTTGTTTCACTCTTCTGGGTCCATTTTTAAAAATTATTCTTAGTTTAGTTTTAATTCTCCAAAGTATTAGACAGCAGAATAAGAAATGTTGAGTGGAACCTACAGTAATCAAGGACAGAACCCAGCTAGAAACAAGGAGAAATTTCCTGACAGACCAATTCACCAGTAGAACTGCTTGCCTTCAGAAGTTGTGGGAGCTTCCTCACTGGAATTTTTTAAGAAGAGACTGGGCAGCCACTTGTCTGAAATGGCCCAGAGGTCTCCTGCTTCATCGGTAGTTTGGGCTAGAAGACCTTCCAATTCTCTTTATTCCATTATTCTTTTTCTATGTCTATATTGCAAGCTGCTCACAATCAACTGAGAGTCAAGCACGGTCCATGTTGATTAAATAAATAAATATAAAAATATTCAGAACAGCAACCAGCAAGTTTCTTTAGTTCCCTAGGGTGTAATTGATCTGTCCCAGGCTCTAAAAATAAGTACTGTGCTTCTGTCAGTCTCAAGCTTCAATACAGGTCCTTAAGTTTGCTCATCACACTTACTTGATGGCGCTCATATCTTCTTGCGGAAAAAGATGCAGCCAAAAGGGGAGCGGAATTGTTCTGTCGTCATTGCTTGTTATCATATTTCCACCTTACTGGTTGATATAATCCGTATAGCCTGTTTCTTTTATTTTGAACATGTCTAAAAAGCAGAGGACGCAGTGGCTCAGTGGCTAAGATGCTGAATTTGTCAATCAGAAGGTCGGCAGTTCAGCAGTTCGGATCCCTAGTGCCACGTAATGGGGTGAGCTCCCGTTACTTGTCCCAGTTTCTGCCAACCTAGCAGTTCGAAAGCACATAAAAAATGTAAATAGAAAAATAGGGACCACTTTGGAAGTACAACATGTTCTGGGTTCAAGTTGCCCTTATTTATCAGATGTATATAATCACCCATTTCACAAGTGTAATTCTGCACAGGATACAATAAAATGTTTGCTCAAAAAGAGATGTTTCACTATATGATTCCTAAGCAAGGAATGTTTTAGCCCACTTTTGCTGGGAGGACCAGCTCGGCTCTTTTCTGGGAAAGTTGGAAGTGATTCATAGCTTAATTAGTGCTTGTTGCTACTGCAGTAGCATCTTCCAAAAATATTTAGAGATTTCAACTGATACAAAATGCAGCTAGACAAGGAATTATGGATAGAAGCTGGTCAAGGAGAGATTCAACCTAGAAATAAGGAGAACTTTTCTGTCAGTGAGACCAATGGAACAGCTTGCCTTCGGAAGTTGTGGGGGTTTCATCATTGGAGGCTTTTAAGAAGAGATTGGACTGCCATTTGTCAGAGACGGTGTAGGGTTTCCTGTTTGGATGGGAGATGGATTAGATGATCTATAGTACAAGGTCCCTGCCAATTCTGTTAATCTGTTAACCAGACTGGACAGCCATTGGTTTGAAATAGTATAGGTTTCCTGTCTGAACAGAGGGTTAGACTAGAAGACCTCCAAGGTCCCTTCCAACTCTGTTATTCTGTATTCTAAAATATAATGGTATGTGTTTGTGTGAAATATGCAACAGAGAACATATTCGTCTTGAATTAAGTCCACCGGCTTGCAGTTCCAAGATATTCCAAGGTTCTCAGTTTGTCCATAAGGCTCAAATATACATGTATAAACACACAAATTATTTGATTGAGTTTGTTTCTTGCACTATGAATAAATCCACTTAATACTATGGGAAGCATCACTACTTACTATTCTATTTTCAAATTCAGTTTATTCTACAGAGTAGCAAAAATAATTGCTTAATTTAATTATCGAAGGCAAAAACTAGAAGTTGCCTGCTTTACAATTTGATTCTAGTTTTATGTTATATATTTAATACAATACAATAGTAGAGTTGGAAGGGACCTTGGAGGTGTTCTAGTCCAACCCCCTGCCTAGGCAGGAAACCCTATACCGTTTCAGATAAATGGCTATCCAACATCTTCTTAAAGACTTCCAGTGTTGGGGCATTCACAACTTCTGGAGGCAAGCTGTTCCACTGATTAATTGTTCTAACTGTCAGGAAATTTCTCCTCAGTTCTAAGTTGCTTCTCTCCTTGATTAGTTTCCACCCATTGCTTCTTGTCCTACCCTCAGGTGCCTTGGAGAATAGTTTGACTCCCTCTTCTTTGAGGCAACCCCTGAGATATTGGAATACTACTATCATGTCTCCCCTAGTCCTTCTTTCTCTTAAGCTACCCAGTTCCTGCAACCTCTTCATATGTTTTAGTCTCCAGTCCCCTAATCCTCTTTGTTGCTCTTCTCTGCACTCTTTCTAGAGTCTCCACATCTTTTTTACATCGTGGCGACCAGAACTGAATGCAGCATTCCAAGTGTGGCCTTACCAAGGCATTATAAAGTGGTATTAACACTTCACGTGATCTTGATCCTATCCCTCTGTTTATGCAGCCTATTTAGTCATATTAAGCATGGCAGAGCAGCTGTCTGAAAGGTGTAGCATATAAATAGGCAAACCCCTAGTAGAATACTTGCTTTGCTCCTAGGGATTCAATTTCACTTCAGCTTAAGATGCCTCTCTTCCAAAACTAGTCACTGCAAGATGTGTCAGCGAGGAGGCACCTGATTATTGGAATTCTCTCCAGTTTCTTCATTTCAACTTATTTCACCTTGCAGGAAAATGGTAATGCAGTAATCCTATTGCCTATGTTTTCTAGCCAGAGATCTCAGTTTCAAAATGTAGGCATCTATATTATATACATTTGTCCTTAATTGCTCCCAGTAATGTATACAGCTACAAATACAGTATCTGTCCCCTTCACTTTTAGAGACATAGTTGGTCACTAAAGCAATCTTGTTATGCATGCTGAAAAGTGATGAGTGCCATCTAGTGGCTGTTTGTAAAAATACATTCCCTCTCATGGCGCCCACTTTTTTTAGCCAGCTCATCCAGTTTTCCTCATAGAATAAATATTGGAAGAATATTTCCAAACGCCTACAATCTTTTCAGTGGGTATCTTTAGCTTCTTATTGTGTATTGCCTTATGCTAGTTTAAAGTATGTTTTACTTAGGATTTTAATATTGTTTTATTGTAAACTGCTATGAGATGCTTCGGCATAGGAAGCAAATATAAATATATCAAATAAATAATTTATTTATTTATCCCCCCCGACATTAGAACCACTACTGACCTCCGCTCCTTCCGACAGAAACTGAAGACACACCTGTTCCGACTGGCTGGTTTGGCATAATTTATAACGTCTACCTCCTGGCATACACATTCTTACTGGTTTTTAGAGGGATAGTGTTTTAAATTTAATCTGATATTTTAAACTTTTGTATTGACTTATTTATTAGCAGTACAGTTTGGCATATTTTATCCTCCTCATATACATGTATTTCTGTAGTTATTTCTATGTTTTAATCTGTTGCATTTTAATGCGGACTGTACACCGCCCCGAGTCCCTTTCGGGAGAGGGGGCGGTATATAAACGCTAATAATAAATAAATAAATAAATAAATTTATTTATTTATTTTAAAACTATATGCTGCCCATCTCCCTGATAAGGTGATATAAATATATAAAATAAACAAATGCATGTAGTATACATCAAGTTTATTATTTACTGATGAAACATTAAAATTTAAGCTATGCTCTTAGACCAGTGATGGCGAACTTTTTTCACCTCAGGTGCCAAAAGCAAGAGCGTGCTCGTGTTTCCACCCCCATAACTTAATGCCCTCCCCAAGCCTTTCCCCCTGCACATGCACGTATGACACCCCCCGCTGCCCCACGCATACACACATGGCTTTCTAGGAGCCTGGGGAGGGCGATAACGGCCTCCTCCACCCCACCCCCACCCCCAGTGGGGTTGTTTTTCTCCCTCCACAGACTTCAGAAGGCTTCCTGAAGCCTCCGGAGGGAGAAAAATGGCCCAATGCGCAAACCAGAAGTCCATTCCCGAACTTCTGGTTTGCGTGTAAGGTTGTGAAAAACACAACCCCGGGCATAAAGCGGCCAAAAATGAAGGCTGAAATCAGCTGGCCAGCGCGCGCATTCATGAGGAGCTGACAGGGCAACACCTCACGTGCCATCAGAAATGGCTCTGCATGCCATAACAGTCTTAGACCCAAGAGACCATGTGTATCAGGAAGAAGAAGAAAAAAGTCCTGAGAGTAGAAGAGACAAATCCAACCCAAAATGTGAACCTGTATAGGACCCTCACGTCTAAAAATGTTCTACCTAGTGATGAAATGCTCTGAAGCCTGCTACCAGTTCGCTGCACTACCGGTTTGCTTTGTGCCTGCATGCACGCTTTTACATATTTTACTGCACTCCCAGTGACTTTGTTTAAATGCATCTTGGGCCTTCCACTTCGATCTGCCTCTTCCTTGATATTTTAACTTTATGCACTTCAAAGGGACCCTGGTTTTTTTGGACTCAGTATACCATATTGGTCTCTAAATGCCTTAAGACCTGAAGATCCACTAGTTCCCGCGTGGTCTACAATATGAATTAAATGATTGGCCTTTTTGAGGTAACTTTGCTATAGAGTTATGTCTCCCTATTGTTTTGATTCCTTCATACCAGTGATTATAGTAGCTCCCATTTATTCAGCCCCTGCTTCAATTGTCTTTCAGTTCAGTCAACTTCAATACCAATCATCATTTAATTTTCTCTTCTGAACGTTTCACTGTCTTAACCCATCTTCTCTGCTGGAAGATGGGGAATGTCAGAATGAGACAGTTTCTGCTTTTGATCAGCTAAATTTTTTCTCTCAGGATCTGATGATGAGTAACCAGGAGGAAACTTCCACAAAGAAACCAATTTCAGGCTTATGCTCTGGGTTTTCGGTTCACCCAACTTTTTCAAATTGTAGGTTATTGCTACACCTTTAATTCAGATCAACAAAGGGGGAAAAATAGCAGAAAGTGGTTGCAGCAACCCTGACTTCCAATAGTTAGGCAACTTATAAAAGATCAAGGAGGACAATTTCATAATTTCCATTGTTGTTTCTTCTTCTTCTTCTTCTCCTTCTGCTTCTTCTCCTTCTCCTTCTCCTTCTCCTTCTCCTTCTCCTTCTCCTTCTCCTTCTCCTTCTCCTTCTCCTTCTCCTTCTCCTTCTCCTTCTTCTTCTTCTTCTTCTTCTTCTTCTTCTTCTTCTATTCCTGCAAGTGCAGGGTCCGCTTCTCAGGTCATCAAATACCACTTTGCATGGTCAGCTGCGTCTCCAGATTTTTGTTTCATCTTTCTTCTCCTAATTCTTCAATAATGGAGATGGCAGGGATCATTATGGAGGAATTGGCTGTATTTGGTACAAGGGACACAGGAAACTGGACTTGGTAGACTTTTATTCCTATTTGGTACCTAGCCTGATAGATATATATGGTCCTGTGGTGGGTTCAAGATCCCGTTCCAACTGGTACAGTTGGAACGAACCCGGTGGCATCCACATGGATGCGCACAGTGCACGCATGCATCTTAGCGCCTCCGTGAGACCCTGCAATGCTCCAACTGCTCAGCGGAGCGGAGCGCAGACGCTGTATGCACCATCCGCATGCATGGAAACGCCGAAGACTTAAAAGACCAGTAAGGAGCTCAGGCGGGCGGGTGGGCCCTCTGGAGCACCGGACCAGTATCCAGTGCTCCAGACAGGCTCCGGTATGCCCGTACCGGGGCATACCGCCTACAACCCACCACTGATATGGTCTATATAGTCATTAGGTCTATATATAGCCTGTTTAGCAGCAATTTCTATGGGAGAAGACAAGATTGTTTACTTGCCAGAAGGAAAAATACACTGAAACACAGTGTACTGCCAAACAACACATCATAAAAGCTAGATTCAGGTCACAAACCTCCTTTGCCTCCAGCTTTGGACCATCCCATCTTCCCACCAAGATTTGGACATTTGGGAGTTCATTATTACCAACTTGTCATTATACGAAAGCCAGAGTATAGAATTTTGGCATTCTTAATTCCATTGCAATCTTGCTTCACTATATCTCTGGAAACTTAAATATGCTATCTATGTAGTATATGAGCACAAAGGAAGTTCTCCCATCACATGTTTTACTCTCTATTTACCCATAGGCTTCTCCAAGAAGGAGGACAAGTAGCTGTTCTGACCTGGCTCCCAAATATGACAAACCCTCTGTAGTTAAACAAATGTTCCCTTTATTAGGAACTCCAGCAACCCCAGAAAAAAGTCTCTATCACTCTCACACACACAGCAGGCTAACAAGTCTGTCTGGCATGGAGATGAATAGTTGTCTGTCACACCTATTCATCTCTGCTCCTTGCCTTTTATACCCAGAGGTAGGGTGGGCTTTACTAGCAGAAGTGGCTCTTTTATCCCAAGGATCAGCCCATAGATTTCCACTGTTCTCCTTTCCTCTGCCTTCTGAGCATCCACATGTCAGACACTAGACCCAGCTGTTCCTCCTCTTTTTCATAACCACCTCCAGACCTGGGGGCTGTTGACTCTCCATCTGAGGGCTGATGGATGGACCAAGGTCCACCTCTGTCTCTATCTCTACCAGCTCCATCCCTCTTCCCCCTTGGAGCTCTCAGGTTGCCTTGATGCTGCCCCTGATCCTACGTCACCTCCTCATCTGATTTGACTGCTGATGGGGCCGGTGGACGACAGGCCACAACAATAGCCAAATGAGAAAATTCAGGTTATAGTAGCGTTTGTGCCATCATTCCCAAAATGTTGCTATTGATAAGGCCCTGACTGAGAATGAGATTGTTTCAATTGATATTGTAAATTTCTGAACACATGCTCATTTCTTTCCATTGAATGATTATGCTCCCATGGACATGGAATTAAGCCAAGGGATAAATAGATATGCTGAGCTTCTACACAGCTGAAGTTTAAAAGGATTCCTTTGTTACCGAAAGGAAATTGAAGTCACCTTTGAAATTCATCTGAACAGTTTTTTACAAATGCTTTTTGCATTTGCAAACATTATTGTTTCTGTTTAGAAATGTAAATTGTGTGTTCTCTCCAATGACGTGCAGTGAGGTTTACAGCTGGTGAGGCTGGTGACATCATCAGTGCGAGCCGCGGTCCCCTTCATGTTGACTCAGGAAGGCGGGGAATGGGACCACGTGTGCAGGAGGCTGAAGCTGCCTCAGCCTCCTGCACATGTGGTCCCATTCCCCTCCTTCCTAACGCCTGAGTTAACATGAAGGGGACCACGGAGCATGCTCCGCGGGACCGCAACTCACACTCCGCGGCCCCCTTCATGTTGACTCAGGAAGGCGGGGAATGGGACGTGTGCAGGAGGGAGGGTGAGGCTAGAGGAGCCTCCTGCCCACGTGGTCCCATTCCTGGACATGTGCAGAAGGCTCCTCAGCGCCTTTTCCCTTTTCCCTTTTTTTTATTTTCATGATGAGAGCGGTGAGGCTCTGCCTCCCCTGCCTCCCCTGACCGCACGTCCCTGGTTCTCTCTATAGACATACTCTACATAAACTGGATAAAAGGTAGTCAGATAGATATATTGCACCACCATGAAGTATGGCTGATACGGTGTCTACAATAGCACTATTGTGTGCTTGATATCAAAGCTACTAGGGTTTCATGATTTTGATTCATGTGATATGGCTTTAGCTTTAAAACGTCAGGGTTAACAGCAAATTTCATTATGTCTTCAAAAGAACTTTTTTAATCTTATTAATTAAATACCTACCTCATTTGGAAGGTTTTTTTTTTAATTTCTAATGCGGTCACTTGAATAACATATTGAGAGACGAAATTCAGTGGGCATTATTTTTGAACACATTAATTTTGTTAAAGTTAGCTTAAAAGGTTTTTAAGTTTATTAACAGCCTAATCTTTTTCTTAGAAGTAAAGTCCATTGAACTTTCATAGAACTTTTAGAAAAAAATAGTATTTATGAGATTTAGAACTGAGATGTCCAATACGTTTCATTTCTCATGTGCTTCTACTTTGTGTTACGAAAGTAACAATAACTTGATGCTACCTGAATTCTAACTCTGTTTTATGACCAAAATTTCTAACAACTACAGTGCCTCATTTTTTACCTAGAGTCTATGGTTGTCCATGCAGAGAAAGTTTGGTCTGATATACTTTCAACTATTGCAAAGCTATTAGTGACCTTTACAAACATTTCTGCCCATAACGAAATTCCACAGTTGCAGGGTGCAAAGAATGACATTATTTTAGATTGTTAATATTAGATAATGCCATTTATTTTGTGCATATCAGCATTTTTGTATGACAGCAGAACCCACGGGACACATAGTAATAAATTGGAAAGGGGAAACAGCAGGAAATGCAGCATATTTTATATTATTTCATTATACTAGTGGCTAATCAAGCAGCATATAACTGAGAAACGCAGACACTTAATTGAAGGAGTCTGGATATTAACCCTGACTATCCATGGATATTAGCATCCAATAGTTACTACACATATTGCAGAATAATACACAAACAATATAATTTTCCAGAGCTTTTCTAATCCAAGAATTGACAAACCAATGGTGTGAAAATGATTAGTATACATAGAAGAATCTACAAACAAAATTCCAGTTAGGAAGATTCACATTGTTTTCATACAAGATAAGCATCCATCAAATAATGCTACCTGACAGAGCTGTCCAGCTAATGAGAGAGAGAAGAAAAGGGAAGGGAAGGGAAGGGGAAGGAAGGGCAGGGGAGGGACGAGAGGAGAAGAGAAGAGAAGAAATCTTGGAATGCTACTATTGTTATAGGTTCCTTCTCCAATTTCTAAAGTGGATTCAGCATTAGAGAGAGAATTCTGGAGCCACAGAATGTCTATGTAATATTGATATTAATACTCATAACTGAAAGAGAGCCAACTAAAAGCAAAATGTTGTCCAATAAAGAGACACCAGTGAGAATCGACCACTGGATCTGATTCACTCATTTTCATATAAAACTATGAAAAGCTGCCACTCACTTTCAATTTTTGCTAAATTCTGCTGATCTGTTATCTGTCTGCCTCTTCCTAAGTTGAAGTACTAAACTGCCTCCACATTTTGCTTTGACCTCACTCAAGATGAAAAGTTTACCTGATAAAGATTGAAAGGATATCTCAAGATGTTAAGAAAATGTTTCCACTCAACAATAAATATTAAGGATTTATTTTGGTTGTTAAAATCCCTAGATAGCCACTAGTTGTTCATTCACTGTCATTAGGGGAGCCAAAAGTATTGATTCAATTCTTTCTGAATGATATTACAGGTTTGTTTTTGTTTGTTTTTTAAGTTCATTTTATGGCCAACATTATGATCATAAATCTTTCATAACTTTAAATTAGAATCTGAGGTCATATTACCCAGCTGAAAGAATGGCCCTTGCAGTACTGTCAGTTATGACATTTAATTTCTGAAGATTGTTCACATGGTCCATATTTCAATATCATATTTCAGTATAATAGCTTTTCATTCTAGAATTAAAAACAGAAGAAGGAAAAAAGGTTGTAGAGGTAACAAAATGCAATTTAAAAGAAACATAGGATGTCTTGACAATAGTAACAATAAAAAAAATCAGTCGCTTCAGAATTGTTAGTCATTTAGTTACATAAATTAAAGAAACTATTATTATTGTCTTGGAATATAGAATATAGAATAACAGAGTTGGAAGGGACCTTGGAGGTCTTCTAGTCCAACCCCCTGCTTAGGCAGGAAACCCTACACCACTTCAGACAAATGGTTATCCAACATCTTTAAAACCTCCAGTGTTGGAGCATTCACAACTTCTGAAGGCAAGTTGTTCCACTGATTAATTGTTCTAACTGTCAGGAAATGTCTCCTTAGTTCTAAGTTGTTTCTCTCCTTGATTAGTTTTCACCCATTACTTACAGCAAACTGAGGTGGGAAATATTTCATTACAACTTGAATAATACAATACAATACAATAGTAGAGTTGGAAGGGACCTTGGAGGTCTTCTAGTCCAACCCCCTGCCTAGGCAGGAAACCCTATACCGTTTCAGACAGATGGCTATCCAACATCTTCTTAAAGACTTCCAGTGTTGGGGCATTCACAACTTCTGGAGGCAAGCTGTTCCACTGATTAATTGTTCTAACTGTCAGGAAGTTTCTCCTGATATAAATAGCTTATAACACTGTTGGCACACATTTTATACAGTTTTCAACTAAGATGACTCTGGAGGAGTTAGTTTTAATTTTCATGAAAGAGAAGGTTGAATGGTCCCCTCTTGGCATCAAAATGATCTACCCTGAATTATATCCGTGGAGCAGAAATGAAAAGTGTGGATGTTTCCTAAAATTCAATTTTTGTACTTTGCATTCATAGTCCTGAAAATCAGTAACCCTTCTGCAAACTTGCAAACTATCCACAAACAACACCAAACAAACTTCTTGGGGTTAAAAAAAAATTCAGCACACATGAATAGCATTTTCTTCACCCACTATGGTTGTTTTTGCAGAATTCATTTGTAAAAAAGGGAATAATTAGCAAAGAAGTCAGTCAAATTCTCAACCCAAAAGGAGATATAAATCTCAGCAGAAAAAGCAACAAAGAAGCCCTGCAATCATTCAAAAGAAAACAAAATACATCTCCTTCCCATCCTTCATAAACAGCAACCAGCTGAAACCAAATATAATCTTCTTGTTAAGGGTGGCAGATCATGTACCATCAAACCGAAATCACAGACCTATGAGCTGGTCAATTCTTGAAGAAAACCTTCTGATAATGAAAGAAAGGAATGGTGCCTCTGTTTCCAACCCCTAAAAAGCCTTTACATCTTATGAGTGGTTGTCGGTAGAATAAAGTTTGGTGCACAAAAGGTGATGGTAAAATCATAGGAAGGTCAAGCATATGGGCTGCACAGGGGTCATAGGTGGATTGTGTTGGGAAGAGTTTTTCTTTTTTAGAAGACTTGAAGTTGCTTCGATATTGTGTTGGTGTGTGAATTTCCCACCTCCAGTTGTGGTGGAACCATGTTGCCAATTTTCTAGTAACTGGGACTGCAAGTAGCTCTGAGGGACACAGGAGGAGAGGGGAGGGAAGGGGAGGGGAGGAGTGGAGAGGAGGAAAGGAAAGGAAAGAAAAGAAAAGGAGGGAAGGGAAAGGAAAGGAAAGGAGAAGAGAGGAGAGGAAAGAAAGAAAGGAAAGGAGGGAAAGGAAAGGGCCAGTTAAATTGGACTACAAACTGCAACTCTTGTGATTGACATGAATCCTATGAGTGTTTCATTTACAAATATCTGAACAATGTGGACTATACAGTAGAAAAGATGTTTGTGTTTCTGAATTGGTCAGTGGAACAAGTGGCAATCAAGTAACGTGTGTGTGTGTGTGTGTGTGTGTGTGTGTACACGTACACAAAATACTCAGAGATTATTGAGTTCACAAGTTGCATTTGTGCAAATGTGTGATCGGAAAACCAAAGCTGATTATGCATATTTCTGCTGCTTAAGAAAGGATTGACCCAGCTACAGCTGTGTCATTCTAGTGCCTCAGAATTATCCTGAACAAAAAGGGTTTGCATGCTGCTATACTGTAAATGCACACGGAATTCAATAAATAATAGTATAAGCTTTTACATACTCCTTGGGAGGAGGGGGAATTCCATCGGGTTCAATTCACACTTCATCTCCTTAATCTCAATGAGTCAGTTCAATCGGGCATTTTAGAATATTCATACAAAAGTCATTATTATCTCCTTAAGGAGGAGGCTGAAACATACTCAATATACCCAAAACAGTTTTTCTAAAGCTTAGCTATTTTAAGATGTAGGGACCAACTACCAGAATACTCCCGAGTATGCTGGCAGGAAAAAATTTCGGAGTTGAAGTCCACCAAGTTTAAAGTGGCTAAGGTTTAGAAACACAGACCTAAACCATCAAGTATTTCAGGTCAGATGCGGGGAGGGGGGAGAAAGATTTCTCAGGTCATTGCTAATACACCCTAAACGAAGAGTGGGCAACAATTGCTCTAGATCTGCCTGAGGCCCTCTAGTTAATTTCACGCTCCCCTTTCAAAACTGTTCTGCAAGAGACCAGTTCAAATTTCAAGTGACAGCCTTTTCTCCTTTCCCTGTAGCCTGAGGAATGGGGGGGGGGGGAGAGGAAGGTGAAGAGAGAGGGGGAGGGAGGGAGAGAGGGAAGGGAAAGGTGTTTCACGCATATCTGCTTTTCTCTCTCTTGCAAATTTATAGTGCTTCAACCTATTTTCCAACACCTTTGTATTAAATCCATGATCTTTACCAGCTCATACTATTGATCTGTCATAAGAAATCAGAATTGTTTGTTTTGAATAGCTTTTTTGCACAAAGGTCTGCAACTGAATAATCAGATGTGGTTGATCGGGTCTAGGACAACTCTCCACGGCCAACACACGGCAGGACAACTTGTCACGGGACAATTCAATGCCGTATTGATTTTTTCATTCACTTACTTTTTTCATGGAGGACCACGTTTTCATCAAAAATATTGCAACTCTTATATTTCTGGATTGAACTTCTTTATTTTATTACCATACTGGCCACAGTGCCATCAAAATTAATTCAACTTTTGAATTTCTTGAATTGTTCCGTGACGAACTGCCTCATGGCAAGTTGGCCATGATGAGTTGGCCATGATGGGTTGACCCATTCCATGATTGAGACGTTTTGAACAATCTTGTACTCCTAAACCAGCATTGGCCTTGGCCAGAATGGCTGGTAATCATTATAGTTGAGGTCAAGAACAACAGAAGCACATTATACTGAGGAAAGTTATTCAAAAGACTAAAGATAAAATGGTTGTTGGTACAAATAAGGCTCTCTAAACTGTCTTATCAGCATCCAGCTTTGAGAATTGGCATTCATTAAATGCCAATGAAGCAAAACAATAATACAATAGCAGAGTTAGAAAGGACCTTCGAGGTCTTCTAGTCCAACCTCCTGCCTAGGCAGGAAACCCTATACTGTTTCAGACAAATGGCTATCCAACATCTTCTTAAAGACTTCTAGTGTTGGGGCATTCACAACTTCTGGAGGCAAGCTGTTCCACTGATTAATTACTCTAACTGTCAGGAAATTTCTCCCCAGTTCTAAGTTGCTTCTCTCCTTGATTAGTTTCCACCCATTGCTTCTTGTTCTACCCTCAGGTGCCTTGGAAAATAGTTTGACTCCCTCTTCTTTGTGGCAACCCCTGAGATATTGGAACACTCCTATCATGTCTCCCCTAGTCCTTCTTTTCATTAAATTAGACATACCCAGTTCCTGCCACCATTCTTCATATGTTTTAGCCTTCAATCCCCTAATCATCTTTGTTGCTCTTCTCTGCACTCTTTCTAGAGTCTCCACATCTTTTTTACACCGTGGCAACCAAAACTGAATGCAGTATTCAAAGTGTGGCCTTACCAAGGCATTATAAAGTGGTATTAACACTTCACGTGATCTTGATTCTATCCCTCTATTTATGCAGCCTAGAACTGTGTTGGCTTTTTTGGCAGCTGCTGCACACTGCTGGCTCATATTTAAATGGTTGTCCACTAGGACTCCAAGATCCCTCTCACAGTTGCTACTATTGAGCAAGGCACCACCCATACTGTACCTGTGCATTTCGTTTTTCTTGCCTAAATTCTTCTTCCTCACTCTTTTGATATAAAACTCTCCTTGTGGGTTAAGGGTCGTGTCTACACTAAGTCAACTATTGTATGAACAAATAGAACACATTCTTTCTTAATTAGAAATGGCCACATCAACAATCCTTGATTGTCACAAGAAGTGACAGTAAACAAAATCTGAGAAGTTCAATATGTTCAAACAGAGAGAATGGCTTCCAGAAGTTTGTTCTGCTTTACTGTATTGGTTTTGTTTTGTTTGTTTAATCAATTTCTATGGCTGCCCATCTCAACAGGTGACTGGGTGATGAACAATATTAAAACAAAATACAAGCTGTAGGAAATCAAAATTATGCAGAAAGCAACCCTAAGTAAGAAAGATATGTTAAGGCTAATGGAGAAGAGCATAGGAGGAGGACTGAATCAATATGTTTGTTAATAGCATGAGCGAATACAGTGAAAAAGAGGCATAGCCAACTTGGTTATTATGAATAGTAGTAATGGAGGCTATAAAAGGACCTGGGGTTCATCATGCTTGTGAAAAACTACAGGGAGTCTATGAAAAAATGATAGCATTAAAATACATTTGCATTGTAATGCCAAATGATATGACTTCAAAGTCAAGGTTTTAAAGTGCAGCTTTAATTATGGTGACATAATAATGGGTTTCACAACCTTGTTGTAAGCTGTAATGGTCTCAGTTATGCGTTAACATAGTTATAAAAAAAAGAAGCATGTCAAGCTTTATAACTTAAAAAGAAAATTAAAAAAAATTACAGTGGGGAGGATAATTGGGAAGGGAATCACGGGAGTGAATAATACCAGGTAGTCCCCTCGTTCCTATGCAGATTGTTTTTCTTACTGCCCTAAGAAACCTGGACCTTTTCCAGCAATGAAAATATTTAATTTTGCAGATCCCGTCTACCGCACGAGAAGCTCCATTTTTCTCTCCTTTTTAAAAATAATTTTATTGATATTTTTACATGGATAACAGAAACACTAAAAAAAAAGTGAAGAAAAAAGAAGAAAGTGCAGAAAAGAAAAGAAAAAGAAAAAGATATTCAAAAAAAGAAGCAAGTTCTGGTGGGGTTTTTTTGCAGCAATTACAAACAAGCTTATTTTTCTCTCCCTACCCTTTAAAATTTGATACATATTTCCCTTCTCCCCATATTCAACCCTGTTTAATTAGCTGAATCGAAAATTAACCATCATTTTAACTATTTTTATCCAAAGGTCCATACAAGGTTTTCAGTCTTTTATGAAAGTCCTTATTAGTATACTGCTTCTGAGCTCATGTTTTCCTCTCCCATTCCATAATTTCTGTTAGAGCTTCTCCTTAAGGCTCCAAAATTAAGCTCAGTCTCAGACTAATTTCTTCCTGTCTTGGTTCCAACAGTGCCACATTCAGGGCTTCATTCATTTCTCTAGTTGTTATTTCCATCTTGTTTTCTGGTATCTTCATTTCTCCTTGATTTGTTTAACTTCTGCAATCACTTGCATTGCAGATTCTTCCAATATGTATTCATTTTCCATATTTGCAAATCTTTCAGCCGGATCCTACTAACAAATTAGTCAGTGAAATTATCTCTGGCATAATAATATTAAATCCTCAAGCATCATTTGTAACATCTCTGGTATAATCACTTTTCCTGATATTTGCTGTGTTAGTAATCTTTTCCTCCTTTCTTTTGTGGCTTTCTTGATAATAGCCTCTTTTCTTCCGACCTTCCTTCCCCTCCCTCTCCTTCTCCCTCCCCCCTTGTCCAAAAAGGGAAAGCAATAGCCAATGGAGTCTTTCCTTTCTCCCCCCCCCCCCACCTCTATTCTTAACCTTTTAGTCCCATTCAATCTATGCCCTTTAATGAAGATTCCTCTCTTTTTGTGCAGAAAAATCCACCAACCATTTCTCTTGGAAAACCCAAACTGTCCTCTTTCCCACAGGAATACATGCAATTCATTTATTTCATTTAATTTGAAACTGCATTAAAATAAGCAAAATCCAAATTTGGCTAAACCTTTTATCCATTTAAAATTTTCATACTCCAAACTTGTCGCAAGATATTTTTTTTTTGCTGTAGTTTATTATTGAATCCTTGTATCTATTTCTTTCCATTTCTCTTTATTCATGTTCTAATCTAGGTCATAGGGACACTCACCAGTAGGTCTAATTACTCTGCTGCTCTGAAGATCTCTATAGCTTTTAAGTAGTTATAATCCAAACGTCCAGAGTTTGGACAGATTCGGTATATTTTACAGGCTCTGAGACTGTGAGCTTAATCTTTCTCATACAAAAAATAAATAGATCCTACTGCTTTTACTCATGCCGACAGGTTTCTTCATGAGGAGCTCCCTTCCAGCACAAATGTGGGCAAACTCTTCAACTTCTCCTTGTCTGGAGAAACTGATGGTCTGGACAAGCCTTCTTGTCACATTTCTCTGCTTCAGTATCCGTATGCCATTTTCCTCAACCCAGAATGCTCAAGTTCCTCCCCCCCCCCCCCCCAATTATTTGAGTATCTCACTATTTGGCTAATATTCATCCTTACCACACAGTTTACTGGCTGTATTTGTGGCCTGAAACTGTCCCTACAGCATTCGATCACCTTGTTATCGAAGTGTAAATCTGGCAATAAACAGCAAGGGATTTGTTCCCGCAATCATTTGATCATTTTTTTAACTTTTTTTACCCATTCTAACTGAAGTTCGGATTAGGACTGGGTGAATCTGTTATAGTGTTATCTTTATAGTTCATTTTCAGGCACCATGATGGTGATGATGATGATAAGGTAAAGGTTCCCCTCGCCCATATGTGCTAGTTGTTCCCAACTCTAGGGGGCGGTGCTCATCTCCGTTTCAAAGCCGAACAGCCAGCGCTGTCCGAAGACATCTCCGCCAGCATGACTAAACACCGAAGGTGCACGGAACGCTGTTAACCTTCCCACCAAAGGTGGTTCCTATTTTTTCTACTTGCATTTTTACATGCTTTTGAACTGCTAGGTTGGCAGAAGCTGGGACAAGTAACAGGAGCTCACTCCATTACACGTCGCTAGGGATTCGAACCGCCAAACTGCCGATCTTTCTGATCAACAAGCTCAGCGTCTTAGCCACTGAATCACCGTGTCCCTTTGATGATACAATATGATGAGATTATTAATCCCTCCTTCCCATAGTGAAAGTATGAATCCAGTGATCCCATGAGAGGGGAAATTACCAAATCTGTGGGATCAACGTTTGTCTATCTTTTCTTTGGGTATGACCCAAAGGACTTCCTTGTTCTTACATAAATAAGGAATAATTGACATGTAATAAATGAGCTTTGGCGCCATTTCATAGCCTACCAACATCCTTAATCATTTGGGATGGAACTTCCCTTGGGAATGATGATATACCTTAAATAGCATTGTAATTCTAATTATTGACCTATAGTACTACGAAAGAGAAGCACATAATTGGACAGAAGGATCAGTAAAATTATAATAAAGTCAGAGTTTGAGAACATAGAAATTGCTTTGTGTCAGATCAGGCTATTTTCTTACAGTCAGATAATCAAAGTATGTGAGTTGCTAATTGTTTCAAAGGAGTGGTTGCCATTTAATTAGTGCAAAGATAGTACATTAATTCTTCTTGAAATCCATGGAAGTCTTAATTTGTTTCCAATCCATAATTTAAAGGCATCTATCTTTTTTCCTTCACTCCTTCTCAGCATCCAGCTTCAATGTTTTTGCCAGAAAGACCATTACTTTAACTATTCTGATCTTTTGTTACTGAAATGTCCTTATCCTTCATTATCCTGGTTTTCTTTATGATTTCTTTGTCTCTATACTGCTTATTTATTCTTAAGGCCACGGAAGCAAAAACTATCTGCCATCTTTCTTTGTCTTCTACTGGAAGTTCACTAAATTTAATATTGATCTAGATTTCAATTTTTTACTTTCATAATGATCATTTTTTCTACATCTTCCTTATTGTCATCTGTCAGCCATCTTTGCTGCTCAAATCATTAATGTTTCAGCCTCCAATTTTGATTGCAGCTGTCACTGAACCTTGACATAAATAAAATAAATACTATATAAACTAAATAGATACGGGGACATTGGGATTCGTTGTGTCATTCCTTTCCATATACAGAACTACTCTATTTCTTCTAATATAGCTTTTATGGTAGCCTTATATTCAAAAGGATATCTGTATCCTTAATAAAGTCCACATTGTGGGGTGATTTACATAGTTAAACATCTTATAATTAGTGAAACAGTCATAAATCTCTTTTTGGTATACATTGTTATTTTTAATGTGTGTTATCTAATCGTATGTTCCCCTGCCTTTTTAAAAACCTGCCTATTAATATAAAAAAAATATTTCCATATATACGTCGATTCTCCTCTATGAAAAATACTGCTAGCTAAAGTTTGCTTGCAAAAACCAAAGGTGCTTTTTTCAAAAGGTAACTGGACCTTCAAGAAAGTCCAGCTGTTTTTTTTAATAAGACACCTTTTCGACAACCATGACCTAGGTACTTGAACATCTCTGTAGATATTTTTCTTGCATGACAAATTTATAGAATAGTTCATTCTCCTGGATGTTTACATATATTAGTATAATTATAAACAAACTGTCTTGTTCCATATTTCTTGATCTACCAATATTACCTGTAAATTTTCTTGTGATGTCTCTGGTATCTTAAAAAGACATGTTTTCTTTGTTTTGTTAATTTTCTCTATTTGTTACCATTCTGATTGAGATATCTTTTCTTATCTTTATTCTTTCTTGCTTAATATTGAAAGCCACCACTTCCTTCTTTTTAATCAAAGAATCCAACTATCCTTGGGTATCATAATAGTTTGTGCTGTAGGCCACTTAAACTTTTCCTTTAGAAAAGTTGGGTTTTTTTTTTCTGCTTCAGTTTTTAGGATTTCTCTCAACTCTTCCTAGTTTCTCAAGCCTTTTCACTATGCTTTATTTCCTGATCTTTTACATGACTCTTTATGTTTTGATTGTAGAATCTCCAAGTCATATTTCACTGGCATAACCTTCTCTTTAATTTGAATTGAATTTTAATCCACATATTTGACACAATAATTCATTTTCAATTCCACAATCTTTATTTGGAAATGTCTTGAATGACTTGGCTGTAATTCCACAACTTCTGTTTCCTATTTTATAATCTATTTGATTCAAACAGTATCCATCCACTGATCCCCTTGTATAGAATCGTATCTTGATTGAGCCAGATGTTGGCAATAGCTGAATATGTCTCTTTACAAGACTGAATTATTTTCTCTTTTATATTATTGTGTTTACTGAGTCCAAATTTCTGAATGAGATTCTCTAATTTCTCCAACTTTTGCATTTCAGTCACCTGTTAGTACTGTTATGTCCTGTTTTGCTTTTGCTCTTAGGATCTCTTACAATGTGCCATTGAATTCTTCCTCCATGTTATATACATGTTACAAACATTTGCATAACACTGATTTTCAATGGATAAGTACTAATGTCAATAGATACATTCATTATTTATTCATGCAACAGCTGCCACTCCATTCCTTTGTTTGAACTTTGATTGGACATCTTAATTAATTAGTTATCCCTGATTTGCATACATAGCTTTTGTATGATCAATACAGAAGTGGTTTGCCACTGCTAGTTTCTTTATATTTTAGAGGACCTTCTCCTAAGTATGTAGGTTGGCTTCCCTCATGCCTGCAGAGCTTCATCTGATGTCATCCTTATTGTAGATTGCTTTTAGTTTCACCCCTCCCCTTTTGAATTTACCAGCAGGGATGATTCTGCCATGAAGTCATTCTCATAACAATGCCACACCCAACTTAGAGCTACTGAGCCCTTCTACTTTCTCAAAGTGGTCATCCTTCTTGCCACCAAAACTGAAGCGTAAAGAAAAGTGTTTGGCAACTTTAAGATCTGTGGACTTCAACTTCTGGAATTGCCCAGCCAATCTACTGGCTAGGGACTTCTGGGAGTTGAATTTCATACATCTTAAACTTGATGAGGCTGAGAAAACTGATATGGATGATGGGGGAGGTAACTAAATACAATTTTCCAGAAACAGCAGTCCTACTGAAATGTTCGGCCATTGGCCTCTGATTACTATTTGAATCAAATAGATTATAAAATAGGAAACAGATGATGGGGAATTACAGTTGACTCATTTAAGGCATTTCCAAGTAAAAACTGTGGAACCGACAATGAGTTATTGTGTCAAATATGTGGATTAAAATCAAGCTAAAGAGAATTCTTATGCCAGTGAGATATGACTTGCAGAACATACAGTTAAAACATAAAAATGGAATTATAATATAGACATGAGAATGCCTGTTCACTCTCTCAGCATCATTGCCATTGCCATCCTGCCCCCATGTCACTTGCTAATGAGAAATCTCTTCTTGCCTGTCAACTACTATGCCATAGAATATGTAACTAGTTTGAGAAGATAATGATGCAAGATGTTTCTAATGAAGAAGGCCTATGCATTTGCTATGGTTGTGGTAGAAAGGTAATTAACACGCTTGACGTTCTTGAATGGTTCAGAAAATTAATCCATCTGAAGCCACTTGATACAAGCGATTACTATTGTGTTTGACTGTGTAGAGTGCCTTCTGGCACTCCAGTAAGGATCTTCCCCAGGGGTTTGTCTGAAATGACATAGGGTTTCCTGCTTGAGCAGAGGGTTGGACTAGAAGATCTCCAAGGTTCCTTCCCACTCTGTTATTCTCTTCTGTTAATAGCAGTTCAACTTGGGAATTCTGTTGGTTGAAGTATATGCACTCTCATAACTTACCCAATCTACCGTATGTGCATGCTTTCTCCACTACTTATATATCCTCTCTTAATATTTTATATTGCATTCACATCCATCATGCAGCTATCTATATTCTACCTTTGCAGGCAACTGTGGGTACAATAAAGTGCACAGTGATGCTGGGTTGGGCATACCGTGTTGTCTATTTGGCTGTTCGGGGAGGAGCGTCTGGGTGCTTCCAGAGAATGACTGCTCATATATTATGTTGGTTTCTCTCTATTGATCTGCCTTGTTCTGTGGAGAGGCATCCAGTAGCACATTGTCCCTCCTCCTCTCTGCCTTTCCTCTGACAGAAGCTAGATCTGCTTTGCTTGGCCCCACCTCCTTTTCATCCTCCGGCATGCCTGAAGTTAAATGAGCAGAGAACCTGGTAGCTACAGGAGAATCACAGAAACAAGTTGGTGTCAGTGGCCAGCAGTCCATCTTTTCCTTTCCGGTTTCTTTTTTTAAAAAGGCATTCCTGGAGTTTAGGAATTAAACAATCTGAATGAAGCTGGTTGCTTTTTCAGCCAGCCTGCCAGAATGGGCCAGTGCTGCTGCAAGCTTTATTACTGCCTCCAGTGCCTGGACAAAACGGTACTTTCCATCTTTTACATCTTCTTTTCCTGACTTAATTCAAACCACAGACTGCTAGCCTGTTATCTCTGATTCTTCCTCTAGCTACGGTAGGTAAGGTTGCCTTGTGAGCTCTGATTGACTAGAAGGGAGGTGGAGGCAATGGGAAGGATCGGGAATGGGGGGGGGGTGTTAATCCCTGTCTTAATGTGCTGACTTCTCATTTGCTGCGAAGCAAACAAAAACCGTCCGATTCACCCTCACACTGCAGTGTCTTGCTTGCATCAGTTCTACTCTGCAGTCTGAAATTTTGTGGTCATGGATTTTGGGGGAAGAGTCATAGCAAACCGGTGACACAATGAGCAGAGAACTGACTTGATTTGTTGTTTTAATTTGCGTCAGTGAAGGCTACCTGTGGAATGCAGATGTAGAGATGATGCTGCCATGTCGCTCCACATGTAGGTGTCTTGTGTCCTTTTACTTCTCTGTCTGTCTGTCTCTCTTTATTTGACTTGCATCCTTTCTCCTTGGTAAATCTCTGTTTTCCCATTGTATTTGCTTGTCACCTAATTTTTAACAAAGATTCTGGAGCTGCATTGTTATTGGATGAAAGGAATATGGGTGGGGTGGAATTGTGCATGTCAAAGTGAAATGTATTTTAAATGTCAGCTTAGAGTTTGGTAGCTGTAACATAAGGTATTGACAAAAAAAAGCTTGTTCCTAATACACAATGGGTGATTATTTGTCTCTGAAACTTAGGCATCAACTTTTAATTTGCTTACCATAAAATATCTTGGCAGAAACCTTCAATAAATTCTATTACCAATTGGAATCGATACCTATTAAAGTACATATTGGAGCCTCTTTTGGGTGATCTTGATAGTAAAGTATAGCTTGAGATATAGTGCTGTTTATGTTGAGAAAATGGTTTAATGTAGAACTCATCAAACTGTGGCCTTTAGGGGAAAAGCCTGATAATAATCAGGTCTTGTAAAGTTTAATTGAAGGTTAGGTTAATGAGAAGGGAGGTGCCTGTCTTCCTTCTATTGAAATAACAGTATTTCAAATGCTTTATTGGAAAGATAAATGACAGATAATTTTGAAACTCAATAACATTAAAAGCTGTTGATTGCTTCCGAGAAAAGACAGATGAAATATTTATTGAAAAAAGAATAAGAACAGATATGTCTTCCACTCCCAAATTAAACTCTTACATTTGGAGTAAGAGCAACAGTGACTAAGCACCATGTCCACACCCACCAAATGTGGCTAGGCTTTGTCCAAGATAGTGAGAAAGACAGAAAAAACAGTCTTGGTGCCATAACAAAGAAGGTTGCATTTGTGTTAGGAAGATCTGAGTTCATCCATGTATTCTGGTGGAGAACCCATCAGCTGCTACATGTGCATGTTAATGACAATAGAGATATTGGTGAGAGGAGTAGTAATTATTGTGAAGTACTGCTAAATGCCTGCAAATTAATATTGATAAATTTAGGGAATTTAAAATTGCAGGAGGAAGAAGTACTTTAAAGTATATTCCATGTAAGGTTCCCATTTAAGCACAAGACACCAGAGTTAAGGGTGTATCCAGCTGTATTTAGATGAATGAAAGTGTAATTTAAATAAATTCATTTACATAAAGCAATCTCATTCACTATATAGAGCAAACTGTCTCATAAGACCTCTTACAACAAACAGAAACAGCTACAAATATATGGCAGAGGACAAAGATAGAACTCCAGAATAAAGAACTTTATAGAACAAAGAACAAATATAACTTCAGGGTTGTTGACATTTTTTATTATTTAAATGATAATTACACAGTGCTAGGTATCTATTTGCAGAATGAGGGCCAAAATTGGGAGACACTTCTGAGAAAGCTTTATTCTGGTATCTACCATCTTAAGGGCTTCTAATGTGGTTTGAATTTTGGGGGGAAGATTCCAGAGATAAGTTGAGGGGCCTTCTGCATTGATAAACTGAATTCATTCTTATTACAATATTTGTGAATAGGAAATATGTTTGTTCCAGATAGCTCACTGTCTGTTTTGGATGTGTCCAATCAGAGGCAGCCAAGTGGACAAATAAATCACAATAAAGACTGCCAGCTTCAGTAGCTTGTCCCCTACATAGTGCTACTGTCTTTGGTGATATCAATGGGCATCTGTTCCATGATTTGTCTGATCTTTTTATGAAGGCTTTAAATTAGTCACTACAACTTGAAATTTCAAACAGAGTCCAGCAGAAGAAGTAGACATCTGGTTGAATATGGGGCTAACATTAGTACCATGTCAGGGTCATTTATCAAATCTGCCCCAAAGCTGAGCAGCTATGCATTTCACTTATTGTTGGTACCTAACTATTGGATTCTTGTAACTTCTTGTAATGTTCTTTATTAATAGTTAAGAAAACAAAGATAGCACTTTAGGAAAGGACAAGGACAACGGGCATTTTGCTGGAAAATGTTTTTAACTGCTTTTGTTTTGACAGATTTGATACATTGAAATTGCAAGATTAGCTTCATTTTATCATGCTTTTATCAGCCTGACCTTGAGTGTTAAAAATGAATATTTTAAAACTAATTCATTTGCATCAAAAGATAGAGGGATAAAATCAAGATCAAATGAGGCACTAATACCATTCTATAAAGCCCCAGTAAGACCACACCTAGAGTACTGCATCCAGTTTTGGTCACCACACTATAAAAAAGATGCAGAGAAAGTGCAGAGAATAGCAACCAGGATGATTAGGGGACTGGAGACTAAAACATATGAAGAACGGTTACAGGAACTGGGCATGGCTAGTCTAGTGAAGAGAAGGACCAGGTGAGACATGATTGTTCCAATATTTGAGGGGCTGCCTTGGAGAGGAGGAGGTCAAGCTATTTTCCAAAGCACCTGAAGGCCAGACAAGGAATAATGGATGGAATTAGAGATTCAGCCTAGAAATAAGGAGGAACTTTCTGACAGTGAGAACAATCAGTGAAACAGCTTGCCTTTGGAAATTGTGGGAGCTTCATCACTTGAGACTTTCAAGAAGAGAATGGACTGCCATTTGTCAGAAATGGTGTAGGATCTCCTGTTTGAGGGGTTGTACTAGATGACCCATAAGGTCCCTTCCAACTCTGTTAGTCTGTAATCTGTAAAAGGTCTGAGACCAGACCATCATAATAAATCCATTAATGCAAGAGATTTAGGAGTTGCAAGTCTTAGAACAAAAATATTTCCTATGGAATTAGTAAAATATAAATGGAGGTTGGCTTTTATGGGGGGATGAGACTTTAACGTAGTTGCTTTAACTATTTCAGTCCTTTGCAAATTTTCTAACATCTGTCAGGATTAGATTAACAGGAGTAGACATCATTTCTCTATTTCTAATTAGCAATCAAATCTCCAAGGTGCTGATGTTGTTTACTGGGATGCTTTTGAGAATGAAGCTGAGGTACATTGTTTTATTTCATATCAGCATAATAATTTATTGTGTCACCAGCTACCTTCACAGTCCATGTTTGCAAGATAATGAAATATGTCATTTATAAAGATTTTTATTCCAATGCATCCTAAGCATGCTTAGAATACATGCCTATCTACGTTGTCAGGGAGGAAAATGGGGTCAAGGTCAAATTTCTCCTCTCGTTCATCATCAAATGTGATTTGTCAAAATGCATTACAATAATGGGAGAACATGAGTTATGGCAAAAAAATAAAAATAAAAACAAAAACATTCCTACCGATGACCATGAAGAGTTTTTAAAATCCGCCTATAGAATTAAAATGCCAAATATTTTGATAATGTTTTCCAACATTTAATTCAACATTTAATTCAACGGTTTGTAATTTTCCACCATTTAACATAACTGAACGGATCTAATATTATGACGTAGGGAGGAAAATGTTTCCCTAGTATTTTGTTATATTCTGCATAGTTTTATTTGCCTTCATAAAGAACTAGTGTTTTAATTTAGCAGTCGGTCTACTTGACCTATCTATTTCTGTGAAATCCAGATGGAAAGAAAGACATTTTTTCTCTCTGCTTCTCTCTTTTTCACAGACATAGCTAGCCTCTCTTTTAAAATGCTATTGCTAAAATATCTAGGGCACTTGCAACAATTTTGAATGTGGCCCCAGAATTTAGCAGCATCACCACATTGTTGGAAGAATCAGCTTTGGAAAGGAGGACTATAAAAAAAATTAGAGATGTCGATCCAGTCCTGACATAATTTAGAGAGTTTGAGTTCAAACTTTTTTTTCATGACCCTATTCAACAATAGAATTATTTATTGGCCAAGTGTGATTGGACACACAAGGAATTTGACTTTGGTGCATATGCTCTCAGTGTACATAAGGAGAATAAAATACATTCATCAAGAATAGAAAGATGCAACACTTAGTGATAGTCAAGTTTACTAATAAGCTATCAAATCATACTAGGAAACAAATAAAAACAATATAAATTGAAAGAAACAAGCAACACGGTTATAGTCATAAGTTGGGAGAGATAGGTGCAAGGATGAAAGAGAAGAAGAATAGTAATACAGTCTTAATAAATAATTTGACAGTGTTGAGGGAATTAGTTGTTTAGCAGAATGATGTCATTCGGGGGAAAACTGTCCTTGTGTCTAGTTGTTCTGGTGTGTAGTGCCCTAGAGCGTCATTTTGAGGGTAGAAGTCAACAGTGGGTTGCAGGCGGTATGCCCCAGTACTGGCATACGGGAGCCAGCCCGGAACACCGAATACCCTTCCGGTATGGTGCTCCGGAAGGCCCACCTGCCCATCCTCGCTTCTTACCATCCTTTTACATCTTCAGCACTTCCATGCATGTACACAGCACGTACAGCACCTGTGTGATGCTCCACTGAGTAGCTGGAGCATCGCAGAGGCTCGCAGAAGCACCAGGATGCACGCGCGTGCTGTGTGCATGTGCACACATCCACGTGGACGCTGGCAAACCCGTTCCAACCATACCGGTTGGAATGGAATCCGCAACCCACCACTGGTAGAAGTTGAAACTATTTATATCCGGGATGCGATGGGTCTGTAGATATTTTCACAGCCCTCTTTTTGACTCATGCAGTATACAGATCCTCAAAGGAAGGCAGGTTGGTAGCAATTGTTTTTTTCTGCAGTTCTGATTATCCATTGAAGTCTATGTTTGTCATGTATGGCTGCAGAACCAAACCAGAGAGTTATGGAGGTACAGATGATAGATTCAATAATTCCTCTGTAAAACTGAATCAGGAGCTCTTTGGGCAGTTTGAGCTTTCTGAGTTTTCGCAGAAAGAACATTCTTTGTTGTGCTTTTTTATAATGTTTTTGATGTTAAGTGTCCATTTTAAGTCTTGAGATATGATAGAACCTAGAAATTTGAAGGTGTCTACTGTTGATACTGTGTTGTGTAGTATTGTAAGAGGTGGTAGTATAGGAGGTTTCCTTCTAAAATTCACCATCATTTCTACGGTCTTGAGTGTATTTAGTTCAAGATTGTTCTGGCTGCACCACAAGGCTAGTTGTCCAACCTCCCGTCTGTAGGCAGATTCATCATTGTCTTGAATGAGACCAATCACTGTTGTATTATCTGCAAACTTCAGTATTTTAACAGAGAGATCTTTTGAGATGCAGTCACTGGTATATAGAGAGAAGAGAAGTGGAGAGAGCACACAACCCTGGGGGTCTCCTGTGCTAATTGTACAGGTATCTGATGTGATTTTGCTTAGCTTCACCTTCAATAGGATCTATTGTAGCTCCTGACCTGCACGGTTAAGCATAACTCGTAATTTGCTTTGTGTGGTGAACTGTAAAAGAAGCTAATATTATAAGGAATGCTAAAGTAGTCTAAGAGTCTTCGGGTCTAATACAGGATAATATCATTGAACCAGAAATCCTAGGTAAGCAATATGTAGCTCAACCATGTGACTCACAGGATGAACTACGATAATCTTTTGGCTAAGCTAATACACTTCAACCTTCTTCTTTGAGTTAGGCTAAAATTCTATTTTAAAAAGTTATCATGATTAGTGATTGAGAATTATGGTAGATATAGTCCAAAAGAACCAAGTTGGGGGAGAGAGAATTAATGTATCTTTGTTGTCTTTTATTTATACCAGAGGTGTATCCACCTTCCACAGCAAAAGCAACAAAAAGTTTAAAGCTTATCACATTTATTTTGCTTAGTTTTTGATCCACGAAACTATGAATATAATTTGGTTAGTTTAAAATTTCCATAAGACTGTTGTCTTTTGTGTTTACTGCTTAGTAACGGTGCTGCCAAGGAAGATGAAATTGTAGTCAAGGACAATTGTAGGATATCAAACTGGGGAGGGATGAACTATTTGTGCCATTTGGATCTTTGTAGTGTTTGTTTAGAAAACAAATCTTATTATGGGAACTTTGGATCATCTAAAATGGATACAGCCAATTTAATAAGCCACAAACTTCACCCACTTCTAAATGTTCTCTTGTTTTTCCCTAAAGCAATTACATTCATTTCTGGATCAAAATTGGTACAACATTGCATCTCTTTGATTAAATCAGTGTTTCTCAAACTTGGCGACTTTAAGTCCTGTGGACTTCAACTGCCAGAATCCCCCAGCCAGCTATGCTGGCTGGGGGATTCTGGGAGTTGAAGTCCACAGGACTTAAAGTCGCCAAGTTTGAGAAACACTGGATTAAATGGATGCAGAATCCTTCCTGGCCACAGGCCACAATCAGGTTCCTGATGTCAGCTTCATTCATTGCATTTCTAGTTCGGCAGCCAAAATTACATCATGATATCAGTAGTGACCGGAGCAGAAGTGACATTTCAATTTTCAGAGATTCAGGCAAAGCTTTATTACTGATCAGTACAGTAACTGTGATTCCCCCTTTTTTTTAAAAAATTGTGCTTCTTCTGGAGATACCTTGAAAAGGCATTTCCATACTGCTATTGAGTTCCTATTTAACATTTCCTGATCTATTTTTTTAACCATGATGTTCCTGCCCATGTGTGTCCTTTTCTTAATCTCTACAAGGCATACGATATTAGTGCACAAGACAGCTATTCCTGTTCTGTGGTAAAGTTAATGGTATTTAATGTACCGGATCCTATTGTCTTCTTTGGAAAGCTATCCTTTGTTGAGTTTTGAATAGGTTTCCATTTGAGTGGTTTTCTACATACTTCATAAACTGAAGTGCTGCAGAGCATTACCCTTCTACTCTTAGAACCTACTTAAAATGGACCTTATTTTTTTCATACATGTCCAATCAAACCCTAACTCAAACATATAACAGAAATATATATATATTTACAAAACACCAGAGACTCAAAACACCAGTTGCTAGAAGCTCTAAACATTAGAGCAGTTACTTAAGACTTAAGATCTAGATACGTAAGTCTCAGCACATGCTAAATTGACTATAGGAAAGCCTATGATTCGGTGCCATGCCATTGAGTTAACAGGACATTAAGGACCTCCTTCAAGAATGCAATAGGACTGTAGAAGACAATACTGGAAGTCAACTCAAGACAGCTCATTCAAGTGGCATATAAAATGTGGCATATATCAATTGAATTACTATCTCCACTCAGCCTCAGCCAGATCATCACAATGACTAGCTCTTCATAAACTCAGTGGCAGAACTGCCATCAGTCACCTTCTCTGCATGGATGACATTAAGTTGTATATACTAAGAGTGAACCACACTTCAAATTGCTGATACATCTGACATGGATCTACAGTAAGAACATTAAGATGATATTTGGACTGGATGATAGTCAAGAGATGGAAAGTAATTAAAATTGAAGGGGTAGAACCACCAGTGAGCCATCTAGCAGACATACAGACCAGTTACAAGTACTTTGGTGTTACACAGCCACATGAGAACCATGAGGAGGAGGCAATTAAGCAGCAACATCCAAGTACCACCAAAGGGTAATACAGGCCTTAAAGAGCCAGCTCAAGGGGAAGAATCCACACCATCAACATATATTCCTGCCAGTCATCAGAAACCTTGCTGGTATAGTGAGTTGGCCAAAGAAGGACATGGAAGTTGCCAAGGTGAAGATCTGGAGTGGAAGCTCTTCACAACGTAGAGACATTTCCAGCCCAAGTCCAATACCCAGAGACTGCACACCAATCAACAAGAGAGCAGGTGAGGTATGGTGTGCATCAAAGCCACTGTCCTGGACAAAATCTAGAGTATCCAGGGATATATTAATAAGTTGGCATCCAAGAATGAGCTACTGAGAGAATGCCTCAGGCAGCAGCAGACATGGGAGGAAGATCAAACAGAAGACGTGCCATGGCAAAACAAGACCCCCTGTATCAGATATACCATTGGCAGATAGCCTAGCTGGCTAATATTGAAACGAATCTTTTCAGATTGTGTAAATGCTGTAAAAATGGGGGGGGGGTAATTTTTGAGGAGTACATTTCACAAACCTGGGTCCTCTCCCCCATTCCTGAGAGATGGGATTTTGACAGTGGAGCATCTTCAAAAATATTTTTCCTGTAGATCTGAGCAGCTGGACATGACCATAATGGGAGAGGAATTCCATTAGTCAGATCTTAAAGCCATTTGGATTTTAAAGTGAGTGCCAACACATCATTTATTTGCCATTGTGACCAACACATATTATTACCACTGTGAGCAACACATAACACATGTTATGGATTGCACCAGTAAAGGCTAAATCAATTTCGTTGTATATATGTACAATGACAATAAAGTAGTAGTAGTAGTAGTAGTAGTAGTAGTAGTAGTAGTAGTTGTTGTTGTTGTTGTTGTTGTTATTATTATTATTATTATTGCATCAACAGAATTGTATCACAGCGGCCAGTTGTTTCGCCAGATTTGGCATTGATTACTAGTCGGGCCCCACCCAGGGGCCTAGGACGTCGTAACGTATTTTCGTAATATGTGTGCGGATCCAAGCAGTGCGGCCTTTTGCATTTGACTGATGGTGATTTTGTCAATTTTTAACTGTTTTAAATGTAATTCCAGTGCTTTTGGAATAGCACCCAGTGTGCCGATTACCACTGGAATTACCACTGCTGGTTTGTGCCATAATCGTTGAATTTCAATTTTTAAGTCCTGGTATTTTGCGATTTTTTCATATTCCTTCTCGGCGACCCTGCTATCACCTGGTATTGCGATGTCTATGATTGTAACCTTATTTTTCTCAACCAGTGTGATGTCTGGTGTATTATGCGCCAGTATTTTATCCGTTTGTATGCGAAAATCCCACAAGATCTTGACCATCTGACCCTCGACGACTTTTTCAGGCTTATGTTCCCACCAGTTTGTTGCTGTTTTAATGTTATAATTTTTGCACAAATTCCAGTGGATCATTTGTGCCACTGAATTGTGCCGCATTTTATAGTCAGTCTGCGCGATGTTTTTACAGCAGCTGAGTATGTGGTCAACAGTTTCATCAGCCTCTTTGCAAAGTCTACATTTGGCATCATCAGAGGATTTTTCGATTTTGGTCTTAATGGCATTTGTGCGGATAGCTTGTTCTTGCGCAGCCAGGATTAGTGACTCTGTTTCTTTCTTTAATGTACCTGCTGTTAACCATAACCAAGTTTTTTCACTGTCCACTTTATCTTTTTTTTTTCCAGAAATTGGCCATGCAATGCTTTGTTCTGCCAACTCTCCATTCTTAATTTTATCACATCTTTTTTGTATTCTTGTTTCGTCTGTTGGGCCTTCAATAGATTTTTGTTCTTTACTTCGATTAATAGATGTTCTTGACTTTCTTTTAAATAATCAGCCAGTGCATGTTTTTCTTCTTCAACTATTTGCTTCACTTGTAATAATCCTCTGCCACCTGATTTCCGGGGTAGGTATAGTCTATCAATATCACCATGTGGATGTAAACTGTAGTGCATTGTCATTAGTTTCCTGGTTTTTCGGTCTAAAATGTCCAAATCAGCTTGTGTCCAGTTAACTATACCAGCTGTGTATCTTATAACTGGTATTGCCCAGGTGTTTATGGCCTTGATTGTATTTCCACCATTCAATTTAGATTTCAAAATTTTCCTAACTCTGTTGGTGTACTCTCCCCTGACAATAGTTTTTACTTCTCCATGCTTGATGTTATCCAACTGCAGAATGCCTAAGTATTTGTAGGCTTCATTTTCGTTGCATTTAATTAGTTGGCCATTGGGCATTTCAATTCCCTCACACGCAGTGATTTTGCCCCTTTTTATGGATACAGTGGCACATTTTTCCATGCCAAACTTCATTGAAATATCGGTGCTGAATACTCGGACTGTGTTTGTCAATGATTGGATTTCTATTTCTGACTTTCCATAGAGTTTCAAATCATCCATATATAATAAATGTGAAATTTTTTCGGCTTCTTTGGCTGTTTGGTAGCCTAATTTCATTTTTTTAAGATTACTGATAGTGGGATCATCGCGATGATGAAGAGAAGAGGTGAAAGTGAATCACCCTGGAAAATTCCTCGCTTGATATTAACCATTCCGTAGTTCTCATTCCCTACTGCCAACTCGGTTCTCCATTGTTTCATCGCCTTTTCAGTAAAGGATGTAATATTTTTGCTAATGCCAGTTGTTTCTAAGCATTTTATGATCCAACTATGTGGCAATGAGTCAAATGCCTTTTTGTAATCAATCCAGACCATATTCAAGTTCGTTTTTCTGTTCTTACAATTTTCTGATATCATTTTATCAATTAGGAGCTGATCTTTTGTGCCCCTGCTCCTTCTTTTGTTGCCTTTCTGCTCTACTGGCAAGATGTTGTTTGTTTCCAAATAATCCATAATGTTATCTGCAATAATGCCTGTGAGTAATTTGAAGGTTGTTGGCAAGCATGTTATTGGTCTGTAGTTTTCAGGTATTGTTCCTTTAGTTGCATCTTTCTGAATCAAGTATGTTTTTCCAGTTGTCAACCATTCATCAATTTGGCCATTTTGTAAAATCTCATTCAGTTGCCTGGCCAATATTGCATGTAAACTGGTCAGATATTTGAGCCAGAAACCATGTAATTGGTCCTTTCCAGGTGATGTCCAATTCTTTACTTTTTTTACTCGATTTTTGACCATCTCAGTTGTTATTTCTAATACTTGCATTTGTTTGTTGCCAATGCTTTTCTCAAAGTCATGTATCCATTTTGCTTCCTTATTGTACTCCTTTGCATTTTCCCACAATTCTTTCCAGAATTCAACTGTGGCCTGCTTTTCTGCTTTTTGACTTTTGGTGTCATCATTCACATTAAGACTTTGATAAAAACGCCGTTGGTCGGATCGAAATTGCTGATTTTGTTTGTATTGGATGATTCGTGCCTCATATCTTTCAATTTTTCTAGCTGTTGCTGTTATCTGCTGTTTTACAATCTCTACAGCTTCATTGATGTTTCTTGTATCCAATCTATACCTTCTGATTAGCTGATCTATAATTTTGTTGTTTCTAAGTCATTATTATTATTATTATTATTATTATTATTATTATTATTATTATATCACACTGGTTCAGTAAAAAACCTCAATAGAAGCGTCGTTATGGGAGTTGTAGTGGCGCAGTGGTTAGAGTGGAGTACTGCAGGCTACTTCTGCTGACTGCCTGCTGTCTGCAATTTGGCAGTTCGAATCTCACCAGGCTCAAGGTTAACTCAGCCTTCCATCCTTCCAAGGTTGGTAAAATGAGGATCCAGATTGTTGAAGGCAATAACCCTGTAAACCTCTTAAAGAAGGCTATATAATACTGTGAAGCGGTATATAAGTCTAAGTGCTATTGCTATTATGATCCCTCAAACGATCATTAGGATGCTTATTCTCATTTCTTTATTCTTGTTTTTCCCATATTTTATTTGAGCATTCTTTCAATATTTGGCTTTTTAAAATTTACAATTAACTCACCTTTATCCCGTTTCTTTTCATGATCTGAACATTTAAAATAAAAGATGCATGTGATTAGAATACTCACTGTTTTTCTGCATATCAGTCACGTCCCAATACAGGTGCCTTTCAAACAATAAAACAATAAGATTATTTTTTATATTCCTCTTTTGATCTTTACTAAGAGGTATAACTCATTCTATTTCAATATATTGTTTAGCATAGTATAAATACTGTATTTATTTGGGAAAATGAGTAAAAAAATTGCATCCAAACCTTCTGTTATTTGTCTTTTGTTATGTTATCTTTTATTTTGCCACTGGGATAATTTTTAGTGGTTTAAAGTTGGAAGAAGGAAAGCATTGGGTTACTTAGAGATGTATCCTAACTAGCACTTCCATTGATGAAAGTAAATTAAATTTTAAATCCAGTTAAGTCATCATATTTACAAAAGGGCTAAATGCAAAGGTCCATCTATGCATTGTCATTTAAGCAATAATCTAGATCTTTTAACATTTATCCCTCTCAAAAAAATATCAATCAAAGGTGAGAATTCATAAATGCATATGTTCTTCTAGACAATCTAGAAAGCTCTAAAATTCTGATTACCATCCCCAAAAGAGAATTAAATTGTATTTTGGAGATGTGAAATGCACTGGACATATCAACTGTTTCAGTTAATTATACAGTGAAACTTTGATTTGGCAAACCTTGATACAAGAATGTTTGGTTGAACCAGGTAATATAACAAAATGTATGCCATTTGCCTATATGATGTCACAAATAATCAGGAATAATAAATATCTCTCTCGATTAGTCCTAAAATTAAGTTTGCCATGTGCAAAGAAATATTAAAGGAAATGTAGCACTGTTACATGAATATCTACATGTAGATTTGGAAAAAAAGTTATCATTGTTTCATAAAGTAATATCAAGAATGTGTAACCTCAGTAGGTGGTAGAACTAAAAGAAGAGTATTTGATGTTAGAGGTAAGATACAACTTTACTGGGATAAGCATTGTACAGGAATGGAATTTATTACCTAAATTAAATATCAGTGTTATACAGGTAATCCTCGACTTGCGACCACCATTGAGCCCAAAATTTCAGTTGCTAAGTGAAACATTTGTTGTGAGTTTTGCTCCATTTTACAACCTTTCTTGCCACCATTGTTAAGTGAACCACTGCAGTTGTTAATTTGCTTGTCAGAAGATCGCAAAGGGCGATCACATGACCTGGGACACTGGAACTGTCATAAATATGAACCAGTTGCCAAGCATCTTAATTTTGTTCCTGTGACCACGGGGTTGCTACAACAGCCATAAGTGTGAAAAATGGTCATAAGTTCCAATTTTCAGCATTGTTGTAACTATAAGTGGAGGAATATCAGTAATACTCTAGTTAAGATATATCTCTAAGTAACCCAGACACAAAAGGATGGCCGGTCATATTTTGTTCCTCCATGGAATGTAACAATTTATATTGGTATATTGAAGTGATGGCTAACCTTTTTCCCATCGCATGCCAAAAAGGGGGGAGTGCAGGGGGGTTGTGTGCGGGTGTGCCCACACCCATAATGCTATGCGTGCAACCCGCGCCCTCCCCCTTGCTTTTGGTGCACGATGGACCCATTTTCTTTGCCCTCCCCATGCTGCAGAGGCTTTCTAGGACCCTGGGGAGTGCGAAAACAGCCTCCCCCGCCACCCCAGAGGCCCTCCAAAGGCTTCAGGATGACAAAAAATGGTCCTACAGGCAACCCTTAGGAATGGACTTCCAGTTTGCCCATAGGACCGTTTTTCTCCCTCCGGAGCCTTCAGGGAAGCCTCCTGAAGACTCCGAGGGGAGAAAAACGGCCCTATGAGCAAATTGGAAGTCACTTTTGGGTTGGCCTAGGGTCATTTTTTTCACGCTCCTGAGGCTTCAGGGAAGCCTCCTGAAGCCTCTGGAGGGCAAAAAACGGCCAAAAAAGAAGGCCGAAGTCATGCACGCACTGGAGCTGACAGGGCAATGCCTTGCGTGCCCTAACAAATGGCTCTGTGTGCCACCTGTGGCATGTGTGCCATAGGTTCGCCATCAAGGGTATATTGGTTATGGTGCTAGACTGGCAGCAGGTTCTAATCTATTCTCAGCCAAAGGCATCCGTGTTCTCAGATGATTACCTGGAAAGCTATATTGCTTGCTTTTCAACCACATTCTGCATAAATAATGTTTAAATAAATATAAAAACCCTGGTGGGCTGTGGACCACTTCCTCACTCTAAGCCCTACCAACTCACTGAGTTATATTGTGGGTAACAAAGGGAGAAGGAAGGCATGCCAAATTCAGCTCATACATGTAACAAACTATAAATGCAGACACACATCTTTGTGAATATAAATTAACCATTGAGACTTAATCCGTTTATTCAACTGAATGTAGACAGTACATTAATGGAAGTACTTTGTGGGAATAAATGAACTGATGGCCTGTTTTTTGATTGTTTTAAACAGAATGAAAGTGCCTTTGTGAAAGAAAAGGAGATCTCAGCTGAGCTTGCAAATGTCAAGGATGAAGTTGGTAAGTAGATGCTAAACGAGCACGTTAAATATCTTCTTCACTGGTTACAGGTTTTGTTTAAAAACAACAACAGGATACTTATTTCTTGTTCTGTGAGATGAGATGATGTGAATATATCAAGGCAGGTTTTTATGGTTGTCAGGGGACAATAATTTATTCTTAGTGGTTGCAAAGACAGGTTCATAACCACGCACAGCAGAACCTATCATGCATTCTCTTTAGTGTTCTCAGATGATTAGCTGGAAAGCTGTATTGCTTGCTTTTTCAGCCACATTCTGCATAAATAGTATTTAAATAAATATAAAAACCTGGACTAAAACATTCACCAGTTGTGTAGCATATCAATATAATTAGACAGCAGTCAATAACTAAAATCAAACTGCCTCCCTGATGCAGTGGAGCGGTAGCTAATATGATCATACACACCCTTAGGTTTTTTTTTTTAAATAACAGGAAGAACAATAGATACTCCGATTTGAAGTAGTTGTTGCCATCTTTACTACCATTCAATTTAACATATTTAGGAATCAAGGGGGATCCTGAGGTAAAAATGATTGATGATAGAGCTTAGTCTGCTTCGTAAGCTTACAAATAAGAGAGAGAAAGCAGCAGAAGTATTATGAGTAACAGTGCTCATGTTAGCAGAGAAATAGCACTACGATTTTAATTTTCTGGGCAAGAAAACTATCATGGTGAGGCTAGAAGGAGAAAGTAATTTTAAATCAAGCTCCAGGGCTTAATACTTTTCACTGAGGTATAAAATGTAGGAAAAAAAATACCCACATGTAAAGAGTTACAGTCTTTGCTGAAAGTACTGTTCATCTTTGTAGCTCCCTGTATTCCTGATTGGCAATTATGGTGCACAAACAGAAGTGTAGAACCCAGTCCTGTGCACCAAACTAAAAAGGATCCATACAATTGGGAACAAATGCAAAGAAGATTTTAAAAGGGGGCAGTCATTAAGAGATTGGAAACCTGTTATTGTGAAAATGGCCAGGATTTGTTGACCAAGAGAAAGTGCTATTGATAGGACTAAATGACCAGGCTCAAATACTCCCTCTTTGGACACATTACACAAAGATCCAGTTCTCTGGAAAAGGCAAACTGCTGGGAAAATATGGAAGGAAAGAGAAGAAGAGAATGACCAGTAGTAAAGTGGATGGACCCAGTCACAGTGGTAATGAAGGCACCATTGAAAGATCTGAAAGACCAGGTTAAGGATACATCATCAGGGAGAAAATTTATCTGTGGAGTCATTTAGAATTAGAATAAAATAGAATAACAGAGTTGGAAGGGACCTTGGAGGTCTTCCAGTCCAACCCCCTGCTTAGGCAGGAAACCCTGCACCACTTCAGACAAATAGTTAACCAACATCTTAAAAATTTCCAGTGTTGGAGCATTCACAACTTCTGGAGGCAAGTCATTCCATTGATTAATTGTTCTAACTGACAGGAAATTTCTCCTTAGTTCTAAGTTGCTTCTCTCCTTGATTAGTTTCCACCCATTGCTTCTTGTCCTACCCTCAGGTGCCTTGGAGAATAGTTTGACTCCCTCTTCTTTGTGGCAGCCCCTGAGATAGTGGAACACTGCTGTCATGTCTCCCTTAGTCCTTCTTTTCATTAAACTAGACATACCCAGTTCCTGCAACTGTTCTTCATATGTTTTAGCCTCCAGTCCCCTAATCATCTTTGTTGCTCTTCTCTGCACTCTTTCTAGAGACTCAGCATTTTTTGAAAATGTCTTGATGACAACGTAATCAAGGGGAGTTACCAGACCTATGAAATTCAGAGTATATGGTAGCAAGTTCTAATTTATACTCAGTCAAAGAAGTTTCCTGAGTGACTTTGGACCCTCTCTTTCTCTTAACCCAACCTATCTCAGAGTTATTGTAGACAACAGTGCAAGTATGAAGCACTATGTATTCCATTGTCAGCTCCTGAGTATAACAAACTATTGTCCCAGAGTACAGGCATGAAATAATAAGATACATGGAGGCAGCTTCTGGTAGAATGTTCGGAAAAGTGACTATTAAAAACCGTATATGGTAAGGACAATTTGGCAATGAGATCAGTTATCAAGGATGCTGGCGAGTCCCCTAGGGGAGAGGGAGCGGTTAACAAATCCAATAAAAGTAAAAGTAAAGTAAAGTAATTTCTCTCTACTGGGTTTGTTCAGTCAGAAGCTAAATAGACATTTGTCAGGGATGGTTTAGTTTGGGTTTCTGCACTTGGTAGAGAGTGCACTAAAGGCTCGTGTCTACTTCTTTTATTCTATCTCATATATGTTTGCCCCCTTTTGCTGCAAAAATCAATTCCTTATGCTTACACAGTCTGTAAGTCCCCAATCAATTTGACCATTATCCTACAATTAAAAGTGGAGAATCAATATGAAGTGGCTGCTCCAACATATACTTCTGTGAAACACTATATTCAGTTGGCATACTAACATAAGTATCTTAGAAACATATTTTGAGTTAGAAAGGTAAGCATGAGGGAACAAGTATTGATTTCCCAAACTGAAAAAAAATACTGTTTTCAAGGATTTGTCAATGAGAAATCTTTAGGAATCTAGAGATCTGAATGCTAAAACAAAAGATTATCATGCGTGCAGATCTTGTCTCCTTTTGGATTCAGAATATAAAATATATAAATCAGAGGTTTTGTTTTGGCCAAAATCCATGAAAGAAATGCTTGTACCTTTGCCATTCAGCTACTACTTCAACTTACAATTTTACAAGCTTTGTAATCCAGAAATGCATAACATTGTTGGTCTTAACTATGGCACTCTTCTATCCAGTACAGACGTAAGTGATATAATTCTTTTGACATTTCACTTTTCTTCCCATTATAAACAATACTGCTTTTGGATTGATCTTTGCCAGTAGGTCAAATGCTCAGGGAAATCACATCAGCTCAGTGCTAAGAAAACATTTGAGGGCAAGTGCTGTGATTTAACTTCCAACCATCTGTCAAACCAGTAAATGTCATTTTCCATGGAACTTACATGTAGCCTTTCGGTCACAGAGGAATTGGCCAAGGAAACAAAATTATATCTTGGCACTCCCTTAGTAGGATGTAGTCTGTGTTTTCTAATGGTGATAGCTCTACCTAGTCTTAGGTGGAGTTTCCTCCAGAAATTTTGGCATGAGGAGTAGATATGTGATTTAAAAGTTGTAGACTTGTTCTTGGCTGAGATTTTTAACTCACCCTGTTACATAATCTCTTGAGTAATGGTTAGATAAAGCTTTATTGTGGCATTTGACCAACATATTTACACGTATAAACAGTATATACGATCAGATACATACAAATAAAATGCAAACAAGTTTAAAAGCTTCATCTTTCTTTGCAACAAAGACATCATACTGCAAAAACAAGTTTTGATTTGTAGAGGTATGTTTCAGAACCTGCAAATATCTCAAAACTTTTTGCTGCCACCCCTAAAAAGCCAACATTAACATACCAGATATATAACGTAGCAGAAGTCTATAAAAGTATTTTGCAGACTCTTATCCTGCTCATTCCTCCATATTTTTTTTAACCACAACCTGAATTTTGTAGTGCCAAAGGCTTCTAAGCAAAGTTGTGTTCATAACTACTGCCACAGCCACAACTCTATGTTTTTCCAAGTTGTTTTCTTTTTATACACCGAGTTCCTGAAGCCTGCAGCCTCTCCTTCCTCTGGATGGATGGAAATTTTGGTCTGGTTAAGGAATTGTTGGAAGAATTTGATACCTATTAAAACTGTTATGAGTTCAAGGAATAGCTAAGATCAGTGGTGGGATTCAGCCAGTTCGCACCTATTTGGGAGAACCGGTTGTTAACTTTTCAAGCAGTTTGGAGAACTGGTTGTTGGAAGAAATCTCATTTTGTTTTTTTCCACTTTACAGGACTAATCCTGTAAGGAAGGCAGGAAGGAAACATTCTGGTGTTGTTTATAACCTAATCTTTATTGCCCTCCTTACAGAAACTGCCTCTCCTTATTACATTGTAAAAGCTAAGGCCCATCGTTGTGAGTGATGTTGACTTGGCCACGCCCACCCAGTCACATGACCACCAAGCCTCACCTACCCTGGTCATTAGGGCAGAGAACCAGTTGTTAAATTATTTTAATCCCACCACTGGCTAAAATGTCCCAATAGTTACTATTTAATCTGATTCCCGAATATAAGATTTCTGTAAGTGAAGCTATCCATCTGAGGGCCTTGAGATAATGCTAAGATTTGACAGAGGAGTATTGCTGACCATGATTATATTTTAGTGCTGAAAAATGGAAGTTGATGACTTATCAAGGGAATAAAGTATACAATAGGAAGGAAAGACACGCCTTTCTTTACAACATTAAAAGTCTTTGGAAATCTGATATAAAGCAGAACTTTGTTATATTGCTAATGATGTGAACCCACATTTTACGCACTGCTTGCATCTATTTTATTCAATCTTTTTATTACAGAAAAGTCATAAAGAAATTGAATCCTGGCTCTCTTAACATTTTTCTCAGCTTGAAAATAAAGTGCATTTGTGTAATGGTGTATAAATTGATAGGGTTTGTTATGGCAAATGCTGTTGCAGAGAACTAGCACCAAGTTTCTAGTATGTATATAATCTCTCTCTCTCTAGCTTCATCCCTATCCTAAGTGTTGTGTTTTATAGAACAGTATCTCAAAATCTACATTTTTCAGCCTGCTTTTTATTGGGTTTTAGGTTAATGTACACATTGCATGATTCGGCAGGTATTCTTCTATTGGTGCAACCTATACTATGCAGCCTCATTAAACAGATGTTTGAATGGCAAGTTTCAATTTAAAGCTTGAATGGGTTTCAATTATACTGGATTCCCAGTTCTGACTTTGAATGTATTTGTGTTTGATTGTTGATAGTTTTTATGCCACAGTGACAGGTTAAAAAAAAAACACTAAAAGGTCACTGAACAAAATGACAGAATTATTTAAAGTAGTTAAGAAAACTAGTGAAGAAATAAACAAGCAAGCAAACAGAAATTGTCAGATAAAAGATCGTGTGATCTTGTGGTTATAAAGATAATGGTAAAGGTTCCCCTCGCACATATGTGCTAGTCATTCCCGACTCTAGGGGACGATGCTCATCTCCATTTCTAAGCCAAAGAGCCAGCGCTGTTTGAAGGCGTCCCCGTGGTCATGTGGCCGGCATGACTAAATGCCGAAGGTACACGGAACGCTGTTACCTTCCCACCAAAGGTGGTTCCTATTTTTCTATTTGCAATTTTACATGCTTTCAAACTGCTAGGTTGGCAGAAGCCGGGACAAATAAAGGGAGCTCACTCTGTTACGCAGCGCTAGGGATTCCAACCGCCAAGTTGCCGACCTTTCTGATCAACAAACTCAGCCACCTTCTTGTGGTTATGGTGTTGTGTTAAGATTGAGAAGCCTTAAGTTAAAATTCCAACACAATTATAAAGCATATTGGGATATCTTGGAGTATTTCCTAGACTGATTAAAAGATATCATTAAGTTCAGCATCATGTGAATGAGATGCAAGCAAGCTTGAGACTCAAGTGCTCCCCTTTTCTTCCCTAGCATGGTCATTGTTATCTGTGAACAAGTCAGGATAATAAACCATGATTTCCATCTAATCGTTGTAAAACAAGTCAGAATTTCCTACCTCTGGGTTTAATAGGAAGGTTTGGTTATTTGAACATCCAAACAAAATACATATATACAAATTCTTCCCCCCTTTTTCACTTCCAAATCTATCAGAAAGAACTATGAATGCATTCACAGTCATTTTCACTGATACTGATCTTGAAATTTGGGGATCAAGAAGCAAAGATTTGCTGAAAGGAGAAGAAAGACAGTGCCCTACCCAGTTGTCACAAGTTCTAGAATAAAAAACAAAGTCCTCATTTGCATTCCATAGAAGATGAAACTTATTCACCTATCTCCTTGTTTCGTGTTTTGAGTAATTACTTGGTTTTATGAAAAACCATCTGGGTGACTGAACATAAAATCATCAAGCCATTATTCCCCACAAAGGATTTACTGGAGCAATCAAATCCAGAAGGTTTGATACAGGGTGAAGCAGAAGATCTATCTAATGATGAAACCAGAGGTGGTATTCAGCAGGTTCTGACCAGTTCCAGAGAACTAGGAATGGAAATTTTGAGTAGTTTGAAGAACCGATAAATACCAACTCTGACTGGCCCCGCTCCCATCTATTCTCTGCCTCCTGAGTCCCAGCTGATTGGGAGGAAATGGGAATTTTGCAGTAACCTTCCCCTGGAGTGGGGACGGAATGGAGATTTTACAGTATCCTTCCCTGGAGTGGGATGGTAATGGAGATTTTATAGTATCCTTACCCTGCCATGCCCACCAAGCCATGCCATGCCATGCCACGCCCACCAAGCCATACCCTTACAAGCTCCAACAAGTGCGTTTCAGAACATTTTTGAGGAGAAAGTGCTAGCTTCACTTCATTTTTAGCTAACTCAGAGCACAGCCAGAATAACAGAATAACAGAGTTGGACCTGGGACTAGTGGCGGATTCTTACCGGTTTGGATTGTTTCAGCTGAACTGGTAGTGGTTTGGTGGCCTGGGTCACTGGAACTGGCAGCAACTAAGCCTGCCACCCCCCCGAACTGATTTCCTGATTGGCGCCGTTGGCGCCACCATTTTGTTTTTCAGTTCTGCGCATGCACAGAACCATTTTAATTGCACTGCGCATGCATGTGCAGCCCGCATCACTTGTGAACGCACTCAAAGCATGCACATGAGTGAACCAGCAGTAGTGCCGGCTGGAATCCACCCCTGCCTGGGACCGTGGAGATCTTCTAGTCCAACTTCCAAATCAGGCAGGAAATCTTTGATCGTATCATAAATAAATCAGTTTTAGTTTTACCATGGATTATAATGTTGTATCTAATAGGAACACTAATGATAGCCATCAGAAATTGAATGCTAATGTATGTATACTATATGGGGTGCACAATGGCCTTACTTGATTCTTTTCACTCCCGCTCTTGGTGCCACAAGTCCACTGATCAGCTTTTTCCAGAGTTATCTTTTCCTAGTCAATGTTTATGGAGATTCTCAATCATCCAGATCATGGTTGTCCCAAAGGTATTTTTTCCAAAAGGCAACTGGACTTCCTTGGTTGTTTTTTTTTTCCCTTTGAAAACATTTCGCTTCTCATCCAAGAAGTGTTTTCAGTTTACTTTCTTCATCAATGCTCATACAGACCTTTGTCTAGGAACTTCTGAAAATCTTTTCTCTTGACTTACACCAAAGAACCAGGGCAGGATTCTTGATGATGTCTTCTCTGTCTGCCTATCTGCTTTTGGTCATTTTGTTGGTGACATAATCCAAGCTATCTGATTCACTCTTTCCATTGACCTGCATATTTCCCATTACTGCCAAAGTGTATATCATTGAATTTTGAATCATTGAATCTACCACCAGACTCACTCTAAGGCCATCCCGCAGTTGCCTTGGCAAGTCTGTCTTCTTTAACACACGCAGAATAATGCCAGCTTCTATCTGAGATACTGCCCTGGATGAAGGTCTTCAATTAATATTGAATCTTCTGAAGTGATCTTCTGTTTGAAAGTTCTTCACCGTTGCCGTCTGACTTCTTCTGCACCAAGACATAGTTTGCATCTGTAAGTGGTTCTCACTTAGCAACCACAATTGGGACCGACAAATTAGTCATTGAGTAAAATGGTCACTAAGTAAAACCTGTATTAACTTGCTGGAGGTCTGTTTTCAGCAATGTCCTACTCTCTCCACTTTTTCTATTAAAATTTTTTTTTAATAAAGAATTTTATGGGATAAGAAAAGCAAACATTCAGATTTAAAGACAAGAAAAAGAATAATAAAAATACAGAGCAAGTGAATAAGCAGAAAAGGTAAATCTCCATTTTCATTGCATGGAAAAGTGTGCAGATACATTCCACCTTGCTAGTTGATAGGATAGTAAGTCTGATAATTGCCTCTTCAATATCCAATTATGCATGAAATCATGTTGAGAATATTGTTGAAAAAAAATGATAGCTCTAATTTATGCTACTCACTTAAAAGGGTTACAGTTGCAACATTAATGAATTTGTCACAGCAATATCTAGAATTGCTGCAGGTCAGATACACTCAATATTAGAAAAAGTGTTTGATATTCAGTACATAAAGTGAAAATAAGATTTTAAAGATACTGTGTCCATAAGTTAGAGGCAGGGTTGGTGGTTTCAGCAATGATCCGTATGTAGAAGGGTCCGATAGCAACTTTACCTGAAGGGATTGATGTGATATACAAATGACACTTGGTCTCTATAAATATATTAACAGATCTGCTTCACAACCATTTAGAAAGCAAACGGAGCCTTCCACTGATCAGTTGACTATGGCACTGGGTGCTCTTCATGGAGGCAGGACCGATTTATTCCATTTGTGATAATTAGCACAATCCATTTTGGCACATTTTCACTGTTTTGCCAGTGGTGGGCTGCTGCCGGTTCGGACCGGTTCAGACAAACCAATAGTTGCAACCTGCGGGGGTGTCAGCCCACCCATCTGGTCGCAATCCCGTCCTATATCGCTGTGTTTTTGACACCGCACACATGTGCAGAAGGTGTGCATCAGCAAATTGCCATGTTTTTTGACCCCGCACGCCTGCGCGGAAGGCGCACGGACGCATTTCCGGTGCTGGGCGAACTGGTTGTTACAGTATGTGATGCACACCTCTGTATTTTGTTGAATGGAATCTCCTGCACCTTTATTGTTCAAATGAATCAGTTCAGTCCTGACTTTTCTTCAGATCCTTAATGTGTGATCCTTCTGTCTTCAGCCCTCAATACAGGGAAATACGAGACACTACAAAAAGAGAAGGAGGAGATGGAAAAGAAGTTTGAAGGAACCGTGCAGAAACTCACTTGGCAGCAACAGGAGGAGCTCCTGGCACTTGAAGAACGTTTGCAGTTACAGTACAGTGCTGAACTAGCACATGTGCGTGAGAACCATCAGGTCAAGCTTGAGAGACTCAAGAGTCAGCATCAGGAACAGGTTAGTCATATTCACTCTGTGTAAGCTCACATGGGAGTGACTGTGCTCCATTATTTGACAGGCAGACTGTATTTCCGTACATTGCAACTAAAACACTTTTTAAAATCATAGCGCCTTATATGTGTTTGAAATACACTATATTGCCAAAAGTATTCGCTCACCTGCCTTTACTCGCATATGAACTTACTGTAAGTGACATCCCAACCCTAATCCATAGGGTTCAATATGACGTTGGTCCACCCTTGGCAGCTATAACAGCTTCAACTCTTCTGGGAAGGCTGTCCACAAGGTTTAGGAGTGTGTTGATGGGAATTTTTGACCATTCTTCCAGAAGCGCATTTGTGAGGTCACACACTGATGTTGGACGAGTTTACGTGGCCTACCACTTCGTGGCTGAGTTGCTGTCGTTCCCAAACACTTCCACGTTCTTATAATACAGCTGACAGTTGACTGTGGAATATTTAGGAGCGAGGAAATTTCATGACTCGATTTGTTGCACAGGTGGCATCTTATCACAGTTCCACGCTGGAATTCACTGAGCTCCTGAGAGCGACCCATTCTTTCACAAATGTTTGTAAAAACAGTCTGCATGCCTAGGTACTTGATTTTATACACCTGTGGCCATGGAAGGGATTGGAACACCTGATTCTGATTATTTGGATGGGTAAGCGAATACTTTTGGCAATATAGTGTAGGTACTGTTGGTTGGAGGATTTTAGTATGTTGTGGATGATGGGCATTTCCTGTTTTAAACCGGATCATAGCAGAGCCTTTGGGAAGGGCGTTTCCTGATCAGACCAAGCTGTGTGAGTGTGTACGTATCAAGACTGTTTGGAAGTTTGGGAAGGAATCATGAGTAGTGCCCAAAGCACATTTCCTTACCTGGATTATGGTTTGAAGAACTAATCCTGGTAGATTGGAGCCAGCAGCAGGGGCAGCTGGATTGTTAAATTGATGGGTGCATGGATTGGTTTACAAATATAATCAGTCAAGAGATTCATAGGTGTCATCCATGAACAGGCTAGTTGAAAGGTGGGTTGGAAGAGAATCTGTTGTCAAGTTTCAACTCCTCAAACAATTGCTTTTTCTCACTGTTAGGAGGAATCTGCTGAAAAAAATGTGTTTCAGGTGTAAAAAAACTCTACTGGGTTACACCTATCAAGTGCAGTCTTTTGTTTTCATAAAATCTAGCTGTTCTTTTTCTTTAAAGTTCTTTAAAAATACCATAGCGAGTTTACTTCTTCTTATACTTGTTTTTTGTTATTTGAAAAGATGGATGACATTGCAGCAACTCAGGAAGTGGCAGTATTAGAGATGGAAAATAGCCACGCGATTGCCATTGCAGAACTTCAGGAAGAATATGAGCACAAAATTCAAGGTAATTCTGCAAACTCAGCAAGCACTTATTCTACCATTTTAGATGGTGATCCCTGACCAATCAATTTGAGTTTGTGGGATGCCTTCCTCGGAAAAGTTCAGGAAATTATATGATACTATACAAATTTGCTAGTGTCAGACTATAATTTGGTTATTTTATTTTAATCTCAAGTTCCAGACTAAAATTGGGATATGGCGTCAGTCTAATGGTTAAGGTACCAGGGTAGGAAGCTGGAGAGTGTGAGTTCAAGTCCCACTTTAGTCATGAAAGCCAGTGATTTGGGGCCGGTCATTCTCTCTCAATCCAACCCTCCTCATATAGTTTTTGTGTGGGAAATAGGAGGAGGAAGGGGTATTGTGCATGTTCGTTGCCTTGCCTAAAGGCAAAATAGAAATAAATAAAAGAAAATCTAACAACTACAGAAAGTCACCACCTAAAGGAATGAAGAAGACTATATAATTTAGTCAATTGATTGTATCATAAACAAATGACTATAAATAAATGGTCAGTCCTACCTATAATTAACCCCAATCTGATCTATGTATTCTGCCTTCTTTGAGATGGACTTTGAATTGAAGTGTGTCCTGGTGATAATGCATGTTTGTTCCCTGCAGTAAATAAGATTGTTTCTCCTGGCTGCCCTAATACTTTTTAGTTTTCAAATAAGGGTCTAATGAGCATCTGGAGAGTACAATTTGCAGTCATTAAGAATGTGTTCAATGTCTTCAGTGGCTGGTGTTCCACAAATGCACTGTCTTTCTTCAACTGGGACTTCATAAAACCTCCCATGTCTTACATTGGAGCCCATTTGTTCAAATTGATTTCTAAAACATTGCTTCTGAGATGTTGGGGCATATAAGATGTCAAATATTTTAATGACTTGGAAGCTGGCTTGTGTTGAGCCAGTCACTTCAGAACTTACAATACAATAGCAGAGTTGGAAGGGACCTTGGAGGTCTTCTAGTCCAACCCCCTGCCTAGGCAGGAAATCCTATACCATTTCAGACAAATGGCTATCCAACATCTTCTTAAAGACTTCCAGTGTTGGGGCATTCACAACTTCTGGAGGCAAGCTGTTCCACTGATCAATTGTTCTCACTGTCAGGAAATTTCTTCTCAGTTCTAAGTTGCTTCTCTCCTTGATTAGTTTCCACCCATTGCTTCTTGTTCTACCCTCAGGTGCCTTGGAGAATAGTTTGACTCCCTCTTCTTTGTGGCAACCCCTGAGATATTGGAACACTGCTATCATGTCTCCCCTAGTTCTTCTTTTCATTAAACTAGACATACCCAGTTCCTACCACCATTCTTCGTATGTTTTAGTCTCCAGTCCCCTAATCATCTTTGTTGCTCTTCTCTGCACTCTTTCTAGAGTCTCCACATCTTTTCTAATCGTGGTGACCAAAACTGAATGCAGTATTCCAAGTGTGGCCTTACCAAGGCATTATAAAATGGTATTAACACTTCGTGTGATCTTGATTCCCTCTGGTTATGTAGCCTAAAACTGTGTTGGCTTTTTTGGCAGCTGCTGCACACTGCTGGTTCATATTTAAATGGTTGTCCACTAGGACTCCAAGATCCCTCTCACAGTTACTACTATTGAGCAAGGTACCACCTATACTGTACCTGTGCATTTCATTTTTGACTTGACACATTTAAGTGCTGCAATAATCATCTTGGGCAGCCATATCAATAGAACTGATTGGACTAGGAATTGGATGGAGAATTCATATTGAGAAATGACATTTGAAAGTTGGGTGGCCCAAGTGTGAGGCTGCCTGTTTTCAAACTGCTCTTTAAAACTCTTTGAGGTTGCTTGTTGTGAAACTGCTCTTCTGGATCCAGGAATAGGATCTTCAGCCAGTAATTGAATATTTTAATTACAAAATGGCTTGTATGGGGTAAGCCCAACTCTGTCCTTACTGAGGCTGTCCCCACTTGAATTGTTCCATTGATGTATAATTGTAAGGGTCTATAATGAATGTACATTGCAACTACCTAGATTTTATTTAAATGTAAAGAAAACTTCCAGATAGTTAGGACTCTACAATAGTGGACCAGTGCTTACTAGGGTTGTGAGTTCTCCATCTCTGAAGATTCTTAAAGGTTGACAAGCCACATCTCAAGGATGGCTTAATACAGGGGTGGCGAACAATTTTGACAAAAAGAGCCAAAATTTTAAACTGTGAGAGTCAGAGAGCCACACCACGCAGTGACCTGCCAAAACAGACAAACACTCACACAAAAGCATATAATTTTAACAATAATATATTAAACACATAATATAACATGCTCAGTCAGGTGTTTTTTGTTACCTTGTTGCCACCAAACTGAGTGTGAGTGCCCTGCAGAAGGATGACCTATATGAATACTAAGTATACCCCATCTTGTTGGCACATAGGTAAAAGTAAAAATAAGACGTCTCCTCTTCAGTTGAGCCCGACTCTAGGGGGCAATGCTTATCTCCATTTCTTAGTCAAGAGAGCCATGTTATCCAAAGACACTTCCGTGGTCATGTGGCCAGCATGATTTATATGCCAAGGTGCACAGAACACTTGTTACTTTCCCATAAAAAGTGGTACCTATTTATCTACTTGCATTGGCATGCTTTTGAACTGCTAGGTGGGCAGGAGCAAGGGTGAGGACGGGAGCTCACTCATCACATGGCACCTGAGTCTCAAACCCAGGCTGCCAGCTTTCCAGTTGACAAGCTTAGAATCTTTTAACCACTGAGCCATCACATCTCTTTGATGGCACAAAATCAATCATTCAGATATGTTAGGCAAACACAATCAAAAGTGATGTCCAAAGTTTTACTAATTCACAGCTCCGGGGAAATAAAGTTGGAGATAGAGATTAAATAAATTAGGGAATAATATAGAGCAATATCTCTTACTCTCAGCAATGTTCAGGTAGGTGGACTTCAACTCCCAGAATTCCCCAGCCAGTATTAGATGTTCAATCATACAAATGTGTAATTGCAATATTTGAATACTGCCAATTTCACATGAAAGCTTGCCTATTATCTTCAATGCAAGGTTTACAAGATACAATGACTTTCTGGAGGCTCGGATCGCACGCTCCCTTTCGGCGCTAAACCCGGAAGTACAGTCGACGCAACGACGCTTGCCTGCGCTCCACCAGCTCGGCTGGGAATGGAAGCCGAGCTGGTGGAGCACAGGCAAGCGTCGTCGCGTCGACCATACTTCCGGGTTTAGCGCGCGATCCGAGCCACAGTATACTAAATAATGATAAGAGGCAAAGAGCCTCATTTATTTTGGCCGGGAGCCGCATGCGGCTCGCGAGCCGCGTGTTCGCCACCCCTGGCTTAATACATTACAGAATTTTGGACTAGATGATCTTTGGGGTTCTTTCCAATTCCAGTGTTCTGGCATTCTGAGATTCTGTATCAACTTTTGGGATTATTATCCAAGAAGCATTTTTATTTGTACTGATATCATGTCTGTTATTTTTATTTTTAAAGGCCTTTCATTCAAAAAGATATTATTGTAAAAAGAAAATATTTTGATTAGATGCGCCATTATATTGCACTCATTTCTCACCTTGTCCCTCTAAATATTGTGCCTATAATTCTCAAAACGCTTAATCATTGATCGTGCTAATAGGGTTTTATTCATCCAAAATATATGAAGAGCACTAAACTCTCTCTTCCTACCATCAGAAATCCATATTAAACAACTCACAGCCAAATTCCTTTTTTGCACATATTAGTAGTGAGCTATTGTCTCAGCAGAGCTTGCTAGGGGAATCATAAAAATCACTCCAATATCTTTTTGACTAGCAGTTTTATTATGACATAGTTTCCCTAGCAACAGCTTTTACCTGGGGACTTACGATCTGTCATAGTTGGGCAGGATAAAGTTACAAGCATTGCAAATGGCCCACTAAAATTAAAGAAGCTTTTATCTATCCAAAAGAGGCACTGCTTTAGAAATAAATATTTAGCAACAACTCAAAAAGATAGCATATTATTAAAAGCATTATTATAATTTGACTTTCATAAAGAATACAATCCTGATCATTAAATATCAACACTGCTTCTCAATTATGCCATTTTCTAACCATTGTTATTAATATTTTTCAAAATATTTTGAGGTATATTAAGTAGGGATATTTTAAACAGAGATATTTGACATCTCTGTCGTGAACATTACTGCTCATCATTCTTAAATAAATAAAATTCCATGTCTTGTCTAAACTTTGATGGGTTTTTTTGAAATAAGTGTAAGAATTAATACAGAGGTTGCTCCTCTCCAATCGTGTGAGGTTTATGCAGTAAGATTGCCCTCTTGTGAGTGAATTTAGCATTGAAACAGGTTTTTATTATTTATGAAGTCAGGAGCTTATAGCAATTAGTTGGGCTATGAAATTTTAACACATGGCTTATTAAACCACAAATTACTGAGGGTCAACAAAATGTCATCAATATTTAAGAGGAGTGGCCTCTTTCTACACTGTATAGGCTGTCAGTTTAATTTACAACGGGAAACTTCTCTTTTTTTTTACTCTATTGTTAAAAATAAAAGTTGGACATGGTGCAGCCGTCCTGGCGTTATCTCCGCCATACAAAACTAAAGTATAACACCAATATCTTATGCATTCCACATACATTAGTAATTATATACACATACTTAACCCCTTATCAATGTTGCATTTACCTAATATAATACATCAGTAGTGAAATTAAATATTTTTTACTACTGTTCTTTGGGCGTGGCTTGGTGGGCGTGGCAGGGGGAGGATACTGCAAAATCTCCATTCCCACCCCAGGTGGCATTTGCTGGTGCTCCAAACTACTCAAACTTTCTGCTACCGGTTCTCCAGAACCTGTCAGAACCTGCTCAATTTCACCCTTGTAATACATATATTACATCTTCTTTCAATCTATACATCCTTGTCCTTTTCCGTTCCGACTTCTATTCCTCAACTCCAACCATTGTTAAAATCTATTCCAAATCTCATAGCTATACAACGGGAATCTTCTAAATTCACTAGACCACAGTAACTGAATCAGCAACTATTCGTTCAACGGTTCCAAATGTTTAAAAAATAATAATTGTCATTTTCATTGAAATCATATTAAAATGCAAAAATTGGGCATGCTCGTGAAATATGTGTGATTTTTCTTTTTAAATCCCCTCTAGAAATGAAGTCTGCTCACGAGCAAGAAAAAAGAGAACTTGAAGAAAGTTTTGAAAAGTTGCGCTTGTCACTCCAGGTTAGTATTTTATTCATGTGCTGGTTGACATTGTTGCTTGCTGTATTACGAAGGTCTCCTGGAAGAGCGAATTTTTTCCCGCAGTTCAAAAGCAGCAGCATGAAACAGATTCTAAAGTATCTTGAGGAGGACTCGAAGGAGCAGTTTGTGTCTGTTATGATGCCTGCTGGTTTAGCTTTCCACCAGCTGTACTTCTCTACTATTTCCCTGAGTAGTGCTATGAGATTGCACACAGTGATACTCAAGATCAAACAACATAAAGTGTAAAAGCAGCAAGTGAAGAATATGCTGGAACAGTAGAATAAAATAGAATCAGGGATGGGATTCTACTGATTTGGACCAGTTCGGGCGAACCGTTACCTCCGACTATCAGCTGGGAGCGAACCAGTTTGCTCTGACTTTCAGCCCGCCCGCCCACCCTTGTGCTATACTCACCTATATTCCCTCTTTTGAAACCCAGATGATAAGTATAGCAGAGTGAAGCGTGCACTCAGTGAACCTAAACTGGTAGGATCCCACCCCTGAATAGAATAGAGTAGAATAGAAGTAGAAGTAGAAATAATAGAAATAGAAATCGAAACAGAATTCTTTATTGTCCAAGTGTGATTGGACACTCAAAGAATTTGTCTTTGCTGCATATGCTCTCATAAAAGGAAAAAAAATAGATTCATCAAGAATCATAAGATTTAGTGATAGTCATAGGTTACTAATAAGCAATTAAATCATACTAGGAAAAAAATAAAACAATATAAATCATAAATACAATACAATACAATACAATACAATACAATAGTAGAGTTGGAAGGGACCTTGGAGGTCTTCTAGTCCAACCCCCTGCCTAGGCAGGAAACCCTATACCGTTCCAGACAAATGGCTATCCAACATCTTCTTAAAGACTTCCAGTGTTGGGGCATTCACAAATCTACAAGCAACATGGTTATAGTCATAAGTGGGAGGAGATAGATAATAGGAAGGATGAAAAAAATAATAGTAATACAGTCTTAGTAAATAATTTGACAGTGTTGTGGGAATTAGTTGTTTAGCAGAGTGATGGTATTCGGGGGGAAACTGTCCTTGTGTCTAGTTATTCTGGTGTGCAGTGCCCTATAGCGTCGTTTTAAGGGTAGAAGTTGAAACAATTTATGTCCAGAATGTGAGGAGTCTGTAGATATTTTCACAGCTCTCTTTTTGACTCATGCAGTATACAAGTCCTCAATGGAAGGCAGGTTGGTACCAATTTTTTCCCCCTGCAGTTCTAATTATCCATTGAAGTCTATGTCTGTCTTGTTTGGTTGCAGAGCCAAACCAGACAGTTATAGAGGTGCAGATGACAGACTCAATAATTCCTCTGTAGAAGTGAATCAGCAGCTCCTCAGGCAGTTTGAGCTTTCTGAGTTGGCGCAGAAAGAACATTCTTCATTGTGCTTTTTTGATGATGTTTTTGATGTTAGGTGTCCATTTTAAGTCTTGATATATGATAGAACCTAGAAACTTGAAGATCTCTACTGTTGATACTGTGTTGTCTAGTATTGTAGGAGGTGGTAGTGTAGGAGGGTTTCTCCTAAAATCTACCATCATTTATACGGTTTTGAGTGTGTTTAGTTCAAGACTGTTCCAGTCGCACCACAAGGCTACTGTGTGCAGGTTCGTTGTTGTCTTGAATGAGACCAATCACTGCTGTATCATCTGCAAACTTCAGTACTTTAACAGAGGGATCTTTTGAGATGCAGTCATTTGTATAGAGAGAGAAGTGGATAGAGAGCACACATCCTTGGGGGTCTCCTGTGCTGATTGTACAGGTATCTGATGTGATTTTTCCTAGCTTCACCAGATGCTTCCTGCCTTGTAGGACATTAAAGCACTGTTCCTCTATCTTGATTCATTTTTATTAATAATCTGGATTAAGAAATTGAGGAAATCACATTTGCATAAAACCAGGTCTGGCTAATGTTTTTAGAAGAGAAAGGGGGGATTAAAAATAATCTAGACTGTTTGAACAGAAAGAAATTTTAGTAGGAGTAAATAGAAGGTCCTGCGAAAGAAACAATGTTGTTCTGGGATGAATTCACAGGATACAATCCAGCTCACAATATTGCTTCTGCTTCATCAATCCCAGTTTGGACCACTGTGCCCAGTTCTGGACACTAGAGTCTAAAACAGACTTAACTGGATCAAGTTCAGAGAAGGGCAACAAGATCACAGAAAGAGTGAAAGCCAAACTCTATGCCTGTGAGGTGGCACATGGAGCCTTATTGGTGGGCACATGAGCTCAGCTCTGGCATGCAGGAACACACTGGCCAGCTGATTTTGGGGCCTCCTGGGCCCAGCAGAAGTCAGGAAACAGGCTGTTTTTGGCCTCTGGGGATGGGGAAGGTCATTTCTGCCCTCCCCAGGCTCCTATAAAGGTTCTGGAGCCTGGGAAAAGTGAAAAACGGACCTTCTGGTCCAACCAGAACTCGGAAAATGGGCCGTTTTCAGCCTCTGGAGGGCCTCGGGGAGGGGGAGGCCTAGAAAGAGTCTGGAGCCTGGGGAGGGTGAAAAATGGGTCATTGCATGCCAAAAGCAAGAGGAACACGGGCGTTGCACACGCATGGCACATAGAATTATGGGTTTGGGCATGCGCATGCATGACCTCCCGCACTCCCCCGCTTTTAGCACACAATGGCAAAAAGGTTACCCGTCACTGCTCTATGCAGTATAATTAAAGGAACCTGGAATGTTAAACCTGCAGAAGTAAAGTCTTCAGAGTTATCATTATAAAGGAAGAACTGGACTTGTTTTCTGTCATCCCGTAAAATGGGACCAGAATCAGCAGCTTGAAATTACAGGGAGGAGGGTTCAGGTCAACCGATAGGTGTCTCGGGAAATAGTAGGTAGGTCTTCAAAGAAGAGGTTAGGTCACCATCTGTCCAGAATGCTTTGGTGAAAGAGGAGGTAGGATTAGATGACCTCTGAAGTCATTTCCAGCTCTGGGACTTTGACAGAACCTGCTAAGAGGGCTTTGTCCATATATTCACGATATCCGAGCTGGCAGTGACTGGCTTGGAGCCATAATGCACAGCTTGATGAGCATGTCAGTTCCTTTGTGAAACAGGCCAATTTCATGCTTGGAGGCGGTAAGAATGAAATTGAAAAAGGAAGTGCTAATATAATACTGCCCTTATACAATTCTGTGATAAGACCATACTTGTGCTATTTGCTCAGTAATGATTTATAGTGACTTCCAGCTATCACCGGGATGATAAAACGGTAACAAAGGCAGACTTTATATCACTACAGCCCTTGCTGGCTGATGCTAGAAGACACTATAAATTACTAGTGAGGAAATGTCCTTGGAGTATTGTGTACTATTTTTGTTATCACCGCTGAAAAAGGATATCACCGAGCTAAAAAAAGGGCTGGCAAAATGATCAGAGGGCTGGAGCAGCTCCCTTGCAAGAAAGATTATGGTAATCCTGCACTAGCCTGATCTATCCAGGCTCGTTTGAGTTTCTGATGAACATTGGAATCAAGAACATCTAAAGATAAAGGTTAGGGACACGGTGGCTTGGTGGTTAGGACGCTGAGCTTATCGATCAGAAAGGTCGGCAGTTTGAATCCCTAGCACTGCGTAACACCGTGAGCTCCATTACTTGTCCCAGCTTCTGCCCACCTCGCAGTTCAAAAACATGTAAAAATGCAAGGAGAAAAAATAGGAACCACCTTTGGTGGGAAGGTAACAGCGTTCTGTGCGCCTTCAGCATTTAGTCATGCCAACCACATGACTGAGGATACGTCTTTGGACAGCGCTGGCTCTTCAGCTTTGAAATGGAGATGAGCACTGCCCCCTAGAGTTGGGAACGACTAGCACATATGTGTGACAGGAACCTTTACCTTACTAAAGGTAAAGGTAAAGGTTTCCCATGTCTAATCATGTTCGATTCTAGTGCTCATCTCCATTTCTGAACCAAGGGAGCCAGTGTTGTCCGAAGACATTTCTATAGTCATGTGGCCAGCATGGTTATACATTGAGGTGCACTGAATGCTGTTACTTTCCCACCAAAGTGGTGCCTATTTACTTGTATTTGCATGCTTTTGAGTTGCTAGGTGGATAGGAGCTGGGGTAAGTAACGGGAGCTCACCCTTTCGTGCAATACTCAGGTCTCAAACCTTACCAGTTGACAAGCTCAAAGTCTTTATCCACTGAGCCATCATGCTTCCTCAAGCACATATACCAAAGGCATACGTATATGTAAATTATCAATTATTGATTGATACTCTACCTCTGTTCAATGGGTTGCAAAGTCAGATTTCAAAAGGTTGCATTAAAACCAAATTGAAATCATCATAAATACCACAACATAAAAGAGGTAGAGGGAAGTACAAGTGACTAAACTTATGTTGCGACACAATTTGAAAACCTTACATACTTGTGCTTGCTGTTGCAAAACAAATAAGATGCTTGCAACATTATGTCACAATGCACATTTTGGTATGACTGTATCATAGTTAGGAATAGAATCATGGCTATCACTACTAAGGACCAGCATTTTCAGATGTTGTATTCAGTGTAATGTCTTCTTCCATGAATGAATAATAGGAAAAAAAGAAATGAAGATGATGCTTGTTTACATGTATTGGCTATATTCATATGCCCCCATGGATTATTTTATCTATGGTTTATTCAAGAAGCCACAGTTGCTGCATTAACATACCAAAACCTATTCTGCTTTATTGGTAAACCTTAAACATTATGGTTTGCCTTAAAAGTAATCCAAGGGGTACTCTAGGTTGGGTAGGAACCCTTCAAAAAGACATTTTCTTTGTTTTTGAAGGGTGAAATTGGTACCTTGACATTTTTTGCAACTCTCGCTTAGAATGATGTGGCAGCGTAGACAATTGGCATTTCTTAAACTAACACAACACAGATCTGCAGAAAGATTAAAACTGCCAACTTCATGACAAGGACAGAGTCACTGCTGGGCTCAACTGCTATAAACCCTCAAAAAGCAAAGCGAAAAATATTTTAACTCTTGAATAGACAGGAGGAAAATAAAACACTTGCTTAAGGCTTATGCATATGACATTTTCCCACATACACATACAGTACTTGCACACATCGTTCCTTGTTGCTGTGTATTCATCTAGTTATATTTTTAAAAAATCAGAGCCATTTTTGTGCTTGGGATCTTAAACACCGTCAGACTTAAATATTTTCTCTTTAAAAGACAGGCTAAGCTGGGAACATCTAAAAGCTCTGAGGCACGAGGCAGAATGCATCCCAAGTTCTTGCAAGCTTGGACATGGACAACTGCCACTTCCAGCAAGCTGCAACATTTGAAAGACCAGGCTAGTTTTACTGTAGCTCCAAATGTCCTGCAGCTGAGCTCAAAATAGGTTGACTGAGATACTGAACACAGTTCACAATTTAAGCTCACAGAGATTCAAAGCTGGTGTAGAGGCCATGTTTGGAAGTGTGCAAAGGCCTACAAAGAGGGAAAGCAGGAAAATCATTCCTCCGTGCGGCCGTGCCCCATACCTTCTATCTAAAATGGAACTTGATCATGCAGGCCACAAGAGGAGTTATATACCAGAGAAGTAAGATTTACAGGTGGAAGAATTGAGAAATGAGGGAGGAAATGCCTGTGCTGTTTCTACGGCTCAGTGAGATCCTTCTCCAGTTGGCCCCTCCATGTCAGCCACTGTTGTGGCCCACCAGCAGCCAGTGGAGCTCGCAGCAGATTCAGACAGTGAGGAGGTTGGGGAGGAACATGGGCCAGTCCTGGAGTCTGGGGAAGGCTCTGATGAGGGCTCTGTGTCGCAGGCAGATAGGGGGCCAGAGCCATATGCCAGTTATCAGCTGCCTTCACAGTCAGACATCAGTGAGGTAGATGAATAGCTGGAACCTGTTCCCAGTGTGTGCAAGCGCAGAGTTGCCAGACAAGGGGAACAGCTAAAGAACAGGGGTCGACTAGGGAGTAAGGCCAAAGGTGGGCGATGAATGGCCCCCTCCCAGAAGCAATAAAAGAGGAGCGAAAGGGGAATGGAGTTTGCAGGAGACAATTAGTTCGCTTAATTGGTTTGTGACTCTCTGAGACTCCTTGCCAAGTTTTGCAGATATCGGCCTGGCAGCTCTCCAAGCCAGATAAGGTCTGTGACTGTGGATCCTCCCTTGAAAGACTTTGCTGGATGTGAATGAGCAGAATTCATAGTAAATTAATAAAAGAGTTTTTTGTTGTTTTTGTTTGCTTCATGCTCTTGGGAAGCCTCGGTCAGAAGAGCTACCTCCTCTCCTTTCAGTTAAGGAAGGGATATTTTATGTAATCAAAATGGTGAAGGAAAATGGCCATAAAGTGCAGGCTCATAACCACAGGGAAGAGAATTCTCCTCCTCCTCCTTTTCTCCTCTTTCTCCTCTCCCATTAATTGCTGGAGCCAGTAGGACGCTTCCTCAACATTAATTAGTAGCTCGTGTCTGACAGATTTGCCTTGAGGCTTTATGCTACCAATCTTGGGTTTTATTTGGGACAATTACATTTTTTTAAGAAGAATTATCTAAAATCTTTGCCCCAGGTGAATTAGATCATCATTGAGAAGTGGTTGTGTTTAATATCATTTACAGGACCAGGTGGATACTCTCACTTTCCAAAGCCAGTCTCTAAAGGACAAGGCCAAACGATTTGAAGAGGCATTGAAGAAAAACACTGAAGAACAACTAGAGGTACTCAATATCTGTTTGTACATTGTTCAACCTAACTGAAAAACACAAAAGGAGGTGCGCTTCTTATTCAATGACATTACAACAGGAATACTGATCCAGACGAAAGGGTCTACTGATTGAAGCCTCAATGGCAATGAATGAAGTTACACACATCTATGTTTTGAAGACGTTTTGAATGCTCTGTCGTAACAACTCAGGATGTTTTAAAGCATCTTCCTTGCAGCCTAAACTACACTTGATCACTTTAGGAAGCCCATCTCTAAACCAGAAAATGCTGTTTTTCTCTACAAATGCCTTTAGCCGTGCATGCAAGACCAAAAAAACTTCTACTTTCAAATGAAAATATTGCTAGCTCAGGGTTGACATGAGAGGATCCTTGGTCCTCCTTGAGCTCGGTTGTTTTCTTGTAGATGTTTCATTACCCAAACCCGTCTTTTTCAGAGTATAAGATGTACCTTTTTCCCTCAAAAAAGAGGCTGAAAATCTGAGTGCGTCTTATACACTGAATACAGCATTTTTGTCCTACCGAAACTCTGCCCCCTTCACCTAAATGGCCGTGCATAGCTTTTAGAAGGCTTTCAGAGAGTTCCTGGGGGCTGGGGAGGGCAGAAATGAGCGAAAAATGGCCCTTTTTTTGCCTCCCCAGCCCCCAGCAGCACTCTATTAGCTTCCTAAAGGCTATCTATGCCCTTTTTTTTGACAAAAACCGGGCCTGTTTTCATGAAAAATGGGCCGTTGTTTGCTCATTTTCCCCACCCCCACCCCCTAGAAGCACTCTACAAGCCTCCTAAGGCCTATTCATGACCTTTTTTTGAAAAAAGGGCCCATTTTCATGAAAAACAGGGCGTTTTGGGGAGGTTTTGCAGAGAGCAAAAACTTTTTTTTTAATTTTCCTCTTCAAAACCTTGCTGTGTCTTATACTCCAGTGCGTCTTATACTCCAAAAATACGGTAGGTAACATCATCAGTCACCTCAACAGCAAGTCTGTAAGAAACATCTGCAAGAAAACAACCGAGCTCAGAGGGCATCTCACTTCTACTTGCCTTTACTTTCCTTCCTTAAAAAAATAAATCCCCTCTTTCAGTGCCTAAGTCACCCACTTTAATTAAGTGCAGCTATCAAGGATACAAATAACCCATTAGTAAGGCTTAATCTTTGTGACTTGCTTCTGTTTCTCATAGAACATGGAGAGTGGTATAACACCATTTATACGGCCAGAGAGTGGAAATAAATGTTCACTCAAGTTCATGGGTTTTGTCTGGGAATTAATTGATTCATTTAAACCTGAATAACCTGCAGATGTTTTAGGCATTCATTTGCCTCTTAAGCCAAATATTGGGGGAAAGAAGCTACAGTATTAAGAGAGGTAACAATTGATCCTTAATAACTTCCTCTTTCTCTATAAAACAACAAACCTCCAAAGGCTAGATATGACCTCCTCATCTGAGAGGGAGTTCAGAGTCTGTAAATAAAATTAGACTTCTTTCAGAGTCAATGGTCCTTCAATGGCTTTTTTTAAAGTGTTGTTGGGGGTAATCTTCAATGCTATTCATGGAGAGTGTGTGGTGAGAGATTGTTGGTCCAGTGGACTATCTGATACTGACATAAGAAGCTGGCTAAATAATCGTATCATTTTAATCTGATCTTGGGATCATTTTTGTGATTAGGTGAGATTGCTTTGTCCTTCAATCACTTTCTCGGCTTCCCATTTGTTTCTAGTAGACAGACTCAAAACCTTCACTTTCTTCTCTCTTACGCTGTTGGAAACTGATGCTTCTATGCTGGCTTTGTCAACACAAATAGGAGTTTCCCTCAGCTTCTAGCACTCTCAATCTGAGTTTAAAGCTAAGCAGTTACGTACATTTATAAATTCTGCACGAAAGAGGCAAATTTAAGTCTATCACCAGTGAGTAGCTGGTGGCCAGATTAATACTTATGAGTGCTGGGCCAACTATTTGCTAGTTTTTAAAAACAGCCTATGAAGGTTATTTTTCTATATAGAAAAATCACAATGGCACTGTATCTCATGGCATTTCTGCTCAGTAAATAATGAATACAGAGTATTGCCAACAAGACACAGTCTTGACATAATTAAGTCTTTCCAGAACTGACCAGGCTTTACAAAGGTCTTCTACCTAGTTGGCACCCCACTGATAAAACCAAGCCTGCCAGCTTGTTAGGCCAATCCCCTGGCACCTCACATATCTCATTAATAAAAAGCAGCAAATATGCATAACCCTATGCAGATAGGTGTCAGGGTTTCAAGTAACACCCCCAATGAAAGAAGACTCCAAGGCTTGAGTTTCTTCAAAGTTCCATTTTATTAGAGATGTCATATTGGCACATCTGGGAACCCCCAAATCTGAAAGTTTCCATGTTTTCCCCACCCAAATGAAAGTCCAAGCCCCTGCCCAGCACCCACATGTCCGTCACATGGTCCAATCAGGGCCCGTCCCAACTGGAGATGCCTCCTAGTCATGCCCTTCCAAGTGCAGGGCAAGATGTCCTTGACTCTGCGAAAGGAATGTTATTATGACTATATATCTCCCATACTCCATATAATCCCCCCTCCCATTTTCCCCCAGCATTCAATGCGGCAGGCCAGAAGGCCCAATGAAAAAGATGGCTTCCAAGCCTGACAATAGGGTTCAGAGACACATCCATGGGCATTCTTAATTGTCATGCCACACCTAGACCGCCTGAGAGGCAAATGTAAAAATAAGGTCTTCGTTCTTAAACATTTTTTCAATACTTTGAAATTGAAATAGGACTCTCTTTTTTTCGTACTGGTTCAACCAACTTCTTTATATGGTTTTTGCTAGACAAATTGAAGATTGCTGCGCTGTCCTTTCCTCATTCCCAATTCCACCTTAATAGGGAAAATGTTTCAGGAAATTATTAGGCTGAAATCTTTGAAGCTGTAGGACTGAAACTTTCTGGATTAATGCCTACAAATAATTCTACCATCCCTGCTGTTTTCATTCCATCTTGTCAAAATATGAAGCAGGTGCCAGCATTCTGGACCCTCCCTTCACAGCTTCTGAATGAATTTTTTTCCCCCTGATTAAACTTCAGAGAAGATTCAGTTGGTTCAGCTGCATCAAACATCATTTTGCTGTTGAATCAATTTGTATTCAAATTACCAATGTAATTAAATCAGGACCAATTCGTATTAGTTTAGTTTGTATTGTTTTTATACTACTGAGCAAAAGAGCCTCTGTCCTGGGTGAGACCACAGTGCTACTTTCTCATACCATTCTTCATTCTTTTAGGTTGCCCTAGCTCCATATCAGCATTTAGAAGAAGATATGAAGAGCCTAAAGCAGATTCTGGAGATGAAGAACCTACTCATTCATCAACAAGAAAAGAGGATCATGGAGCTAGAAAGGCTGGTGAGGTCTCATTTGCTGCTATTTCTGATTGTTTATGAAAAACTTGAAGAGCGATTAAAAAGCACAGATGAGTATGTCGTTTCTTCTCTATCAAAACAGTCTTGCCCAATTGGATACCCGCAGAGGCTCTCACCATTTCCAATCAGCGTATTTTGCATTTTTTTTATAACTTCACTCACATTCTCTTTGCCTAGCAAAAATTGTTTCCAATGACAACAGCAACTAATAATAGAATTGCCAGGGACAAGTTCTTATAAACTTTTGCCTGCCTTGACGGCATTTTACATGTGGTTGCAGTAATCCTAATTTCCTAATTATTAGAGTCCAGAGGTGAATGTAGGTGTGGTTTAATTCAGATCTGGGTAGAAATGACCTGTGGGATAACCTCTATATCATAATCTTTTGAAGAAAGTTTCCAGTACAAGTTGCTCGGATTCAGAGGCATCTGTAGAATTTCTCAGAATAACAAAGCTCTATGCAGGATTTCCCCCTTATTGACATGCATGCTTTGTCACAATATTTTTGTAGAAGAATTCAGGGTTGCATCATGTTGTAAAAGATATCATCATTCCCCCAGCCCCAGCCCTCATAGACACTCGTGTTTGTGGTAAATTTAACAGCCTGCCTATCTCTTTAGGCAGAAAAGAACTTAATTCTAGAAGAAAAAATCCAAGTACTGCAACAACAAAATGAAGACTTCAGAGTGAGGATTCATCACAACACTGTGGTTACAAGGTCAGTTTAAATATATTTTCTACAGAGCAAGAGGATAAAGGCAACTATCGGCGGATTTAATTATGTCTTTTTCAATATTTACTTCGTTGCTATTGCTCAAGAAATCAAAGTACTGGAAGAATATGAACATTGTTCTATACACTGAAAGTTCATATGCCAGTGATGGCAAACCTTTTTCGCCTCAGGTAACAATAATTTAATCACACATACACACACACACCCGCTGTTCCCCCTGCACGTGCGTGCGTGACACCCTCCCCCACTGCCCCGCGTATGTGCAGGTGGCTTTTTTGGAGCCTGGGGAGGGAGAAAATGGCTTCCCCTGCCCTCCCGGAGGCTGTCCAAAGGCTGAAAATGCCCTCCCATGTGAAAACGCCCTCCCACGTGAGCCCGCGTGGAGACTCCTGGGAAGGGAAGGGCAGCGTGGGCGGGCCAGCTGAAAATCAGATGGCCAGCATGCACATGCGCGCTGGAGCCGAGCTAGGGCAACGGCTCGCGTGACCGCTGCTAAGGCTCCGCATGCCACCTAGGTGTGCGTGCCATACATTCTCCATCACAATCATATTCCATGCTGGTTAGGGCTGCTATTGTATATGCATTTAGCAGGAGTTATTTACAAATAGTTATGAAGGTATCGATCGTGTATGTGTTTGGTGATAGTTTTTTGCCCATTGGTAAATGTACTGAAAATAGGCACTTAGCTTGCATACTTTCCGTAAAATCTGCATTTTTCGTACATTTTCTATGCATGGTGTATTGCTTGAAGTAGACAGTATTCTGATCCATGGAGGGGTGCAAGGAATGCGAATGGAAAACATCCATGTTTAAAAATGGAGACAAAATAAATGTCTACAGCATGCCAAGTAAACATTTTACAGGATGGTATTCTACAAGACCGAACTGTGAAATCCAAGATTGCTTGATTCAAATTACAACATCCATGAATTCTTTGAGTGCTTATTTGACCATGGTGACCTTTCATAAATCCACTTCCCAATGGTGAGTGATAGTACATGAGTCAGAAATGCCTTGCTGAAGTGGGGTTGTTGACCTTTGCTTATCTGTATGTAGCCATATGATGTAAAACATCTTTGTCCATTGTTGCACTAACCACGTCTAACCACGTTGTTCCTTCCTTGAGTCTTTGGCAGAAAATTTCATCAACTCTTTCCTTTAAAGCAAAAAAAGTTGCAAAATAAGCAAGAGCTTTTTTAAAAAATATATATGACTAATCCTAGTTACAAAACAAAATGCAGATGAGCAGTTTGTTGTAAGAAACAAACTGTTTCAAGAATCATGTATACATTTATTGGGTCACAAACTTCCTTATTTATCAGCTAGACAACTATAGCTGTGCTATTTGAAAGAGGTGTTTCAAAACCTTAGTACATCTAAGCTCTTCTCTTCACTTGCTTAATGTAGCTGCATATTTGTAAATGTCAGCCACACAGCTGCTTGAAAAGCTGTTTCCCAATTTTCTGTATATTCTGTACAATTTTCTTTATAGACCTAGCAATAGCCACCATAAGTCAACACCTGTAAGTTGATGTATATATTATTAGTGGCATTAACTTTTCTTGGCTGTTAAGCATTACGAAATTACGATGCTATGTTCTGCTGAGTCAAATCACTTAGTCATCTACCATAGCGATGTACATTCAGTTGGCACTGGCCGTCTCAGACTAATCTACTACCTAAGGTTTTTATAACTAGGGGCCTTATCCAGATACTTTTTACATTCAAAGCCACATGCTTTCCTGCTGACTATAGTGTGCCTCTTATAAATGTCTCCATAGTTGCTTCTAAATGCGTACCCTGTTTCCCTGAAAATAAGACCTCCCTGGATAATAAGCCCAATCGGGCTTTTGAGCACATGCGCTAAAATAAGCCCTCCCTGAAAATATTGCAACACAGCAGCAGCCATGAGGTGACCACGCTCGCCGCCTCCTGCACCTCAAAAATAATAAGACCTCCCTGAAAATAAGGCCAAGTGCTTATTTCGGGGGTCAAAAGTAAGTAAGATCCTGTCTTATTTTCAGGGAAACACGGTAGTATAAAATTGTTCAGGTCTAATGTATATGTAGGCCTGTTGCTGGACTTCTCTACCCTTGAAAATGATTAAGATGATTTTTTTTAATCAGTGGAGGGGGGGAGGAAGGCTCTTTAGGAAAAATATTGTATTTGTTGAAATGCCGGTGGATGATCACAGTGTGTCTTCCTGACCTGTTTGTACCATACCCAGAAGTCACTCAATGTGATAGTAATCAAGAATCTAGTCAACCAAATGTGAAGTATAGGATGAGGGATTGATCTACTTTATAGCAGATCATAAAAGCACTGTATTGTGAGCTGTTGTCAATTTGAAATGGTCTGGGGTTACTTTTCTTGGATGAAAGCAATGGCAGGAAGGCAGGGTTAGAAAGTGGATGGGCTGATCAGAAGACAAATATGCAAGATGAGCATCTGATAATTACGAAAGTCAAGTTTGATGTTGTCTTGTCACCTTCTCCAGGCAGTTATCTGAAGAAAATGCTAACCTCCAAGAACACGTGGAGAAGGAAAGCAAGGAAAAAAAGAGGCTGAGCAGGACAAACGAAGAGTTGATGTGGAAACTGCAGACCTCAGAACCCATGAGTCCTGTTAAACTATCTCCCACTTCTCCGACTCGCATTTATCGCTCTTCATCGGGACCCCCAACTCCAGCTAAAGTCAGCACAGTACCAAGATGACAGACCAAGGCAGCGACTTAAATGGACTTGGTCCAGAATATGGAAAATTGCAGTCCAAGCGAGTTGTTACGAACGGCAGTGAAAGATTTGTTGCTTTTCCCACATGTGCTCTAGTTCCTTACGTTTAGGCAATGTGCTTTTGTCATTTTAGCATCAGCAACTCAAAACTAGCATATGAGGTCAAAAAAATAGCAATGTAGTCTGAGGCATGGAAACATATTTTGGGATTAGAGGCAAAAGCACTGGAAAACTGTTACTTATCATTCACTCTGAATGATTCCTTTTTCCACAATAATATTTCAGGTTAGTTGCCAATAGCTCTGCTTACATCTACGGCTTTGGTGAGCTACGGATTGTACTGAAATCCAGGCACAAAATGTATTCAACACCCAGAAGGCCTACGTATACAGCTCTGCATGTGTAACCGAAGCTGTTCTGAATTGCAATTTTTTTCCATGAACTAATTCTGCAAAAAGTGCTGATATTTTCAAGACAGCAATTTTCTAAAATGTGCCTAAAAATTATTCTGAAAGGAATTGCTTTTTTTGGGGGGGGGTTAGGGGTGGTTGGGGTCAAAGCTTCCCAGGAACATTTCTACCCAGACTAGAAAAAAAGTTAGAAAAAAGGAGAAGCATCTTCTAAATGACCACCGAGTGGTACATTTTCTAAAGCAGAACACCAGCGACTTTTGAATTCTTAAGTAGTTACTGACTTCAAAAATGATAATTGGTTTTCTACGCAATGCCAACCACGGTCACTCATTCTCAGTATTAGATCTTGCAATTGTAGTCAGTCAGTTACTTACTTTATTTAGCTCATAAGAGTGACTGTCTTTTTAAGGTTTCTAAATTGTTAGCAAGTTAATATATATAAAAACATGAACATAAATACCACCTCCCACCCCCGAACACCATAAAATCTTCCTTTGTACAGTGGCCATCAAACTTTGGCTAAAATCCTAACTTACAGTCAACATACTAATAAGTCCGATTGAAGACATGAAGTAGTATGGATGTTCTTTGACTGTATTTTGCTCTCTTTTGCATATAAAACCCCCCAACTCTACTGACAAAAACTGCTTCTCATTCACAGAGATGGCCAAAGGCATAGTCATCCTAGGCAGCTGCTTGTAGCACATTATTTAATGCCAGTGAAGCAATTTGCAACCTGCCTTTGATCAATGACTAGTCAATTATGTTGTGGTTGTGTGCAGTATTGGCATATTGAGCAACTTTGTCAGGGATACCAGGTACAGCTCTAAAAGCAGGGGCCTAAACTTGACCATTAACATTGTGCACTTCCACTTACTCCATGCTCACAGAATTTTGTCTCAGTTTATGGCCAACTCACTGGGTTCAGTATTTCTGCTTTTCTTAATTGCCATCTGGACACTGGTACCCAAATATGTATTTAGTAGTAGCATTGAATGGGGTATTCCGGTTGCTCAAATGTAGACTTGGCTTCCTAAAGTGTAGACCAGGTAGTAATATATTTTGAGATGGTTCTTGATCTCAATGAAAGTATGAAAAGTATGCAGCCAATACCCCTTATTGTCTTTGATGTGTTAGAAGGTGAGTTCTAGCATGTTGTCAAATATGTTAGACTAGACTGTGAAAGCATTGACCCTAGCACTTGAATGCTTGTGGAGCATAAATTGTCTAAGTCAGCCTTCCCTAAATGCCTCCAGATATATTGGACAGCAAGATCACATAGCTCTTAACCTACTTTTGGGGGAATTAAGGGATTTGTAGCCCAGAAATCTTACTAATGCTGCGTTGGGCAAGCAAGGCTGACTTAAGCAAATGTAGATCTTGTTATTTGATGTCCATGTGGCACTTTGATTCTCAAGTAGTGACTGTGGCTTAGTGTATATTTTGTGCAGCCCTGGATTGGTCCATCAATTTAAGAACTGTTGAAAGGGCCACACTACGTGAGAAAGCAGGAATAAGTATAGTGAAAAACACGCCGTGACAAATACTTTGCTGAAATTTGCATAAACACTTAGTCCAGAAAGTCTGCTTAATGTTTGGGAATTGCTGGTAAAGCCTAAATTTCAACTCAAGAGCTAGCCAGCATTGTCTGACGATGACCACAGATTTGGGGCCTAATTCCATTGTGTACAAAGTAACAAGATTGATTTTTATCCCCCTTAGGACTTTATTTTTTGTAGCTGCCTTGCATGTTACTATGATATTAAGAACATCTTCTTAGAGTAGCTCATGTCATGTTTGTAGGTAACACAAACTGCAGAATTAGATTTTGCATACGGGCAAAATGAACTGAGAACAGGAAAGTAGAGACAATGACTTACTAATGCAATTTTATCCACTTTTTATACTTCAATGCCTGAAGACAGAGAATGCCACAGTACGCTTGTCCACTTGTTATGTTATCATTGTGAACAGTGTTGGCTCATCTAATCCATGTTATCATGATGATGATCTATTTTGTTCTTCTATTGCCCTATAAGTTATGTATCACTCTTTGCTTACAGGCTAAGGAGCTAAGTCATTGACAGATGAGTGATTTGTCCATTGGCATCTCTGTTAAAGTTGTTTCTCCCCCCCCCCCCAAAAAAAACACACAATAATGCTTCGAGCTATGATGGGAATGTCAGCTGATGGTGGTCAGAGTCAACCTACAGAAGCTCAACCCTGCCCATTATTTCTATGCAAATGGCAGACTAGAAGATAGTAATCACCTATGTATGCTCTACTGATTATTTTCTGCATCCTTAACAACACGGGCAACTTTTTTCTTTCTGCGTCATAATTGCTTTTAATCTCAGGCAGAAAACTATCATTTGCATGATGTTACATTGCTAAGCAATACCAAAACACAGAAGGCCCAATTCACAACTGCCACTGTGCCACCGTCGCAAACCACTTGTGAAACATGTTAAACTCACTTTTCAGGTGGCACGAAGGATGGTAACCGAAGGCAACCATCTCAATGGAAGTGCCATATTGCTTTGGCTCACCCAATGTAACATGCTTGATGACTTCCTATGGGACCAGCTTCCTTGCAACTTATAAAACTAATGAAGATACGCAATGGGGATAATCCAACAGCCCAACAATACTAGAGTTCTGCACAAAGTTAAAAGAAACTTGTTTTGTGCAGCTTCCATCTCACAACATTTATAGCACGGAGCAGGGTGAATTATGTTCTTCGTAGTTCTTGTGGGCATTTAAATCTCAATGCCAGGTGTGTATCCCTTTTCCTAATTAGGTTCAAACCAATCATCTTGTATGAAAGGAAGTACAAGAATTAGCTTGGAAAAGTGATTCCTAACTTTGACTCCTGCTCCTATCATTTCAAACTCAGTGCTGGACAAAATTCCTCCCAAACGTACAAGGGCAAAGGAGGCTGCAAAGATCAAACGATTCTTTTGAATCTTATATTCTAGTAATTGCAGTATTGGAAAGAAAAATGAGAGAACTTTGCCCAACGAATAAGTGGTGCTCCTGGAAAGATTGGGAAGTAAGAAAACAGTCTTGACAGAACTCTTCCAAAGAATAGCTGCAGGATATTATACTATATTGTACTGATATGTTAGGTAAATCTCCCCTCCCCAAATAATTTATTTTTAAACTAGAAGCCTTGCCCTAGATTAAGAATGTTTTAACGTAAGCTTATGAAAAACATTGGAGATGGTTTCACAATTAGAAACGTGTAGGTTTGGTAAATATACTGTACTATTTGAAGATCCAGGTGGAAATAGGTGAGGAACAAGCTGTGTGTGCATACCCTCCTACTACATTTAAGACAATAGAGCAGTGATGGCTAACCTTTTTGTTGTCGCATACTATTTTGGGCCTAGTAGGCCTCCCTGCAGCCTCCTAGGACCAAAAACAAGCCATGCATCTCCTGCATGTGCCCTGCCCCCCGTGCATGCATGGCAGAGACCCGAAAATCAGCTGGGCAGAGGGAGGTGTGCGCATGCGCAGTGGAGCTGAGCTGGGGCGACGGCTCTTGTGCCTGCAAAGAGGGCTTTGCGTGCCATAGGTTCGCCGTCACAGCACTTAGGGGTGGGTTCCGGCAGCCACTTCTGCCGTTTTGCTCGCACACACTTTGTGCATGCGCACGCATGCTTGATGCTTGTGCGCGCTTTGCTGCAGATGCATGCACAGTACAATAAAAATTGTTCTGTGCATGCGCAGAACCAAAAAACAAGATAGCAGCGCCCATGACGCCGCCCGGAGAAGTGGTTTGGGGGCATAGCATTGCAGGCCTGGGCTGTTGCTGGTTCCAGTGACCCAGGTCCCCAAACCACTAACGGTTCGTCTGAACCGGTCCAAACCAGTAGGAACCCACCCCTGACATCAGTAGAGTAAAACAGTTGCCCTGAAAAGTTAACAGATGGCCTTTGACATGACTTGCTGGCAGATGGTTTAGGGAACAACGCAACGCTGGAAGCATAGCACACTTGCCATTCTTTCCACCAAACTCTTTTATCTTACCTCGAAACCAAGAACGCAATCTCATTTCCACTGTAATCCTTCTTTTAGGGACAAGTGTGGCAATGCGGTACTGCAGTACGTATCTCTGAGCTTCAAACAAGATGTGTCAGTTACAAAAAATTATGAGTTGTGTTTCCCTGTATCCACTATTTGTCTTTCCTGGAAATCATCAAACTTCATTCTGGCCGCCAAACAATCCCAGGAAAAGCAATCTTCCATCGATTGCCTAAAAGTTCTTCAAAGTAATTCATGAAGAAAATAAACAGGTACAAAAGTAGAGTGAAGCGATGACCTTAGAAAGAACTTTGGAGAGATAGCTATAAAGTCATACTTATCATCAATAAATCAGCCAGAAATGAACCCAAAGATATATTTTGGATTAAAGAACCCAAATCAGGTATTTTAGGGCCTGCGCTAATTGCATTTATGTCCCATGGACATATGGTAGACCTTCATGTAAAGGTTCTCCTGCCCATCCACCACCCCACCATTGTCATAGGGGTTTTGTGGTCACATAATATACATGGCTGTTTGAATTAGAAGAAAACGTTTGTATTATTTCCGTTACTGTGTAAAGGTGTGTGTAATATATTCATGGTAATAAATAACATGCTCCAGCATTACACTATGGTGTTCCTTCTGCATTTCTTTCTATAGCTTCACAACATCTACCAAAAGTCTGCAATGACTTTATAAAAATCAATCATCTAATGCTGGTGAATAAAGAAAACCCTAAAGCGATTGCAACACTGCAACTTTTATTTTATTTTTTTATGAAAGCTAACTGGGTTGAAAACTCACATGCTTGCTGTCTTTTTGAAAACATGATTAGCACGAGAGCCCTATGTATAAATCAAGATATATCATGAGCTGGCCTAAAGAGAAGTATTTAGTCTGCAGTGCCATCCCAGTACTCCTCTCGTTCCAATAATTCCTCACTGATCAGAAATGCTACGTATTTGCTTTCTAGTTGACTATAATGCAGATTACCAGTGGCAGATTGCAAATACAACTGAAAATCATTTTGAAATATGCTATGCAGCAGTTGCCAACAAGGGTGATGTGTATGCATTTCCTTTCTTCTTTCCTATAACACATTTTATGTTTGCTGCATTGCCTCAACGGTGCTCTATATTTTGCGGTGCGCTTACCATTGACGGCTGCTATTTTGGGATTTTGACATTGTGTTCCAAAGGACATGACATTGCATTGAGCTCAATAGAGGAAGTCCCTCTTTCCTACTGTGCTATTTTCCCAGGGGAGGTGTATACTTTCTTCTTTAGTTGAGGCAAAAGCAAATGGTAAGAAGGGCTAGACTCTGCCACCCATTCTCTCCCCGTCTTCCAATCTTTTCTTGAGTTGCTGCAGGAGGACTGCTTACTTTCTCCAGATAAATCTGTTGGAGATAGCATTTGAAATCAAGACAACGATAATCTGTCTTTCTCCACAAAAGACACTGGGGGGAGGGTGGCAGATGTGGGTTGCTGCCGGTTCGGCTAAACCGGTAGTGGAATTCAGGCCTGGGTCGTAGAACCGGCAGCAATCCAGGTCTGCCAATCCCCATGAACCGGTTCCCTCGCTGCTGCTTGGCTGCCGCCATTTTGGGTTTTAGTGACTGCATGTGCACAGTTCACTGTCAATTGGTCTGCGCATACGCGAAGAACAATTGACATTGAACAGCGCACCCAAGCGAACCGGCAGTAATGCCCGCAGCCCACCCCTGGAGGGTGGGGTAGGAATAGAAAAATGAGATCGAGGGCACATCCCATGCTGCGAAATGTATGTTAATTAAATGGTTGAAAAAATGATATTAAGGCCACAGCTGTCTTCAGCAGGAGAGCTATTTAGAAATTGAAAACAAAAGGGCAAAATTCAGAAGTTGGAACAGCAATTACACACAATTTATTTGTTTAAACAGAAACATTTATTAGAACAGGCAAGACAAAATTAACATTATTTAAATTTCAAGGAACAAACTAATGCTGTTTTACGTATTTACAAATTGATCTCTCAAGTAAAAAAAAAAAACCTCACTCTCCAAAGGGAGACATTTACAGCATTCCTCAACAGAGGTTTGTTATTGAAGCAGAGGCCTTGCTCTAATTGAAGTTTCACATATAAAGTAAAAAACAAAGCTTTGTATTTGAAGGAAGGAAGGGAGAAGCCAAAATCCAAACAAACCCAGAAGCTCCAGTGAAGAGGCAGAAGCATCCGACAGGACCAAGGTTTAAGGAACTGTATCTTGAACCCATTATATTTTCTGAGAAAATCATTAGAAAAATAGAAGAAAAACCTATATACATTTTACTCAGTAAAAATATGAACAAATTATTTCATGGCTTCTTGATTATCAAAAGGTGGGTATTCCCAAAGAAACCATCATATTCTCCCAACAGATTGTAACATACAACTCCAAAGAGTGCCACACTGATTCTTTGTACTCGCCGGGAGCAGAAGTACATTGAAAGGCACAACAGAAATGAGAGGAACCCAGTCATTTCATCACTCACCACCCTTCCAGCGTTTGCAAAACAAAGCATGAGTGTGATCTGGTTAAGATCCCTCACCATCTAGAAAACTTAATAAACTTGGTAGGATTTTTCTTAGGATAGATGCCAAGAAGAATGAGAAAATATACCCTGAGGAATTCTAGGTTTGAATGTTGTTGTTGATTTTAACACAAAAAACCAGACACAGTTTTCATAAGGTTTGGCCTCTGCTTCAGAAATAAGGAGCATTACAGGATGTAATTATGCCTTATCATGAGTCTCTGTAACAATCAGAATTGTGTGAAACATTTGGAAGAGGTGATTTACATTACTATTGCAGAGAGAGGGAGGGGGGAGGGAGGCAGGGGTGGGTTCCTGAACCAGTTAGTACTGGTTCGCTGCACACACACTGGCCACGCATTGCTTGCGCATGCGACTAAAAACTGCTCTGCGCATGCACAGAATCATGCCGGCAACAGCAGAAGACACCGGAGAAATGCTGCTGGTTCTGCAACCTAGGCCTGAATTCTGCTACAGTTCGCCCGAACTGGCAGCAACCCACCTGGAGGGAGGGAGGGAGGGAGGGAGGGAGGGAGGGAGGGAGGAGAGGAGAGGAGCTCTTCAAGGCTACCAGCTGGTTATCTGTACATGGATATACATTCACAGCTTTCAGATGGTCCTTCTGTGTCATCTCTACACAAATGCAGATGAGCAGAGACATCTTTCAAAACACTCACACAAGCCTTACGAAGGCTATGGCTGTGTTAATACTTTAAAAGAAAGGTTGCCTGCAAATCACCTCCCTCAAATGCCTTGCACAAACGTATTACCCAATATTAACCAGTTTCGCAATGAGGAACGATCTACTATGAACTTATTATCAGAGAGTTAAAACATGCTTTCCCAAGCTGGTGCCCACTGGCCGTATTGTTTTAGTCCAATCCATATAAAGGGCAGCAGACCGTGGAACACTGCAATAAGAAGTTGGCAGGGAGGGGGGGGGGAAACCTACTCATTATATTTCCATGTTAAGTTTTTCTAAAGCTCTCACACTTCCTTCAATATCACAAGAAGGCACCAATGATATAATTTCAGTAGTGTATAAAATTTAAATGTGTAGCACTATCCTATGTACAATTTCTCAGAAGCAAAGTTTACTCTTTTCAATAGTGCATTGAACATTCTTTCTTAAGAGGGCGTTTTTAGGACCGTAAGTCTCAACCAAGTAAAATGTTCTAATTACAGTGAAGATAAACATCAATGGAACTTTACCGTATTCCCTTCCTCTCTGGGGGAAAAATAAACCCTCTATAACATGCATATTTAACCCTACAACAGTCCAAGCTGCATGCATGAATTTGGAATTCAAACTTAGAATTCAAATTTAGAACCCCCAACATAGTATCTGTACAACACATGTCTGAATTTTGGTAAATGCAGAAGAGGTCCTTCACATAGGTTGAAAACTCGCTTTGTACAACTTAAGTAAGATTGTTTCATTTTGTTACCCTGTAAATACACCACGTAGTAAAATAAGAGATACATACTGAAAGGCAACAGATTGCAATCAGCAATTATTTGAGACAGCATCATATATATAAAGCACTTTGACCTTGCCAAATATGGCATTCATCCAGGAAAGCAGGCTTCAGTACACACATCCCTTATTGGAAATCTAGCACATGTGGGTGATAGAGAACAAACAGTTCCTTCCACAACCAATTGCTCATGTTGTGCAGGCTCTGTATGTGTGTGTGTGCAGATATGTGTGAATGTATCAGAAAGTGACAAAAGGTGAGGATGAGCTGTTTAACAGGAAAGTCAGTCACATACATAATCTTTTCTCTCCTCTACTCCCAATAAAATAATGGGCTTACAAAGTTTCACATACACATTCAAGCTGTGGCATATAAAGGATGTTTAACCAGCCTGCAGTACTGTTAAAACAATGAAGGTAATATGGAAACTGGTCCTACCAAAGTGAGTGATAATACAAATTCTGTTAATGCTTATATCTGAACTTGGCTTCTGCTTAAGCACCCTTGAAAGCATATTGATTCTACATTTAAGGAAAGCCACTTATAGTCTGCTTCCTCCTGTTGATAATTATCCATTCACAAACTGGTAAAAACATATTTAATAAAGTATTTCTTTTTTTAAAAAAATGGCTTAATAAAAGGAATTAAATATCCTCACCTTATCAGACTATTCTACAATCCAGTGTTTGTACACAATTCCATTAAGTACACGAGGATTAATAGAATTGATGAACATAAAAATAGAAACCTGAAAATTGTTGTTGCAAGTTTTTACTGACTCGGTTTAAAGTTTTACTACTTGCTGAACACTGGTGAGACATCTCTTATTTATCAACGCACTGAGTAAAAGTAGATATGGAGATGAAAAGGTGACAATAAAACATGAAAGGCAGAAATAATGTACAAAATATACAAATTTAAATAAAATATTTTGAAGACAATTGTAACATTTAACAATTAAAAATATTAACAAAATAGATTGCATTTTTGTTCACAATAACTTGCAAATCCACGGAAATAGTATATTTATACAAACAGCATTGTAAGAGAATAGCCATGCGAGTCTATAGCAGCAGGGGGGGAAAGTCTGGCAGCACTTTTTCTAACACATTTGAAAGCTTCTACCTTTTCATAAAATTGGTTAATTGAAAAAGGTGCTACCAGATTACTGATAACTGCCATTGGTTTTGGAAGGAACTGATGAGCAATTTGTTGCTCTTGAAAAGCTGGAGTTGTAACTGGAATTAATTTGGAGATTAATGTGCATAAATCTGACTCAGTAAAACTGATTTTTATGATAATGGTTTGATCAGGTAGAAATCGTCAATGTTGTTTTATGTTGTATGTGTTTCTTCCCCCCACCCCACCCCATGCATTAAGGAAGCAACACTTATTCCCAATTAGATCTCCTCCAGGTATGGAGAATTAAAAACTTCAGACTACTATGCCAGTTTTGAAACACGTAGTTCAAGTACATTTGAAGGGTATCTGGTTATTGAAAATCACTTTTTTTTTTTTTACTTCTGCACACAGTTTGCAAATTTGGCTTTAGGCTAATAAAAGCCTATGAAGATTTTAAAACAGGAAATTCCTGAAAGTAGTAGTGACTTCCATAGATTCAAAACCACAATTATTGATAAGCCCTTCCTTTAAGAAGTTTTCCCTTAAGAGAAACTGTACATTTTCTTTGAGGGAGCTGTATGTTTTGAGAAACACTATGGAACAGGATTTTATACAAAGCATCGAGCAGCTATACAAAATAATCCTAATATTAAAATAATAAGTTACTCATATATTTACAAAGATGAGCTCAAATAAATGGCAGTCTTATTCTTCACTCTAGCAAACTTACAGCAGCAGCATTTAGGTTTTCTCCATTAGACCTCAAGCTTTTGCATATTTCTCCATTGAGATTTCAGAACCAGGAGCAAGGGGGCTCCCTGTTTGGGGCACTTTATATTTACTGGTCCAGGGTTGTTCCTTGCTCCCTGTCTTAGTCTCTGAATACCACCATGAACTATAAACATCTCCATAGAGACAAAAGCAGCTAGACATAATGAGAATATCCCACAAGAAGTTCTTGGCAAGTCTTTCTCCCAGAAAACTTTTTTCCCCAGGCCTAACATCTCCTGTTGTTGAATCTCAAGTGAGAAGAAAAGCAAAACTCATTCAAGTCTTGAATATGTATCAACCTTACTCAGAACGATGTCTCGCATCCTGGTGTCATTTGGATGTAGCTGACTTCAGCTCCCCAAATTCCCTACACTATGGGAATTATGACAGTTGAAGGTGAGACTTGAGCGCCGTTATCCCAGGAGACTGCTCTCGTTAATCCGTGATTTTTTTTCCACTAGTGATGTATGTGTGAAAAACCTTTTTAAAGATTCCTTCACGTGTGACAGAATTTCCTTCCAAAATCATTTCCTTAAATGCCACATCAGAAAAGGAAAAGCTTTTTACTGGATGCATGTATCTATCATACATGTATCTATCATACACGAAACATGATATCCAGTGTTTTAAGGCTTTTTCTAATACTATTTTCCCTAGTACAGGTAGCCTTAACTTGCAACCATTCATTTAATGACTGTTCAAATTCAGGGCACTGAAGAAAAGTAATTTATGACTTGTCCTCGAGTTTACAACTGTTGCCCAGTCATGTTCTGATGATTTGAGCGTTTGAAGACAGTTGCAGCGTTCTGTGGTCACATGGTCACAATTTCCAACCTTCCCAACCAGCTTCCGACAAGTGAAGTCAATAGGGGCAGATGGATTTTCTTATGACTGCATAATTCATTTAACAACCAGGTAAAAATGGTCATGAAATCTTGATCCAGTCACATGCTGACTTTTTAAATGATCGCATCTGTTGGTGGCTGAAATTCTAGTCCCAATTGTGGTCATTAACTCAAGGTCTACCAATAAGTTTAAAAAAGAATTGGACTAAACACTGCAATTCAACCACACTAAATTATATTGTACAGATTTACTGTCCTTTGGAAATGCAATTGCCAAATTGAGAATCACATTCTTCAGGCTGCTTTCAGTTTTATCAACTGCCCACACACAGTATGGATTTATCTACTTAAGAAGAACAAAAGGGGGGAAAAATAAGTCACTTCCAAAAATTACTTAGGGACCCTTCTCAAATTAAATTTTAATGACTAAATAATTTGACTTTTATAGAAAATTTGATAGCATCTTTCTAGGCCATTTTCAAAGACAGTGATGCATTAAGGCAGGCATGTTCAACCTGTGGCCTGCAGCCTGCATGTTGCCCTGGACAGCTAGGAATGCGACAAGATCACAAGATCATAAACTTTTAATATTTGTATATACTAACTATATAATATATTTGATATGCAGCCCAAGGCAAATCATCTTCACTCATTACGGCCCTGGCAAGTCAAAAGGTTGGATGTCCATGTAATAGGGTGTCATTTAATAATAAGTAAAAGCTTGGAATCAGCATGGATGATATGAAATGTGACCATGCAGAAGACAAAAGGACTTTTGTCATGTATGAAACAATCCACATAGGTTGATTCAGCTAAGAATGAAGAGTTTGAAACAAGCTCCATCTCACTCCTCACAGACTCTAAAACAAGGATTCATATGACCTGATGGGGATTCCATCCAGAAGAACCCAAAAACAAAGTTCTAGGTATTTTCAAGTCACATATAAATTTTCATCTGAAAGGAACATTTTCTAGCCAGCCTTGAGGGCTTCCCAAATCACCTTGAGCAGCCTGGCCAATTTACTTGAGGAAGGCCTGGCCGGTTCAAACTAAATTGTGCATTTCTCAATTGTTCAACGCTGAAGCCCTTTAAAAAGAACACCCTCATCATTGTAATTGTAGCCTTCACAGACTTTTGTGATGGCAAAAGGAAGTTGCTGAAGTATCAAATACAATAAACTGCCTTATTATTGGTCCAGTTGGGTCAACACTGTCCGCAGAAGCTCCTTTCTAACCTTCCGGACAGGTAGATGTAACCACTAAAACGCTCAGCAATCACCATGGTGGTGGGAAAAGCTCAAGTCAAAACCTCGACTCAAACACTAGGGTGCAACCTGGACAAAACATAGGGAGCGCCATAAATAAATACCCCCCCTTCTAAATTTCCTCACACAAAATAAGCATAGTCTCTCTACAAAATTAGTTCCCTTTCTTCTAAGTGCTATTCTTTTCCACATAGCTTGGCCAAATACAACACATCAAGGGGCTAGACATAAACACCACGAACAAGTAATAATAAATTCAAGCCTCTGAGGTTTAACAGTGTAAAAGAAAAAAGTACAAGTATCATCTACACTATTTACTAGAATATCAAAACAGCAAGCATCAATATTATTTGACCGGTGTACAGACTTTTAACCCTCCCTTTGGAAAAACCACATTATTAGAAGGAGGTGATTCTCCCTCTGCATAGATGCTTTTATGATTTCCCCTGTCCCATCCGGGGCGAACAGAGGAAAGAACACAGTTTGGATTTTAAATCTTGATGGCCTATTTGAAAATATCAGCCCTAACAGGATAAGGTGAGAACCTTATATTCTACAGTCCCAAATATCCCCCAGGGAAAACCTAATGTTGGCTCCTAGTCTGTATCAGAAAAGCTGCGTTTGTCACACCTCCCCTTCAATAAAATATTAATTTTAAATATATTATTTCAAACATAACAGTAAAGACAATGCTGGAGTTTGACCCATGAACCCTGTGTTCAATTTCATCTTTGAGGGGTCCTTGGTGCTCTCTGAGCTTGCTTGTTCCCTTGCGGGAGTTTCATTACACAAACTAAGTAACATAGACTAGACCAGCATTGGTGATGTTACCTAGTTTGGGTAAGGAAAGAAAAGAAAACAAGCAAGCTCAGAGAGCACCAAGGACCCCTCGTGTCAACCCTGAGCTACAAATATTCTCCTTTATTAATTCCATCTTTATGACAGGAAACTGTTGTCTTTTCTCAGCCACAGGGCGTATCAGTGATTTAACCGCACAATATTATGTTAAAATACAAGCATGGCGAAGGCTGCCTTTGACCGGGACTGTCTGAGCTGAAATGTGAATAACATCCCAAGCGAGCAATTGTCCTTGATTTGGCAGAGCTGCATACTTGAAAGTCATACTTTCTACACAGCAGTTCTATCATAAGCAACAGACTCTGCTTCATGGCTACACAGCTGCGTGAAGCAGAGGAGAGGAATTCAGCTAGCAGGTTGTACAGAAGCCTCCGAGGGCTGCAGGAAGCCTGGTTTGTCCACCTTTTGCTGTAACATTGGATGCTCAAACTCAGGCATCACCCCTCTTTAAATATATAAAGTTTAACACAATGTTTAAATAGCACCACTCCTTTTTTTTTTCCATTCCAGTCTTGGGAAGTGGGTAGAGTTTATAAACATGTAAGAGTGTTTATGTATGGTTTGGTTTGGGTTTGCTTACGTTTAGTTCTGGTGATTTTGGAGAAATGTTATAAAGTGTGCTCCAATCCAGTAGCCAGGAGTTAATTCGCAATCTTATTCCCACAGTAACGTTGGAAGTAAATTGGGACCCTGAAAGGCAATTTCTATTCAAAGGGTAAAGAAGAGAAATAGCTGTCAGCACGAAGTAACAGTGTTGTTGAGAGAGCATTAGAGTCTAGGTATTTGTCTTCCTTGTGATCCCTCCCAGCTGCATCCCCATTTTAAAGGGGACATGAGAGCCCGCCTGATATTCTACCAAAAAAAAAAAAGGTCTTTCAGAATTTGGGAGAGAAAAGTATCCTGCTGTGCAGTAATAGTGATCTCAATAACCACCCGAGCAAGAAGGCCGTCATTTACAAGTATCCATATTGTTATCCGTACTTCTTTCTTGATCCGTTGGTGCTGAATAAGATGCCTCTACACTGTGCCATATGCCATAACCAAAATATATCGCCAGGCCTGAAGAAAAGAGGAAAGTGGAGTAGCATTAGGTAACATGTGAGGCAGCACACAAGATGTATCAGTTTAGGAATCTCTAGCTATAAGGAATAGAATACAAAATGAGATGATGCTCTTGTGCAGGAATACCAAACTCAGGGTGCTTAGATCTGGAAATAGCAAAGGACCAGCCTGCGGTGCCTCTCCTAGCAAAAATATGGTGTGGGGGGCCCACAAAAGGCCCTCTGCGCCCTGTTCTCGGCCTGGACAGTCTCCTGCAGCACCCTGCTGGCCAAAGCAGGGGGCAGGGGGGCTGGGCACAGTCCCCGTGCACCCCGTTTTGCCGGCAGGGTGCTGCAGAAGGCCTCCGTCCTGTCTGCCATCCGTCCCATCTCTCCACCCCCGCTGGCCCACACAGGACAACTACAATGCTGATCCGGTCCTCAAAGAAATCCAGTTTGACACCCCTGGTCTTGTGGAACATCCAAGGACTTGAGTATATACTTCTAAAGTACAGGGCAGTATGGTCGAGGGGGGCTGGTGAGTTTTTCTAGTGACTAGTCTATCTCTGAATTGAGAAACAAGTCAGAGATATTTTGCAGAGGGCTTTCTACCAAAAAATAGGGAACTGTATTTTGATTCTGCATAGATCAGATCTTGCCATGTTTCTCACTTGCTTTCAATACTTACAAGCTTAATTGCCATAACATACCTTGCATGGGCCTATTCCTGGAGATGATTTAAAAGATTTAATCAAAGTAATTAAAGCCTACTCCCAAGTCCTAATGCGTGTGAATCTGTGTTTGTTTTGTTTTAGACAAAACCTACAACATAGTCAATGGTTTCATACCAGCTGCTTGGGTTGACATGCTTATTAAAATGTTTGATTTTAATCTTTTTTTAATGCCTGAGACTCTCATACCATATTAAAGATAACTCAGTTGTAGCTTTAAGGCTTCTGACCACAAGAGTAAAGAATCTGAATTCCACTTCAACCTTCAAAACGGTCTTGTATTCACTAATCTGCCTATAGGAATGAGAATGCCATCATATCACACGGTTGAAATTTACCTATGACCATCCAGATGGCAAATCGTATCCAGGTGCCCCAATCCAGCTGCATCATGAGATAAACATTCACAAAGATGCTCAGAATTGGAAGGACAGGGAGAAAAGGGACCTACAAAACAAAGGCAAAATTGTGGGTTACATTTAGGAATATGGGATATGCCAGTTCACATATCTATCTTCTCCTGAGATCAATAATTTGATTCTATTTGTAAGGAATTGTTTTCTCACGTAAGTATTAGCAAGCATATAATATTGTGAATGTACACAAGGCAGCAAATTCCTGCAGGTTACTCTAAGCAGAGCTCTAATTGGATAAGTCAATAAGATGCTGCAAGAATTCTCTGGAGCAAGAAACTATTGACAATACGTTTTAAAATATGTCATGCTTACTGGCTTTCATCTAGGTTAGGGATGTCAAAGTTGCATCGTCACGGTGTCATCGCATGATGTATCGTGACTTTTCCCCCCTTCGCTAAACCAGGCGTGGGTATGGCCAGCCTGCAGGCCGCAAGTTTGACCACCCTGATCTAGGTGTTTTAAATTATAGTCAGATAAACATTGGAGATGCAATTATCCAAATGTAGATTTGTCCATACACACAAGTTTTAGACACATATTTTTTTAAAAAATTAAATCCTTTCTATTCTACACAGTATGATCACATTTCAGAGATGGTGCTTTAGGGATATTCTTGATAGTGGTTCAATGTGGCAAAACAAGGAGGTACCTAGACAAATTGTATGGAAACAACAGAAACTTTCCTTTATTATCATACAATGACGTGAGTAAGGATCTTCCTCGGTAGATTTAGTATGAAAGCATATTTTGTTAGGATTGAAAATCTGTTATGGTAATATGACAAAGAGTTTCTGTGAGAAGGTTGACTTTAAAATTGTTAGTGAATGTTATCCTGTTTCATGTACATTTTCTGATATTTATGTGTAGTAATACCCTGTTTCCCTGAAAATAAGACCTCCCCAGATAATAAGCCCAATTGGGCTTTTGAGTGCATGCGCTAAAATAAGTCCTCCCTGAAAATATTGCAACACAGCAGCAGCCATGAGGTGACCATGCTTGCCACCTCCCACACCTCAAAAATAATAAGACTTCCCCAAAAATAAGGCCAAGCACTTATTTTGGGGTCAAAAGAAATAAGACCCTGTTTTATTTTTGGAGAAACAGAAGCTGGTCCTACCACATTCCTTTCAATGTCTACTGTATTCACCACTGTGTGCCTACTTATACTCTTGTAATCCCTTGATCTCCAATGAATATAAATACAAACACTACTTCCTTTCTTGCTAATTATCCCAGGGTTGGAATAAGCATTTGAAAGGGTAGGGGGAGTGGGAGAAATGAAAGCACAGTCATGCTCATATGATTTCTCCCTTAGCAATCAGTTCCCTTAATGACAACTGTCAGTCCCAATTGTGGTCACTAAACGAGGGCTACCTTAACTTATATTTGCAACTCTCAATTTATTAGAATGAGTTGACACACAGAAACAGAACTATATAATGCCTATACTCCAACAAATGTTATAATACATAATTAAGGTTTGCATATCATGTAGGCATGCTGAATACAAACCCCCATTTTTATCATGAGTTTGTGCATACAATGTAGACATTTGGGGATACACACAATTTCTGCTATGCGAGGTGGGGAATGTGCACTCACGAGTTATTGCATAACTACAACCCAGCAAACCAAGTTCTCAGATTTTCATACTGAATGCTGAAAGTTGCAACATCTGAAAAGTCATCAACTGCTTACCCAACTTTAACAGTTGGCCTGCTTTCCTTCTTCTGTGTTATGTATGTACTGTATTTTTCGGACTATAAGACGCACCGATGTATAAGACGCACCAAGGTTTTGAAGAGCCAAATTTTTTAAAAAAAGTTTTTGCACTCTGCAAACCTCCCAAAAACGGGCCTGATTTTTTTTTTCAAAAAAAGGGCATGAATAGCCCTTAGGAGGCTTGTAGAGTGTTCCTGGGAGGGAGGGCAAAAATGAGGAAAAAACGACCCGTTTTTCACGAAAATGGGCCCATTTTGTGTCAAAAAAAGGACATTAGGAAGCTTATAGAGTGCTCCTGGGAGCTGGGGGGGGAGCAAAATTGAGCAAAAAATGACCCATTTTTTGCTCATTTCTGCCCTCCCCAGCCCCCAGAAACTCTCTGAAAACCTCCTACAAGCTATGCACGGTCATTTTGGTGGAGGGGCGAGGTTTCAGGAGGCAAAAAAATGCTGTATTAGTGTATAAGACGCACCCAGATTTTCAGCCTCTTTTTTGAGGGAAAAAGGTGCGTCTTATACTCCGAAAAATACGGTATATATTTACTCATTCACTTATACTCATTCACTGTTCTGTGAAAAGAATTAAGACTTCATTTCTAGAGGCCACCCTATAATGTAATCAGTTGGTTTATTGGGAAGATTTTGTTAGGAACACCAAAACAAAAACAGTATCCTTGCATGCCACCGATTATCTCCCAGTACATTCAAATAGAACAGACAAGAGGAGAAGTCTCCTTCCCACAAAAATAGCATCCAGAAAGCTGAAGGCCATGTCTGAAGGTCGCACGTTCAATCTGCGTGGGAAAGTGTCTTTTGCTATCTCCCCTCATTGCTGCTTTTCTGGCGAAAGCAGGCTGATCTCTACTAATCTCTCTTTCCAATCAGAAAGCCAGCAAGGGCTCCAGTTCTTCTTTTATGCATGCATGCTTTACACATCACTTGCCTTAAATGAGAGTTTGGTTTTGCTTTCAGGTTGCCTCCAAATGATGATCGTGAAAACAAAGCAGATGAGGAAGAGGAAAACAAGCATGCTAATGGCCCATATTGATCCACTGATCAGAACCTTCTTGGCAAGGACAGCCAAGCCACAGAAGCTGACAATAAGAAAACCTGAGAACAAGAAACATTAAGATGTTGGATGCATTGTTAAAACATGGTGGGTAGGAATATTAAAAAAAACAGCTGTAGTTAGCTAAATGAAGAATAATACGATCTGTGACATATGCAGATAGACCAGTGGTTCTCAACCTGTGGGTCGGAACCCTCTGGGGGTCGAACAACCTTTTCACAGGGGTCGCCTAAGACCACTGGAAAACACATATTCTCGATGGTCTTAGGAACCGAGACACCAATTTTATGGTTTGGGGTCACCACAACATGAGGAACTGTATTAAAGGGTCGCAGCATTGGGAAGGTTGAGAGCCACTGAGATAGACAGCCCAGGATCCATAGCTTCCAACATTCATTTCTCTGAGCCACTGTTTTGCTCATTGAATCCTGTAGAAGAGCAGTCCCCAACCTTTATGACTTAGCACCCAGGGGCCGGAGGGAGAGAACTGGCCCATGCAAGTGGTGGGCCAGCTCATGTGTATGTGTGCATGTGCCAGCCCGCCACTCGTGTGAGTTGGGATGCATGCGCGTTGCCCCACGGCTTGTGCAAGTTGATCTATCCCCATGATGACGAACCTATGGCACACGTGCCTGAAGTGGCACAGGGAGGCATGTTGCCTGGTGAGCGTGGCGTCATCCGTTGCTGTTCCGGGTTTCTGGCGTGCATGCACACACAACGATCAGCTGGCCTTTGTGCATGCAGCAGTGCCGAAAACCAGAAGGGCTGGTCTTCCATTTTCCGGCATGAGCGATGGCCAGCTGATCGGCCGTGCACATGCGCGGCAGTAACCGGAAGACTTGCTGCTCGGCACGCGTGGATGTGCCAGAAACCAAGTTCCTTTTCCGGCACGTGCATGCCTCCTGGCCAGCTCCTCTTCCTTGTGGCAGCCTAGACAAGCGTGTGTGCGTGCACAAAGCACACGCACTCACAAAGTGCTCCCCTTTTGGCACTCGGGTGCCGAATAGGTTCGCCATCACTGATCTGTGCACACAGGCGTGCACACTTGCACCGGCCAGAGGCTCACTAGTTGAATTCTGTTCACTTGGGGGCTCCTGCAGTATAAAAAGGTCCTGCAGCAACAGGTAATTCTTGCTTGACAACCATTTGTTCAGCAGCCCTTTGAAGTTATGAGGGCACCGAACAAACGGTAGTTATGGCTGCTTCTCAAAATTACAGCTTTTGCAACACCCCCACAGTCACATGATCAAAATCTGGATGCTTGGCAGCCCTCTCTCATTTACAATCACAGGCTGGGTTTCAACTCCTCTCGCCCACCTATCTCCCCCCCCCTCCCAACGTCTGCCCCTTTGGCTGACCAACCCTCTGCCACCTACCCCTGCCACCTCCTCCCTAGCCTTTGCCTTCTTTCTCCCACTGCTGACAAGGCAGGTAGGGGGAGTTGGAGGCAGATACAGCAGGGCAGGAGAAGCATGAGATTCTTACTCAGGGATAGCGTGGCCCTGGCTTAACAGCCACCACCGGGACTACTACTGGAATTGCCATCACTAAGTAGTAGAAGTCATATGTTTCACCTAACAGCCATTTTACTTAGCAACGGAAATTCCAGTCCCAATTAGGATTGTTAAGTGGGGACTACCTGAAGGAGGATTGTTGTGTATTGTATGCTTCTTTAACGGGCTCCTTTCGACTTTTCACTTGCCAATTCTCTGCCTGTTTTTTACAGGGGTTTTCTCACCAGCATCTCTCAATGTCCACAATGGTTTTATTCTAAATTCAGCTAAATCAAAACACAAACTGCCAAGAGGACATTCTCAGTTTGTCAGCAAACTCACTAACCAATTTTTCAGAGAGGCAACTCAACAGTCAGAGCTACAATGATGGAGAATAATACCAGTTTTTGGAACCAGCCGCTTACCTATGACACAAGTAGAGACATTCACTATGAACCCAGAAAGTTTGGAAGGAACTGTATTTTGGGGGAGGAGGATAACTTTTAAGGATAATTTCTCTCCCTCTTCCGGCAGAAACGCAGTTTGAGATTCACTTGTGCTCACAGACTCATTTGTGTATGTCTCCTCTGTAGTACTAGCCATCTGATAGGCCAAGTTAGGTTGCTCAGGTTGGTATCTATAGGAAAAACAAACAAACATAGCATACACATAGCAGTATAGTACTGGGAATCATAAACATGCCACTGGATTGTTTTATTTGAGTATTACAAGAACATATCAAGAGAGAGAAAAGTGGAATAAAATAGGGAGAATGTATCATTGTCAACTGAAACGACAAGTATTAGATTTTATTTCATGTGTTTCCATGAATCACATAAAATGAAATGCAAATTATAGAACTGCCAAGGCTACCTGTAGACAGAATGTTAATATTAAATGTGTTACGTTCTTCTTAAGAGCTTTATTGCTCTGGTAAATGCCCCACCAAATCTCAAAACTGTATTTCCAGGAATAAGGCTAAATCTGCCGTCTTCTTTAGCAAATCTGATTTTGGTATCTTGATCAAGGTGCTACTCAGGTATTATACACTACTATATTTGTCCTCGAGGAGAAAACGCTCTTGAAAAAAATGTGTTACGTTTTATTGCAATCTGCAGTTTGCACTTAAAAGTTCAACTATCAAGGGAACAGCGAAAATTGCAGAGAAAAAAATAGAGGCTCATTTTGTAAAAAAAAATTGGGGATCAACTGTTTGTTTATTTATTTTATCTGACATACATGTCAGGGAGATCTACACTTTATAGACTAGTTCTGACAGCCTAACTGCTAGTTTGTTCATTTTGCGTTTGCACACTTATTCACGGTGCAATCCCAGGGGGCAAACTAGCTTGCACCTTATCTTGACTAGTAGCATTTGGGTTGGTGACAAATTTTGGGCTCCTCAATCGATCTTGCCTCGTCTCCGGGCAGGTCCAGTGTTGTTTCCCTTTCTCCTTTTGCAGCTAGTCTTTCCCACCAGAATGGTACCCATTTATGTATCTACTTGCAATAGTGCTTTCGAATTGCTAGGTGGGCAAGGCAGGAGTTAGAGGCGAGTGACGGAAGCTCACTCTGTCCCGCAGTGATACAGAGCTCGAACCTGCAGAGTGCTGACCATTTTGGGTTGGCAGATCCAGCGTCCTTAAGCCATTGTACCCAGTGGTCATTTTCAATTTACCGTATTTTTAGGACTATAAGACGCACCAGAGTATAAAACACACCATGATTTTGAAGAGGTACATTTTTTTAAAAAAGGTTTTTGCACTCTGCAGGCCTCCCAAACCCTCTGCACACCTCTTTTTTTGCACACACACAAAAAAGGGCATGCAGAGGCTTTGGGAGGCTTGTAGAGTGCTCCTGAGGGCTGGGGGGCAGAAACGGCCCTTTTTTGCTTTTTCTGCCGTCCCCAGCCCTCAGGAACACTTTGCAAGCCTCCCAAACCCTCTGCATGTCCATTTTTGCAAATGGGGCGGGGTTTCAGTAGGCCAAAAATGCTGTATTCAGTGTATAAGACACATCCAGATTTTTATCCTCTTTTTTTGAGGGAAAAAGGTCCGTCTTATACTCCAAAAAATACGGTACTTTACTACCAGTTCACTCACACACATGCACAATGCTTCTGAGCATGCTCAGAAGTGTCAGGGGGAGTGGGCAGAGCCTCCCATCACTGTCACTACCGGTTCGCCCGATCCAGGGCGAACCGGCAAAAACCCACCTCTGATTGTACAACCACATCTCCTGGATCAATTGCAGTTTTAAACAGGTGAACACCATCAATTGCTGCTTGTCTGCTTAATTCTGCAGTTATTTTTATGTAGTGGTAGAGCAAGCTTTCTACGCTTAATATTGGGCTTTTCATCTTCATATAAACATGATGTCCTTTCTCATACTATACAACTGCTTCTCTAACTTAATAAATGAAGCGGCAATAAAGTCTTAACTCTTGAAAATGAAAGCTGAAGGGGAAAAACAGTATGGCTAAGTCTTATCTGAAGCAGTTTGCCAAAATAAACAAAGATAAAAGTCCAAACATCCATTCTGCATTTACATGGAAAGGGTAAGACGACCTGTTCCAAGGGCAGCAGAGCAGATGGGACACAAATCTCTCTGCACCAATAATGAAGCAGACGGGATCTTGGGAGTGCAGTCGAACGATGCTCCCGAAACTGATTTTCATTGTAGAGAATCATTTTCCCTGACTAGCATATCAGATTCTTCCCAATATTTCCTAGGATCTGCTGCTGTTACGCAAGAGTTCAGTAGGTAATAAAAACTAAAATTAAATACCTTTCGAGAAAGCAAATTTGGGCTATGCTTGAGGCCACTTTGTCAGCAATGCTATCATTTCTTACCTTAGTACCAAGACGCAGGCAGCCACCAAGGAGTAAGCTAGAAGTGTCCCAATAGACATCAGGTCTACAAGATCCTTGAGGTCTAAGAGAAAGGCCATGACAGCTAATGGCGGAAAGGGGGGGAGGGAGAGGGAGAGGCAGAGAGAGAGAAGACATGAATTAAGTGGCAGGATATGTTTTTATTTCATTTACAAGCCTGATGAATCATGACAATTTAATCCTTATCCATACTTCTGAGCCAACACGCTCTTCTGTTTCCCAGGAGAGGATGTAAAATTCGTGAGAAAGAAGCAAGAAAACCAGAGTTCAAAAAAAGGCAAACTGTATGTCAAGTTGTGTGTGACTGATACAATACCGTAAGAGTAGTAATATTATTTCTGAATGAGCAAGTCTTGCAACCTTAAAAATATTTGCATCTTAAAGTGCATTAGAATATGTAACATTAATTTTGTTCTGCTTTATAGATGCAAGGTGTTCTCCTTACGGAGTTATGAAATGCATGTGTTTACAATAAAGGTAAAGGTTCCCCTTGCACATATGTGCTAGTCATTCCCCACTCTAGGGGGCGGTGCTCATCTCTGTTCCAGCCAAACAGCCAGCGCTATCCGAAGACGTATCTGTGGTCATGTGGCTGGCATGACTAAATGCTGAAGGCGCACGGAACGCTGTTACCTTCCCACCAAAGTGGTTCCTATTTTTCTATTTGCATTTTTTACGTGCTTTCGAATTGCTAGGTTGGCAGAAGATGGGACAAGTAACAGGACCTCACTCCGTTACGCGGCGCTAGGGATTCGAACTGCTGACCTTTCTAATCAACATGCTTAGTGTCTTAGCCACTGAGCCACTAAGTCCCTTAGGTGTGTTTATAATATGCACACCCATATACATGGAGTGGTGGGGGACCTAGTAATTATTTGAGTCATTCTTAAGAAATCTTTCATACCTGCAACAGCTCCTGAGGTTATTGTAGCTAACATTGGGGTTTTTGTCCTCTCATTGATACGTGACAGAAATCTGAATAGTAATCCATCTTCTGCCATCGCATAAATAACCCGAGGCATTGGAAACATGGATCCAAGCAGGCTAGAAAAAGACAAGAGACATTAAATGTTGACTTATTTCTTGTGTACAAAAATAAAAATTGTTTAACATATGCCAACAACACGGTCACTAATGCAAATAATTCATTTTTTAAAGGAATAAGTGTCTTTCCCCCAAATTGGGAAAGTAATTATAACAGATAATGGGAAAGTTTTGCTCTTTTGCAGTAGTGAATCCTAGACCTTCACCATAATGAAAATGGGATTTAAAAAATCAGTCAGATACTTATATTTGCTGCAGAAGAAACTGAAAACTTCTGTTTCTTTTTGTATTTTCTCACTGCACTCTTTTCCTTGGTTCTCTTCCATACTAAGCAGTTGTTAAGTGAGTCATGCTTAATTTTACTGAAGTTGTTAAGCGGATCAGCATGGTCAGTAAGTGAATAACTATTGTTAAGTGAATCTAGCTTCCCCCTCCCATTAACTTTGCTTGTTGTAAGCCAGCTGGGAAAGTTGCAAATGATGATCACATGATGCAGGGATAATGCAATCATTATAAATACATGCCAGCTGCCAAGTGCCCCAATTTTGATCATGTGACCATGGGGACGCTGCAACAGTTATAAGTGTGAGGACTAGTTGTGGGTCACTTTTGTCAGCGCAGTTGTAACTTTGAATAATCACTAACATATGGTCACCAGTTGAGAACCCCCTATACATAAAAGTGGGCTTTAAAAAAAAATTATGTACTAGTTTTAACGATAAATCTTGAACAAGTAGCATTGCAGGCAACATCTTAAGGACATATGCATGGGGTTTTGTTTTGTTTTGTTTGTTTAGAACAGGGGTGTCCAAACTTGGGAACTTTAAGACTTGTGGACTTCAACTCCCAGAATTCCCCAGCCAGGGAATTCTGGGAGTTGAAGTCCACAAGTCTTAAAGTTCCCAAGTTTGGACACCCCTGGTTTAGAACCTTTTCTGGCCTATGAGTGAGAGCTAGGATTTGAATTCCTAAAAGTAGGTAGGACAGGATAAAGGGATAAGCGAGGCTGGATAAAAACTAAATCTGATTCCATTTCCTTTAAATAAATGATTATATTTATTTCTTCTTTTTTTTACATTAAAAATGACAAATTAGTGATAACTGATTGGAGGGCTCTGAAGGCCGTAACTAAAATTTCCTGGGAGCAGGTAGCCAAAGGATTTCACCTGAGAAGAGACACAACTAGTTTCTACCAAGCCCAATTACATTGTGATCATGGACCAAGTAACCCTATCAGTCACCACCCCGGTTCAGGGGTGAAATGGTACCAGTTTACCTGAACCGGTAGTAAAAAAATAAAAAAAATACTTTAAAAAAGTTTTTTTTAAAGGCACAGCTGATTGTCGCACAGCTGATCGTCGGAAGTTTAAAAAAACTTTTCTTAGCATATTTTTTTTTACTGCCGGTTCTCCCGAACCGGTAGTTTAAAAATGCTTTTAAAAAGTAAAAGAAAAGTTCTGACAATCAGCTCTTATGACAATCAGCTGTGCCGCGCAATTTATCCCCGCTAGAAAGCAGGAAATCCTGCTTTCTAGTGAATCTAAAGCGTGCGGCACAGCTGTTCCCCCCTCCTCGCTGTTCTACTTACCTTTGCAGACTCAGAAAAGGCTTCTTAGGGCCTGCGGCAGTGGTGGGTTCCTGCCGGATCGCACCGGATCACGCGCTCCCTTTCGGCGCTAAACCCGGAAGTACGGTCTTGCCCCACCCCTGGCGACGCAACGACGCTTGCCTGCGCTCCACCAGCTCGGCTGGGAACGGAGACGTTTCCTCAGCGGAGCGGAGCGCCTGAAAGGGACGCAGGCTCAGCCTGCCAGGCTGCCACCACTCCACTGAAGACACTGCTGAGCAGAGAAACGTCTCCGTTCCCAGCCGAGCTGGTGGAGCGCAGGCAAGCGTCGTCGCATCGCCAGGGGCGGGGCAAGACCGTACTTCCGGGTTTAGCGCCGAAAGGGAGTGCGCGATCCGGTGCGATCCGGCAGGAACCCACCACTGGCCTGCGGTGCACATGCGCATGAAGCAAACCAGTTGCAGACGTCAGAGCATTTCACCCCTGCCCCCAACTCATACGTGTGATTAAAAATTTCCAGAATTTCTAATCAGCATGGTTTCTGGAGACACTGACTAGGAACTCTGGAAACCTTAAGTTCTATGTATCAGCACCACATTGAAAGAGTTTGTCTCCAGTGACTGGTAGTGAACCCTCTCCCGCTTCTCCCAGAGTTTTAGACTTACTAGAGGTAGAATCAATGACCTCTCCTACAAGCTTTATCAGTGACCTTTAACTAATCCGGGGGAAAAAATTGTAAACTGTTACTGTCTAAATCAGGGGTCTCCAACCTTGGCAACTTTAAGACTTGTGGACTTCAATTCCCAGAGTTCCTCAGCCAGCTTTGCTGGCTGAGGAACTCTGGGACTTGAAGTCCACAAATCTTAAAGTTGCCAAGGTTGGAGACCCCTGGTCTAAATGACCCATCTTTCCAAATATACCAAACCTGAACTGTGGAGCATAGCAATAGCGCTTTGACTTATATACCGTTTCACAGTGCTTTCACAGCCCTTTCTAAGGTTTATAAAGTCAGCATATTGCCCCCAACAATCTGGCTCCTCATTTTGCTGACCTCGGAAGGATGGAAGGATGAGTCAATCTTGAACCGCTCAGAATCAAACTCCTAGTGTGAGCAGTGAGTTAGCCTGCAGTACTGCATGCTAATCACTCCGCCACCACAGCTCCCCAAAAATCTGTCAAGTTAAAAAAAGCCAACTCCTAAATCCGCCATGAACAGTTTTATTTTAAGATGAATACACTCGTCAGGGAGTACACTCTTACCGCACGTATGCAAAGGAAAAAGTTGTAGCCCTTACCTTGTAGAAAGAGCACATAGGGACCCAACAGCAACTGCATAGTTTGCTCCGTCCCATCCCACATACTGAAAAGCAACTGGCAGCGGGCTATTTTTATCGAGCAGATAGTAAGGCATCATGAGAGTAAGAGCAGCCGATACCCCAAAATATGCAACAAAGCAGATCAAAAGTGAGGCCACTATGCCTATTGGAATAGCTTTCTGGGGATTTTTTACTTCTTCACCTAAAAAAGGAGATATAACCCAAAGATTACAAAAGGCAGATTTAATTATTTTCTTTCATTGAAGAAACTGCATTTGACATGTTTTCCCCCAGTGAAAGCAAAAAATGAACTCTCTCACCAAATTAAAAGTTATCAGTGGCATATTAAATGTACTGTAAGAGCATGCATTTTATGAATTCTCTTTAAGTTATTAGGAATTATTTCTCTGAATTGCCTAAATGTTTTCAATAAGGAAAACCTACAACTATTTATGAAACATATAACATTTCATTACATTTGTACATCATGCTAAGAGGTAAAGTATTTGCCCAGGTAAATAACTTACAAGTTTGAGAATCAAGCTATACGGTTTGATTCAACATCTTAATTTGTAGTTTAAAATTATGCAATGCAATATAAAACTTCAGGATTCCTTCTATTGCTGTTGTCTAAATACTAAGAATATATTATTATAATTTCATTTCCTAGCTTAATTATAAGGTAATGAAACTAAGAGTAAGAAGTAATGATATCCAAAACCACATCCAAAACTGGCATAAAGAAGTGATCTACTGTTTACATTTTACAGTGTTGATTTATTTCGGAGTAGAAGTGTGCAGTGTCACACTGCATGGTATAATTAAACATTCAATCAAATACAGCTGAAAGTAATATTCTGATGCAAGTTCACGTTCCGGAAACACCTTCTACTGTTTATGTCTTAAAACACAGAATCCCTTCTCCAAGAATCTAATTAGATTCTAATCTGTATGTAAATATAATATATTTCATGCTGAAAAGAAGAAGCCCCATTCGTGCAGAGCTGCAGGAACTATTTTAAGAGATGAATCTGCAGCAGAATGGAAAAGATGGCTCAGAGTCTCCTAGTGAGGGGTACACAATGAAGGTCCAGCTAAGAATAGAAATTATGATTTTTAAAAAGTAGTTTGTTTATTTATTTTTTGTTACCTTACCTGTGGTGGCAATACAGTCGAATCCCACAAATGCATAAAAGCACGTAGCTGCCCCTGAAAGAACTCCAGAAAATCCATATGGCATAAACCCACCAACGCCATGCGGTAGATTCTGTGTGGAACTAGAAGAAGCAGCAAGAAATCACAAAGGATTCTGATTACCCAATTCCAAGAGCATCTTGCAACTATGAAAATCCAACAGGGCAAATTCACTTTACCAAGATATAGAATACAGCTGACTCATCAATACTAAATGGCTACAACATTGTTAATTTACGTGGGACAGCCTCCCTGGACTCATTCGCAGGGCCATTAAACAACTGCATGAATAAATGGACCTCTAGCTTTGAGCATATTAATATCAATCTGTAATAATCCAAGAATATATAAAAACACTCATCAAATTCAACAGGACCTATTTTTCTGCACTGTATGCACAGGATGAGTCATTTTTTTCTTCACTTTTAAAGTTCGGTTTCAAAGCTATTTTCAGGTTTTGGAACAAGTTGAATGATCATTTTTTTAAAAAATCAATCATTTTAATTAAATAACAATAAGAATACCTGTGTATGTGTCATTAGCTTCTGGGGAGGGGAGGTTCATCTTTGTAAATGAAAGAATATTCTAATCTTGTAATTGCTAACTGCATTTTCAGAGATACAGGCCTCTGTTTAGATGCAGAGTTATTTAGTTCAATTTAAAATTCATACCGAGGTTCACTAAAATCTTAACTGTCTTAGCTTGTGCTTTTAATCTGTATAAAATATACTAAGAAGTTTAGCCAGGCAATTCTTCTACGGCTGTGCCCAAAGAACAGTACAAACTTGCTGGTCCATTTGGTTCCAAGGTTTTATTATTTCTCTTTTTAAATTTCTTTTTACTGTTTCCAAGTAGAATCAAGGTTTTATTATATAAGAAGTCTAGCATTATATAAAGGGTCTTAGGTCCATGCAAATTGTTCTCTCCTGCAAAAATAACAAGGTCTTGAAGCACTTTCAAGATTAGGTTGATTAAAGGGGCAAAAATACTTGCTACCTTCTAGACATTATCTCCTTTTGGGAGTCAATCAACATATTCCAATTCTTAGGAACAAGAGGATAAGGCAAAGATGAAAATGGGCATGGCCAAAGAAGAAAGTAGGCATAACTAGAATGCATTTCTCAAGTTACGTGTACTTTTTTCTCCTAACTTGATTCCTCCCATTGCCTTTTTTCCTTAACAGGTCTTAAATCTGCCAATTATAATTTACTTGCTAAATATTGGCAACAGCCTAAGGACTGAGTATCTAAAAAGTCCAGGGAAAGAGGCAATTCCTCATGGCACAGATAATTATAGCTTTTCTCTTAGATCAACCACAAAAGGAGGCAGCCTTCCTGGCTGTCAAAATTTCAGTATATTAAACCAGGACTAACAAAAGGCCCTCTGTTTGGTGAAAAACTCTCACTGTGTTGCTTAGGAGGTAATAGGGGAGGAACTCAATGTTGCAAAGCAGCAGTGACATTTCAAATATTTCATTCTTCTTAGTACAGAAGCTTCTTTCTATGGCGGAGGTTTTTGCAAGATGAACAGAGCATGACTTTCCGTCTGCTGGTCACAAACTCTGCAAGATCTACATAACACGAAGTGAAAAAATGGGCATCCCCACACTGTAGTCTTTGATTTTATGTGTAATTTGAACATACACATGAAGTCTGTGAATAACCACAATTTTACTAATTCATTCTACAGCAGTATTAATTTTAGATGGAATGGTGAAAGTTGGGTACGGCTGTCCACTCAGGAGCAGCTGCTATTTCTTATCTGATTTGCAACAGAAGCACTACTCCTGTAAATAAAAGGATGCCTTCAGGTATACAATTACGTTCTATCTATAGCAACAGAATATAATTTTAAAAGTTCCCTTTGCACATATGAGTTAGTCATTCCTGACTCTAGGGGGCAGTGCTCATCTCCATTTCAAAGCCGAAGAGCCAGCGCTCTTCAAAGATGTCTCCATGGTCATGTGGTTGGCATGACTAAATGCCGAAGGTGCAGGGAATGCTGTTACCTTCCCACCAAATGTGGTTCCTATTTTTCTACTTGCATTTTTACCTGCTTTCGAACTGCTAGGTTGGCAGAAACTGGGACAAGCAGCAGGAGCTCACTCTGTTATGCGGCACTAGAGATTCGAACTGCCGAACTGTCAAACTTTCTGATAGACAAGCTCAGCGTCTTAGCCACTGAGCTACCATGTCCCACTTTTCTATCTATAGCAACAGAATATAGTGAAAGCTTATTGCAATTATCTGAGCTTTGAACCACTCATGATTCAAAGAGCCCCATATGAACAAACTATCAGCAGCCTGGTGCCAGCCATGAGACTGATTTTTGTTAATTGAACAATCTGTATATTATTGAGTTTCAGTCTCCATCAACCACCTGACGTGTTACAAACTGCCCACTTCTCTTATTTTCATACCCGATAGAGTCAGTGTGTGCTAAACAAAAGCCACGAATGCACATATTATTTCAGATATTTCTACAGTATATAAAAAATAAGAACCAACATACTTCTCTGGAAGTGAAAGATTTTCTGGGATCTGCCAGTTTTTTATCGAGCCTTTCACGAAACCTGACACCATCACAAAGCCCAAGACTAGGACGTTGATACAAGTGAACACTTTGTTAACCATGGCAGATTCTTTCACGCCAAAAGTCAGAAGTCCTAAAAAGAAATTACAGTAAATAACTGTATTATAGCTGTTTAATAAGCACCAAGAAGAAGAAAAAATATATTATTGGAAAGCAATGCTTCAACATTTCCCAATTTATTCTTGGAAAGGCTTTTGCCAACATATTTCTCAGCTGCTAGTTTCTTATATTTTTTTTTTGAAACAGAGGCAAGGAAAGGAAATTATTCAAAACTTTCATTCAGATTACACAGTAAGTGCCACAGATATGGCCCCTTTCTTGCGAATTTTATGTTTTAGATTATGCATATCCAAAATATTTTCATAACAACAAAGCTACTGTTTGGCTGTGTTGTGAATCTAGCCACGGACGAACTTTGTAATGAATTTCCAGTGCCAATTATTTCAGTCACTTGATTTAATATTTATAAAGTGCACCTTTTACATGATCAGAATACCAATACATGGTCCTGGTCCAAACTATCAGTCTATGAAATTGTATTCAGGGATATTTTTTAGGAAGCAAACATATTTTTTAAGAAGGTACCTAGACATGTTCTGGTCAGTCATGGAAATCTCCATTGCTAGCTTTTGTTGAGTGATGTCTCAAACAGGAATGAGACTCAACAAGCTTTCAGGTTGTTTTTACAAAGGAATGTAACAGATATGGGGAGAACGAACTAGGAAAAAAACCTTTCAGATCTGAAAGATTTGGCAACTGCAGAAATAAAACAGCACAACTTTCTCATTGGTTTTCAGGAAACAGAGCCTTATGCTACATGGCCAGAGTTGCCAAGCAACTGGAGCGTATCTTGCCTGACATCTGACGAGCACATAATCAGAAAATGTGTACTGAGCATTTATGTAGGAGCCTTTGAGGTAAACATCAAAAGTAAATCTGGATTTTAAATCTAATTCCCTTGAACGTTGTGAATAACATATACGTTTGCTTCTTAGGTCACAAGTGAAAAAAGGGGGAAGTTTCAAAGCCCATTAAAGGTAATCTTTAATCACAGTTTTTATTACAAGAAAAAAAGCACAGCTAGAATGTTTCAACAAATTTTTTCAGGTGCCAAACCGGTAGTAATGCCAGCAGGAACTCACCCATGTTCTGCATGCCGCATTTCAGGCCTTTTGGGGGCCTTTTATCCACCCTTTTCCAGCATTTTTTCTACCCATTTTTTAGGTTTTTTTGGTCCATTTTTGAGGCTTTTTTCAGCCCGTATTTGAGGGTTTTTTGGCCCGTTTTTGAGGGGGGTTTCGGCCTGTTTTTGAGGCATTTCTCATCCCGTTTTTGAGGGTTTTGGGGCCATTTTTGAGGCTTTTCGGTCCATTTTTGAGGCTTTTTCGGGCTGTTTTTGAGGCTTTTTCGGGCTGTTTTAGAGGCTTTTTACAGGTCATTTTTTCCAAAAAAAGGGCCAAAAAGCCTCAAAAACAACCCAAAAACAATCCAAAAAAGCCCCCAAAATGAGCCAAAAAAGGGTCTGAAAATGGACCAAAAAGGCTTGGAAAAGGCTGGAAAAAAGGCCCAAAAATGAGGCGTGCAGAGGCCAAAAAAATGGCCAGCGGGTGGGCGGGGCTTCGTCAATATTCAGTCGATAAGACGCACAGACGTTTTCATACCCTTTCGGGAGATAAAAAGGTGTGTCTTATAGTCGGAAAAATACAGTAAGTCTCTTCATTTTCTCTGCAAAATAAGATTTCAAAAGCGCCACAAAATGCTCATCCCAAATAATATTTATTTACTTCTCTCACCTGTTAAGATTATGATAATGACAACAGAAAAGACATCTGGGTATTTTGCTAGCACACCAGGAGCATTCATAGACATGTAGCGGGAAAAGAATTTCTCAATATGCTCTCCTATAAGCTTATCAAACGTTGCACTCCAAGCTCTGGCTACACTTGAGGTTCCTGCGTGACAATAAAAATAAAAGCTACCTCTTTATAACATTTTATCCATTAACATACACATGGCACTAGTTCATCTGGAGTGAACAAGGTTATGCAAAGCAAAAAAAAATGCCAAGGAATTTATAAAACATGTGAAAATACATATAGAAGAGGGGACCAGTTTGAAATTGGAATCTCATCATAAAGGGGTAGATATCCCAAACAGACGAATACAATTTTTGCCACATTTCATTTTTAAATTTTTTTTAATTCTGAAGGTGCTGTGTTTTGTTGTACAACCAAACCAACAAGCCATGATTTGGCTTCTGACATGCCCTTAATAGCACCAAGCAGAATTGCGCAACTGCTGTTGAAGAGTTTTGTTAACAAGTTCACTCAATCTTCTAGAGGTTTCAAAATCAGATTGAACAAGAATGGAAGACAATTCGACTATCTTCCTCTAAAATGTGTGTTGCTTGTTTCCTACTACTCCCCAGGCTCCTGGCTTGTGTCGTACGAATAGGAGTTATTCACTCAAATTCACAGAACTGTTGTATCCAAGAATTCAGAAGTGACTACGAGGGGGTTGTCCCCTGTTGGGCATTTTAGAGGCCAGTGGTTCTGCAGATGTTTGCAACTGAACATTTAAATCACAGAGCTATCACCAAAATCCATTTATCTACCTCAGAGTACAAAACTTGGCAAGTCATAATGCTCTTTCCAAAACAAGGTGATCAGTTCTGTATTACCCTATACTACCCATTTCTTTTTTTTACAAATATTTGGGTATCTATTTTTTTTTTTTTTTTAGTTTCTCCATTTTTACTGAATATCTGCCAATACAAATGCATCGACTACCTCTAGTTTTCACCATGTATGTATAACAGATTGAACGACCTTGATCTTTGATATATTACTGTTACTTATTATTATTTAAAAAATGTTTTGGCTCCCATCTCAGCCTGAGGTAACTGAACTCAATCTCAAACTTTGGTCAAATCCTCACAAAATCATTCAAATCCCATCATTTATTGTGTGGTGGGTAAAACTAAGAATTTTAGTCAAAATGAAAATAAGTTATTTCCTGATTTAAGGAAGAAAACAATGTGGTCCAGCAAGTTCAATTGCACTTTGAATAAAAAGCAAGAGTGGTAATTTACAAGCCAAGTCTAAAGGGACAATGGTAACTGGTAACAATTGGAGCGAAGATTTACTCTACATCTGAAGGGTACAAGACTGGGGAGGGAGTCTTTGTGTACTTATACCAGGGGTGTCCAAACTTGGCAAGTTTAAGACTTGTGGACTTCAACTCCCAGAATTCCCCAGCCAGAGCTGGCTGGGGAATTCTGGGAGTTGAAGTCCACAAGTCTTAAACTTGCCAAGTTTGGACACCCCTGACTTATACAGTGCAAAAGTCATGTTCTCTAAGCTGATACCCTTTGAAAGCATTAGACCTCAAGAGGAATTCTCAATAAATGATTTTGTATTATATCACTCAGCCTAACAGTGATTTTTTTTCTGGGAAGCAATATAAAAAGATTCACGGGGGCCATGTTCTGATCAACAAGATCAGGGGAATTCTATAAATGCATACAAAGCAAGGAAATTCTTTATGCGAACACCAAGTAGTTGTAAATAAATACAGAGCTTTTGAAGTTCAACCTACATTCCCTTCCAAACCCTTCCTATTCAACCACTCCTACTTATTTTGGAACAAATTCCATCTTTAAACAAATTCATGCTGTGCTTCCCCCAAGTATTTTCTATCACAGAAAAAACATGAACCACTATTTCTTTACCCTTCTACAAAAAAAATTATTAAATACTTGCTACAGGAACTGCCTGTTGAAAAATTATTCTACAAAATGTGAATTCCACCAAAGATAAATATTGTCCAGCTATTATTTCACTGACAGCCAATAAAAATTGTGTTAAGTAGTTTTCATCGGCAGTTAGTTGCTAAAATGAATTATGTATTATTAATGTGTGTGGATTTTTTAAAGTTATAAACTATAAACCTTAAGGGCACTACTGTCAGGTTCCGAAGGGTTAATGAAACCAGTCAAACAGAGAAACGTGATGGACACTATTTTTTATTTTTAAAAAAACCATTTGCCAACTTCCAACAAAATGTTTCTGAATATTATTATCTTTAATGCTTCTTACATGCAAGAGCTCTTAATCCCCTATCAATTTAATTAATTCTACATTTTAATTAATTTTATTATCCCTTCACCAATTCTTACACTTAAAATATTATGAAGTAACTTTATCATCTGGCTGAAACAATAACCTCCTGTCTCATTATTCAAGAATTGTATGTGCCTTTTGCTTGAATATGTACTATATCACTTTTGCTCAAGTCATGATTAAATCATCTTCCAATTCAGAGCCCACGAAACCTATATTTTGTCCCAAATTTTAATCAGAGGCTCAGGCACAGATCTGAAAAAAGTTTATAGATCTTATAAGAGTTCACATAAGACTACCAATAGTCTCATGGAATTTCAGTAATTAGAAACTAAAGGCCTTTGGGGACCAGATTGGCATTATATTTCCATCTGTAATTTAATTAATTGGAGTTTGCCATTTCATACACATAAAGAAACCAGTTATCAGAAACTGGAGTTACTACTAGAAGCCACACAATGCTTTAGTTGTTTGTTTTTATTTATTAAACGTAAGTGTTGTTCTCAACCTAGTAGATACAGTATCTCTTGCTAACATGGCAAGTTATTACATGTAATCTGAGATTCTTCATTTAATTGTGTGTTAAAAAGAGAAGAGTATTGAACTACACATAGCACATGGTCTGATTTCTGAATCTATATCTAAATTGTGTTTTTTTTCTTTTTTGATACCCTTCTGCAATTGACAAAAAAGAGGAAAACACAAAATAAATTTGCAATGTTCTCCTATGATCAGTCTTATAAGAAGGCTCAGTTTTGCTTTCACACAAGTCAAGCTGCATACGTTTGCACTGGCCCACCGCTCACACAGCCAATTTCCCTCTTCCCTCACCCCACAGCCAGGCCGCCAAGCCACAAAACGTGGGGACTGCCAGTCTAATTGTAATTTTCCCTTCAAATATTTGTTTGTGGCCAAAAGGGATTCTTAACATTCATCAGCATGCCAGACTTATGCAATCAGATTAAATCCTAATGCATGGCACTCTATCATACGCATCGGGACAGATTTTTCATGTTTAGCATACAATCAAAACACTTATTCAAAGGAAGAAGTCCCTAAGTGCTGATTGCTAGTATTTACTAAAAGGAAAGTGGAAGGTCATTACACAAAAAATTCAGCAAGAATTCCACTTTCAAATTAGATAATTATATATGGACACTCCAAGATAGCAAATATCTGTTTCTTTGCTTCCTCTTTTTTGATCCAGAAGTGAAGTTTGTGTCTTTTGAAAAGACAAGACCTGAATCTCTCCACTGTTTCAGTATAAGAAATAGCCTTGACATGCATTTTTTCTTTTGATTAACAGTTCCTCTTGTGAACTATCCCAGGAATCAATTATTTTCAGCCACATTTTTGTGAGTATTAGAAAAAAAGGCTTTGGTTTCCCTGTCAGACATGTCCGACTTAGGTCCTCTCCATTTTTTGGCTCAGGGAGCCAGCACTTTCCAAAGACCATTTCCGTAGTCATGTGGCCAACATCGCTATACCCAAAGGCATACGGAACGCTGTTATCTTCCCACCAAAGTGGTACTTATTAATCTATTCGCACTTGCACGCTTTTGAACTGCTAGATGGGCAGGAGCTGAAGCAAGTAATGGGAGCTCACCCTGTTGCATGGGTCTCTTCCTAAAATTGCTCCATTTAAATATGGCAAATCAACGCATTTTAGGTACTTCTAAAACAATGCCCAAAATAAGATCATATTGTAATAATAATGAACATATTTGTTTAATCTCCACAACTCACTCCTTGAGAAGGCCCATGTATTTTGCTTCCATTTCTTTTAGTTACACCACTCTGTTCTCACCTTCAGAGGCTAAAACATTAAAAGAACCATTCCTTTCAAAGTACTGCTCTTATTAGCCAGTATTCTCTACTCAAATAATATGCTTTTGGGGTGATCATATTAAGCTATTCTAAAGTTTTAAAGGAAGCTATTATTATGTCAGAGTACAACGCAATATTTCACAGATCTAAATCTATTCTTAATTGAATGGACCAATGATACAAAGAATACCCACCAATGACATAAGAAAGAATTAGGTTCCAGCCAGTAATGAATGCCAACAGCTCACCGACAGTCACATAACTATAGAGATATGCTGATCCAGTCTTTGGAACTCTAGCACCAAATTCTCCGTAGCAAAGTCCAGCCAGCACAGAAGCCAGAGCTGCAATCAGAAAGGAAATGACAATGGCAGGTCCTGCATTTTCTTGTGCCACTGCTCCAGCCAGAACATAAACCCCTGCCCCAAGGGTGCTGCCTACTCCAAGAGCAACCAAGTCAAATGTGTTGAGGCACCGCGAAAGCCGGCTGTCGTTGCTTGAACAGTCTACCACTTTCCGACGAAACAACTGCTGCCCAAAATGGATAACTTTCTGGCAAGGCATCTTCTCGACTGAACCTGTATAATAAGAAAATATATCTGAATCAGTATCATTGGACAGATGAGCTACCTCTGCAAACAGTTCTGTTACATGGTAGGAACTCCCCTAACGTAACACCCTCCAAACCTGTTGGGATTATGGACCATCTTTATTTTAAGGGATAAGAAAATAATAAATTACTTCCTGCCAGTTTCTGAATTTAGGAGTACAAACCTATAAGTTTCTACTCAGAGTTCATTTCACTTGACTTTAGCTAAGTAAGAGTTTGTGGTGGAAGTACTATTTTACAAAGTAAAAAACTGAAATGAGAGACTGAAATATTTCACTTCATTATAAATATGAAACAATTTGTTATATATTTATTTTCATGAATACCACTATGAGCAGTAATATTTTACTTTCCTTTAGAGTATTTCACCACCAATGCAATGCACTCCATTCTCAATTTTTAGTCTCTTGTCTTCAAGTAGATAGTCCCTAGTATGGGGTAAACAACACCTGATCTTCCACTTTTAAAACTGCAAACATATACTGTATTTTTCTGAGCAGCCCGTTCAGCACAGCCCATTTGCCGCTGCTGCTACCCGTTCAGCGTGGCCTGTTTGCTGCCATTTCCCATTCGCCACCGCTGCAGCCCATTTGGCACAGTCCATTTGCCACCGGCATGGCCGATTTGGTGCAATCCATTCACTGCTGCCCATTCACTGTCGCCGCGGCCCATTTTGCATGGCCCATTCGCCACCACTGCCATGGCCCATTCTAGAACAGCTGATCGACGTTGCACCAACCCCTCCCCCCCACAAACATTCACTGTATAAGACCAAAATTTGCACCCATTTTGGGGGGGAGTGCATCTTATATTTCAAAAAATACGGGTAAATCAATCAAAAGAATTTTGAAAGACTGAGTGGAAAAAACAAATGGGAATATTACCTGTCATGTACATATTTTACTGCATAATCCATAATTTTCGCATTCTAATGTTTCCTTGCTTTCAAAGAGCAATGGCACTATTAATATGGTGATTCAATTATCTGCCTAGCCTTTTGATCCTCAAGCAAGCTGAACAAAAAGATGCTTAATATGGAAGTACTTGTTCCAATAACCTTTAAAATGGGCATAAATAGTAATATAGGGAAGATAAGAATAGACTTTCAATTTGTGGATTATGAGCTCAATATTGCTACATCTGGAACAATAAAAATAAACAGCAACTTTTCAGCTTTTATTTTAGCAACAGAAGACAAAGGAGAAGGGGGAAGTTTGTCCTTCTGCAAAGGCCAATGTTTGTGTGATAAGAATTCCCCAACTCATAAAAGAAAAGAAAAAGAAAACTACTTCGCTTCTTCTTCTGAGTTTCCCAAATTCTCAGCATTTCAAGAAGGAAGTAGGTGAGGAAAAGCAAAATCCTTTGAAGTTTCTCTAAGAAATGGGTTCTTTTGAAAAGCTTCTTATTTAAATAAGCTGTTCCTATGTTAGAAAACATAGGAAATAGTAGAGCAGGTTTTTTTCATTATTCAAAGCATATATCGCATGCCAATTTATTAAAGTCCAAAGCACTTCCTGTAGGCTCCTTCACTTCCTCCCAATACTAAGACTCAGCCCTAGTCTTAGCATGTAGCATGGTTTTTTCCCATATATCCTTGGAAGTCCTAGATCTGCTGGAAAGGATACCATTAGACCTGGGAAACAGCATTAATCTTACAGCCAGACTAGGTGGGGATAATTAAAGCTGAGTAAAACAACTGTTCCACTCAATAAATCATGGTTATCATTTACCATGGCTCTTATAGCATTGGAGGCAGAAAATAATTATTCAAGTTATGACCCTTAGCCAAATATCTTATTATGTAATCAGCATATAATTCTAAATTTTAAACAGAGAGGGTAGATTCAGGAAATTATAAACCAATTGATTTCACATCCAACCTGAGTAAAATGGAGGGAAGAAAAATAGAAAACTGTATGTACAGCATGTATGTAAACAAGCATGAAAACAAGAATGATTCGATATGTGCTAGTAGCTGAATGTCTCCAACAAAGCTCCTTATTCGAGTTTTCAGGGCAAATATAGAAGCAATGTCATAAGAGGACAAGTCATCTCACGGATTTGTGATCATCAAAGAACAGGAAACAGAGATTAGGAATACAGTTTTCACAAAGGAGGGTTGTATAAAAGGGGTATCACATGGATCAGTCGTTTAAGCTCATTTATGAACACCCTGGGAATAAGAGATGAGCAACGAGGTGGCAAGTTTGCTGATGATTTCAAATTGCTCCAGTTGATCAGATCAAAAAAGGGACTGTGGAGAGATCCATAATGAAAGGGGTGAATGGGCCTTAAAATAGCAAAGGCAATCCAGGGTAAGCTTTGGCTTGAAGTGCAAGCTCATGTATTCTTTAGCAGAGCAGGAATCACTGGTCAGGAAAGCTATCTTGAAGAGACCTAATGAAAGCATATCAGTGAAAATGTCAGTCTGGTGTGCAGTGGCTATAAAAAAGGGAAATTCTATGCTGGGAATTATTTGGAAGAAAATAGAAAGCAAAAATTGACAGAAGTAAAATTGCAATGTAAATATGCATGGAATTATTTGTATATGTATTAGTACAGAAACTAGAAAAGAGCAATCAAAATGATTAGGGGATAGCCAGAATTATTCTCTAGCAAGGAAATTACTGCAGGCAAATTTGAATAGAATTGTATCAGTAAAATTTACAAGAAAAGTATTATCAAAGTGATACATTATTTTATAGTTTAAGGTTATTTTTTAATCTTTCCTGATGTTATTGCTGTTTTTACATAGATGATTTCAACTATTTGTTATCTGCAAAATGCATGAATGCTGTAACACAAAATTAGGTCTCTCTCCCATATGTTGTTTGGTTAAAGCCACCTGAATATGAATTCTCTATAGACCATACACAGAAATCATTCTTCCACTGTTCGCATTTTCAGATCTTCTGAAGTACATCTAAAACCATCGAAAAGCCTTTCCAAAAACAAAACACTATCAAGACACCTGGCAACTTTTGTTTTCCTTTCTCTAACCAGGTTTCTCCCTTCACCTACCTTGCAACAGTTTTAGTTGTTAGTTTTAACAAGCTTTCAGTTTTGAGATAATGTACTTTCTTCCAAAGCTCTTTTATTAATGAAGAACATGCAACAAACCACTCATATTGCATCATTGCTTGAACACAGTGGCTTCCTTCTGCAATACTATCAGAAACAATTTAGTACCCTGTATTTCAATACAACTACTGCAAGCAACAATATAAGATTTTAAGTTTGTTGATCAAACACATTTACTATGGTAACATCACCTATATACAGATTTACCTTTAATCTGCAGTTATTTAATAACTGCAAGAAAGGAATTTCTTTTGTAGTTGTTAAACTATACTTCTGGTTCCACCCACTTTAACAATAGTTCAACTGTATGCTTCAGGATGAAGAAAAATGAAAAGTAACTTGCATCTGATCATAACTTTAATTAAAAAAATAAAACAAGGGGCAATAGTTTTTTTCACAAAATGTTAATACCTACATGTACATTAAGAAGAACATTTACATTCTGTAAAAGTGGTATGCATACTGTAATATTTACAAATTTAGATAAAACAGTATAACTTTGAAAAGATTGAAACGTACATTAACATCTATACCCTTTAAATAAATACTAATGCTTTTCCAGTGAAACTCACAGATTTTTAAAAGCTGATCCCTGAAAGATCACTACAGTATTTTAGCCAAAAACCCAAACAAAAATAAAAAGCAAAATTAATTTGCATACAAGTAAATAGATAAAATGTTTATTGAAAGCTCCCATTAGTGCAGAATTAATATATGCTCATCTTTGCCTATGCTGCTCTATTGCTCAAGAACTGTAGGAGATACTTCAGATGAATGAGGTATCCTACCCAGCATGCTGACCAAAACAATCAAGCACAGAATCTATGTGCCAATAATAATAGCAGTTATGAGTAGGAATTCATAAAGAACAGAGGAATACATGCTTCCCAGAAGATAAATTTGGCTAGCATCACCAACACTGACCAGACACAATTCTATCTCATTTCATAAATTTCATTTCCTGGACATGGCAATATAGGCTGGAAGGTAAATTTACTTTGGGGTGAACATTCTTAGTTCTTTATTCATTTCAATCTATTTTGGATGAGTTATTCCACTAACCCAGGTAGGTCTTTCAATTTTCAGTATCCTGTTCCTTGTATTAATGGGACTACTGTCTTTAGCTTACATAATTCTACACTTTAAAATACATTTTGGTTTTTTTTTCCTACTCTATTTTATGAGGCAGAGAAAGAGGAATAATAGTCTAAAACCATTAAAACTCTCATTGATTTAAAAGAAGTGAAAAAATTATGGTAGAAATCCCAAACAAGAACCCAGAGCTCTGAGAGTAAACAGAATTAATAACTTATGTGTGATCCTTTCACAGTCCCTGGTCTTTCAGCTGACACCTTCTGAACAAAGTGTACTTTTAATAACACCCCTACCACATTCAGTGTCCAGAGCAGCATGTATAAAGTAAATAAGCCAAAATTGGGAGGCTGAATAAGGTTGTTGTTTCTATAGCAGAGGTGGTTTCACTTTCTGTGTGGAATGTGTGGAAGGAGAGTAAGGCATAATTTGTAGAGTTGGATTTAAAAACTCTGAAATAGTAGAAAGACTAAAATGGAACTTTTTAGATTTCTTTTTAGCACAAAAGCTTCCTCTACAATCTTGGTATAGTAAGTATATATCTTTCTGAGTATACTAACATGCTAGAGGACCCCATGGAGTCTCCTATACCTAACAATTTTCATAATCGTTCTTTGTAAAAGACACTTGTGCCAAGAAAGTCCATAAGAAGCTTCATACTGTAAGTTCAACAATACAAAAACAACAAATGCAGGAAAGAAAGTTATAGCGTGAATCATATGTAAACACAGGTAGTCCTCCCTTAACAACTACTTATTTAGCAACTATTAAAATTACAAAGATGCTGGAAAAAGTGGTTTATGACTCAGAGTGTTTGGCAACTGGCTTGCACTTACAACAGTTGCAGCATCTTGCAGTCCCATGCCATTTAGCACTTTCCCAGGGGCTTTCAAGGAACAAAGTCAATGGGGAAGCTGGCAGAAATCAGGGTTCAAACACATGTGATGTCTCCCTTAATGACTGCAGGTGATACATTCAACAAAAAAAAGGATTGTGAAATTGGGCTTGGTCACATGATGCCTTACTTAACATTTCATTGCTGAACAATTTTTCTAATCCCTTTTCTGCTTGTAAGTTGAGGACATCCTATTGCAGTTCCTATGCAACATCAATTACTAAAAGGTAACTTATAACAGAGTGAGCGCCTGTTACTTGTCCCAGCTTCTGTCAATCTATCAGTTCAAAAGCATGTAAAAATGCAAGTAGAAATAGGAAACACCTTTGGTGAGAAGGTAACAGTGTTCCGTGTGCCTTTAGCATTTAGTCATGCCGGCCACATGACCGCGGAGACGTCTTCGGACAGCGCTGGCTCTTCGGCTTTGAAACGGAGATGAGCACCGCCCCCTAGAATCGGGAATGACTAACACATATATGTGAGGGGAACCTTTACCTAACTTGGAAAGTGGAATAGAAATATTTGCTGCAGAGTAAAATCCTTCAATTCTTTCAGTTAAAGGAAATTACTCAACACAAGGCAACTATTTTTGGTTGGTCAAAACAAAATAGAGAAAATAGCTGCTCGGACCCCATTCCTCTTTCACTCTTAGGAAGAAGAAAAAACAAAAGTGCAGCCCTAGCACTTAAATCTGCAGCTGATTTTCAATACACAGGGAAATTCCCAGCTCTCTGACCAGCTCTAAAGTAAGAACATGGGGGCAGAACAGTGGGGAACTGTTTCTATTCTATCTATCATCTGCACAGATGTTATCAGAAAATATATGTAATAGCCTTCCCAGCAGCTCCAAAATGAAGCAACTTGAGACTTATCAAATTCAAAATGTCATTTCTGATTCTTTAGAGTATGACTGAGAATTGGAGGTGTGGATCCATAGCTTGAAAAGAATCCTCAATTTTCCTTTTTAGATGGTAATGGATTTTTCTCAAAAATTAATTTGACCCATTAATCAGAGGATTCTCTGAGCTTGGGGCTGCCACTGGACTGAGTTCTAAGGAAGTAGAGAATGCAAGTTTGCCTCTGCTTTTTAACTTCCTACTTGTGAAGAAATGCAGGGCACAGAACAAGAGAATCTGCTTCAGAGTGGGATGAGACAGAAATGCTGTAATTTCAACACACGATGCCTTGAGGGACATTGAGGAAAAAATGTACTTAGAGGCAAACAAACTTTATTCCTGTGCTCCCCTCCCTCAACTCTAAACTTTTGGGCTACCCTCACAATTTCAAAGTTATATCTGTAGAGGTGAACAGAGAATTTCCCTCATGCTCATATTTGCAACAAAAGATACATACCCTTATAGGAAAGGACCAGATGATAAACATGATGGCATCTATGTTTAAAACATCTTATGAAAGTCGTTAACAACCACTCTGCAAAAAGAGATATCCGTAGGACAATTATTGCATCTGGTAAGTTTTGCATATTCAAATCAATGATATCTCTTCACTTATTTCTTGTACCCTCTAGCTAAAGCTTACAAAATCTTTACAGCCTGAAGAATCTTAAGCAAATCCTCAAGACAATCCAATTTAATTTACCTACATTGCTTACTAAACATCCACATTATTTGAATAATCTAAAATTAAAGTAAAATTCTATTTATTACTAACAGTGACGCTGAACTGTGTGGGAAAATGTTTTAAATGATATATACTTAAGAGAAGAAACAGATGTCTCAATTAAGGTTTGTACCCAGATCAGAGGGAATGGAGCAGAGTGAACAGAAAAGTTGTCAGACATTTGGCAAGATGCTTTTCCACCAGCTGAAATCTCTTAATTACCAATCGCTCGGGCATGAAAAGCTAGTGGATGGACTCAACTTCCTGGGTTCCAAGTTATATTGTTGGGTAAATACTCTAAAGTAAGTATATTACAGTGTCATCCTTGTTCATCAATTTGTTCATTATAATCTTTCTTCAGCCTTATAATGCTTCAAAGTACAAGTAGTCCTCAACTTATAATCATTCACTAAGCAACCGTTTGAAATTGCGACATTGTTGAAAAAGAAGTGTCTTATGACCAGTCTTCACACAACTGTCACAGTTCCCCTAATCACATGGCCATGATTAGGGTCTTGACAACTGGCATACATTTCTGATGGCTGCAGTGTCCCAGAGTCATGTGATCACTATCTGCACCCTTCCCAGCCGATTAATGACAAGCAAAGTCAATGGGGGAAGCAGGATTTGCTTATCAACTGTGTAAATCACTTAATGACTGCAAGGAAAAAAGGTTGTAAAATTGGCCAAAGCTATATGACGCTGCACTTTAAACATATTACTTAGGGATGAAGTGGTTTCACTTAATTGAGGACTACTTTTACAAGGTCTTTTTTTGTCCATATTGTTGGACAAATGATACAGAGGAGTACCCACCAATGACATAAGAAAGAATTAGGTTCCAGCCACTAATGAATGCCCAGACCTCACCGACAGTCACATAACTATAGAGATATCCTGATCCAGTCTTTGGAACTCTAACACCAAATTCTCAGTAACAAAATCCAGCCAACACATATTGTTTTCTTTGTATTTTAATAGACTGTAATTTGAGAGAGGGTTCTTTACATGCATATACAGGTAGTCCTTGATTTACAACCATTTAGTGACCATTTGAAGTTACAATGGCACTGAAAAAGTGACTTATGACTGTTTTTCCCACTTAGGATGATTGCAGCATCTTCACAGTCATGTGATCAAAATCTGGACCCTTGGCAACTGGCTCATATTTAGGATGGCTGCAGTGTCCCAGGGTCAGGTGAGCACCTTTCGTAACCTTTTGGCAAAGGGGAAAGCCAGATTCACTTTTTAACCACGTTACTGACTTAACAACTCTGGCAAGAAAGGTTGTAAAATGGGGCAAAGCTCACTTAACAACTATCTTCACTTAGCAAGAGAAATTCTGGGCTGAATTGTGGTCATAAATCGAGGACACACATACACATCTCAAATACAGATGCTGCAGAGAAGTCCCTTATCAAAATCAAACACTACTCTGCACCACTTTGCATGTTTACTGAGATTTAATGTGCACTATGCACAGAATTAGTCTAGGAACTAAAATTGGAAATTGTGATTATAAGAGTAGGAAGTCTGTTTGTTCATTGCACATATTGCTCCATTTTTAAAAAAATTAAAGTATCACATCTATGCATAAATTATCCTGGAATTAAGAATCATCTGCCAATATAATCTCATGTTAGAAGAAGAGAGAGAAGACATTCAACTAGTTAGTACAGAAGCAGCATTAAAACTAAGCATGTCTTCTACAGTGATGCAATGCTTTAGATTTGATTGGAAGGGGTACTGCAATAACACAAACACAGCACGTGCCTGGGACTCATTAATGGACACAAATCACCACCCCCCATCTTTTCTTCTGCATTTGCCTTCAATGAATCAGATATCATATGTGTTCTTAAAATAAACTGATGAGATGTAACCACAGGTTAGAAAAATGTAGCACAGCTTAAAATACAATAAAACAAGAAACAATAAAATAAACTAGTAAAATGAAGGTAAGATGTAAAGAGGTCCAAACACAATAAAGCCAGGGTTACAACTAAGAACTTAAATACATATTTCAAAGTTTAAATGACAACAAAGAAAAAAAACCCTGACTGCTAACAATTGAAAACACATCTGCAAGAAGATAATTCAATCATTTAAGTCCAAACACTTGAATATATTTATTATTAATAATTTGCCCCAATCTCTTTATAGAGGCCAGTAGAAAATATATTGAATAACGTCCAATGGCACAAGGACTGAGACACTTAAAATTCTTTCAAAATCTGAACTCTGAAGGCATAGTCTGTGAATGAAGAGTTGTAAAAAACTTTCTCTGTGACAGGGGACACTGGTAACATTAACCAGATGCTGCAAGTCATAAATTCATTGCATTATCTAAGTGTGTATTACGCATCCCAAATGGACTTGAAATTTTTTGGAAAAGTATGCAATCACTTAAAAAGGTTAGAAAGTTTGCAAATCATCATATGGTGTAACGTATGTATGTATGTATGTATGTATGTATGTATGTATGTATGTATGTATGTTCACAGATAATAAGCAAAGGAGTACATCTTCTGAGGATGATTTCATTTTCCGTTTTGTTTTGTTTTGCAATGGATATTTTACTTTCTTTACACTAAAGGGCTGAGGTACTTAAATGTTGGCAAAAACTGTTCTAGCAGTTGACAAGCTTTTTTTTTTTTAATGCAGCAAACATCCAAAAATAGTAACTGTGAGGGACTCTTATCTGCCAGCCTTGAAGATCATACGTTAATTCATTTTCAGGGGGGAAAACACCAATCCTGGAACTTTTCAGAGTTTCTGTCTACCCCACAACATATGGAATCATGCTACAACTAAAAACATGCTGTATCTTTACAAGGTTCAGGAAGGAAGCATTGCCAACACACCCAAATTCTCTACTGAGAGACACTGAGATTAGTAGCAAGCTAGAACTGAAGGTTATAAAGCCAGAAACATACACGACAAATTTATACACAATGTGCCAGCATGAACATATGCTCTACAAAGACTATATACCAATATAACAAGAAAAACTATTTCTTTATTCTAAGAAAAACTCCTTTTTTTATAACTTTAATTAGTTATGCCAGCTGCCATTAGCTGAACAATAATAGCTTTAAATCAATGGACTGTATTAGACCAAAGACAAAGAAAAGTTCTATTTTAAAGCCATGGTTAGTTAATTTATTGATTACACAGTGACAAGCAAAGCCACTGCTGAAATTTGAATGAAACAAGGGAAAAGGTGTGCAGTATAAACCTAAAGGGTTAAGGGTTTTTATTACTGATGACAGCCTTCCCAATTGTGGTGTCCAAATATGCAGACCAATTCTCAGAATTAACAAAAAACTAGAGAACTTTTGGAATGTCCAAATATCAAGCAGGCATCCAAATTAGAGGAGGCTGGCTTACGAGAACACAGGAAGCTATGCAGTCATTCATTCAGCTCAACAGAGTTTGCCCCAATTGATAGCGGCTCTCTGTGTTTTTAATCATTCCAGAAAATGACTAGGATTAAATTTGAAACCTTTTGCGTGCCAATGAAAACTAGAATGAAATGTGGAATCAAAGAACAAATTTAATAATTATAGTACCACCATCTATAATGAAAAGGGAAACCAATTAAACTCTCCTTGAGATGTAGTCGCCTAACATTTTCATAAAAGCCTTCAGAGATGGAAAACAATTGTAATGAGCAAACTATAGATAGTTCAACAGCTATACAGATCTTATGATAATGTAGTTTTTCCTTACATTTGACACGATTCAGGCAGCTGCAATTTGTACTTTTTTCTGGTCCTAGACTTGATGGCATTAGTCCCTGAGCATCTTTTTATGCATCTGAGCACTGATATCATATCTTCCCTCAATCTTCTTGTCGCCACACAGAACTGCAACCTGTATATAAACTCTGAAAGGCTCAATTACTTGTCATTATTATATTCTTGGAACTTACCCAGTAGTCATTATTTCTTTTACTCCACTCTTCCTGAGATAAAACTGTTCTTTGGCACAACTGAACAAAAACAGCCTACTCACTTATCCTGAAAACTCTACAGCCTGAACACAACTGTTGATGTTGACACATCACTTGCCAATGCTGAAAAGCCATGGGGCCACGTACCTCCCCTGAAACAGAATACTATCAGAGTTACTACAATTCATGGGTCCAAACATCTTCCATATCCTTAGTCTTGATGTCTATTCTAAGTAAAGCCAATAACCATCATACTTGAATAATTTTCCTCTGATGCTTTGAGAAACTAATTAGTATGTGTATAAATCTTAAGATACCAACCCTCTGTAGTTTTTAAAGCATCAATGTGTTATCATCTCCACTATTATTGCTTCCTGAAATACACTGCAGAATTCTCAGGCGTTCTGGAAACTCCAAGCATGTCTGGAAGACATGAGATTAGAGAAGACTGCTGACTACTTTTTCTCTCTGAAGCTACAAACACAGAAAGTTCAAAGCAAAGTTTATTGTCCCGGAATACAGCACCAGAGTACAAGCTTGATTGGGGTCAAATTAGACTAGGCTAAAATGTCTAAACTATTTTTCTTGGTCGATCCCGCACAAACTTTAGGTGGTCTATTCACTTACTAGTATGGTTCCGATACGACACCTCTTTTGATGCTCACCAGGCTTCATGCCTGACCTGGTACTTTTTCTATATACCAGTATATATTTTAATGGAAAGGTAGCATGTTTTAGATGCTATTGGGAGTTTTTATATTCCTATTGGGAAATCATTTTCTTAAGGCCAATGGCTGAGGCCCACAGCTTTGTTTGAAAGTACGCCCATCTGTCTAATAAAAAGACAAAAGCAAACCGAACTGGTAAGACAGCTTCAGTTAAGGAAGCAAGAAGGTGTAAGAGCTGCTTTACTATTTTGTGCTTGAGTACATTATCCTTGCTAGTCATTATGTAAGAATGCCCAGGATAAGTTGTTAAAAACTTCCAAATCTGGTCTATAATTAAAAAAACCTGCAGAATTTAATAAAAGGGAATTATGATTTTATTCCAGTGAAACTGGTGTCAGTTAAATTAAACATTATTTCTGTGGAACAGTTGATTTCTTCAAATTGGCATATATAAAAGATATGGGTGAATCTTAAAGCCACTCACAAACAGAGGCCAAACACCAGCTTGGCACTCTCTTTCAATATGCTGTACTTTGCATACCATTACAAGTTAAAACTAGCATTTAAAATGGGTGTGGAAATGGACTGGAAGCTACTACAGTTGATGAAGTATAGACTTGTTATAGTAGAAACTGCTCAGTTCAAGTTAGTAACCTAAATAACCTATTTTGGACCATATGTCTTGTAATGTAATAGTCTAAACCAGTGGTCGGCAAGCCGCGGCTCGCGAACCACATGCGGCTCTTTACACACTTTAATGTGGCTCTTGTGTGCCGGGCGCCCACTCCCCTCCCTCCTCTCGGGCACTTCAAAACAAGCGCCTCTTTCCCTTTTTTCTTTTCGACCCACAATGATTAGGGAGGATCCTGAAGTCGGGCGGGGCTGAGAAGCGAGGAGGCAGAAAAAGAAACGGAGGCTAAGGAGCTTCCCCCCCGCCTCCTCATAGCAAAAATCTAACCGGGGAGCCGGGCGGGCAGTAGCAAATTAGCCGATCACGCCGCGTGGAGGATCCTGAAGTCGGGCGGGGACGAGAAGCGAGGAGGCAGAAAAAGAAACGGAGGCTAAGGAGCTTCCCCCCCCCCGCCTCCTCCCAGCAAAAATCTAACCGGGGAGCCGGGCGGGCAGTAGCAAATTAGCCGAACACGCCGCGTGGAGGATCCTGAAGTCGGGCGGGGACGAGAAGCGAGGAGGCAGAAAAAGAAACGGAGGCTAAGGAGCTTCCCCCCCGCCTCCTCCCAGCAAAAATCTAACCGGGGAGCCGGGCGGGCAGTAGCAAATTAGCCGATCATGCCGCGTGATCAGCTAATTTGCTACTGCCCGCCGGCTCCCTGATAAGATTTTTGCGGGGGGGGGGAGAAGCTCCTTGCCTCCGTCTCTTTTTCTCCCTCCTCGCTTCCTGGGGCTCCACCAATGGGGGAGCAAGACCCACCCAGCGCCAGGCTTTGGGCTAACACAGAGGTCTGCAAAGGTGGCTGTTTTAAGACTGGTGAACTTCAATTCTCAGAATTCTGGGAGTTGAAGTCCACCAGTCTTAAGAGCCAATTTTGCAGATCCCTGGGCTAATATGATTGATGCCCTTGGTGGACTTCAATTCTCAGAATTCTGGGAGTTGAAGTCCACAAGTCTTCAAGCTGTCAGGTTTGAAGACCCTGGGTTTTTTTTTCTCTAAAGGGTTAGGGGTGCAAGGGTCTTGCAACTTGACAGCTTTAAGACTTGCATGCTTCAATGCCAGAGTTTCTGAGCCAACATGACTGGAGGAGGAATTCTGGGAGTTGAAGTCCACAAGTCTTCAAGCTGTCAGGTTTGAAGACCCCTTGGGGTTTTTTTCCTAAAGGGTTAGGGATGCAAGGATCTTGTAACTTGACAGCTTTAAGACTTGCGTGCTTCAAATGCCAGAGTTTATTGAAACTAAAAACAGTGTACCATCCTATGTATTTTTGGTTTTAAAAGTGTGGCTCTCAAAATAAATTTCAATCGTGGTTTTGGCGAGATTTGGCTCAGTTGAAAAAAAAGGTTGCCCACCACTGGTCTAAACCAAAGAATGTCACAACTGATATCTGTGCTAAAGCTAATAAAGGGCACAAAGTCACTACCAGTATATAATCAGGAAATCATGCAGCTGGGATCATTTCCACACTTGAGCATAAGGATACAAATTAACAAGTTCACTAGATAGAGGAACATTAATGCAGTGTTTTTCAACCTTGGCAACTTGAAGATGTCTGGACTTCAACTCCCAGAATTCCCCAGCCAGCGAATGCTGGCTAGGGAATTCTGGGAGTTGAAGTCCAGACATCTTCAAGTTGCCAAGGTTGAAAAACACTGCATTAATGCTACAAATTATAGCAAGTGATAAGAAGATATATCTTTTCTATTTTAATTTTGTACTTATTAAGAAGGCATACAAGTGATTTCCATAAAGAAAGGAAGAAAGCATATTTTTTAAGGGAATAAAGGCATAATGAAAAATAGATAAGTAGAATAGGATAGCAAATTGCAATAGGATACATTCGTTCAGTTTTATACAGCAAGAACCATTGCGGGTAGCTAATTATGTATTCAAAAAATCACTTCCCCAAAAATGCTAAGAAGCTAATTACAAAGAAAATGAAAAGTACAATTTCAGTTTATCTTGTCACAGTTCATTCTGTCCAAACAGAAGATGAAAATTTTATGCTGGAATATTGAAAGTGTCACTGTATGTCATAACAGCTGTTCAGAAAAAAACTTTAGACAAAGGATGAATAGGCCCTGGCCTAAGGCATCAAAGCTTAGGAAGCAGCAATGCTGTTTCTCCTACCAAATCATTCCAAAAATTCTAATGTAGCTGCATGCTTGTGTGTGCATGCTGCCAAAGCATCATTCAATTTTCTGTTTTATTTTACTTTTGTTCTCCGACACTTTCTACCTGGGAACAGATCCATACTAACACCAAATAAATGAAAGTTTGATTATTCCTCTGTAGAGTGCACATATTTCTCAATAGTAACAGGAAGCTCACCTTTAGGTATGATCAATATAACTCAGTAGGTGACAATTGCAGCAATTTTGCATCATAGTCTATGCTCTATATGAACCTTGGAGATCAATGAAACTGCAATCAAAACTACAATGTACTACTGTACATTAATTCCATAAATGACAAAAAGCATTGAATTAGTCCTAACAATAGACAAAATACTTCAAAAGGCAAGCATAAACAAAGCTGGGAGTTGTTTTCAGATAATTACACTATAATTACAAAATCATAATTGCAGTAGTAATAAAAGCATCAAAGTCTGGATTCATTTATACCAGTTCACACATGTGTTAGTTTCACTCTTTATTTATTTAACCTTACTTATCTTTTTCTTCCCTTCAGTTTCAAAATTAAATAAAGTCTATCAAGGAATGACAAAACTTTAAGGTCAGTTCATTTCACTGGCAAGGTTCAGACATAATAGTATGCATAACCTGTTGTTACCTGTTTGGGTTGCACATTTCTATCTTCCTATCACACATTAAAACATATTTTAAAGTCCTAACAATGGATTGCAGGCTGTTGTGTGCAAATCTGAAAAACGATGACTTCTTAAGGATCCAAAACAGAAAACCAAACTACTTTGAACTAGCATTTTGTGCAATGTTTTGATTTGTGCAAAATAAATGGTTCATGGCTAGCCAGAAAAGCTTGCAATCAGTTTGCTGTTGAGTAACCTAGTTGATCTGATTTTACATCTCTTACAGACATATGATATATATGATAAATCATATTACAGATATGGTTCAACATATCTTACAGACTGCTCCAACTGTAATGAGTGGCATACAATTCCCTCACCATAACCATAACCCTTGTGTCACCCACACCCAAGGAAGAGCATTACTTAGAAATTAATACTCTCTGCCAATCTTCAAAGATACAAGAGTCGAGTAGTTTCAACATGGGACTCCTCTGGCATACCCTCTCTTCTCCCTTTTTTTATCTTCCACCACATACCCGACTCAAGAGGAATAGAAAGTGAGTGAAACAAAACCTTTCTTCTCCTATAACTTTAATAGCTCCAACCTTCATAGAATTTTAATTTTCTCTCCCCGTTCCAAAAAAAATGGAATTATTAGCCAGCCAGCCATGACTAAATCTAGAAAGACTGGACAGTCTACAGCCATCTGAGTCATTTGAAACCTAAGTACTCTAAAGTGGTTCGTGAAAGATCAGTCTCACAAGTGTGCAAACATGTTTTCATGTCCAAATGTGGCTCATGTAGCCAGAAGCAGTGGAGGGTCACCAGGACAATGATTGCTGTTGAAATTCGTGGTCGCAGACACCTAACATCAGTCTTGGTATCTCCTGTCCAGGGACAATGGCCTTCTGTATTTTTTAAAAGCTGGGTGAAGCTTACTTTAGGACTTACCTGAGGGTTTCAATCTATTGCATGCCACAAAATAGCAGCATATTAAAACACAGCAGCATGACAGTCTAATGGACGATTGATTTTGTATATGGCAGCTGTAGCAAGACTGCTATATGCACAAAGATGGAAATATTCTGAAATATCCACCATGAAGGAATAGTTAATAGATAATAGTACTTGCCAAAATGCAAAATGAACTTCTTGATTGAGAAGATAAACAAGTACATTTATTAGTGATTGGAAATCCTTTATGGACTTTTTGCTGAAAATGGAAAAAATGAACTGGTGACTTATAGATTTGATGAGTCAAATATTGGAAGGGAATTATGATGTAACCTTAAAAGAGGGAGGATAGAGGACAAATATATTTGTAACTGTTGTAAAGATCAGAAACAGATTCTTTATATATTTTCTCTTTTCCTTTCTTCTTTTATTTACTTTTTCTGTTTATTCATTTGTTCTGTATTTTTACTTATTCTTTTTCTTTAAATCTGTATGGTTTTATTACTGTACAAAATCCTTTAATAAAAAATTAAAGTCAACTCAGCAGTATGGTCAGGGAGCAGAAAAGATGGCATAGGCAATTCACCCTCATATTAAGAAAGAGACAGGATAGTTAGTATCTTTTATATGGTAGTTACTACAGCTGTTTATGTTGACAGCAGCTATGATGGGAAGCAGGAGAGATCCCTTGATATATGAAGTAACAATATAACTTCCTGGGCAAACTTAAGCAAAGGAGTCATCATTCCTTTCAAAGTCAAAATTTTTACTGCAGGAGGCAGGACACAAGAGACACAATATGGAAACCAGTTTTGAAACTTTGTGTGTAATTTGCCTAGGAAATATATACTGATTTAGAGTAATTGTCTCATGTCCCATTCATAGATCACAAGAGGAAGGAGGCAGAAAAAATAAAACCCCGATTCATAAAACAACCATGAACGAGATACACTGAGCAACCTCCCTATACTCTTTCCATAGAATAGTAAGGCAAACACGAGCTTCTTTAACCAGAAATAAACGCAGAACATTTTATTTAATTCGTAGGTTACAGCTGCATCAGGGGGAATATCCCGAACCCGAAACCAACCCGAGTCAAATTAAGCCTGAAAGGGTCCAGTTGTTGGATTTTAAGTGATGAGTCACTATAAAGAACCGTCCCCCCCCCCCCATGCATGATCCCAAAAAAGGACCATTTAAGGAAGGACTTCTGTCATCCCTTAAACCCAGTAAGCTTAGCCGCTTCAGCGCCTGGGATCTGAGCCTGGAAAGAGATCGCCTGGAAAGCGCCCTGGGAAGGTCGGGAAGAGAGAGAAAAACGGGAAGACGATCTGCCAGCCCCGCTCGCCAGCCACGATGTACCTAAGGCAGGGCGCATGCTTCCGCCCTCCTCCACATCGCCCATAGCTATAAACATTGCATCATGCAACACGCTTCCCCGCAAAATGGACTCTCTAGCTGGCGTGTGGCTGGGCGCCGAAGTACACGTCGATCGGTCCCAACCGCTCGGGGAAAAACTGTTCGGAGCCACGGCTTGGAAGAGTATCTGTATTTACGGCCCACCCCCAAGGCTCACGGGAGAAAGCGGAGCGGGGGCCCCGCAGCGTGGTCGCGGCTTTCTCTTTAGCGTGGTCTGGCTTCTTCTTTCCCCCTCTTCCTCTCCTCCCGCTCCCCGACCCGCGATCTCTCATTCAGGGCATCTCACAGCCAGGCTTGAAAGCCATCCCTACAAGGGAGATGGCAGAGGAGAAAGGAAGGGCAGAGCAAGGCGGGGGCCGGGGTGGGGGGAGACCTTGCCAGGGCGCCATCGGCTACTCACCTAAGCTCGTCTGCCGGGGATGTTTCTACTACAGCCGGTTTAAGGAGAGAAGAGAAGGGGGAAAAGAAAAGGGACGCTGGAGAGGAGCCGGAGTTGGGAAGCGAAGCGGGACCTGCCGGGTTGGCAGCGCCGGGTGGAAAGGGGGGAAAAAAAGGCTCACGAGAGGACACGCTTACAACCGCTCCCGCTGCTACTTATAGTGACTCCTCCCTCTGTCGACTGTCGTGAATGAAAGAAGGGAAGGGAAACTATAATAACACAGGCGCACACACGCACACACACAAAGAAGCTGCCTAGGGGTTGAGGAGGGCGGAGAGAGGGCGAGAGATTTAAAAAAAAAGGGGGGGCGCAGAGGGGATGGTTGCTCGTAACAACCCCTCAGTTCCGTCCTCCCTCTTTCTCCACCTCCGGCTTTTTTTTTCCCCCCGTCGCGGGGAAAGACAAAAGCGTCGAGCGGTCGTGGAAAAAACTGAAGGAGCCGCGCGTGCCGGGGGAAACCCCCCACACACACACACACACACGCAACGGCCGTGTGTCGGCCCTGAGCGCGCCCACGCGGCTACAAATCCCGGGTGGGGCTCCGACACGCGCGACAGCCGCCACCCATTCCCGCCTAAAGGTGTGGCTGTGGGCAAGGCCGGATGTCGTTGGGCCTCCCTCCCTCGCACGCGCTGGCAATTGTCTCTCCGAAGGCGCGGCGGAAGCCACTTCAAAAGCCGAGCGCCTTTTCCCCTCAGAATTCTCGGGCGGCGTGATTTGGAGAGCCTCCGATGAGGCCGGCTTTCTCCGTGGTGAGAAAGAACAGCTGGAAGGGGTGGGGGGAAAAAACGGCGTAAGTTTTCTCCTAGCCCGGAGTTCTCCAATTGTTTCGGACTTCAACTCCCATGATCCCCGCCGAGGCAAAGGCAGGATTCCGTGCATCTCCACTTCTTATGACCCCCCTAAAACCTTCAATGTTTTGTCCATTCGTTGGGGCAAGGGAAAATTCTTTAAAATATATTCCGATGTGCTGCATTTAATGTACCCAAACTGGAGGGCCCTCCTAATTTATTAATAAAAAAAATCTTTTTCACGGCTCTTCTGTAAGTGTGAGTGTGCATTTCACTGGCCTATGTCTAACTGAATTAGGGTTTACTAAATTACTTAGGTAGTTATCTGGAATCACGGAAACAAATCCAGACAAAGGGTATGCAGTCATAATAAAAGTAAAAATCTGGGGAAAATGGCAAATTAATAAAGGGCAACAAGTTAATACCATAATCTATAATAATCACTGTTCGGAGGAAATCCCCTTTAATAAGTTCAATGGGACATATTTCCAGATGCACAGGTAAAGCAGGAACAATAACATGTTAGACTTAATACAGTGGAGGAGGCTGAAGCCTTCATTAAAAAACATAGTTCCCTCCTAGAGGACGAAAATAGGGGAGGTGGTGAAAAAGGTAGTAATATGCAAGATATGAAGGAGGGGGGCTGTGGCTCCACCTGGGGACAGGGAAGAGGGAGCAATGTCGAAAATGCTCAGGTCACAAAAATAAATGTATTTGAAATACTATGATAATTGTTGATATACTAGAAAGTGACAAAGAAAGAGATGATTGAACATATGGATGATATAATGTAAAACAAGATTCTGCTTATGCTCATCTTTTATACGTTATTTTTAACATTGTAAAAACTGTGAGATTTGGGGGGATTTCTACCACTAGCACGGGAACTGCCAAAATTTTCTTTGTACCCTTTTTACCTTTCCCTATAAATGTTCAAAAAACAATAAAATTCTTTTTTTTTTAAAGGAACAATAACATGTTAAAACAGGTGCAAAACTCCTTTTAATGTAAAAGTTGAATTTCAACGTTTGGCAGGTGCTCTGTAGAGCACAAAACATTTCTATCAATGTCTGGATCTGATATAACAAAGGTTCAGGTGGCACTTGAAAGATGTAACAAATGTTTTGGGTGCTGCATGTTTTTGTGTTTTTCTCTGTATGCTGCTGATGCGTTTTTCCTGGTAGTTAGTGTACACAGAGACAAAGCTTCAGTCCAAAGAACTACGGTATTTCAAACGAGAACCGCTGTACACTCAGAATGTAAACATGGTTAAATTGTATGGATGATGTACTCAGATTTCACTTACAGACCTCGAAAATTTATTTTTAGCTTCTTTTAGCTTCATTTAGGTGTTTTTTTAAAAAAAACTTTCATATTGCTTGAATGCAGTCAGGCATGGCAATCCTGTCTGGATTGCATCACTTACTAAGCAGTGTTTCCTGAATGCAGTTGTAGGAAGTTATCACCCAGCCCTCTCCCAGAAAAATGAAATATCCTATAGGAAATATTGAAAAGGCAGAATATTATATTTCCCTGGTTGTGAAAAGGAAGAAACATGTTTTAAATTGAGAATAGCTCCCTGTAGCTTCCTGCCTCCACCCACTTTGTCAATGGGCCATTAAGAAGGCCAAACCAGTCCCTTTACATAATAAAGAGTTCTCCCCTTCAGCTCCAGGGGGATGGGATTAAGGCATGATAATATTGACCCTTCACCCAACTGACCACATGGCATCTGAGAACTCTGAGAATTCAACCAAACCTGGACTCAGCCTAGAGAGTTGCCCCTGCATGGGCCCATGTGAGTCTGACAACCAATCAGAATACATTTCTTACACAGGAACAGGAAACAGAGAGGTGGGACTGAACAGGTTATAAAAAGCCTATCAAGCCCCTCTTCCCTTCTCTTCTTCTCCCGAACATTGAAACATGTGATCACCTTTTCTGTTCAGGACTCAGGTCATGTTGGTCCTATCCACCATTAAAACCATCTTTCCAAGCAGTCTCCATGTCTCCAGTGTCTTTTTCCCCACTTGGAGCCGAACCCAGAAGGACATTTCTTTCAACACAGTGAAGGCTTTCACAGCTAAGTATGGCTATTTAGCACCAACTCTGTTAATGTATATGGCATGCATTACAACTGCCTGTGCAGAATAATCCTATAAGAATACCATATGTATCACTATCTACATGGAATATTATTTCACTTGGAATTATCACCCACATACTATAATTACAATTATCATAAGTTTATTAGCCACCCAACCCCAATGGAGGGTTTTTTTTTGGGGGGGGGGGGGAGATGGGGAAGATTTTTTTTAAAACATCAATTGAAGTAAGTATCAGGATGTTTGGAAGATTTTTGTGCTAAAATATTAAGGAATTCATATTCAGCAGAACGTTTTAGCAAAGGCAGCCTTCCATTCCACTTATTTTGGGAAAATAAACACAAATGGTAAAATAATGCAAAATGGATAAGGTTATGGATAAGGTTGTGGTGTGGAAAGTTATCACCCAGCTCTCTCCCAGAAAAATGAAATATCCTAGGAAATATTGAAAAGGCAGAATATTATATTTCCCTGGATGTGAAAAGGAAGAAGCAGTTTATAAATTGAGAGTAGCTCCCTGTAGCTTCCTGCTTCCACCCACTTTGTCAATGGGCCATTAAGAAACCCAAGCCAGTCCCTTTACATAATAAAGAGTTCTCCCCTTCAGCTCCAGGAGGGATGGGATTAAGGAATGATAATATTGACCCTTTACCCAACTCACCACATGGCATCTGAGAACTCAACCAAACCTGGATTCAAAACGCAGCCTAGAGAGTTGCCCCAGCATGGCCCCATGGGACTCTGACAACCAATCAGAAGACAAGCTCAAGATCAAAGGCCAGAGAGGGCATAAAATCAGGGACTCAGCATCTCAGCCTCCCTTCTCTTTTTCTCCACCAACATTGAAGCATGTGATCACCTTTTCTGTTCAGGACTCAAGCCATGTGGTCCTGTCCACCATTAAAACCATCTTTCCAAGCAGCTTCCATGTCTCCAGTGTCCAACAGTGGCATGCCTACGGACAGACCAAAATTTTCTGGATTTTGCTGGCAGAATTTATTTTTAACCACATCAAACCTATTTTATGGCATGTGTCCCATTTTGGGTTGTTTCTTATTTATTGGTAGAAAATCTTGCCACCAGTTATTAACAACTAATCAGAGAGGAACAATTTCTTGGTGAGACAAGCAGCTATATAAATATTGTAAATAAACAAAAAGATTCATTTTATTTATGATTCAAGGAGGGTATTTTATTCTTACAAAACTGTTTCTGTATGAATTTGCTATTCAGCCGAAGCTTTGGTAGAAGAGCTTTCAGAAAGAACTTCACAGAGCTTCAGTCTCACCTATATACCAATTTCATCATTTATCATTTAAATATTCACTTAATATTGTAGGAAGTTAAAACCCACCCTTCTCCTAGAAAAATGAAATATCCTGGGAAATATTGAAAATGCAGAATATTATATTTTCCTGGATAAGAAATGAAGAAACATGTTTTTAGGCAGGAAACAGACTCACTCTTAATAGCCCCCACCTTTGCCAATGGGCCATTAAAATCAGGGACGTGCGGGCAGGGGAGGCAGGGGAGGCAGAGCCTCACCTCTCTTCTTGAAATAATAGTATATAATATTATATACTATCTATCTATCTATCTATCTATCTATCTATCTATCTATCTATCTATCTATCTATATATATATATATATATATATATAATATTATAATATTATATACATCCGTCCGTCCGCGCCCGGGAGCTGCGGAGGCAGAAATGTCGGCGCTTCCGGATGACGAAGCCACGAAAGCGACTGGGTCGTTCCCCAGTCGCTTTCGTGGCTTTGTCATCCGGGAGCGCCAACAACATTTCTGCCTCCGCAGCTCCCGGGCGCGGCCGGACAGAGGTAGCCAGAATGGCGCCGAGGCAGTTCGGCGGGCGAGCGACCGAGGATCAGGCTGCCTCGCTTGCTCTTTCGTCCGCCCGGACCACCTCTGCCTCCGCAACTCCCGGGCACGGCCGGACGGAGGTAGCCAGAGTGGCGCCGAGGTGGTCCGGGCGGACGAAAGAGCAAGCGAGGCAGCCTGATCCTCGGTCGCTCACCCGCCAGACTGCCTCGGCGCCATTCTGGCTACCTCCGTCCGGCCGCGCCCGGGAGCTGCGGAGGCAGAAATGTTCTCGGCGCTCCCGGATGACGAAGCCACAAAAGCGACTGGGGAATGACGAGAACCTTCCTGCCTCTGCTGGATTTCGTGCGCTCCTCGCGACTGCGATATGCGCGAGCTGGCGGAGCACGCTCAGGAAGGCGGGGAATGGGATCACGTGTGCTGGAGGCCGAGGCAGCCTCAGCCTCCAGCATACGTGGTCCCATTCCCCGCCTTCCTGATGACGTCACCAGCCTCACCAGCCATAAACCTCACCGCACGTCACTGATTAAAAGACCTGAGGCAGTCCATTCTACATAACAAAGATCCCCCTTCAGCTCCGGGGTGATGGGATTAAGGCATGATACTATTACTCATCTCACCACAGGACACCTGGGAAGAAGCAATGCTCAACCAAACTTGGACTCAAAACACAGCCTACAAAGTTTCCCCTGCATGGCCCCATGGGAGTCTGACAACCAATCAGAATACAAGATCAAGATCAAAGGCTAGAGAGGGAATAAAACCAGGGACTTTCAGCATCTCAGTCTCTTATTCACCTAACATCTGAAAGCATGTGATCACCTTTTCCCCCCAGGACCTCAAACCATGTGGCCCTCTCCACCATTAAAACATATTTCAAAGCAGCCTCCATGTTTCCAACTGAACCCAGAAGGACAGTACTTCCAACAATATAATTTATCCTTCAGAAGAATCTTGGACAATGAGCTACTACGAATACTTTTGGTCATCTACATCTGCATTTTCCACATCAGAAACTTGGACAGTAGCGACAAGAAGGAAAGATGGCTTGCTTAGTGATATCCAGATCCCCATGGAAGATTCTTTTCAGATAATTCTATGTGGTACCCACATTAGAGTATTTTAATTTTCCGAATATAATTACTCTATTCTGAAATTTTAAAAGATGCCATCTTCCTGTGGTTTGCATATTTCAATTCCCTTGGATTTTTTAATTACATGTTTTATAGTTTTAGATGCTAAAACTATCAGTAGTTTGTTGTGTGTGGATGTGTGTGTATTGAATTTAATTGTAGATTCATGTTTTTGTGTTTGTAGAAACATAGTTAAACACAGTTAAAGGGCTGAGTGCTTCCAGAAAAGAACCTTATTTCTAATAAACTCTGTCCTACCAATGGAGTAGGAATCCTTCTTTTTACAAAAAGAAAAAGTGCATATGCCTTGTGATTGGTATTAGAAACTGTACGCCTGACACGTTAAACTATATAAAGCAAGTTATCATATGAAAGGCAAGAAGCTGGGGGCTACCCTACATTCTTAGGGATCTGATTGGCTGGCCAGTTTGGGGGGAACTAGGCAGGTCCTTGGTGGTATATCTAAGATGGTGTGTGGGTGTGTAAATAACAGGAATGCCTATTATTAGGCAAAATGGGCCTTTCCAGAGAATATCAAAATTGGGGAAGTTTCTTATTAAAGGATATGAAATGGTGAGGTCATCAGGCTGAATGTTGGGGGTTTTCTAGGTTCCCATTCTTTTGTAAGAGCTGCCCTTGGATTTCACTATTTACTGGTGAGGAGGTTTCTATTCTTTGTCTATTCTTAATCTTTCAGATTTAGAGGGGCTTTCTTGGTGGGGAGTGTTAGATACTTGTTCTAAGTACAGTGGTTTCCACCAAGGTCCTCTGTTTCAGTGGGAACAGAGGTTCAATCCTATTGGTTGAAGGGTCTGACAGCTCCCTATAAAAGGGTTGCTGTCAGACTCAACCTTCGCTGGATTGTTCTCACTTGTTGTACTTAATAAAGAGCTGTTGTTACCGTTAAGCCTGTGTGTGCCTATCCATTACCCAGTCTAACAGGGAGTAGGAGGGTCAATTTGGGTCTAATAATAATAATAATAACTTTTATTTCTAGACCGCACCGTTTCCTAGGCAGGACTCGGGGCGGTGTACAGTCATGTTAAAACCATATACAAATACATAGACATGAACATAGACATAGACATAGACTTGGACGTAGACGGAGGAGGTAAAAAATATACTGTACAATTCTTAGTTAAAATACAAATATTAAAATACCCTTAAAAATTCCCCAATAAAATGTTTGCCAGGAGGTGGAAGATGGAACTGTCAATCAGCTAAGCCAGCTAGTCGGAACAGGTGAGTCTTGAGCTTCTGTCGGAAGGAGCGGAGGTCATTGGTAATTCTAATATCGGGAGGGAGGTCATTCCAGAGGGTTGGGCCCATCACAGAGAAGGCTCTACTCCTAGGCGTCACCCGCTGGCACTGCTTGGCGGATGGCACCTGGAGGAGTCCCTCCCTGTGAGAGCGGATAGGTCGTAGGGATGTATGAGGTGAGATGCGGTCCCGCAGGTAACTAGGTCCCATGCCATGGAGCGCTTTGAAGATAGTAACCAACACCTTGAAACGCACCCGAAAAACCTAATCTAATAGGTTGTCTAATAGGATTAGGCAAAGATATGAAGATTTGAGCTTGAGGTCAAAAATTTTACCATGGTCTACATGGAAGGAGAAGAGGAAGGGGTGCAGTCTCCATTCTGTTTGTTAGATTTACTTTCTCATCTATAATTAAACTTGTATGATGCCCAACTCTCAACAACTCTGGGCAGCCAGCAGGCAGGTAGACATCAAAATTATGCAGAAAGATGAAGTAGAACACTAATATCATCATATCAAAAAGAATTCCTAACCAATAAAATTAGAACTGGGTTATTACAGTCACTTTTCTTTGAGAAGTAAAGAAAAATAAGAGATTGGTGGCTGTCACCTCTTGGAAAATTTGAATTTGGGTCTCCCCCCCCCCAAACAGTATAGAACTTCCACACTTCATTAAACAATAACTTCAAACTAAGTTCAAACTTTGTAGTCCTCGATGCCCCAAAGACGCCACAGTTCAACCCTGAGCTATGCATATTCTCTTCTATTGTAACTTCAATCTTAACAGCTACAATTTGAGCATTGTTTTCATGGTTGTTTATACCTATGTCAGATAGAGATTATAAAGAGGTTGGAGTCTGGTATGTTTGGGGCCTCCACAACAACTACAATAGCACCTGCCTAAACATCTGCATTAAAAAGAAGTGACAAATATTTTGTAAAATGTTGTTTTTCTTCACTTCTGCAGATACAGCCTCTGATGTACAAAATACCTATTTCTAACTGATATAGCTGTCCCACAGTGCAGCTAAACTTCATTTTGTTTTCCTTTCTCAATATTGCTCTTTCGTGCGTCAGTAATAACCTTGACCCTGGCTTTACCAAAACACCAAGCATTTAAAACGTTTAAGGAATGAAATAAATGACTAAGAAAAAAAGGGAAATGAGAAAGGATACTGTGGATAGAAAATAAAATATCAATAAATATGCAGAGAATTTTAAATTGTTATAAAATTAGCATTTATTATTTCATTGATAAATTAATTTAATATATAAAATTAAAACTCTTGTGTCATCTTGAAAAACAGTACTACTGCAAAACTCTAAGCTGTAATATTTATAACCATGTCATACTTAAATGCACATAATCTTTTGAAAAGAAGAAAAAAAAATACTAAAAACAATCAGTGAAAGCAATATTAAATTCTAAAATTCTCTCCCACCATACCCAAGTGGTCATTCGTCAAATTATTTATAAACATTGAAATTGTTTCTGACAATTACCTTTACATTATTTTTTTCTTCCTTAATAGCATACTCTAAGCCCATGTTGGCGAACCTATGGTATGCATGCCAGATGTGGCATGGACAGCACTCTCTCTTGGCATGTGCACCATCTCCAGCTGTTCTTCTGGTTTCCAGCATGCGCATGCATGCTGTCCATCTGGTCTTTGGGTTTCTGATGCTCCGGTGCAGGTGCACATTCCCATTTGGGAACTCAGAGGCGTGTGCTTGCATTTTGATTTGGGCACTTGGTGCCGAAAAGATTTGCCATCACTGCTCTAAGCCAATGTTTCTTAACCTTGGACATTTTTTCAGTTTAGACTCCCAGAATTTTCTGGCCAGTAAACTGGAGAATCATAGATTAGCCAGTTGGGGTTAGTCGTTAAGATGCTGGCCTAAAATCAGGAGACTCTTGAGTTCTATACAATACAATACAATACAATAGCAGTGTTGGAAGTGTCTTCTAGTCCAACCTCCTTCCTAGGCAGGGAACCCTATAACGTTCCAGACAAATGGCTATCCAACATCTTCTTAAAGACTTCCAGTGTTGGGGCATTCACAACTTCTGGAGGCAAGTTGTTCCATTGATTAATTGTTTGAACTGTCAGGAAATTTCTCCTCAGTTCTAAGTTGCTTCTCTCCTTGATTAGTTTCCACCCATTGCTTCTTGTTCTACCCTCAGGTGCCTTGGAAAATAGTTTGACTCCCCCTTCTTTGTGGCAACCCCTGAAATAGTGGAACACTGCTATCATGTCTCCCCTAGTCCTTCTTTCTATTAAACTAGACATACCCAGTTCCTGCAACCGTTCTTCATATGTTTTAGCCTCCAGTCCTCTAATCATCTCTGTTGCTCTTCTCTGCACTCTTTCTAGAGTCTTCACATCTTTTCTACATCGTGGCAACCAAAACTGAATGCAGTATTCCAAGTGTGGCCTTACCAAGACATTATAAAGTGGCATTAACACTTCATGTGATCTTGATTCTATCCCTCTGTTGATGCAGCCTAGAACTGTGCTGGCTTTTTTGACAGCTGTCGCACACTGTTGGCTCATATTTAAATGGTTGTTCACTAGGACTCCAAGATCCCTTTCACAGTTACTACTATTGAGCAAGGCATCACCTATACTGTACCTGTGCATTTTGTTTTTCTTGCCTAAATGTAGAACCTTACTCTTTTCACCATTGAATTTCATTTTATTGGATAGTGCCCAATAAAATCCCACCTTAATCCCATTTTAGGCATGAAAACCAGCTGGTGACTGTGTGCCAATGATTCTCTCAATGCAACCCACTTCACTGGCTTGTTGTGGTGAAAGTAGGAGGAAGTATGTATGTTCACTTCCTTGACTTATTTAAAAATAATAATAAAGGTAGAACCAAAACATGTCATAAATAAATAAAATAAAGTTTCATGAACAAAGTCTTCTGTGATCAGACTTCATATGTATTCAAATATAATATTTCAAATAATACTCGTGCACTATAAAAAAAAGTAATTGATATGAACAGATTATCGTTTCTGAATTATGCACACTATACTAGCAACTCAGAGGGATATAAAAATGTAAGCTGTGCAGGTAAAAATGAAATATCACAGGACCAACAAAATAAACTAGTGCTAAAATAAGCAATTTATGTTGGGTGGAATAGATGTGTGTTCAGTTTTTAGGAGTGTTGCTTCAACTGTTTGCAAGTCTGGAATAGATGCCATGGGACTAGAATATTCAGGTCCTCACCTATACATAATCTCCTACATATTGTTCATTACGGAAATGTCTCCAGGAGGTTAGTATCGGTAGTAAGTCTTCCAGTGGTCAACATTTCAACATCTAGTTGTCATTCCAATCGGATCAATGGCTCAGGAGCAAGTAGAGTAGTCCTGAAACAGGATGCGCATGTTCTGTGAGCAATACCAAAATTTAGCAGAACCAGTAGCAACAAGTGGCATCATCCAAATCCTATCAGTTGAAAGAAAACAGATTAATCTGTCAATTTCTTCTCTTAGTCAGGCACACAAACCAGGTTCGAGGGCAGAAGGTCAAATGGATAAGGCCTTGACACAGTGCATGTTAATTCAGCATATGTAATTAAAAGAATTAAGGAAAGCAAGTTCAGGCTTAGTTACAAAAAATAATGAACAATAATTTATCTTCGCTATAAAATCAGGACAAATAAGAAAGAAAACTCTCTCGGGAGAAAATGTGTTGGGTGCTCCACCCAAGTCTATAATACATATGTTGACCTGACGTCCCAACATCTCTATTTCTGCCACAAGAAGATCGCAGTGCATCATGATGTTGACAGGTGGTGGGTTGCAAATATTTTTACTACTGGTTCGGGCGTGCTTCCGCATGTGCTCCTGCTCCCATGTGTGTTCTCACTCCCATGCAATGCTTCTTACATGCGCAGAAGTGTCCGGGCAGGTGGGTGGGGCCTCCTGCCGCCACTACTACCGGTTCGGCGAAACCGGGATGAACCGGGAGCAACCCACCAATGATGTTCACCATATTAGCTGGAGATGACAGACGTTGTTATAAGGCATATTTGGAAGGAATTGGGTTGAAGCAGGCTGTTTTATATACAGGGTTAAATCAACTCATAAAGGTGCTCGGCCAGATCTACAGTGTTTCCTAATACTGTAAAGACAGCTTCCTTCTATTACTTAGCTGGTTGTTGAGAGAGACTCCTGGGTGAACCTCTACTTAGCATTCAAAAAAGTGCATGTATCAGGGGTGGGTTCCTGCCAATTCTAACCTCTTCTATAGAAGAGGTTCCACAAATCTACCATGCCATTTAGAACCGGTTCCAGCTCCCTCCGTCCGCCCATTTGCACCATACTTGCCCTACCCGCCGCTCACTGATTGGCTGGCTCACCAATCGCCCTGCCCACCTCTGAGAGTCCTATCTAAACCTTAAAGTCTTAAAGCTGTCAGGTTTGAACAGCCCTGGGGTTTTTTTTCTAAAGGGTTAGGCGTGCAAGGGTCTTATAACTTGACAGCTTTAAGACTTGCACACTTCAATGCCAGAGTTCCTGAGCCAACATGACTGGAGGAGGAATTCTGGGAGTTGAAGTCCACAAGTCTTAAAGCTGTCAGGTTTGAACATCCCTGGGGTTTTTTTTCTAAAGGGTTAGGGGTGCAAGGGTCTTATAACTTGACAGCTTTAAGACTTGCACACTTCAATTCCAGAGTTCCTGAGCCAACATGACTGGCGGAGGAATTCTGGGAGTTGAAGTCCACAAGTCTTAAACCTGTCAAGTTTGAACACCCCTGGGTTTTTTTCCCTAAAGGATTAGGGGTACAAGGGTCTTGTAACTTGACAGCTTTAAGACTTGCGTGCTTCAAATGCCAGAGTTTTTGAGCCAATATTTTGGTTGCTAAGCAAGAGCATTGTTAAGTGAGTTTCACCACATTTTACAAGATGGCCATGCCCACCCAGTCACATGATGCCAAGCCACTCCCACTCAGTCACATGGCTGGCAAGCCACTTCCACGAAACAGGCCACACTACAGAAGAGGTTGTAAAAAAATTTGAAATCCACCACTGGCATGTATCCACTCCAGTTCTGGAAACTTTCTCTTTTATTATGATCTTACATAATACACAGCCATGGATTGTCAAATTAACTGAATGATTTGGGCTTCCACAGCACAGTGAATCATATGCTAAATGTGAATGCTTGACATACTGACCTACAAAATTAACCAACCGTATTTTAGACTAGTATATTATGCAAACACATTTTTTGTTGCTGATCCCTAAGCCCTACATTCTTCCCATGATTAACTCTGAGTGAACATATACACTTGGCACATACTTGTGCTGTTGTTTGAGAATAAGCCCTACTAATTCATATTTTCCATACAATTCTTTTTTTCTTCCACGGAAATCCTAGCGAGAATCTGCTGGCCTTCCTAAACAAATAAGACCATCCTGGAAAAATTGTAGTGAGTTGTCTGCCCTTGTGTTATTACTCCTACTGTGTCATGTGGGCACTTAACTTTGTTATGACCATGGCCTCAATCTATTCTTAGGCACCATGTGAAAAAAAACTGCACTGCTTAGTAGAAATCCCCAAGCTTCTCCAAACCGTGCTTCTAGATGTATGGATTGATACATTCTAAACCATGGTTTGTTTGGCCATGATTTCTTGCATACGGCATGGTTGGCTGATTCATATAAAATGATAATGTTCATCCATTGTGTTCAAAGAGGACTTTGACATCTTACAGGTTGTGGGTGTCCACGATGTGTCCACAGGTGGCTGGTAAGGACTGTACGGACGTGAAATGTTCTGCCACCTGTCGGGCAGACATGATATATAACATGCAAATAGTAAAGAAAGTCAGGAGATCTTCTCAAATCCACTCAATGTGCCATGGTTGCTATACAAGCTATCCAACATGCAGAAAAAAAAGTTGACTTATCAAGCAGTTATGTGCACAACCAAGCAAATTACAGGGAAGTGCAGTTTATGGCAACCAAAAAGAATATATACTTAGCTATTATCTCATGGCCATCTTTCCCCCCCCCCCCAATCCTGATATAGTAGTCATATTGCACTGGGCTCAGAAGCCAAGAAAAGAGAAGGCACAAGGCAGAAGTGCACATCTGAGGCTCCAACAGCATTGCCAACATCTGAGACGCCACTGGGTGCTGATATACCTAGCTTAGGGAGTTCTGAAAACTCTGTCACTTGCAAGCATATTTGCTACCACGTGTAAGGCAGCTCCAGTTCTTCCTTGGACAAGATACACATTGAACACATGTGTTACCAAAGTGTGTCACCTGGTGGACTCCATAAGAAGAGCCTTTTTTTTGCCATGGCACCAGAGGTGGGTTGCCAATTTCTTTACTATTGGTTCGGGTGTGTGACGCTTCTATGCGTGTTCAGAAGTGTCTGGGCGGAGCCTCCCACCGCCGCTACTACCAGTTCGGCCAATCTGGCACCCACCTTTTGAAAAATTCTCCTCCATAAAATTAGATTGGCCCTGTCCCTGCTGGTTACAAGGCCTTGAAAACATAGTTTAGTGCCTCAGCTCAGGGCTCTGGTTATGCAATCAACCCATTTTTCTTGTGTTGATAGTTGTTTGGACAATGCCTGGCTGTTATGTCTTTTGCTTTTTATATTCCATGGTTTCTGTATAGGTATTTATTTTATCATAAACTGCCTAGAATCATATAAAAGTGAGAAGGGCAGCTATGTGAATCGAATGAATAAATGAATAAACTTCTGTACTTCAGAATGAAACCCATGGTGAAATAAATTCTAAATAAAGCTGAAATGTTCCAGCAGAAACACCCTAATACCATGATGGCGAACCTGTGGCACGCAGAGCCATACCGATGGGCACGCAAGCTCAGCTCTGGCACGCATGCATGTGCCGGCCAGCTGATTTTTTGGCCTTCTGGGCCCACCAGAAGTTGGGAAATACCGTATTTTTGGGACTATAAGACGCATCTTTTTCCCTCAAAAAAAAAGAGGCTGAAAATCTGGGTGCGTCTTATACACTGAATACAGCATTTTTTGCCTCCCAAAACTCCACCCCCTTCACCAAAATGGTCATGCATAGCTTTTAGAAGGCTTTCAGAGGGCAGAAATGAGTGAGAAATGGCCCATTTTTGCCCCCCCCCCAGCCACTAGCAGCACTCTATAAGTTCCTAAAGGTTATCCATACTCTTTTTTTGAAAAAAATGGGCCTTTTTTTGCTTGTCCCCCCCCCCCCCGGAGCACTCTACAAGCCTCCTAAGGGCTATTCATGCCCTTTTTTGAAAAAAAAAAAAAAACCTGGCCCGTTTTCGCAAAAAAAACGGCCGTTTTGGGGAGGTTTCCAGAGTGCAAAAACTTTTTAAAAAAATTTTCCTCTTCAAACCTTGCTGCGTCTTATACTCTGGTGTGTCTTATACTCCGAAAAATACGGTAGACTGTTTTTGGCCTCCGGAGGGTCTCTCTGTGGGGGAGGCCATTTTCACCTTCACCAGGCTCCTAGAAAGGGTCTGGAGGCCGGGGAGAGCAAAATATGGACCTTCCAGCCCAACCGGAAATTGGGAAACAAGCCGTTTATGGCCTCCAGAGAGCCTCAGGGGGGGAGGCATTTTTTGACCTCCTCAAGCTTCTAGAAAGGGTCTCGAGCCTGGGGAGGGTGAAAACTGGGTCCACTGTGCCATCGCATGCCAAAAGCAGGGGTCGCACGGGGGGTGTCATGCATACGCAGGCGCATAGAATTATGAGGGTGGGCACGCGTGCACAAGACACCCCTGCACTCTCCCCACTTTTGGTACGCAATGGCAAAAAGGTTAGCCATCACTGCCCTAATATCTCGGCTCTGTTTGCAGCTATTTAAGATAGACTGGAAAACAGAATGACTGCCTGGTACCGGTTGAAAGATCCCATTACTTAAGAGAAACAACTTGCTGAGAGGTAGTAATGAATAAATCTATATTGTACAGCAACAAAGAATAATTAGTTGGCATGTGGGAAATTCTTCTTCTGAGCTATTAACCCTAATTCGGTGTGATTTGTTATTTTCATGTTTGCATCTTTTATCACTTTCAGAGAAAGGTAGTCTTCCATAGCCTTTTAAAACAGGTCTCAAACATAATAATCAAAATCCCCTCACTTAGACATTTTTCTCCAATAAGAACTGTAAGCATTTACTTCCTTAATGCATCCTAGCAATCTTTTTGACCTCTAGCACAGATGCATACATAACATTGTGATCTGCAAAGCTGATAGGGCTTTGGTTTTTTCCCCTCCCCTCCCCTCCCCTCTGAAGCCTGTAGTTTTGTTTCAAGAATCCTAAAGGTACAGTCTATCAGGCTACCACAGTCAGTTTATCAGTACTGGAAAATTTCAGGCTATTCTGTTGTATTTACCTTGTTTCACACATGGAATTTGACGAGGTGGTTTTCCAAAGCCTTCCATTTCTATCGCCTTGTTTTTTCCCATTACTGTGAAATCAGAGATTAATGGAAATAGTGAAACAAATGCTTTGTTTCACCAGAGAATTTTTCAACACAGTATTCTGAAATTGTGGCTGTCAAGACTGCCATGATGGATTGGACTTTAAAAATCCACAAGTGTATTTCTGTAATCCTTGATGTATGACTACAATTGAGCCCAAAATTTATGTTGTTAAGTGAGATATTTCTTAAGTGAATTTTGCCCCATTTTGTTCTATCATCTCCAGTTATGATAACCTTTGAAACACTAGTGCTGTCCCACCTGAAAACCATCACGCATCCACTGTTAGGCCCCCACCGCAATTTGTTATACCGAGCAAATAGATGGACCGATGATCCTGTTAATAAGGGTGTGCACTACATCCTACAACATCCTGAATCTCCAAAGACCTATGCAAGGGTCCTCTTTGTAGACTTTAGCTCAGCATTCAATACCATCATTCCAGACATTCTTCTAACTAAACTAAACCATCTAGCAGTACCGGAATACACTTGTCAGTGGATTATAAGCTTCCTAACAGACAGGAAGCAGCAGGTGAAGCTAAGCAGAATCACATCGGATACCTGTACAATTAGCACAGGGGTCCCCCAAGGATGTGTGCTCTCTCTCCACTTCTTTCTATACATCAATGACTGCATCTCAAAAAATCCCTCTGTTAAAACACTGAAGTTTGCAGATGATACAACAGTGATTGGTGTCATTTGAGATGCAGGCAAAAAGAAAGGATGGAATTTTATGAGTAAGACACCCAGGAGGCAGGTATGGGAAGCTTGACGTGCTGGTTGTTGTCAGGTGAGAATTTATGTGTCAGTATATGTTACCTTTGTCAGTAAAATATTCCAGACAAAGAGGCATCATTAGCTTTCAACAAAAACTAAATCACATTGCAGGTCTTCTCATGAGCATGTCATTGTTCTTCTTCTTATGTCTTTTTACTTTTCTAAGAAGGGTGGAGACCCAGAGAAAATAATTGAAACATTTCATAGCAAATGAGACTTTTATTCAACAACAACAACAACAACAATCCATAAATGTTTTCAAGTATGTGAAATTGAATGTAGGGGGAAGCATTTTGGGTCCTCCTGCATCAAGAATAGAACCATAGAAATTGTTGCACGTGAGAACATGATTGCTGATGCACATTCATAACTTGCACCCTCTCCCCTCCTGCAGACACCCATGCAAAAGGCCGTGTTTGCTGAGGGCCTGAAGGGCAGCAAGGAGGAAGAGTGATGAAAGTCACATGGGCACAAAGGGACGCCTCTCTGGAATCTCAAGATGGTGACCACAATCCAAGTTCTGTTCGTTTTGGGTTTGTGGATAGCAATGACATACGTACAAAAGGGGTGGGCTTTCTGGTTTTTCTAATCCCCCCCCCAGGTCACCACTGTCACTATCTATAACTCAATTTGTGTGTGTCACAAATACTCCAAATATTCCAAAGGTATATTAAAACCACAGGCAACGCACCTTATACAGGTAGTCCTCAACTTCCAACAGTTCATTTAGTGACTATTCAGTTACAACATCACTGAAAAAGTGACTTATAACCATTTTTCACACTTACCATCATTGTAGCATTCCCAGGATCACATGATTTGCATTCAGATGCTTGACAACTGACTCACAATTATGACAGTCGCAGGAGGCATATCATCGTCTTTTGTGACCTCTTCTGACAAGCAAAGTCAATGGGGAAACCAGAGTCACTTAACGCGTTATTAATGAAATAACTCCAATGATTCACTTAAGAAATGTGGCAAGAAAAGTCTTGTAAATAGAATAGAATAGAATTCTTTATTGACCAAGTGTGTCAATAAAAGTGTGTCAAGGAATTTGTCTCAGTGTACATAAAAGATACATTCATCATGAATCATAAGGTACAAGACTTAATGATAGTCATAGGATACAAATAAGCCATCAAATCATACTAGGAAACAATCAATATAAATCCTAAGGATACAAGCAACAAAGTTACAGTCATACAGTCATAAGTGGGAGGAGATGCGTGATAGGAACGATGAGAAGATTAATAGTAATGCAGACTTAGTAAATAGCTTGACAGTGTTGAGGGAATTATTTGTTTAGCAGAGTGATGGCATTCGGGGGTGGGGGAACTGTTCTTGTGTCTGGTTGATTACAAACTAGCAGAAGGTTTGCCATGAGAAATAGTTAATTTGGGTGAAAAGAGTCTAGAGATATGCAGGCCTGTATTGTAATTGGAAAGAATCAGAAATGTTAAAACATGAACCTCAGAAACGCTAATGTAAATAAGGACAAGTAGAATTAGAAAACTGAGGGGAAAATTAAGATGGCAGCCAGAATCAAATTTGGGAATTCCAGAAAAGATAAGAGTGGAGAAATGACCTTCATATTTTTGGATAGATAGAAGATAGATAGATAGATAGATAGATAGATAGATAGATAGATAGATAGATAGATAGATAGATAGATAGATAGATAGATAGATAGATAAAAATAGGAAATGCTAGTAAAAGCAACCTTGAGAGATGAAAGAAGAAATAAATCAAAGATTTCTTGATTTCTTTCTCATAAAGAAAGACTTCATGAGAAAGACTTATCATGAATAAGAGGTAAAAAGCACAGGTAGGAGTCTGCTTTCTTCAGCACAGTGATTCAAATCAGTTGGCATACTTGGCAACATGGATAAAGAATCTGACAATTTTACCCCTGAGGGGATTACCATGTGGGTTTGGCTGAGCCAAAGGGAGGAGGAGCAGATGAGATTCAGAGGGATTATGAAGGAGGAGATCTGAAAAGGATCAAGATGCAGGAAGAGTGGGGTGGGGGAAGCTGCTTGAGGCAATGCAGTGACCTGGGCATTTGGCAAGAGAGGAGGAAGAACTGATCTGTGGGAATAAGTACAGTGAACGTTAAAATGTGCTGCATATTTAAGGAGACTCTTGTTTCCAAGTAAGCCTTTAGGAAACCCAGAAGGATTCATTCACAATGAGTTATCATTGTTTAAAATTATTCTTCTGCCTATGTAACACTGTGTAACTATACAGTTCCTGGTTTCTCAGTACAAATGTTTAAAATGTTCTAAAAAGATTGTCCGTGGTTAAATGTTTATCATTTTCTTACAGGATTCATGTTTTAAACTCAGGGCCGTGTATTGTCCTAAAATAGGAATTATTATCCCAGTGGTGGGATTAAAATAATTTAACAACCAGTTCTCTGCCCTAATTTTTTTCTTCCAACAATCAGTTCACCAAATTGCTCAGAAACTTAACAACCTGTTCTCCTGAAGTGGGGCGAACTGGCTGAATCCCACCACTGTTAACTATCTCCCTCTCTGGGGAATTCTGGGAGCAGAAGTTTTAAAATTATCAAGATTGGACATCCCTGGTCTACAGACATACAGATAATAGTTACTGGAATGAGTCTTTTAGCCAGAGTTGTCTGATTAGGGGAGGCAAACCCACACTGGCGTCTTTTTGTCCAGCAATTAATCTCTTCTAATCTCTACCTCTAATCTCTTAAAACTATAAATCTTTCTCTTTAAAAAAAAAAGTTGTAGAAGGTATACTGCACGCACATCATGACCAACCATTTGAGTTCAATACTAGAGGATTTGGTTAACAGTTGTTGGATAATCTTAAAAGTTTCATTGTGTAGCTAAATGTTTGGTGTTCTGGTAGCTCATTTGAAGAATGAAAGATTCTTCCAACAATGGTGCAATTTATGTAAACTATTGACCCATAGTCAAAACGAATTGGTGGTTAAATATGGAAGGGTAAGCACAGCCTATAGCGTATATTCCAGTCATATACAATATGTGCAACAAGGACAAAAAATGGTGTCCTCCAAATATTTTGAACATTTCCCAAAGTTCATGAACTAGGCCAGGGGTCGGCAACCTTAAACACTCAAACAGCCACAAAGGTCCTAACTGGAAGCCCCCCATTACATTCTGGAGCCGACTGGTGCTAGGAGGAGACTCCACCATAGAGTCTTCTCCTAGCTCGGCATCCTTTTTCCTCTGCTGACCGGAAGTCTGGTTCCCCCACCATAGAGTCTCCTTCTAGTGCAGCATCCCTTTACCTCCTAACCAAAAGTCCTATCAATTGTGGAGCTGACTGGTGACATGGAGCCACAGCAGAGGGATCAAAGAGCCACATGCGGTTCCAGAGCCATGGGTTGCTGACCCCTGAACTAGGTTCTATAATGCAGGAAGAATGCCAAAAGACCTACTGTTTAGGGCACTTCAAGTGTACAATTTGGCAGATTCTTCAGTTAAATACTGGGACAACTAATATAGGTACTCATAGTCCTTGACTCACAACCATTCATTAACGATCACTGAAAAAATATTGGGCTCAGTTACAGGTAAGTTGAGCACTACCTGCAGTCAAACAATGCTAATCACAAGGCTCATTCATGTAAGTTATTTTTAATACTAGCAAATCTGGCTGGGAAATTCTGAGAGTTGAAGTCCATCTGGCTTAAAGTTCCCAAGGTTGGAGACCCCTGGCCTCGTCTATTTCTTGGCAAGATTTCAGAAGTGGTTGCCATTCCTACCTTCCTAGGTCTAAGGGAGAGTGACTAATCTAAGGTTACACAGCTGCCTTTGTGTGTAGGAAGAATTAGAACTCATCTGGATTCTAACCTGGTGCTTCAACCACTACACCAAACTTTCACTTTAATGCCCCACACTAAGAGATAAAATATAGTGGCTGACTTTCTACGTAATAAGGCCAATGGAAACAATGGCATAATGCAATTTAGCACCACCAACTATTCTTTATATTTCTAATATAGGTAGTCCTCAACTTACAACAGTTTGTTTAGTGACTGTTCAGCATTACAACAGTACTGAAAAAGGTGGCGTATGACTGCTTTTCATAGTTACGACCTTTGCAATATCCCCATGATCATGTGATCCAAATTCAGGTGCTTGGCAACTACTGGTAGTTCATATTTATGACCATCGCTGTGTCCCAAAGTCATGTGATTGCCTTTTCCGACCTTCTGACAAGCAAAGTCAATAGGGAAGCCAGATTCACTTAACAACCTGGTTACTAGCCTATCAACTGCAGTGATTCACTTAACAACTGTGGCAAGAAAAGTCGTAAAATGGGGCAAAACTCACAAATGTCTCAATTAGCAACATGAATTTTGGGTTCAATTGTGGTCGTAAGTCAAAGACTGTCTATATACTGCATCTTTTGATGTCCACACATTTCTCTCATATTACTCTTGTCTTCAGCCAAACAGAGTTTGAAGATTTTTGGAAATGGCGCATATTTGTGTAATGTCTAATTTCCAGAGGTAAAAATAAGAAAAGTAAAATTCTCTTTTTAAACCAGTCACATCTCTGGGGGGGAAAGAAGGGGGGGGAATGGGCACCACATGAGAGCCACACATATACTTTACCCAACTTCAGTCCAAGATAATGAATCTCTTGTTTTAAACCAGGGGTGTCCAAACTTGGGAAGACTTGTGGACTTCAACTCCCAGAATTCCACAGCCAGGAGTTGAAGTCCACAAGTCTTAAAGTTCCCAAGTTTGGACACCCCTGGTTTAAACCAAAAGACAAGGAGAATTTTTGTGCAGTACAAATAATAATACTTAAATAAATCTATATATTATTTATTTTATTAAATTTGTTTGCCGCCCATCTCACTGCAAGGCCACTCTGGGTGGCAAACATCTAAAGAAATGCATATGCTGCCTGGCACCCAGGAACAAAAGATTGCTGCCATTGTTTTCCTTCCACAGCGTGCAGTAGTGAGTCCACTAACTGCAATATAAATATTTTTTATCCCAGATTCTGAACTTTTGGGAAAATTTCAAAAATTTAACCAGAAATAGTAATGGAACAAAACAAACGAGCTCATCTGCAGGGGATGTCATACAATGACAAGGTGTCAATTACTGTATTTTTCGGAGTATAAGACGCACCAAGGTTTTAAGAAGCAAATTAGCAAAAAAAAAAGTTTTTGCACTCTGCAAACCTCCCCAAAACGGCCCGTTTTTCATGAAAATGGGCCCACTTTTTAAAAGGGGGGCATTAGGAAGCTTATAGAGTGCTCCTGAGGGTTGGGGGGGCACATTTGAGCAAAAAACTGCCCATTTTTTGCTCATTTCTGCCCTCTCCTGCCCCCAGGAGCTCTCTGAAAGCCTCCTACAAGCTATGCACAGCCATTTGGTGAAGGGGCGGGGTTTCAGGAGGCAAAAAAATGCTGTATTCAGGTATAAGACGCACTCAGATTTTCAGCCTCTTTTTTGAGGGAAAAAGGTGCGTCTTATACTCTGAAAAATACGGTAGATGCATTCTTTCTCCACTAGAAATCTGTGTAATTTCTGTGACAGGTTCTTTGTGTCCCATAGCTTTTCAGCAACCGTTTGAGTCTTGGCTGTTTCAGATGCAAAGTTGGAAATGAATGTACAGGTTTCATGGAATAAAAATCAAGGTTCATTTTATCATTTTAAAAATGAAGGAAAACGGTGAATCCTGGGCAGAAGCAGAAAATTCTAGTTTTTTTATTTGTTTCTTTGTTTGTATGCTACCTGTGCATACATCTCTACATAATCTATATAATAGAGCCTTGCTTGGTGGTGCAGGATTAGAATGCAGAACTGCAGGCTAATTCACTGGTCACTCCAGGAGTTCGATTCTGAGTGGCTGAAGGTTGATTTAGACTTCCAACCTTCTGAGGTGGGTAAAACGGGTGGGCTGCTACGAGTTTGCCCGGCTTTGGGAGAACCCGTAGTTAACATTATGGCCGGTTTGGAGAACCTCCAAATCCCACACCTGTGGGACCTTTCAAATTACATACTTGAAAGGTCACAAGTCAGGAATATGGAGAATCCAAGACATGGACAATCCAAGACATTCAGATGGGAAGTCTAATGAGAAGTCTGATGGTCAACGGTTGTGTTCCATAATTCCCAGTTTTTTTTAATTGAACATCTATTAGCAAAGAGTTACAGAAAAACCTAACATTTTGCTGCCATCTTGCAGTTGTCCATATTTTTGTGGCCCAAATAGCATAGGTAACATCTCCGGAATCTATAAGTGTAGCTCAAAAGAATTCTTGTATCTGGAAAAAAAAAATGTGCCCTATGATGAAGCATAGGAACATGTTTCCAAAACGTTGCCTCTTCTCAGATTTGGCAAGTTGGGAAATGAACTGGCAAAGGAATGTTTTTGATGCCATAAGCATAGTTAAATGCGATTTTTCTCTTTGATCACTTAAATGCATCACAGGTAATTGTAACCAAAGGCAAGGATGACGCAAGAGATAATAGAAGTTATTTACAGTATTTCTCTAATTGCCTCCATGTTGCTAGTGAAAGCTTTCCAGGGTGTGATGCCCTGAGAAGACATCGCAACCTTCCACTCCTTAATCTAAAATCATTACTAAGGTGTGGTATCATCTGCAAATAGCATATGGTTTTTTAAAAAAAAGATGCAATGTGTGTTTTGGAAGAAATCTGACTGGATTTCTTCACTGGCATCAGTCTAACTTAATTTCACAGTGCATTCCGGATTGTTGTAACTGTAAACAGATCGATTTCTAGCAGAGAGAAATTCTATAAAGTATGGCTCACAATGTTGAGCATTCCTCTTCTGCATTTGACGATGAATGTTGGCAGCTGAAAAGTTTCCCATCAATTTGAGGATGAAAATAGGTATATCACATTTAAAAAATAAAATAAAGATGCCCTCCCCTCCAACTCTTTTCCCCAAGCCTCTTCCGCCTACTGTATATGTGTGACACCAAGTATTGTATGTCTTTGTCATTTTGACCAGACCAGAAATAAATGAATGTAGCATTTCCTGTGACAAACTTAAAGCAGGGGTCGGCAACCTTAAACATCCAAAGAGCCACAAAGGTCCTAACTGGAAATGCCCCTCCCCTTCAATTCTGGAGCCACCTTGAAGTCTGGTTCCCCCACCATAGAGTCTCCTCCTAGTGCGGCATCCTTTTTCCTTTTACCAACCGGAAGCCCAATTCCCCCATCATAGAGTTTCCTCCTAGCGTGGCGTTCTTTTTCCTTTTACCAACCGGCAACAGGGAGCCGCAGCAGAGGGATGAAAGAGCCACATGCAGCTCCAGAGCTGCGGGTTGCTGACCCCTGACTTAAAGCAATTATGCATATGGGACACAGGTATTTGGGGGATAACAAAATAGAACATTACCCATTTTATACATCCCTTGCCTAAATCAGGTGACATTTTTTTCCCATTCTGCTATTTACTGTGGTATAACTACCAGAATGTTGATTAAAAGAATTCTGCCATTGATCCAGCTGGGAGCTCAAATGCAAACCAGAATACATTCTAGTCTTCATTCTTGGGTAGTTATATAAGATGGAGGCTCATAAATCATCCCCCATGAGGATGAAAAGAGAGAACATTTGGTAGAGCAAGTGTCCCTATCCCAGGCCCACGGCCCACTACCCGGCCTTGAGCTGTTCGGAACCAGTCTCATAAATGGTGGGTGAGCGCATATCAGGGGTGGGTTCCTGCCAGTTCTAACCTCTTCTATAGAAGAGGTTCCACAAATCTACCGTGCCGTTTAGAACCGGTTCCAGCTCCCTCCCCCCGCCTGTCTGCACCACGCTTGCCCTGCCCGCCTCTCACTGATTGGCCAGCTCACCAATCGCCTCTAAGAGTCCTATCTAAACTTAAAGTCTTAAAGCTGTCAAGTTTGAACACCCCTGGAATTTTTTTTCTAAAGAGTTAGGGCTGCAAGGGTCTTGTAACTTGAGAGCTTTAAGACTTGCGTGCTTCAAATGCCAGAGTTTCTGAGCCAACATTTAGGTTGCTAAGCAAGAGTATTGTTAAGTGAGTTTCACCACATTTTACAAGTTGGCCATGTCCACCCAGTCACATGACTGCCAAGCCAATCCCACTCAGTCACGTGGCTGGCAAGCCACTCCCACCAGGTCACATGGCCAGCAAGCCACTCCCACGAAGCAGGCCACACCTACAGAAGAGGTTCTAAAAAAATTCAAACCCACAACTGGCGCATATGCGTGTGCATCCCCACTTGCCCGAGCAGTGGACAAGTGTGTCTACATGCTCCATTTGTACAAGCAGCAGCCATGTGTGTGCACTGCATGTCCTCTTGTCTGCCTCTCACACGGAACCAAACCCTCCCCCCAGCCTGGTCTACAAAGCAAGAAAGGTTGGGGAATTCTCTGGCAAAGCCAAGAAAGTCCAACCTCCAGTGATGAGTCAGAATTGTCCTCCAATGCCTTCTAAGGATCTTTCCCTGACAACCCCAGCTATGACCCAAAGTTTACTCCACCGACAGGAGCTTCACTATCTCTATGGAGGCAAAGAAAATGGAGGAGGGTGCAGTTGGAGGTACGACAGAGGCTGCTTTGGAGGTAGACTGGAACCCCAGTGGTCTATTTCTTGCATCAAGACTGATGGATGTACAGGGCGGTGTGCTCAAGGGGTCCCACCCATGTAAAATCATGGATTGGAATAGATCCCCAATTTGGCCAATTTTATACAGCATCCCACACTACTTTGGACTTAGAAATGATAATGCTTTGCCTTGAACCTGTTTTTCTGAGGAAAGATCAAAACATATATATCAATCCCATATGCATTTACCGTCCCCTATTGAAACCATAGGGTCTTACACCCAAGCAAACCTTTTCAAAACCATGCTGATCAACTACTCCTCAGCTATGTTCAGCTATGTTCAGATCTGCCCGTTGCTGACCTACATTACAGATTTACCATTAGGATAAAGTAGGATTATCCCCTCATATTGTTAACAGCGCTGGCTACAGAAGTTAGTTGCAATCGTTTTATTGACTGCAGAGAAAATTGACGGCAATTATTTTTATCACGTAGAAAAGCACAATTCCTTTTCTGTAATTTATGCTCCTAGGTGGATGCTCCTAGATCAATGACGGCTAACCTTTTTGTCATAGCATGCCGAAAGCGTGCGTGCATAATGCAACGCACATGTGACACCCCCTCCCCCCGCACATATGCGTGAGACACACCCACACTCCCCCACGCATGCACACGCAATCCCCCCATGCCCTGTGCCCCATTTTGAGCCTAGTAGGCCTTCCTGCAGCTTCCTGGGACCAAAAACGGGCTGCGAGGGGGGGACCACTTCCCTCCACCCCCAGCGCATCACACACACACACACACACACACACACACCTGCACATGTGTGACACTCACACCTGCACATGTGTGTGCATTTCCCACATGTGCCCCACCCCGCACATGCATGGCAGAGATCCAAAAACCAGCTGGCCAGCAGGAGGCACACGTGCATGCACGGTGGAGCTGATATGGGGCGACGGCTTGCATGCCTGCAGAGAGGGCTCTGCATGCCACCTGTGGCAAACGCGCCATAGGTTCACCATCATGGTCCCAGGGGAAAACTGCTCTGCAAATCCAGCTCAGACTTGAGATTTCAAAAATCACTTGTTATTTGGAGTGTCACTCTGTAGCTTGCCAAAATGGTTGCCTGCTGTTAACTAGCTGTGCCTTACTCATATTTGCCTTTGTATCAGCTCTGAGAAATTATACTTACAGAGGTCCCCCAGCACCTAAAAACAAGGTAGCGGTCACAACAAGGAGACTGAAGTCCTACCTCAATGATAGACCCATAAAGAGGTAGGACTTTGATTGCTCTATCATCTGTGCCATTTGCCTTTTTTTTTAATGCTCCCTTTTCTATCTGAGTGCAAAGCCAAGTGAAAAACTTGGGGTCACATCTGGGACAAAAGTTAGAAGCTTTGAAACAGTTAGGTCCAGAGTCCCATTTCTTCATTCTCTGGAAAATTAATTTAATGAAACACAAATTGCCAACTAAATTTAGGTTGCAGTGCTTAGATGGAAATCCCAAACGATCGCAATGGAAGTTATTTCTGAGGAAATAGACCAAACATAGTGCTAATAAGCAGTGGTGGGTTGCAGGCAGTACGCCCCAGTACGGGCTTACCGGTGCCTGCCCGGAGCACCAGGTACAGTTCCGGTATGGTGTTCCGGAGGGCCCATCTGCCCGCCCGTCATCCTTCCTTGTATTTGAACTCTTCGGCGCTTCTGTGCATGCGCACGGCAGGTACAGCGCATGTGTGATGCTCCCCCGAGCAGCTGGAGCATCGCGGAGGCTCGCAGAGGCATCTCTGGAGGGTAGGACGCATGCGCCGCTGTGCGCGTTCATGTGGTGGACGCCGGGCCCCGTTGCACCGTACCGCTTGCACCAGGATCCAGAACCCACCAGTAGCTATAAGCAATCAACATAGGAACTTCTTTTTGTTTGAGCTGTGCAAATACCACCACTATTTTTTTCCAAGCTGTAAAAGGAATGAAATGTGTTTTGACAAGTATATTCGGAGCTATGAGAGTAAGAGGTTAAGGAGATTTAACTTTGCTTGGAACATGGAATTCCATTTAGATGGGTTTGGAGGATTAAGTGTAGTTGCTAGCCACAAAATAAGAAAGTGGAATTTTCAAGCCTGCAGGTAATTTTCAAGTACAAAGAAAGCTGTTGCCTCAAATTTATCTCAGGCATTTGGCTTCCTCGTTGAAGAAGGAATTTTAAAGCCCAAGCCAGCAAAAGTGATACACCAGTCTGGCTTTGAGGTTACTAAGCTGTATTAATGGCAACTGTGTTCTTGTTCACAGGAAAAGATATGAATTACAGTTTTCCATTGTAGAAAAATAATGTTTCAGCATTAATGAATGACATGCCAATTTTCAAAGAACCAAGGTCTACTGATTTTGGATCATCTGGCCTGGTATTTTGTGTGCTGAGTGACTGAGAAGATCATGAAGAGCTTTGCTTTTATTGGAGACTACCTTATAACCTGATGTTGCACGGGTATTTATTTATTTATAGGGGGGAAATATCCAGACTAAACGTAATTTCTAATGTTGGATTTTCCCCCTTACCAGAGGGAGCCTCCTTGTGGAGTACTGTGAAGCCGTTGAGGCATGCTTTGAGCTTGCTCTGCTTGCTTCTTTACAGATGCTAGATGAGATTTTTCTATACCCTGACCATCTTTGGGCTGTGCCTCAGCATGTCTTGGTGTTTGGAGTCTGCTTCAAAACTTGCTGTTCCTTCTGTTCCTTTTGCCCACTTTTGAAGGGTCTTGGTTGCTTCCTGAAACAAGGCAGTGTTGCTGGTCTTGGATAAAGTTACACATGGGTACTGTAGGAAGTGAAAACCCACCCCTCTCTTAGAAAATGAAATATTTTAGGAAATATTAAAAAGGAAGAATATTTCCCCTAAAGAGAGAAGTAGAAACTCAGAGAGGCAGAAACTCTGCCCCCCCCCCCCACCATTCTCAATGGCCATTAAGACCTGAGCAGGAGAAACAGGTTTTTAGGCAGGAAACAGACTCACTCTTAATAGCTGCCCCCTACCTTTGTCAATGGGCCATTAAGCCCTGAATCAGCCTATTCTGCATAACCAAGATCTACCCCATCTCATTGCCTTTCATTGCACCACCCACCAAGTTTCAACCAAACTTAGCACACCATCTACAAAGTTAGCTAAGACCCTTTGCCCCTGGGAGTCTGACAACCAATCAGAATACATTTCTTACACAGAAACAGGAAACAGAGAGGTGGGGCCCAGAGAGGGCATAAAACCAGGGCACTCACAGCATCTCTTCCCTTTTCTGCTCAGGAACTCAAGCCATGTGATTCTGTCCACCATTAAACCATCTTTCCAAGCAGCCTCCATGTTTCCGGTGTCTTTTTCCCCCACTTGGAATTGAACCAGTGATGTGCAGTCAGGGGAGGCAAGGGAGGTAGAGCCTCACCGCTCTCATCATGAAAATAAAAAAAATTTTACTCCGGGAAGCCACGATTGTGGCTGGGAGAAGCGCGCGGCTTGGTTTAGCCTCCCTGGACATCGCAGCAACAGCCCCAAGTGTGCCGATCTCGCCATTTTTTTGGATTGGGCGAGCCCGGGATCCTTGCAAGGGGAATGAGACCACGTGTACAGGGGGCTCCTCAGCGCCAGCCTCAGATCAGCGCAGCCGTGGTCCCCTTTGGCTCAGGAAGGAGGGGAATGGGACCACGTGTGCAGGGGAAGGGACCGCGGCTCACACTGATCTGAGGCTGCCGCTGAGGAGCCTCCTGCACATGTGGTCCCATTCCCCTTGCAAGGATCCCGGGCTCGCCCGATGCAAAAAATGCCTAGGTAACATCGTCAGTGCTAGAAGGGAGTGGGGGGGGGGAAGGAGGAGAAAGGAGAAGTTTCTGTTCTCAGAAATGTCTTCTCAGTGGAGCTGTGGCAGCCTGCCTGTCCCTTTCAGGAGCTCCACTGAGAAGACATTTCTGAGAACAGAAACTTCTCCGGTTGGGCTGTGCCCGTACGATCGGAGCAACCACACGGTTTGATGACGTCACCAGCCTCACCAGCCATAAACCTCACCGCACGTCACTGAATTGAACCCAGATGGACATTTCTTCCAACAGTACCTTATCTCTACACATTGATCTTAGTGGGCTATTCGGTTTTGTGACAAAACTCCAAGAAATGTAGCATCAGAAGAAATGCCTAGAATGCTACCAGGGAAAGGTGAATAATGAATCCGATCAAATACTGGTATGAACCCATATTAGCAATTAAAACCTATATTTTAATGATAATAAGGTGAGCAAAGCATGATTTTCTGCCTTTACTGCATGTGTAGAATGTGACGCTGCAGCCCTTTTTAAAGTAACCAAGACTCCTACGGAGGTTAATATTTTGAAGGCTGCAATCTGGAATATTTCACATATCTGGCCGATAAAGTTCTTTGAATGTTTTTGGAGTCAGACTGGGGAGGGTACTTGCTCCATTGTCTGAGAAAGGTTTGAGCCTGTGAGTCTCAAGAAAGTGGAGAGGATTTTGCAAGAAGTTAAGTGCTGCCACCTGGATGCAGATCCTTATCTCTCCTGCTCATCAAGGCTTGCCGAGATATAATGGTTGGTTCAAACAGTGATTCATCCTACTACCTTGTGGCGATTCATGCGGCAAAGCGGAAATAATTCTCTGCATAAATTGTATCTTCTGATAATTGCCCAGGGTGACCCAGGTGTTTCTGGGAAAGGTAGACTCAGAGATTTATCTGCAGGGGTGTTTTGAGGAATTGGCTGGTTTTTCTGACAAATAAAAGTCACTCGGATTTGATCAAAGTTGGCTGGATACTGGAGGAAGCAGATTATCTGAACCTCTTTCAGACAGATTTAGGTCTGGGTACAACAACGAGGAAGCAATAACTGCCGTAGGTAGTAACTCGGCCTGCCATGCACCTGAACCGGTTCTATCGCTGGTGCCGCCATCTTGATTTTAGGCTCTGTGCGTGCACAAAACAATCTTCATATGCAGAAATGTAATTTTTTTTCTTTTTTTAATGTTGTGCGTACCGAACCAGCAGCAACCCAATGTAAGCAATGGTTTACAACCACTGCAACATCCTCATGGTCATATGATCAAAACTCAGACGTTTGACAACGCGTTCATATTTATGATGGTGGCTATGTCTTGGGCCCTTTTGCGACCTTCTGACAGGCAAAGTCAATGGTGAAGCCAGGTTCACTTAACAACCGTGTCAATCGTCGCAGTTTAACAACTGCGACGATTCACTCAAAAACTGTGGCAGGTAAGGTTGTAAAATGGGACAAAATTCACTTAACAAATATCTCACTTAGCAACTTAAATTTTGGACTCAATTGTGACTGTAAGTTGAAGTCTACCTGTATTGAGAGCTTAACCTAGCCTGCAGCTTTCTGCACTGCTCTCAAAGGTTCTGATAGGAGCTTTTTCCTTCCATGGGAGTCAAACTTTTTCCCTCCTGCTGAATATGTATTTTTAGTCTCTGTCCTTGAAATATTTGGCTAGGACAGGACAACCTGTTGTTAATAACAGCAAAAATCATGATTGTTTTTATAGTAATTTTGGAACCTCAATTAAAGCAGCATTTTAATAGAGTGGTCCCATCAGACACACCTGAATGTGTATCTTGGAAATTACCATATAATACTTTCTATAGGACAATATCTGAGGTTACAATATACAATTTTTGATTCAAAGAATTACAGAATTAGTCACAAAGCCCAGGTGTGCTGTCATGACACTTGTGGATTGTCTGTTCTTGCATTAAAAATACCCTGGCAACTACCATATAAAAGTTCAGTCTTCTACATCAGGAGGAATCTTGGAAAGGAGCAGCAGTACATAAACCATGACTTTCTGGATTTTGTCCCACTTGCATAATTGATCTGTGTAATTCACTGCTATGTGTTGAGTTCTAATTTGGATGACTTAAGACTTGATAGGTTTATGATGCAACATTATTAATTATTTCTCCTCATAATGGCTATATAATGTCAGCATAACCACATCTCTGAAAACTACTTGCAGTGAAACAGCCATTCTCGTCATGCTAAAAGGATTTACGTTAACTGTGTAGCTGGCAACTGAATAGGACAATGGACTAGATAAATTGCTAATGTGACCCAAGACTTTTCTTAAGTTTTGGGAATAGCTGATATTTCAAAATCTGTTATCCGAAGCTCCTTATCTGTAAAAAGAGGGAGAGGCGGCCCCCATCTCACAGAAATGAAGACTGTCCAGGCGTTTTTAAAGATCTAATGCTGGAATTATTTTAAAAGGATCTCAATGGGCTCTCACACACTTGTGATAATGGACCCCATCACTAACATCTCTGTGTTAGGAAAATTAGGCAAGCACAAAGCACAAATCTATCTTTGGTTGCTTTGTTTCGGCATCCTCTCTTGCTTTGCCTAATCCTTTTCTAATAATCAGCCAAATATTACAAATGGGAGAAGTGCTAGAGACCCCATTTATAGTTTGAGATGCAATTCAGATTATCCTAGTTTAGCTATTACTAATTCACTTTACCAGGCAAGTAAATGCCCATCCCTCACTCTGGTTCCAGTTTGGCTGGGAACTTGGTATCAGTTTTTCTTTTTCTGTGATTTTGGGTATTTAAGCCAACGGCCATTTGAACCATTACATTGAAGTATCATTGTGTTCTTTAGTAATTCTCATAGATCATTAGAAGAAGATGGCCATAGTTTAAAAAGCATATGCTTGACATGCGTACGGGTTCAAGTCTCCAGGTCCATGAAAGATGGTGCTGTTTCTATGATACACGTATGATGGAGGCTGAACTGATGTTTCACTATCCCTCTTTGTATTTTTAGCTCTCTTTCTTTTTTCTTAAGTGTTGTTTTTGTCCCTATTTTTTCTTTCTTTTGTTAAACTTAATTCGGTGATGGCCAACCCCTGACACACGTCAAAAGGTGACATGCCTTGTTTTAGATGATACACTAATATTCACCAACACCCTACAACAACTATTCTTGAAATCCTGCCCCACGCTCATGTGGTTTTCAGAGGCTGTGGATGCCAGTGAGAATAGGGTATGCTGTTGTGTAGCCTCCAGATCTTCTGGAAATCGTGCAAGAAGGCCATGCTCTCATACTTCGCACAATTTTCTGAGGCTGTAGAAGAGAAGTCTCTGAAGCTGCTTAACAATGAAGGCCTCTTGTGACCCAGAGCAGCCTTGAGTAGGTTGCGAGGGCCTATAAGCAGAAAGACAACAGTGTCCGAAGTGGCGTGCAGCAGATTCTAGGGAGTGCTGGGCTGTGGGAGCAATTGTGCCATTCCCCAAAGGCTCGCCCAGCCCATCACTTTAAATCCAGTCTCGGCATTGCCAAGTGCCACTATTCAGACTGCACCACCATATCTCTTGTGTCTGTAAGAAGATAAAGGACATCACAGAATTCCTTGAGGCAAGGGGCATGACACGACATTATGCAAAAGATGCAACTTGTGTCAGATATCACAGGGAAAGTACATCATTACATTATTTGCACAATGATGTGATGATAATCATAGTGGCTTGTTATAGAAACCAAAAGGAGGAGAAAACTTAAATGTGCATCATTTCAGCTTCCATAGAAAAGGCTGGTAAAACTGAAACAAATACAATCAAACTAAATTGTAAAACTCACATCACTCCTGGGATTCCAAACCTAATAATTTAATGATTAAAAAGGGAACTAGGAGAGTTCTTACAATAAAACTGATTTAAAAATGATGCAGGCTAGATCAAGCGCCCCAAATCACAACCAGGTACACTACAATATTCTTCTTTTATTTAGTTTACAGAAGAATCTATCAGTACAGGTTGCAGAAGGAAAATGTTTAGTGCTATTTACAATTTGTTTAAAACTCTGCTCTATACAAATTTAATTTTGATCATTATGAACAATATCTTTGTAGGCCTACTGCATATAAAGCATTTTCTCAAAGCAGTAACATTGAATAAAGTAACCTGATTACATTTAAATGAAGATCATTCAAAACACGGAACATTTGTAATGGCTATGGACTCAAATACAGAACACAATGTCAGTCTGCATCTTTAAAAGCCTAGATCTATTTATATAGTTTATTGTTGCATTATTTTACCCGCCAATCTATACTTAAGTTCTATAGCCATGTTTTTATAAGTTTTTTTTAATTAAATATATTCTACATATTTTTTTTTACTTTCAACTAGGAAGATTTCTCCCTAGTAGAAAAAATATAAAATCTTTATATAATTTTTACAAGTTTAGATGAAACTACCTCATGCTTTAGTGCTGTGCAAATTTTTTAGCATATCTTTTTTAAAATTACATGAAATAAAATAATGGCATCCTTTGTAACTACGTATGCTTTTATAAAACAGCTTTTGATTTCCAATACAATTGCAAGCACTAATATCAAATGCAAATAACAAACAAATGAACTCATCATTTAGCATTTTTTTCTATTTTATCCTCTTTTTCTTTTAATTATCTATTTGAAGTCACTGTTGAGTAAGCATGACACTGGACACTAAGATCAGATGAATAAGGATGACTGAAAAACATCAATTGTAGATATTCAAAGACATAAATTGATTAGTAAATGAGGTCTTTAATATTTATGCACAATAATAAAAGCCTATGAACTACAGGAAATTACCCCTCCCATATTAAGGCTAGGAAATGCACTCTCTGCACTTATTTGTGCTGTCTAAACAAGCACTCAACAAATGTATGAAAGAAGAGTGCACATCAATTAAAAAAAAAAGTTGCAAGAGCCCTCTACAGAGTGCTTTAAAATTACAGGCACATAGTTTGTTGCAGTGAGATTTTTTTATATATATAGACAATTTTAGTAGTTAGTGTTTTGTGCCACTTGGTAATCAAGGGTGACTTAGGTAGAATTTACTTAGTAGTTACTCTTTCCCGCCCATCTATCTCCCTGCTTCTTATTGGCCATGACTGGGTTTAAGAAAAAAAAACCTATGGATTTTTTTCAGTGCTGATTCGTTTCTTGGTGTTGGAAATACTTAAGAACATTTGTTGATGAGGTCTATATATTGTCAACTGTTTTAGTGCAAATTGCCTCTAGTATTCGTGATTGGTTAAAGTTCCGGTTAAGAATGATTTTAAGGTAGCAAAATGATTTCTGCTGAAAAGTAGTTAATTTTTTTTCTTGGAGAGAAAATTCATTGGCGAAATGATGCATTAATAAGCTTGTTCAACAACATAAAGAGTAGAAATAAAAAAGTATTAATTGTTCTAGAAAAAAAGTGTGACCAGGTTCATGTAATATTTCAGTTCAGTGGATTCACAGATAGGCAGAAAGGGGTTTTGAAACAATGTTGGTCTCCTCTAATCCTGCAGCATGAGAGACAAAAACTATTCTACATCACAAGTAGCAGATACAGTGGCGCTTCTACAGGATCACACAACAATTGCTCTCTCCAGTTTTTTCACGATTTCTCTGCCCTACAGAAAAATAAACAAAATGTTTTCAAGATAATTAATGCAAAACACCATATATGCATTATAAAAGCTTTACAGTATTACTATAATCTTGAACAGGCTAGTAATAGGGTTTTACATGGGCTGAAAACAATTGCTATCCTATTTTCTCAAAAGATTCACTGGAATATTTTGAATTGGCTATGTTCTGATGGAATAAGGGCCCTAAAATAATCAATGGGAAATGTCACAAGTTTCCTGTTATCTTGTTTTTTTTATTCTTGGAATACAAAAGTAGATTAGACGGTAGACCACACTGATTATTATCTACCATGCAATGTACTGAAAATTGGCCAACAGATCACATGGATGTGTGTGTGTGTTTGTTTGTTTCTATAAACATAAACAATAGTTAAGCGCTTTTGTAGCCTGTATGAAGAAAAAAGCTGTCTCTCTCTTCACTTTAATCTAACAGTTGGGTTGAGCATTCTCCCTAATGCACATACAAGATATAGATTTTTTACAATTGAAATCCCCATTTCAAAACTCAGAGAGAAAATGCAGGTTTATGAGCACTAGTTTTCTAATAATAAAAAGATTAAAAATAGTGCATCAGATTGGCAGCAATAAATGCTTAACAGACAACCCTTACCTCTCACCTTTCTCATCACATTATTTCCAACCAAATTCTGCACAGACAGAACAAATGTGTACAGCTAATATTGTTCAAGTCTCCATGGCCTAACCCAACCCTTGAGTTTTGGTCTCAGATTAATCTGGCAAATTAAATGTTCAATTCTGAATTTAAATTCAATAGTTCAAAGGAACCTAAGAAAACACTAGATTGATCATAAATGTAACATATTTACAACAAACAAAAGTTGGTTTCTTCCCAATTTTCATCTCCAAATCCAATTTTAAAATATGTTGCAATTTGCTAAGCCTACCTTGAGAATTTGGCTCTGGCAATGTCTCTCTAGCCACCAAATGCATCACTGTTGTTTTGCCAAAGGGCAATTTTAATGCTGCAAAAAAGAAAAAAAGGTTTTGTAATGCTCCTCTATAATGCACAATATTGTGCCATAATTTCAACTACATTACAATTGTTTCCTGACTCTGCTAGTATTCATAGTACATATTTTTTTAAAAAAAATATTAGCATTTCTTTAACTGAATCTCTCAAGCCACTTACAGAATATAAGCTGTAAAAGCAGAAAGTAAAGTATTTTATTAACTTCTGCAAACCTATTGATGTGGAAGGATAAATTAAAAGTCAATGTAGCCATAATTGATTCAATTAAAATAACATATAATGGAACACTTCTATGCCCATGAGGTTGCTGTGGATTGAACAGCTGTTTTATATCACTTCATACTCACTGAACCTTCATATTAATTGTTCTGTATTACCCATCATTATGCCAATGATTGTGTCAATTATGAATGGAAGAAACTGTAATACAATATATACTACAATTTATATGCATAAATTCAATAATACATAGATAATTGTGTGTGTGTGTGTGTGCGCGCACACGTGCATAAACTCTTTTGTAATTGAGCTTGATTCCTGTTTATTTTATGGACCTGTCCATTTAGTATTCTTGTCAGTAATATAAAAGTGACTTGCTATGGCCTTCTGAGATTTTTCAATTTCCAAGCATAACCTATAGCTTTGCACTTTCCTGGAGGTTTTGTCATCAAAATCCTAATCATGATTAACTCTATTAACTTTTAAAATTGAAGTAAGTTTGACCACTGACTGCTACCATGCAGGGGTAACAGGGGTAAAATTCAGCAGGTTCTGGAGAACTGGTAGCGGAAATTTTGAGTAGTTCGAGGGAACTGGCAAATACCACCTCTGGCTGGCCCCAGAGTGGGTGGGAATGGAGGTTTTGCAATATCCTTTCCCCAGGAGTGGGGAGGGAATGGGGATTTTGCAGTATCCTTCCCCTGCCACGCCCACCAAGCCATTCCCAAAGAACTCGTAGTAAAAAAATTTGAATTTCACCACTGAGGTGTATAGATCCAGATAAGAAAATGTGCTTTTCATCTGGTGTGGACATATTCATTGCACACAGGATCTGAAGCTCTTTTCTAACCTTGAATCCAAATATCTGCAGAACCCCAAAGTACTGTAAATATAGCAGGTTTATTTTGCTCTGTCTTAACTTCTTCAGTATTTGCCTGTCAGAAATGTCACTGGAAACAAGTTTAGTAATTTCAAAACTGCATGATGTTTATTTTTATGATTAATGTTATAAACTGAGAAATTGGGATTTCGTTATTCCCCAGTGCATGGTTACACTGGTTGGGGGCAAAAGGAAGGTCAAAGCAACTAGAAAAGCTGAAAAGAAATGAAAAACACAAGGATCTGTTGTACTTCCTATAGCTAGACTGATTTATATTGCTACCTAGCAGGTTTTCTATTTCCTGCTGTGAGATAAATGGACCGGAAATAGTCAGAGACAATTTCCTCATGTGCTATTTTAATTTTAGCTTTTCAATGGACATATCTGATGGCTTTCTTGATAGATACTTATTCTGTTAGTCCTTCTCAAACCTCAATCGCAATGCCTTGCGTGAAGCATCATTATAAAAAAGCCATTAAAAGTAGGAAAAAATGCCAAATTTAAATATAGAGGCAAGAGTACATTAACAATGGTACAAGAAAAAGCATTCAATGTAACACAGAAAATATCCTGAAAGAATGCAAATAATTCATAGAAAACTAGTAAGTGATAAAATCTATCATCTGGAAAAAGCCTACATCAAGAATCCCAATGCTTCCAGCATTCCAAGAACTATTTTTTCTTCATGTTTCAAAGCGTCTTAATCCTGCACATTGCATTGTGACAGAGATAGTAGCAGAGAAAAAAAGAGACAAGTTTATCAGCTCTAAAGACAGAATGGGAATCTTCGGCTTCTTACTTGAATTAGTTCTATTTCAGTATTCATAAGAATTTTTGCCTGAACTCATTCATTACATCAGGGGTGTCCAAACTTGGGAACTTTAAGACTTGTGGACTTCAACTCCCAGAATTCCCCAGCCAGCCATGCTGGGAGTTGAAGTCCACAAGTCTTAAAGTTCCCAAGTTTGGACACCCCTGCATTACATCTTCTGTCCCAGTTTCTTTCCTTGCTGCGTCTTGCTAACAAGATAAGCCTAAATGCAGGATTCTTCTGTTAGTTCAATTTTGTTCATTTTCTGGAACCTAAAAATCCATGTTTAAGTGCTGTGGTAGAAATTAGAGGTAAATTGTCTATATCCAAATATACTTATATGCCATCTGAGATGTCATTCGCAATCTAAGAATAACCTGGCAGGTACTAGACACCGTAGATGTTATTAAGTTAAAAAGAATCGGTGAGGCACACCACAAGGGGGCACAACTGAACAGCTTTTCTACTCCAAGTGAGATAATACCATTCTTGTGTAACTAACAAGTAGTGTGTACCTGAAAAGCAATGCTTGATGTGGGAAAATTTATTTTGAATCAGCCATCAACATTTTTTACTCATAATTATAAGATCTAGGTCTTAGTTTCATTTTGATTATATTTTCTAACATTCCCGTGCAATATAAAAACAAAAATTATAATACTGTTTATAACCTCAATTAAAAAAACAATTCATATGAGAAGTGTTCTCTGTTTCAATTTCAACTATACCATTTGCTGAACTTTCCAAAAAGTGTGTATTAACTTTTGATTGTTCCCAAATCAATTAAATATATATTTTTATATATTTTTAGTTCACCCAGAAGATGTTCATGAGCCAATTTCTTTTATTACCTCCTAGTGTCACATTGCCATGAAGAAATCTTCCTTGATAAATAAGTCTCAGAATATTTGGACTGCTCACTTGTTCTTCTTCCCAATCTGGAAAAGCAACAAGAAAAATAATACAATTCAATTATCTAATTTTGAAACTATATATTACTTCTTACAAACTTCCAGCAAGGCTAATCACACACCAGTTTATAAATATTCTTTTGAATATGTTTCTTTTCTTGCCATAAGGATAGGTTTATAATGTCAGCCTTAAAGAGACAAGTCAAAGGGAACTGAACTAGAAAATAACTCCAGAAATTCCTTCTAAAAACACTCAAGATAAATATAGTAACCGTTTATATTGAAATTATTTTGTAATTGATATTAACAGCTCAGTGCAAATGAGAATATGGAAAAAGTAGGTCATTTAGGGAGTAAGAATCAGAATAGTAACTGTTTAGAAATACCTACTTAGAAAAAGATCTGTTTCAACTTTGTGGGTTAAGTATCAGTTTATTTACATATATACATCACAATGGGATGATTCTAAAAGAACACACTTCATTTGATTGTTTGTGATGAAACATTGAGATAATTCACTAAGGACATAAGGGTGAGAAAAGATTTCAGTTAAGGTCCAAATTAATTTTATAATTAATTTGTTAATTAAATAATTAACTTAATAATTTATCATTATTTGGCTGAGTCAAGAGTAGAAATGGGAACGGACTGGAAAGAAAATAAAAGAAACTAATAAAACTAGAATAAAAGTATAATGACTGTAGATAAAGTACAAGTCCTGTACATACAAAAACAATTAGAAAACAGATTCATCTCCCATAAAAAGAGCCTGGTGGCACAACCTGGTGGCTCAGCGGTTAAGATAGCAATAGCACTTAGATACATATACCGCTTCAAAGTGCTTTACAACCCTAAGTGGTTTACAGAGTCAGCATATTGCCCCCAACAATCTGGGTCCTCATTTTACCGACCTCAGAAGGATGGAAGGCTGAGTCAACTTTCAGCCTGATGAGATTCAAACTGCCAAATTGCAGGCAACCGGCAGGCAACAGAAGTAGCCTGCAGTACTGCATTGCTGGGCTTGTCGGCTGGAAAGCCAGCAGCCCAGGTTTGAAACCTGAGCACCATGCAATGGATGAGTTCCTGTCCTCACCACAGCTCCTGCCAACTTAAAAGTTAGAAAGCATGCGTGGGCGCGCGCACGCACGCACACACACACAGTGGTGGGATTCAGCTGGTTCATACCAGTTCAGTCGAGCCGGTAGCTAACTTTTGAGACAGTTTGTCAAACTGGCTGAATCGCCTAGCTCCTCCCCCCTCCCCTCCCAGGCACTCCTCGCCTGGCCTCCTGGCCGCTCACTTGGCCTGAGAAGACCAATGTTGGGGGATGGAGACCCCCTTGGGGGAGGACACGCTGAGGCCTGGCTGCCTATCAGGTCTGGCTCTTGGCTTCTGTGGGACCTCCAGGCGGGAAGCCCAAGAGAAAGCGCCTGGTCTGAGCACACAGCGCTGGCGGCAGTGCTCGTGACAGGCGGGTGGGCAGATGTCCCATGCTGCATGCGTGCTCCTCGCCGCAGAGCAGTAGCTTCCACCCCAGCACAGCACTCTTTCCTGAGGGCTGTCAGCCCACCTGCCAGCTGGCTGGCCAAGAAGTGGTGTGCCCCACCATTACGGGCTGGATGTGGGACCCAAGGTGGAGGGGAGGGCGAGTGGGTGGCAGTCACCCAGAGGCCCCGCAGAAGCCAAGCATACCAGGTCTGAAAGGTGAGTGAGCCTCACCATGTTTCTCCCCCACCCCCCAGGTGGCCCTTCGCCTGAGTGCAGTGGGCCCAGAGCGGATCTTCCTCACCCGCCGTAAGCCTTACCTTTATGGGCAGCCGCAATGAGCAGAGTGGAGCGAGCCCCGCGAGCTGCAAGATAAGGCCAATGGTGAGGGAGGGAGATCCGTTTGAGGCCCACCGTGCTTGGCCGAAGGGCCGCCTTGGGTGGGGGGGCACGGCAAATCTCGCTTGCCTTTCGAGCCTGGCTAAAAGGGCAATTCATTTGGATTAAATTCCAAATGAAATTGGGTCTTCGGGGTAAGGAGACATGAAGTACTTTCAACTGCAGGTTTCTAAAAATCTATTAACATGAATGTCTAGACGCAATTCTTCGACTCATTAGTCCAGAGTGAGCAAAAGAGATAGGGTCCCAATGAAGGCCTTAGCATATTTAGCTCAGGAATAACAGAGTTGAAAGGGACTTTGGAGATCTTCTAGTCCAACCTCCTGCTCAGGCAGGAAAACTGAGGATGCCAAAATCTGAGTGGAGGGCCTGGGAAAGGTGTTGGAATAATAGAATAATATTTAGAAGGGACCTTGGGGGGAAACCTATAGCATTTCAGAGAAATGGCTGGCCAGTCTTTTCTTAAACCCCTCCAGTGATCAAACACCCAGAACTTCTGGAGACAAGCAGTTCCTCTGGTTAATTGTTTTCACTGTCAGAAAGTTTCTCCTTAGTTTTAGATGGCTTCTCTTTTTGTTCAGTTTTCATCCATTACTTCTTGTTTTGCCTTCTGCTGCTTTGGAAAATACAGTGCCACTCCCCCCTCCCCTCTTTCTTTGTGGCAGCTCCTCAAAAGCCTGTTTTGTGACCTGCCTAACACACTCTTGGGCAAATCACGTGAGCCATTTCCTCGTTTCAGTGATCCATGAAAATACATCTATAGTATGTAGATCCAAATAATAAAGTCGAAAAAAGGTGAACATTTTTACAGAACTATAGGTATGTTGAGGCCTTGGAGGCTAGTGGCTAGGAGGCAAGGCGAGGCTGGGCGTGATAAGGAGTGGCTGGCAGGGGAGGGGCATGGTGAGGAGAGGACAGGCTCCCCTCAATGTGACTGACATTGAGTTGGCCATATTTGTATGTGTGTGTATTCAGGACACACGTACACACACAGACAAATAACAGCAAAAAGTGAATGAAGAGAAAGTCCTTATCAAACTTGGTCATGAAGTAGAGCTGTGGCTTGTAATCATTGCATTTTTCTATATAACAGATAGGGCTGCCTATACACTCTGCTTACTTTCCCAACTATTAGGTGGAAAAACAAATGCATGAAAATTTGCTTTCAACATGGGAGAAATGTTATGTTCTCACTTTTGTATCACACACAAGGGTATATCCCTGCATTCTACTTTAATAAACATATTAGAAATACGGGTTAGTAGGGGGGATAATAAGATCCATGCTTGAGATTGTATATGAACTCATACTCTGGACATTGATATAGCAGCCATTATACAAAGATTACCATTAACTGGGTTTCAGTTTTAAACTGAATTGGGTTACCATAGTTTGCTTCAGAACTGATCTACATAATTGTGGGCTTTTTAACTAGTTCAGGAGGGAATTCATTAATCAGAGGCCATGATAAACACAGTTCAGCCATCACCATGGCCAAAACACTGATATCTGGAAAAGTATTTCTTTAGCCAGCTTCGCTTCCAGCCAGTTTATGTGTAAGAATGTAGCAGCTTAAAGATGCAAGACGTAAAAGCTCTAAGATTCAAGTTTAGCACTATAACTATGCTAATCATTCAGTTGCAGCATTTAAGTTAATTTGACAATAGACAAACTGCCACTTTGTTATATTCCTAAACCCCTCAACCACTTGTGATATTTATTAGACTGGCTGGTAGACACACTGTGTACCAGTGGTAGGATATTTAATTGAAAATTAGTTCAAAGAGAAGTTCTGACCATCCATATGCAACAGAAAAATCTCAGAACTGGCATGCTCTCTGATGGAGCTTCTAGTCAGTGAAATAGAATTTCTACAGATTATAGTTACATCACCTTTCCACTTTCTGGTTCTACTCTATTCCATTATCAAATAATCTAGTGAGCCTTCTCCCCCTCCACCTTTTTTTTGGGGGGGGGGGAGTATCCTGAAGCTGATTTGGAAGTATATTTTGGACTTTTGTCTTGATGAGACAACCAGTCTCTTTTTAATTATAAGACTATGCTTGTAGGTCATGTTTCCTTGAATGTTGAAAAAAGCAGTATAAATTCAATAAACAAACTTCAGATTGTCCAGGTTAAATGCTAATCAATTCTCACCAGCTGTTAGTCAGCATAGATGATTGTGAAGAATGGCAAGAACTACAGACCAACATTTGGGGAGTCTTGCATGCCCACCTCTGAGATCAAGTTCGAAGCATTAGCATTAGATTACACTACCCAAAAGACATGTGTAATAGGAACGTTTTTTTAATAACAGAATGTAAAATACCAAGTGTGCGTCTTTGCAATAATATTAAGCACCCATTGGCAACATTAATATAAATCCACTACAACCTATTATACAATGGGCAGTTTTTGAAAAACATTAATAAACATATAGCAATTAAATAACTGGCCGTAATTAGTTGCTTGAAATTTTATCTTCTTAAATGCAATTGTTAGTTTTCAAAATGACTAGGCAGAGGTTGTAATGATAGCTTTAAGTCGTACATGACTTGGTACCTAGATATATTAAGGACTGCATAATATTAGAATTACTCAATCATTAAATTACAAAGATAAGAGCAATTAAGCAAAGTATCTTTACTGAGATGTACTTTGCCAAAGAACTCTCCTCCAAAATTTGATGAACTTGGTGCCACGCTAAAATTTTCATTACTTTTCTTTGTTCTTGCTGCTGCAGCTATTATATTTTTCTTTTTACCATTTCTACAACCTCAGACATTTGAACTTTACTGATTTTTTAAAATGTTGCCATTATTGTTTGGAGGGTTTTTCCCCCCCAAGCCTCTGTGTAAATGTTTAATTATAACATTAGTAGGATATATATTGCTAAATATGATTTAATGGTAGTGTCACTACATTCCTAATTATACTTAAGTGCAGTAGAGAGCAATGCTAATCTAATTCCAAACAAATGGTCAGTTACTTACATGCATTTAGGTTTCATCAATTTTAAAGGCTTATCCATGCAAAAGAGGGCTCAGGTTTAAAAATTTTAACATTATAAATGTTATCTGTTGATAAATATGCACATGAATATATATTTATAGGGGGACACAGGATCAATCCTACAGTCAGAATTATAATGCCTAGCAGACAACTTGTCTTTGGAGGCTTGGTTCCTACTTTTCTACTTCCAAATAGCACATGGAGAATATAATTTCATAAGATAATGGTTTTATAGATGTATAATTATTAATAATATGCAAGATGTTATGAATGTGAGCCATATCACATTTAAAACCTTTAAAAAAACACTCTTTCAAAACAACTAAGGATGTCTATTTGGATTGTGAAACAATTTAAAATGAGGTGGTTTGAATTTGAAATATTTTGCATTCCATTAGCCTTTTCCCTTCTTGACATTTTTCCTGCTAGATAAGAATTCAAAATATCAGTTTATTAAAAGCATAGTTCTACTGTATAATTTTGTCCCTATTGTTACTTGCATTCAATGTTATTCAACGCTCACTGATTTTAAACGGGGGGTTGTGGTGGTGAAATAAAACCACATTGGATAAAGCACATAAAGAGCTGATGCATATATTTTGAAATGCATATATTAGCATTTAAATGTTTTATTTTTGATGAGGATATCTTTCTCCTCATTCCATGGAATAGATTGGAATACTGACCAAATAATAAACATTAACATTCTAGTACTTACCCATTGGCCAATTGTCATATACATGTTTTGCAATGTCCGCTGCTGAATCATTTGGTGAGAACAAGAACTCTTTCGTTTTTCCACTTACCAAAATGAGGCGCAGATTTATCTGTAGAAAAAAGTAAAAGATCAGGAAGATCTGTTCTAAATTATAGAAGTATTTTTTTGCTACAAGTGTCTAAAGCAGTGGTCCTCAACGTGTGGGTCGGGATCCCTTTGGGGGTCGAACAACCCTTTAATAGGGGTCGCCTAAGATATTTTCGATGGTCTTTAGGAACCGAGACACCAATTTTATGGTTGGGGGTCACCACAACATGAGGAACTGTATTAAAGGGTCGCGGCATTGGGAAGGTTGAGAACCACTGGTCTAAAGCATTCACAGAAGAGGAACATGTACTATGTTCAGAAAAAAAGAAAAAACTGCCTTGTGTTTTATGATAATGTAACAGGATTGCAGCTACTACATAAAAAGTGATATCCCTATTTTTTTCTTTTTCTTCAGTTTCTGATGCTAACATGCAATAGTATATTTACATATTGGCTAAAAGAAATAGACAATTCTAACAAAAACTATCTGGATGATTAGAAAGTATTAACTATTTTTAGAAAACAAAGTCAGAAGAACTGTAACAATAGTCTAAAATACTGAGACTTACTGATTTTAGGACACAGAAAGATAACATCAAAAAATCAAATATAATTTTGTAGAATAGAAAACCTATTATATTGCATTAGATTATTCATTAACACCAATTATATTTAAACATTTTGGTTTAAATGACTAGTTATTTAACATATCAAATGCACCCTTTATGTTCAAATACAAATATCAAATTGATTGAATTGATGTTTATAGGCAAAGAAAATCCAATTTAATCCCATGGTTAGTCATGTAGAAAATGATATATATAAAAGGACTGCTGGCATGAGGTTATAGCTCCCATTTGGTCAATGTGTTTGACCAACACATCATGATCTTAATTAGCACAGTTTAAATTAAAAGTGGAAAAGAAAAACTTGAAGTAAGACAACAAAGAAATGTGGAAACTAAAATGTGGGTGAAAAATAATGAAACCACTCAATATGGTTGGGCACAACACAGAAATAAGAGGAAAAAATGAAAATTGGGTCATAAAATGCATGCCTTTTGTCTTTATTCTAATAGTTGAAATAGAAGAAATAAATAAAATGAGGCCAAATATGATTTAATAGCAGAAATGTGGTGACAGTTATAACAATATAGTAATTAAAGAATGCATTTGTTCAAAGGAAACGAATATAAAAGAAAGGGAAAAGTTATACTGAGGATTAAAAATATCCACTCATGCTCAGAAATCCAAATGAATAAATCTGACAACACTGTACAGAGCATTCAGATTAAAAGAAGAGAAAGAGAAAAAAGAAGTTCAATATTGTTGTTGATGTCTACTATTATTTGCATAACCAAGTAGAGGAAGTGGATGAGTCCTTGCAAAGCAAATTGCACATCTTTCAAAGATGCATGAAGTTGCAGTGATAGAAAACTTTAATTACCCTGACATCTAGTGGAGAACAACCACTGTGAAGCATAGACTTTCCAGGAAATTCCAGGCTTATCTTGCTGACAGTATTCTCCTTCACAGGCACCAGACGATCAGTTATTTTATGCTTGACTTAATACTAATCAATAAAGAACACTTAGTTGAGGAAGCAGGAGGAACAATAGGGCAACTCTGTAATGATGGAGTTCTTGATATAAAGGTAAACTAAAACTGAGGATAATCATTTTATATTTTAGACTAAACTTTAGATTTTAATAAACTCAGAGCTATGCTAAGTCCCATGACAGGGGGCGGGGGGAAACATGGGAAAATGTGTTGAAGATGATCTCAAAATGAACTATCAAAGACTTCAAAAGTTTCAGTAAGGAGAGGAAAAAAAAATGAAAGACAGCAGAAGCGGCTAATACTTCTACCAAAATCTTAGGGAGAATCTGAAAACAAAAAATATGCAGGGCCAGGTCGCCAAAAAAGTACAGACGGGTAGTTTACAAATGTGGAGGTAATATTAGGAAAGCAAAATCTCAAAATGTGCTGAGGTTAGTGAAGAATCTTAAGAATAAAATCACCTTTAAGATTCAAAATAAAAGGGAAAGAAGTAAGATAGGGCTTCATCCAAGTATTGATAATAACAGAACATTGAGACTATGCCATTAAACTATGCCTCCCCAGAGAAACAATTCTTCTGGAATTCAGAGCACCCACACTTCTTTCTTATGGGTAGAACAGAATAACTAGTTTCTCACTGAAACACAGTGGAAGTAAAAGGCAAAGCCAAAACAAAAGGAGCCTTCCTAGAAATAACCTTGAGGGGAATAAAATAGGATATGGAAGGAATTCTTCTCACCAAAGGTAATAGGAAGAGCAATAATACTGTTGTCCACAAATGTGTTCAAAAGACGTTTGTCCTTAATTGTAAAATATATTAATGTCTTTGATGGCATTAACAAATAGAATGATAGAACATAATAATAATAATAATAATAATAATAATAATAATAATAATAATAATAATAATAATAATAATAATAATAATAATAATAATAATAATATAAAACTTTAATAAAATATATAAACAGTTGGCATTGTAGGCAAAGGGCTGAGGCAAAAATCAGACATTTTTTGATATAACAAAAGAGCTGACATAGGGCTACTGTAGAATATAACTGATGTTTTTTTGTTAATCAATTTAACAGCCATAAAAAAGAACAAATGAAAAAATACTTCATTCATAAATGCAGGCAAGTTGAGGTGAATAAAAATGATATTTTAAATCACTTGGTTCCAGGACATCTGATCTGGTCTTGTTAACTACAACTATTTCCTCTAAGATCCTGAGCAAGGATCTTCCATCAACCTGCTACTTAGTCCTGAAGGCATTGAGGATTAAAACTAAAGCTGTAAATGTTTAGCTAACATGTTTACAGACTTTTATATCCAAATTATTCAGTGACTTCCCTTGTCTTTATAGTTAAATGGCATTTCAGAGGTTTTGTCTAAGAAGAAAACTTAAAGGCAGGGGTGGGTTGCTACCAGTTTTACTACTGGTTCGCAACCCCTGCGCGCACCAGATGCGTGCTGTTCAATGTAGATTGTTCTTTGCGCATGAATTTACATTGAATTGCGCACGCGGGGGGCCAGCAGTGGCAAGGGAACCGGTTTGGGGGTTAGGGTTTTTGAGACCCAGGCCTGAATTCCATTACCGGTTTGGCCGAACTGGGCACAACCCACCTCTGCTTAAAGGTTATAAATTGTCAGTAGAAGGACAATATGTTTGTTTAAATAGATACGCTTGTAAATCTAAAAAATGATGAAAGCACCTAATATAATATTCCATGTAATTAGGAGTATCAATAGACTGCAAGCTATATAAAACGGTGCTGAACAGATAAACTAAATAATTCTTCTAGATATATATTCATGGAGGGACAATAAAATTAAGAAAAACATAGGAAAGACATGATCACAGATTAGATTTAATGAAATACTGTCTAAATCAAAATTGGCTGGGTCTGCACAACATATTAAACTATGTAACATAACTACAATGACAGAGTCAAAAAATGCATTAAACTAAAACCACCAAATATTTTTTTTCACACACTTCACTTTTGCCATTTATACCAATTAATGCTTATAATAATTTTTTAAATAATGTAAATTTATATCAAAAACCATATAATAGAAAGATCCATTTGGAGTTTTGTGGTTTCATTATCTAGACTTTTACCTTATAACCTCATTTTAAATGGCATCCTCCTGCACCTTTCTGGTTTGCTCACTATCTATGAAAATAATTTTGAAGAAAGGCCAAATAATTAATCGGGCAGAATACTACAGTAAACAGAAGGTAAGAATTGAAAATTGGGATATAGTAAAGTGCTGTGTTTGAATGAGATCAGGTTTAAGTCCTTCTTCATTTACAGAGCTCACTTACTTTGAGCCAGTTACTATATCTCAGCCCAACCAACCAAATGTAACTGTTCTTATGACTATAAAATGACTATTATGGCCATTTTGAAGTGTTCAGAATAAAGAACAGATACAAATGTATGATATAAATAAAAATGACAGCACCATGTTATGACGTAACACATATTTTAAGTGACATGAGCCTATGTTGCCAACCACAAATAAAAGTGATTGGTTGCCACTATTGAAATGCATTTTTCCCCTCTGTTCAGGAAACCATTCTGGCTGTTTTCTGGTTAAAAATAATTGCATTCCTGTAGTATTTTTACTGACATCACAGATATAATACCCCCCAACATAAACATAGTAATAGTTTTTGTAAGAAAAGTAGCCAAGAATAATCATAAGGTTAAAAAGATGAAGTTGACCACAACAAAGAAGACATTTCCAGCTCCAGATATAATGTGAAATGTAAACTATGTTCATATGCCTGATGTTGAGAAGGAGTGAGAGAAAGATAGAGGCAACGTGCACTACACATTATGGAGAATGTGCTTTTGCATAGCAGACACATTTCTAATTTTCTTTTGAAAGATTTAGAATGCCCAAAACTCATGAGATATCTGAATCTAAATAATCTGAATGATACTGGCTATATTCCAAGAAGATGTAGCCACAGTATTATACTAAAAATGCAAACATTTTCATGGTGAAATCAGAATTAGATTTTACTGTAGTCAAAATATTAGCTAATTATTTATGTTGTTATGGGAAGCAATCTGAGCAATTCTCAAGCTAGGAGAAAAATGTTCCAGACAGTTGGCTGCATCTTAATGTTAGGGTTTACATCTTATTTACTTAAATTTATAATCCTATATGTACTTTATTGTATTTAATCAATAGTTGTTCTCATGCAAGTATGTAAACTACTAAGGGAGAAACATGACAATTCAATTCAAACTCGAATTGCCAATTCAAAGCCCTAGTTTTTTTAAAAAAACCTTCTAATTCTAAAGCATTCTTATCTCTAGTTAAATGTTTAGATTAGGGGTCTGTAACCTTAAACATTCAAAGAGCCATTTGGACCCTTTTAAGAGACACAAAACCTAGGTGGGCGTGGCCAATTCAACAACAATCCCACCCAGTCACATGACCCCCCCAACCACGCCTACCCAGGTTTTGTGGCTCCCGGTATTTTCTGTGGGAAATAAGTCTCTCTCTCTCCGTCCCATTTGTTTTTTCCCCTTTTTTTCTTTCTTTCTTCCTTTCTCTCCCCTTCTCTCTCTCATTTGTTTCCCTCTCTCATTCTCTCCCTCCAGCTTTCTCATTTCTTTCTCTTTTTCTTCCGTTTCTTCTCTCTCATTTCTCTTTCTCTCCCTCTCATTTCTTTTTCTTTTTAATCTCCTTTCTTTCTTTCTTTTTCTCTTCCCATTCTTTCTCAATTGTTTCTATTTTTCCTCTCATTCTCTGCCTCCATGTTCCCATTTCTTTCTCCCCTTTTTTCTCTCATTTCTCTCTCATGTCTCTCACCTTTTCTTTTTCTTTCTTTCTTTCTTTCTCTCCCCTTCTCTCCCGTTTCCTTTCCCTCTCGCTCATTCTCTCCCTCCAGCTCTCTTTTTCTCTCTCCCTCTCGCCCTTTCTGTCTCTCATTTGTTTCTCTCTTTCCTCTCTCATTCTCTCTCTCTCTCTCTCATATCCCTCTCTCGCACACACACACACGGGATACCTTTCTGGGGCGGGATCATGGCGGTGGCGGCAGTGGCGACTCCTCCTCCCACTGCCATCACTGCACGCTCAGGTGTATAGCCAGCCGCGCTGCACAGGAGAGCCAGAGCTCTTCCCTTCCTGCATCCAGCACTGCTCCCCCCCATTCCCCTCTTTCCTGAGCCAAAACGAAAGGGATGATGGTTGGCGCTGAGTTGCCTATGAAGGATGCAGAATCACAAAAAACAGCCAGTTGCATGGGTAGTGTGGGGAAAACACTAGGGGCGCTTCAGTTGCGTGGCTCTGCAGATAGGCTCGCGCCTTCTTGGGCAGAGAGCAGGTAGAGCAACCAGGTCGGCAGGGAGCCACAGGAGAGAGCTCAAAGAGCCACATGCAGTTCTGGAGCTGTGGACTGCGAACACCTGGTTTAGGTTATAGTGTATTATCTGAATGTTGTTTATTTTTAAACATAAAATGAATTTTCTATTAATCACACAAGCATGTTGTTGTATATTTGTTTAATTCTAACCAAAGCAAGCAGGAAAAAAAATTCTACTTATATTCTATACCTAATCAGCTATTTAGTAAGGTTACAAGATGCAGGGGCAGAGTGTCTATGGAGATTCTCAGTCATGCAGGTCATGGTTGTCCCAAAGGTCCTTTCTCAAAAGGCAACTGGACTTTCTTTGGGTTTTTTTGAAGTTGTTTCACTTCTCATCCAAGAAGCATCCTCAGTTCTGATTGAATGCTGGGGAATAGAAGGATTTACATTCTTTGCAGTCATTTGGTTGTTAGTACTTCGAAGGTGGGTCAATAGCGCTTTAAGAGTCATTAAGGCCCTTCGGAGTTTTTCTGTGCCCTCAGGATCACCTGAATCAAAGTGCAAATGGGTGTGGAATCTTCTTGAAACTGCTGAAAGGACTGCGCTATAAACAGGAGATAGGTGATGTCGTACCCACCCACCCACCCCCCGTCTGTTGAGAGAAGGCTGTTCAGTTTTAACATAGATTTTTTTTACCCCTCTTTCAAACCAGTGATCCTCTCTAGCCTGTTGGGATATCAGCGGCAGGAAACTTTTAACAATCAGTGCTACCATTTCTTTAAAAAGAAAGGATCATACTGTTTAAGGAAGTGGACATGTGGGAGTGTACATGTGGGAGGATGTGATACTTTGAAAAAATGGTTCCTTTTCTCATTTTTAAAATGACTTTTTAAGTAAAGCTGTCCTGATGCAGCCCTCAATGAAATTGAGTTTGACACCCCTGCTCCAGAGCAATCCAATAGCAGTATCAAGCAATCACACCCATATCCCAAATGGGCACTACTTTGAGAGCAGGACTCCCCAGATATCAGGGCTACACACCAGGTTTGGCTCTCAACCACGAGTTGTGCATGGAGGACTTCTTCTAGGCAATTGTCAGCCCTCCCAGGTAAACTACACAGGAAACATGACTAGATGAACTAATTGTATTTATTGTAAGTACAATAAACATTAACAAAATCTTACAAGTCAGAAAGTACAAATGTGCTACCACCATTGCTAGATCAGTTAGGGCAAATCCTTCCTAAGTTTTTTCTCTGTTAGGTCACTGGGAGCTCCTCCTTCTCTTGTAAATTGTTTGCTAGACATCTCTTTCCCTCATTCCCCAAATTCATCCACACATTCCATTATACCAACAAACAACAAAAACAACAACCGGAAACCAGGTCCATTGAGGCTGGTGATCTAAAACCAGAAAAAGCATCAGGGAACTTGCTGTAAGATACCAAACCCACTTTCCCAAAAAGCAATCGGATTTTTACTGTCATAATCTCTGTCTCCGCTTGTCACCATTTTTCTTACTAATTCTCAGGCCCCTATTAATCTAGTTTTCTCCAATCTTTAAAGACCCACACTTAAGTATCGCCTGAATTCACATGAAGATGTATGCACAATGCAAGGCATTGCTGAGTAGCATTTGTAACAAGCAGTAACGTTAATAAAATTTCAAATATTGTTATTACAAAAATAGAATCTGAGTGAAAATACTGCTTTCCTCATTACTGTGCAAGTCTGAAAGAACTGGTTCTACTTTAGCAGAAATCGTAGCTCAGACATGAATGAAACAAAAACAAAGAAGTTCTTTTCACAATAGTTTTGTAAACATCAAACATGCATATGTTTAAGATAAAAGACAGAACTGCCCAATTCCCTGGAACAATAGTGTAATAATGATTTTTGACACAGCTTTTTCATAATTGTGCATAAAACACTGTAACCTTCTTGCCTTCCATGCATGATTCATTAACTACTGCATCACAAAAACCAACACCTTCAAACATAGTTAATTGACTGGGCCAATCAATCTCTGTTTTACAACAAACATGCAGAATTGTTTTATTGCTAATTAGCAAATATCGAACCTTTAAATGAACGCAATATAATTTAGTCAGGTAGTTACAAGGCCAATAATGTCACTCAGGAACCTTAATACTGGGCCTCCATATTGAAACTGAGTGTTCCATCTTCTACACCAAACTGATCTTTCTCAAACAGAATAGGGAGTATTTGGAACCAATCATTATAAAGCAGTTACTGAACAAGCACTTCTGGACAGAAAAAACAAAATTAATCCTTGAGGGATGTTAATTTTGAAATTAGCGTTTAAAGATAACTATATAACTGAGCAAAGCCAACTAAACGGCAATAATAAACATGTTTTAAGAATTCAATTATACCTTATAAAGCATAAAACTAAGATCAGAGGAAGGCAGTTGTTATGATAGAACTGCAAGCACTGCTAAAGTTATTTTCTCTAAAATGCTATCTGAAACAACTATCCAAAAATAAAAAAGAGGAAACTTAACAAGTTTTTTCTAAGAAAAATCAACACTTTTTACTCCGTGGAATTAGTTACTAATGTCCCCTTATGGAAGAGGGAGAAAGAACTAAGTGTTATCAAAGTGAAGCATTCAATCAAAATATTGGCAAGGATACTTAGCTGAAGTCTGAGGGGGTGTGATGGCTCAACGGCTAAAACGCTGAGCTTGTCAGCTAGAGAGCTGACAGCCTGGGTTCGAGACCTGAGCTCCTTGCAATGGGGTGAGCTCTCATTACTTGCCCCAGAGTTCCTGTTCACCTAGCAGTTCTAAAGCATGCAAATGCAAGTAGATTAATAGGTACCACTTCAGTGGGAAGATAAGAGCATTCTATACACTTTTGGCGTGTAGCCATGCTGGCCACATGGCCATGGAAATTGTCTTCGAATAACACTGGGTCCCTCAGCCAAGGAACAGAGATGAGCACTGTGCCCTAGGGTCGGAAACAACTGATAGGGAAACATTTACCTTTACTTAGCTTGCTCATTCACAAACCCAATCAAACCCAATTACTTGACATTCTAGCTGTATCCAAAATAAGTAGATTGAAGATCAGAATTTTGGGGAAACTAAATACTAAGCTATTTTATTTTGGAAATATTGATACATGATTCCTCAAACCTTACTGGTAAGACTTCATGCCATCATCAGTCTCCTCTCTTTACACAAAAACTCTCATTTTTTCTTCTCCTCATGGGAATCAATCTCTGCACCAGGATTTCCAAACTGTGAAGTGTCCCTACTTTGGGGAGGTGCAGACAGAGCCCAGGGAAGGTGCATAGAACCTTTTAGTTGTACTTTTTAATAAATTCATCTTTCCCAAAGTTTCAGTGTGTTGTTTTCATTGTTCATTTGTGTTCAATTTTGTGTTTGGATTTTTAAGGGAGATATGCACATTAAGATTATACTAAAGGGAGACGATGGCAAAAGCTTTCAAAATCCCTGCTCTATTCCATGCCCAGAGCTTCATCTGTCCTTATTATGTTCAGATTTCTTCTTCTCTTCTTTGGTGGAGAAGTGAGCAGAAAGAATGACTTTAAATTCAATCCATAATTCAAATTTCAAACTTTAAGATAAAATGTTTCTGGTAATATCAGGAACAATTAATTTTTTTTGTAAGTTGCATGGTGTCATTTTGATTGTATTGGATTATAGGAAATGAGAAACCATCTTTTTATAACTGCCTTTATACAATAAATTGTAAGCATACAATACGTACATTATTTTTCAAATGTAAAATTGATCACATTGATATGTTGTATTTACAAATTTATACTGCTCTTCATAAAAAAACCAGCAACTATCTGAAATGCATAACACTAACCCAATATAAAAATTAGTTTCCCTTAATATAAACTATTTTACAAATACAGAATTGTTTCCAAAATTACTCATTATATATTAAAGTTGAATGTTTTTAAAAGAGTAATCATCAAATCAATAATTTTATAATTAATAATAAATTCTCAAATAATTGTTTTAATAAACATATTCGTTTTATTTTTAGAGTAACATAATCTTATGCTTCTGGAATTATTCTGTTCTGGCCTTAAAAATAATATCCACAAGGTTGTCAGCAAACCTCAATCTAAAATGAATTACAGCCTTTTAAAAAGTTCAGAGTAAGTTCATAGTTCAGTGATAAGAGCTCAAGTTCTATATTCAACATCCATTATTGCAATTAAGGAAATTTAACTATCATAGCCAGGAAATATTTCCATTTGGAATCTTAAGGATTAGTGCTAGAGTAGAAAACATTCAGGAACTGACTTAGTATTTCATTTGGATAAATTAATTTTATTAGAGTACCAGTAAAAATTTTACACTGTGGGTCAAGATTTCCCACAAAATTGCAATTCAGAAGGAATTATAAATTGTCCTTAAACATTATCAAATTTCTGAAGACAAGAAAGGAGTACTATCAAAACTCACTCCATGCTTTCCTGCATAAGGTCACAGCAAAGCTTGAGAAGCAAGTGGTTTATTTACTTCTTGCTGAACCCTAATCCCCTCTGAAAGAATTACTTTTCTTCAGGGTAGATTATTACAAATTCATATATCGTTTTCAGGGTCAAAGTTCAGCATTCCTAGAGTATTTCTAGGCTAGGTGGGTATCATATAATTTCAATAAATAAATTCTTATATTGAATAGCATTATTAAATAGATATAGGAAAACTGTGGAACTGTTTTCTTTGAAATATGTATTAGACAAGAACAGAGAAATGAGGTGGCTGGATGGAGTCACCGAAGCAGTAGGCATGATCTTAAATGGTCTTCAGAAGATAGTAGAGGATAGGAAGGCCTGGAGGAACACTGTCATGGGGTCACGAATGGGTCAGACACGACTTCGCAACCAGCAAATGTTTTTCAGAATGAGGGTCATTTTCTTTATGATGTATAATAGGAGCCTTACTCCAAAAATTAATTGGGATTAGAGTGAAAAAGTAGGGAGGGCAAGAGCTTAATATGATTGTTCCTCATGCATTTCTCTATCTAAATACAACTCAGTGGCAATTTGGAAGTTCTGTTGGTATCAGAACCAAGGCTTTATGGGGATAGATGCAGCCTTTATTATCTATGCATAGTTTTTCCAATTGGACACATTACCAGGATGATTAATTCAGAATAAACATATTATTCACTCTAATCCTGAGTATGTAAAATAACATAAGTATTTGGGGACATAATTTCAACAGCTGAGGAATTGTGCACATATTCTCATTACCCTTGCATCAAAATATGTTGAAATGAAAGCAGTCACTATCATGTGAATTTAATATTCTGGGAATAAGAGGTAAAACCCAATGCAATGCTACATAAGTGCATAAATAGCAAGACGGTATATAACAACTCAGTAGTCATTAGATTAACAAATTTAACTACATGCTCTATCATTTACACTAAAAAGTGCTATGCGATCGAATTTATATGCTCTCCAATAATAATCTTATTGGATAAGATCCAGTAATTGGATACATAATCCAGACCAAAGCTCAGATGTAATAAATACAGAGTCCTCACTTAACAACCCTAATTGGGACCAGAAACTCTGCCACTAAGCAAAGTGATAATTAAATGGGAAATAATTTGACTGAAATAATCAGAAATAATCAGAAAGAGACAATCTAATTTCACATTTTTGGCTTTTTAGTGCCTATTAACCACTCCTCTTCCTTTGGAATGCTTAAGTGCCTGCTTACTGTTTTGTATACTTTGAAAGCAATATAATCATGCTGCAGCCCTGGACTGCGAGCCAGAGATATGCCAAACAGCTTATTCACTTGAAATCCCTTTGGCTCCAATCTCTCCACTCTATATGAGGGTGCAATTTTTCCTCTGCTTGATTCTTTCCCACTGCTAGCAAGGAAGAGTCAGGCAAAGGAGAGATTGCCTACAGAAATCGCTTACTTTTTTCTTCTTCCCCTAGTCTCACAGAGCAGAGAGAAATTGCAGAGAAAGTGATTTCAAGAGAGTAAGCTTTTTTACACATCAAGAGCAATGTGACTTCACCAGCAGCAGGACAAAGTCAGGGAAGAATAAGGGAGATTGGAGAGAAAGAGAGTTCCAAAGAGCACTGTAAACACCCTGTCCAAGGCAAGAGTCCGTATACCATCCCAGACAAATGCATGAAAACCAGATATGAAGACAAGATGGAAAAGAAACAAGAGCAATATCAAAATTGTCTGGATCTGCAGATGACGCTATAGGACTAGAGCAGAGGTATCAAACTCAAGGCTCAGATCTGGTCCGCAGGGTGTTTAGATCTTGCCTGCGGCGTCACCCTGGAAATAGCGAAGGACTGGCCCGCGGTGCCTGTGCCAGCAAAAATGGAGCTCAGGACAGCTGCCTACCGCCCTCCTGAGCTCCACCTTCGCTGGCAGAGGGTTGTAGGAGGCCATTGCATCTAAAAATGCAGCTCACAAGGGCTGCAAGGCGGCACTCCCCAGCTTCGTTTTCGCTGGCAGAGGGTTGCAGGAGGCCGTTGCAGCCGAAAACAGAGTTTGGGAGCCTGTTTTCGTTGGCAGAGTGCTCAGACCACCACAGGTATCCCCGACATGAGTGATGTTAAGTTGGCCATGCCCACCTTGGCCACGTCCACCCCAACCCCCCAAGGTCACACAACCTGATGCGGTCCGCAATGAAATTGAGTTTGACACCCCTGGACTAAAGTAAAAGAAAGAGGAGATATTATATTATATAAAATATACAATAATATATAAAACATAAACTCCAAATTAATAAAACCCCAAATATAGTGCACAGAATCCCAAAAGCCCTGTAGAAAATCTCTTTTCTCAGCTTTTTCCAGAAAGCAAGCAAATTAACAGACAGATAAAATATCCAGGAGGAGCTCCAGTCGCTCCATCAAAAATAATGCCTCAGGAAAATTTAAATAGAATTCTATTAAAGATATCCAAGGCATAGATTCCAACAACTATTCTGTTAACAGAATTTATCTTTATGTTAAATTTGTATTAGTTTTGGAAAAAGTGTTTTAAGCAAATGGAAAATTAGAAAAATGTAATATTTTTAGTATCTTTTACTGATACAGGATATATAAAAATATCTTACCATCATGCTAATCCATAAGCAAACAGTTTTTGATTATTTATTTAAAGTAAATACGTTGTTCAAACATAGTAAGCAAGCTACAAGCATTCACATATAACCAGAGTATGCAACAATGGCTTATTTTAGATTTTGTTTTGGCCACCTCTGGAACAAAAATACTTATCTCTAAATAAATTGAATGGATGTTTGGCTAATTGTATCACCCAGGTGACATTCAAAACAATCACAACCTGCTGCATTTTTGCTAATTAAGTTTTATGGCTTAGTGTAACTTGAACACAGATTCAAAAAATGTTTATATAGCTTATTGCACTTGTGTATATAATTATATCATGCTTGAAGATTAAATTTGAAAGTTTGGTTGATTTAAACATTTAAAACTGTGAATTAATTAGTAATTTTGTCACAAAATATAAGATTGAATTCTTATCCATCATAGCTTACTTACATAGATTAATCAGTTTCCTTAGTTAAATGGAGAATTAATACCATTAATTCAGAAATGCAAGTTTCCATGAAGTAGCCTGCCATGCTTACTTTCAGCTGCTCTGGCCTTTTTATGGATTTGACAAGCAGAATCACAAGACCAAGAGGGGTTCCTTCCAACTCCAAAACTTGTAGCCAGCAGATCAATCCATTCCATGTTTCCAATTTAGTCTCTATAGCAATATATGAAATGCTGCCCAGACTACTTATTTATCACAATAAACAAGAGAGCACACAAGCTAAGAAAGCATCAATGACTTTTCCTTGTATTGTGAAAATTGGAAGACTTTCTCTCCAATCCCCTTTAAGGCAGTAATAAATGCTGCTCTTATAAAATGCTCTCTCTTTAGTTTAGAAATCATAGCAATCTCATTAAGAAACATCTTCCTCTTACATAGTTTTATAGATCATTTTGGAGTAAATTATTAACATTTACATCATATATAATTTAAATTAACAATATGGAGTATATTATTACCGTGCCATGAGCATTTTTAATTCATGTACTCCATAAACCTTTAGTATTTTTCTAAATTCTTTGGTGAAAAAAACATAATATAAGACTAAGAAGAAAACAAGAAAAAAAACAACCCCCCAAAATCCCTCACATTCTTCCTAGATTTTTCTTGTGTTGTCTTTTACTCATAAAACCAATGCTATCTAGAAAGTCATATTTAATATAATGCTAGACAAGATGATGCATTGGGTCAGCTTTTCAGAGAAATTTATTTCCTTATTAGATCTCTCAATGCTTTCAACAATGGCAGAGTTTCTAGTGAACTGCCTTCAATGGAACTGTTCTTAAAATTTGTGGAGATATTTAGAGGTGTGTCTGCCTTAAAAGTAGACCATGCTGAATTATATAGCACAGATAAACATCACCAGCTGACCAGAACAAGTGTTTTATAACACCTTATAATACGCCATAAATGTTTTTATAATAATTTTTATGTGATAAAATGTTTTATAAAATTTGTCAATTTTCAATTCTACAGGACTCCTAGTGCCTGATTTTCGATGCATTCTGTACATTTTAGCCCTTGGTTCAAAACATTTAACACTACAACACACCTTTTCACCCAGTTTAAAGGTTACACACAAACAGGAGATTTTAATGGTACATTGAATGCCATATTTAGCAACTGTGGATTAAACATCAATCTTTTCAATGAACAATGTTCTTTTCAACTGATACCTAACTTGAATTCACTACACATCATGACCAAAGTAATTTATACCTTATTGAATTACCAAAACCATATTTATTTCTGGCACCACATTAATTTGAATATTAAGAGATTATGACCACAATGTTAGCAGAATATATTAACAGAGATAAACAACAGCTTGGGTGGGATATTGACTTGATTTATAGGATTAACTCAGCCTATGCAAGAACACATAATATCCCAAGGAAGTTCATGTTAAATTTCTTAGAAAAACCACAAGAGATGAGGTTCTAGGAGCTCAAAGGGGAAGTCCATTAAAATATAAGGATAAAGAAACAGCCATTCTTAAGCAGATCCCAAAGAAAGTAAGAGATAAGAGAAGGAAATACACCTTCTTAGCAAAAAAATTATATAATAATGGGATCTGGTTCAGGTGGCTGTTACCAGAAGGCATGTTGATTTTTTGGGAGGGCAGTAGAATTAGAATTAATACAGTTGCGGAAGCAGAGGCTTTCATGAAAAAACATACTGCTCTATTAGGTGATGTGGTGATATATATGTATTAGGTGATATATCTACACAAGATATAAAGCAGGGAGGGGCTGAGGCTCTGCCAGTGGACGGGGGTGGGGGGAAGAGGAGACAACTAGAAGACTCAGATCACAAAAGTGAATTGAAACACTATACCAAATGTTGTTACAATGTATTCTTAAGGAAGTGACAAAAGTAAAATGATTGAAATATACTGATGATTTGACTTAAAACTGCTAATATCTATGTAAATCTTCATAGTTTTCTATTTTTTGTTTTTGTAAAAGTTGCGAGACCTGGGGGGGCTTCTCCCCCCCCCCGCACGATGTAGCTGTCAAAATGTTCCATAACCTTTTACCCTTTTTCCTTTGTAAAAATTTTTAAAACCAATAAAAAATTTTAAGAATTAATTTGAATATTTAAGTAAGAAAAAAAATGCTTCGCTATCTATAGTAAATAGCTACCAAATTGTACTTTTATGAAAAAAACAGGCTACTTCCGGTAAATTAAAAAAGGAATAGGACAAGCCTGTGTAAAATAATTTTTTTTAAAGGTAACTACTCTCTGGATACTGCCAAGAACTCAAAGTGCAAGAAAGATAATGCCATTGATTATTTTCATACTTAATATTTTAATTCAATATTGCAATTTAACAATCTAATTAGTTCTTTACTATCTACTCCTTCTATACTGACTAAAGTAGCTTACACTATTTCAAAAACATTAAGAAGAAGTCACCGTGGGATGATTCTCTGATGATACCAGAGGCGGGATTCAAAAAAAAAAATTAGTACCAGTTCTGTGGGCGTGGCTTAGTGGGAGTGGCATGCCTTGGTGGGCATGGCTTGGTTGGTGTGGCAGGGGAAGGATACTGTAAATTCTCCATTCCCACCACACTCCAGGGGAAGGTTATTGCAAAATCCCCATTTGCTCCCGATCAGCTGGGACTCGGGAAGCAGAGAATAGATGGGGGTGGGGCTAGTCAGAGGTTGTATTTCCCGGTTCTCTGAACTACTCAAAATTTTGACTACCGTTTCTCCAGAACTGGTCAAAACCTGCTGATTACCACCTCTGGATGATACCCAGCTTTACATCATGTTAAAGATCCCACCCTCCAAAGAATGTTATCTAAAAGGATCCAGGAAAATAACTTTTTCTGCTGTGTGCCCATTAAAGTATCAACTTAGACTGACCCTGGGGGCCTTTAGGAAAGCCCTGAAGACCTGGCTTTGCCATTGAGCTCTCCTCTAGAGGTAGAGGGGAGTTTTTATTATGAACATTTTATTATGACAATATTGAATGTGATGTAGTTTTGGGCTTTGCTGCCGATTATGGTTAATTTTTGTTACAATATGGTTTATTAATGGATTTATGTCTGTATATTTAATTTAGTTGTTTTTAACTGTGAACCAGCCAGAGTCACTCAGGTGAATATATCCATATTTTTGAGTAAATACTATAGTACTGTGTTAAAATACTAGCATAGTTAAGACCATTATGTATTGATTTGATTTCTGCTAAATTATGTCTTACATTTTCTATTTTCCTCCGAAATTACTCTTAATATTGGGAAGCAGGGAGGGAGAGTGGTGACACAAGAAGTAAGATTGCGATTTCTGTCAACTACTAAGCTATATATTCCAGTCTCACAACAATGTAACTCTTCTTAGACAGAGTAGAACTTGTTTTACAACATTTTTTCCTACCCTCTCCTTGACCTTATTTTTTTACTTGCATTCCTAGTGAGCTGCAAAGGTGCATGTGCAGTCACCAGACTTCTTTAAAAAAATATAACTGGGAACAGCAGCAACGCTTTCCTTCTGTAATGGCAATATTCACATCGTTTTCTTGTTAGGGTTCGACAATGTACTAAACTGTGGCACTTCATTTTGTTCTAACACAGCAGGCATTATGTTGTATTCATCGACAAGTGCCATATTATATAACAATTTTTAGAGTGCCAACATCTAAAATGGATGGTGTAAACATTAACTTTAAAAAATTCTACCATGGCAAATGTCCTACCCCACCAATAAACGAACAACTAACATAATACATGAAAAAGATTGTCATTCAACACCATCAGCTAGGTATCATGCCTCAAAGGTCTCCTTACAAAGGAATGTTTAAGTGTTTCTTTGAATGCCAAGAGTAAAGAGGCCGAGCATACTTTTGGAGGCAACAGAATGTCGAGACAGTACTGTACTCTGGCTTAAGTGTGCCTTACTTCTTGCTGGGTTGGAACTTAGAGCAAGTCATCTGCATTTGACTAGACAGGTTGAACAAATTCATTCAGAACAAGTCAGATCTAATGTAGTCTCACACCACGCCAAGTAAAGTCTCAAAGGTGCTTTTTCATTTCATTTTCAAGTAAAGCTTCATAAAAGAAAACCAGCAGTAACTTGTACCCAGAAACCGACTGATAACAACAACCCTAAAACTGGGATTCTTCTACTGTAGAGGGTGTGGTCTGCTAGTTACTCTGTACCAATTCTAGTTTCTGGGTCATCTTCAAAGACAACCCTATGTAGAAAAGTTCTTTGCCACAAAGAAGAGGGAGTTAAGCTACTCTCTAAAGCACCTGAGGGCAGGACAAGAAGCAATGGATGGAAAATAATCAAGGAGAGAAGCAACCTAGAACTAAGAAGACATTTTCTGAAAGTTAGAAGAATTAACCAGTGGAACTACTTGCCTCCAGAAGTTGTGAATTCTCCAACACTGGAAGTTTTTAAGAAGAGATTGGACAACCATTTGTCTGAAATGGTATAGGGTTTCCAGCCTGAGCAGGGTGTTGGACTAGAAGACCTCCAAGGTCCCTTCCAACTGTTATTCTATTCAATTCTAGAACACACTGCACATCAACCAAGTGGTAATATAGGCATAATCACTGTTGCCAAGAGCTCCAGATTCAGACAGAACTATATCTACATATCAACCAAACCTAAGCAATCCTCGCATCATCCTATTATGGCTTCCACTTGCTGTTCACACAGAAATCACAATGCCAGGAAGCCCCAATAACACAGGCATGCTGTTTTGGGGAGCATGGCATCCCCTAGAGCAGTAGTCCCCAACCTTTGTGGCTTGGCGGCCTGGCTGGGGAGGGAGAGAAGAGCTGGGCTGTGCGAGCAGTGGGCTGATGTGAATACATGCATAGCCCAATTTGCACTAGCGGCAGGCCAACAAGCATGTGTGTGCAGCTCCACTTGCACAAGTCAAGCTGTGCACACGTGCATGCACGCCGTTGCATGGCCCAATTCCAAATAGGTCACAGCCCAGTAGTGGGCCATGGCTCGGGAGTTGGGGACTCCTGACCTAGACCTAATACTAAAACTGATGTTTCTGGGAAACCAGTATGAACAGCAACTTTGTCTTCCTTGGATTTAATCAGAGCTCAGCTTGTTTTCCACTAACCCCAACATTTAAAGATTAGGCGTAGCTATCTATGCCTTTGCAAAGCTAAAAGCTTCAGTAGAGCTACTACCAAAACCCTAGAAGAATTTAAATACAAAGCAGCAAGACCACAGAAGGCTCAAATTTGTTTTGAAGACAAGATATCCTGAACTCCTTGTTGATAATTGTTTTATATGGGTATGTCTCAGTGAAATTACTTGCAGAAATAACTTTTCCAATGTGAATTCAATAGAGTTTAGAAGTCACAATGGTATTTAATAGCTTCATTATTAACACATCAGGAAGGAAATAGCACAGATGGAACACATAGTTACACTTTTCCCATTGGTGAACCCCCCAAAAAACATAAACATGTCTATTTAAAGATTATGTTCATGCATCAGTATATTTGACATCATTTGCTAAATCATTAGCAGAACATCTCTCAATAGCACACTGTTAACAGAAACTCCCTTTGGCTGACGCAAATTCTCAAAGAGCCCAAGGCAATATCTGATTATGTCACTGTTGATATTTTCTTCTTCTTCCAATACCAACTGGCACTGTTCAAACTAAGGTTTGCGTACAATAAATACAGTATCATAAGCATTATTGTCTTTTTAAAAAGTCAATCTTCTAATTTACTTATATTGCCCATTATTTTCTTAATCATGGTATTTCTGCTTAGGAAACAGCAGCAGTTCTGCAACTACAGTGGCTTAATCACATTTTGACTGTAGCGTATTTGTACATTTAGGGGCTGACCAACAAAAACAGGAACAGAAACATGTATCTGACACTTTAGCAATTATGACAGAAATGGAAAATTAAGACTCCGGTCTTGCATGAGTGTGGCACAAATGGTCAGAAGAATATTTTAATTGGGGCAACTATTCAAATTGATAAACAAGAAATTCACATATCAGTTGACAGAATGTAGTGTCATAAAGGTGACACTAGATAAAGTACTAAAATAAAGACTCTCATAGGTCAAATTCATCTCCTGTGACTTTCCTGACCTTCAGTTGGTCCAAAATGAAGGTGTGTAGGCAAAGATGGGCATGCCTCAATATGCCCATGTAACACCTCTGTTTCACAAACTGCACTAATTGCCGGTTTGTGTCTGGGTGCAAATCAAGGTGTTGGCCACTATTTCTAAACCTCTACATGGCATAAGTCCTAGTTATTTGAGAGACCACTTCTCTTTCATAGTATCTGCCTAACTGGTTCAATCAGGCAGGATTGGCATACTCCAGGTTCCATTGATTAAGCAACTCCACCTACTGGGCCCCTGGGCCTTATCTGTAGTAGTACCTGCCCTATGGATTGAAGCTACTCTTGAAATTTGAACAGTTTCCACCCTACAAGGATTTCAAAGGGCACTAAAGACTTTTTCAGTCCTCTGAGAGGATGATTGATGTCCCTTTCTTCCTTTTTTGACCTCTCTGCCATTTTGTTCCTTTGTCTTATGCTTTCGGTATTGCTCTGTTTATTAAATGTTTTAACAACTGTAAACAGACCAGAATTTCTGGAAGTTGGGTTGCATATACATTTAATAAATTACTATTTATACTACTATTATATTGTTATGATTATTACAAAAATTGTTTGCTATTGTTTCTTCAAAGTTATTTTTTCAACTTCTCACCTAGCCTATAGCTGTAGGATGAAGTCCAGGGAATCTCTTATCCAGGAATTAATCAAATTCAGCCATGCTGTTTTTCTCAAGATTATCCACAGTAACGTAGATGCTTCAACTATAGGCTTAAAAGGAGTCAAAATATTAATAACACGTTCTGGGTTATATCACTGTGTAAGAGATGCTTCTAATCTGCAACAAGCATATCTTTGGTCATCACAAAACATGTTGTGAAATTAAACTGAATTTTTGTTTGAATTTATAGTTTCTTAACTTTCAAATAAATTTCCTTACACTTTAGCTATATATTCAGAATATAATGAGTTACAAAAATATTTCAAAGCTTATGATGAAATCATATTTTTAAAATTAATTTCACCTGGAATTAGTAAACAGTTAAGTATATTAACATTTTAACTATTATTTAATTGCACTGAATTACTTTAGCATTACTTCAACTAATCCAATTAATTATTTCAATTTATAGGGCCACCAATCTCAAATACATGCTTTATAACAATTAAAAAATCATATAAAAGTCCCGAAAGCAATATTGTAGAAAACACATTGAAAACATATAGCAGAATTAACAGCCAAGATATAAGAAATCAATAGCAATCAATTAACACTCTACAAACTCCACTACACAGCTACAGAATCATATCTTATGAAAAGCCTGCAGCATCGGATTCAATCTAATCTCTGGGGAGATGATGTTTCAAAGGAGAGTGCCATGATAGAAAAGATTCTCCTCTTGGCTCCACCAGATGATACTTCCTGACAAGTATACCTCTTTTGTCAGACTTAAAGGGGCAGGTATAATTAGAGATGAGGTGCTTCAAATAGACCAATCCCATGTATCAGCTTGCTCTGCCACAATAGCAGTTGCCAAGAAAATAGCATGGAACATATCTATTTAGTCACCCAAAATGAAACTCAAATTAAGAAAGACTTGATTTTACTTAAGTTTTTATTACTTAATATATTTATATTCCTTAAATAATCTCAGAAGATTAATTCATGTGAAAAAGTAGCATATTGTTGCAATATGAAAAAGTAGCATATTGTTGCAATAGAAAATATGGGATCAACAGAGAGAACTGTATTACTAATCTTTTCAATTTTATACATAACTAAATTAAATTAAAACATGTTCTTCAATCCCACATATTTTTAAATTTTAAGAAATCTATTATTTTTCATAGAATGTTGACAATATCATTTGAGTGTCTGGAAATATACCTAGGCAAAGAAAATGGCACATATGCACCATATTGAAGGTCTTTTAACACAAAACAGAAACAATCCAACAGTCTTATTAGGCCTTCGTCTTTAACAATTTTCCTTCATCAGCTATACACAAGTTTGGCATGTCTGGAATGCGTAGAAAACATGATTATATTAATCAGGAAATAATGGAGAACAATTTTGTTAATACTTTTAACTAGAATATTTAGCAAATAGATTATGCAGTTGAAGTATTCATGCGTTTTCAGACACATGAAAACATCAAACTTTCAAAATAAGGCATTTTAAACATATTAGTTACAAATCAATTATTGTAGTTTCATAGTAGAGAAAAAAATATTTATAGGTGGTTCACATTTAATGATTGTTCAGCAATCACTGCAACTTACAATGGCATTGAACAAGTGATAGTTACAACTGGTTCCTTGGAATTCTGGCTATTATAGTGTCTGCATGGTCACAATCTGGATATTTGGTTCATGATTACAACATTACAGTGAAGCATGTCACATGATCATAATTTCAGTCTTTCCCTGCTGGCTTCCCATAGCCAACAGCAAAGTTAGCAGGAAATCAGAAGTAGCAAAGTTGTTGTGAGGACCTTGCATAATGATAGCAATCAGGAATGCCAGAACTGTCATCAGAAAGCAATGCACATGCTGTCACATTTTACTACCACACAGCTCTGGTCCCAATTGCTGTCATAAACCTATAATCACCCCATCCCTATTTATTGTACTTTGAATGCGATGGACACAGTTTTCATCCAGACATCATTACAACATTCAATTTTTTGTAAAAAAAAAATCCACTACATCTGAAGAAATTTAGATAAATATAACAAAATCATGTAATTTTAAATGCTTTATGTGTTATGTGTCAATTTATGTTATAATTTACATAATGGTATTGTTAAATACTAAATGACTGGAAATGCTTTACTTATGAATTAAATTGACATTTGTTAAGACAAAATGTTATTCTAATTACAAAATAACATTAGTAGTAGGTAGAATCAGCTGCTGTTTTTTTTAAAAAAACCACACACATAACAACAACCTTATAAAGTGGGTTGGGCTACTGGTCTTAACTGCCCTGGTTCTAAGTTCTTCAGTAGCTTCTACTTCCATGATATCATGATTCTTATACGTGTGCATTAACATACCACACTTTGCTCCAATGCTCCTAACAAGATTAATATTCAAGTCTCATATATGAACTGGAAAACCAAACAAAAGAAGTTCAACTGCTGTTTTGCAAATGTATTCTGTAAGCAAACTTTGTTAATGTAAGAAAAACAGTAACATTTTATATAACTAGTTCTTTAATATAAGAATATAAGTTTTTGAATATATATATGTTTTTGAGTAGAAGTCCCACAGATTGAAATACATAAACTAGACCCAAATAAATGCAATTCTTGGAAGCAATTTGCTTAAGAACCAATTGTTTCAGTAAAAACTTCTATTAAGGTTTTTTAAAAATAAAGTACAATGGACAATAAATATTAATTTCAAATCATGTCTGGACAATTCCTAATCATTCCATAGCTTTATACTGGTAATTTTAAGAACCAGTTATGTGAACTGCTACATAGTTGCAAATATATATGGTCATTTTATATAAAGCCCATCCTGGATGCTCAGATATAACAGAGCAAAAGACAATGAAGCAGAATAAATTGTTAATATATTTTAATGAAGGTTCATTAAAAGTGAAACAGTTTTAAGTTCTACATTTCAATTATCACCCTTAGGAACATGGAAAAACATGTACAATTTCATGTACAGAATAGATGATTTTGGCTGGCTTATACCCAATATAAAACATGTGTTTTTGGTCTGGATATGGAATGAAGCAGGGTCGTTTTGTTCCAGATACAGAGTAAAGTGCTGTTTGTTCCAGACTGAAGAGTTTCAGTGGAAGAAATGTAGAGGAAAATGCCAAAGCTGAAGATTTTATTTAGTGGTGGCAACTGAGAGAGGGCAGGAGAGGAAAAGATACCAGAAAGGATAAGAGTGAGCAGGCAGGCCTATGGGAACTGAGGCCATTTGGAAGTGGGTGTAGCATAGGCCATCTGGAGAAAATAAATGAGGCACAAGGTATCCTTGTTTCCGAAGGAGGGGAGAAAGGAACAAGTGGACACCAGCTTTGCCCTATCTACCCTACAAAAATGACTCTGGGATTGCTGTAGGACTGGTTTCAGCTGCAGCACCAAACAAAAACATTCAAAATTGTTTCTGCCAACAGCAACCAATCCATCCATAATGGTTCATCAGAATATCCAGAATATGAGGGCTGTGCTTTAGGTGTGAAACAAAACATGTTTTACAATCTATGCACACTCCTAAGACATTATATAGAAGGATATGATTTAATTATCCATCCCACTAAATAGTGCTTATGTCAATGCAATAATTGACATCCATTCAGAATTAAATATCCAGCAAAATACAAAGTCAAAAATACCAGATGGATAACATTAAGAGTTTACTGCTGCATATTTTATTATCATCTTAATATAGGGGGTATTTTTCAAATCCATCACACACTTTCAAGAAGCATTGTTAGAAAAAATGTATATTATAATGAAAGACAAGGTGCCACAGTGTTGCAAAGAAAATCAAATAAAAAACAGTTCAAAGTTGAAATCAACATGATTTGCTATCCTTTTTCTCTAATACTTTGCTCAGCTACTTTAAGCAAAAGTTTGAAGCTGTGGTACAACCTTTATTATAGTAGTGACTTGGTCACAAATTACTGTTTTCCTGCTATGGAAAGCCAAAAACAATCTCCTACCAAGCATGAACTGAAGTTTTAAAAGCTGAGGTTTGTATGCATATACATAGCACATACAGAATACTAATGCCCCAAAGCAATTACCATTTATTTTTTTAAACAGAATCACATAAGTAGTAAAAAAAAAATCATTACTGTATGCTTTGAATATGAAACCAAAATATTGCCAAAAAGGAATCGAGTTAATAATGTATCAAAGTTTAAGAATAATTCAGATTCAAACATGTTTATTCATAAGAATACCTGTAGGTGGTACTCTCTAAAGTATATAATTTTGCTTCCTTTTATCCAGACTTTAAATGTACTCTGATCACTAATTAAGCACTTTATTAGCATAATATCTAATATTACCTCAGAAAGACATGGCTCGAAAGAGAAGAGTTTCTAGAATGTTTTGTTGCAACCAATACACTGTATTAAATTATAGTCTTTTGAAGTTATTAAACACTGTAATTGGATTGAAATAATAAAATTATAACAGGAAAAAAGGTACCAAAATGTTGATTAATTCAAATAAAATAAGCCTAATGAAAATATAATTTTGTTTCATTTATACTTGTGCTCAAGTTAAATCTCAAATGTTTATAAAAAGTTAAATAGTAAAAGAAAGTAGATGATTAATTCTACTATACTGAAAGTAGGATGCTTCTTCCTTTCAGATCTGTTAGGAAGAACCAGTGTAGTACAATACAGAACTGGGCAGATCCAGATTCAAGTTCACCCCCATCAAAGGAAATTGGGTAACTTTGGGCCAATTACTCAGTCACAACTCATCCTACATCACAGGATCATTTATTTGTTGTAAAAATAAATGAAAAGGAAATGAAGGGAAACCCCTTTGTAAGCAATCTTGAACTCCTGGAGAAAAGGCTGTGAATAAACTTAATAAATACTAAGTAGATTCTACCCACAAAAGCTTATACTAAAATAATCTGGCCTTTGATATACAAAAACACTTCTTGCTGCAACACAAATCAATTTTCCTGGAAATCAGTTCTTTCCATTTCTGGAATTAAAAGTCAAATCCAAACTTACCATATCAGATGGAACACTGCTAGACATCTTGATAACTACGCTGTCGGTTTCAAGAAACAAAGAAGGGAAAACGTAAAAAACCAGCCAAAACAACACAGGTACAGTAAAAGATCTTCCAGCTAACCAATCTTTGGTTTGTTCCTGGTAAGTTGTGTGCGTTTGCTTCCTTCAATAAAAGCACCTGACCCCCGCAGCAAGGAAACTGACAAAATAATCCAATTGGTATTAAAAAATAGGCTGGATCGGAGAGGAAACCACCGGGAAACCAAAGACAGCAACGGATTCTTGTCAACAGCAGCCCGAACGCCAGTTGTGCCAGATAGACCAGGCAAAAACACACAACAACAACATGAATTGTGTAGGAGCGCTTTTTCTTCCTCTCTTGCTCTTCCTCTCCAGCCTAGACCAATAATGAATGACGAGGATGATTCAGAGGATAGTTCTGTATCCGAGTCACCTTCTCATTAAAAAGAAGAGAGGGGGGAAAAAAATAATAAGCGACAGGCACTCAACGAAGTAAATAAAGCAGCGACCGTCCTTCTTTCCCCGAGGCCAAAGTTCTTGGGGGACGGGCGGAGGGGGAGGCTGCTCTCGTCCGATCCTCAGCAAGTGAAAGTGGGGTGGGGGGGGCACTTCTCTTCCTTGGAAAGGCGTGCTTCCTTACAGCATTTACAAGGCTGAGTTAAAGATATACGTATTAAAAAATAAGCCGGGGAAGAGGGGAGGGAGGGAGGGAAGGGACAAAGAAATGTTACCCTCCCCCCTCAAACTGCAGCAGCAGCAGCAGCAGCTCAAGGGGGGATTTAAACTGCAGTTGCCTCTCGCAACAGCAGCAGCAGCCCTCGCCGCCCGCTCCGCTCAAGTCTCGGCTTTCATCGCCCCCGCCGGTTCGTTTCTCCACAGTTCCTTCTCCGCCTCTTCTTCCCCCCCCTGCGGGGTCTCCCTCAGCAGCAAGACGGTTAACGGAAGCCCCCCGCAGCCGAGACGGAGGAGCGGCTCTTTCTCTTCTCGCCAGCCAGGGAGCCCCGTTGAACGAAAGAAGGGCCCGGAGTACGGCTTTCCCCGGCGCGCTTTCCGCTCCTCGGTATGCTTCACCGCCTGCCGCCGCTACTCCCGCAGCCGCCTCTTGTCATCTTCCCTTCCAGCCAACATGGCGTCTACGCCGAGCGGAGAAAAGGGGACACAGCAGGGGAAAGACGGACCCGACGCCCCCATCCCCCCCCCTCCACTCGGCTTAGGCTCCGCCTCCGGATCGCTATTCGGTGACCGCGTCAAGTGAGGCCCCGCCCATCATTATGGACGTGAGCGACAACGTCGCGCGCGCGGGGCATCCTAGGAAGTGTAGTTCTGAAGCTTCGGAAGTAACCGCGGCCGCCTTTTCATCGCGGTGCAACTTTGGCTCTGGCCGCTGTTTGCTGTTGTGGCAGCTCCGCCTTTGAACGCTTAAAGGCTTGGAAATTCCCTGCTAGAGTCAAAAGTGCATTATGTGGGTTTTTTTTTGGGGGGGGGGGGTGGAGATTCGGTTTGACTGGTTTCAGTCATAGGACCCAACACATTTGGTTTTTTCTCCATTCCAGGAATCTGACACATACGTGCAAAACAAACAAACGGACCAAAGACGAGATTTAGACAGATTAACAGAGTTGAAAGGGACCTTGTAGGAGGTCATCTAGTCCAACCCCCCCGCCCCCAAGCAGGAGAAAAAGAAACATTTCATTGACGCCCCAGGATCAAGGAGCTACAAACAGAGGCGATAACCGTTTCAGGCAACCGGAAAAAAATCAAAACAGTCGGCATTGATACCCGAATTCAGTGTCAGTTCAAAGGAGAGGATTCCCAAACTTTGTGGGCAGAAGGTCATAAAAGCGAGAGATTCGTGATTACCCAACCGGATCCGCCCTAGGAGAAAGTTGACTGAGTCGTCGAATCCCAAATAGTTGGCTGAAGTGTGTGGTGAGAGTAAATAGTCATGCAAATATAGATAGCGTATCTTCTTTTGTTTGCTTTTGGGAAAGGACCTTTGAGGGCATTTAAAACTTTGGAGCTGTTAAGTCTGCCGATCGACCAGATCCAAGCATTCAGTCTCATTCTAGTTTTTGACAAGAATGCCCTTCAATCGTTGACAGCCTCTGTGAGTTGCATGCTCCTGCCTTGGTTGTGAAATACTGTATATGTACCCAACATGACATGGCTGAAGAAATAGATGTTGAAATCTTAAAAAAAAAGTACAAACCTTAATTAAAAATATTTTATTATTAAAAATGCTAATCATCTGAACCTTCAGCGAGTCATATTCTTTTTGCTGATGGAGGGTCTGGTGAAATAGTGTAATATCTGTGAAGCACAATTAAGGGAAGCCTAATAAAACAAGATATGCCTGTAGATGTCTACCGGTAATTGCCTATCTATAACTAGCGCTGATTTCCCATATTTCCCATAAGCACTTCCTAAATGAAGACAATCCTATTGTTTAATTGGCCCAAGGGATCATATGATACATGGTTTCCATTTTCTGTTGTCAGGGAAAGATTCTTTCCAACTGTTTAGCCTCCATGTAGCAGAACAATTGTTTAGTGTTCTCCGGGAAATAGGAACAGTAGAGTTTTCATTCTTTTTACATTTATTACGATAGATACCAGGCACAAATAACAAAGACTTCCCAAAGATGAATGATGTTACTATATGAAATAATGAATATGCCCTTTTTCGCTTTTTTGAATGCTCTTTTTTTAAAAGAAAGGACAAAAATGAAGAACAGAGAAATTCTATGATATAGAAAGAAAAGCCACATCAATATACATTAGTTTGTAAAAAAAAATATTAATGTTATATTGTATAGTGGTAGATTACTGTTTAAGATATAAATCATAACTGTTTAAGATATAAATAATAAAGTAGGTGTTTTGTAACTGTGCATATATAGCTTTAATTGTATAAGCTAACACATGCATATAAAAATAAACAAAAGGGAAACATTATCTGGTTGCTTTAAAATCAGCAGGCAGTTCCTAGAGAATTATCTTTCTGGGTTTGTTTTAGTTTTTTAATTACACTCTTTAACTTCCTATGAAATCTAGTAGAGCTTTTAATAATAGCAGCCAATCTAATTTATTTTTAAAGTTTAATTAGGGCTATGTTGATTCAAACTTAAAAGAAAAATATTGTCTGCAGAAACACAGCATGCTGGCTGATGAATTCTGGGAGTTGAAGTCCACATAATGTTGCCAAGCTTGAAAAACACTGCCAACAGCAAACACCTGAGTTGGATTCTCTTTTATTATTAGCCTGCACATGTTTTCTTCAATGAAAGCAAGATGGCCTGTGTTTTACATTTGCAGCCTTATATGTATGTTCCTTCAATTTACAATATATTGCCACCAGTGTTAGGATTCAAGTAATTTAACAACCGGTTCCCTGCCCTAATGACCAGCTGGGTAGATGGAGCTCGGTGAGCATGTGACCATGTGGGTGTGGCCAACTCAATGTCACTCAGGTTGATGGGCGCTTCTGCTTAGCTGTTACCAGTGGTGGGTTCCTGCTGGATCGCACCGGATCGCGCGCGCTCCCTTTCAGCGCTCCACCTGGCTTGCGCGCTCCCTTTCAGCGCTCCACCTGGCTTGCGCGCTCCCTTTCAGCGCTCCACCTGGCTCTCGCGCTCCCTTCCGGCGCTGAAACCGGAAGTACAGTCTTGCCCCGCCCCTGGCGAAGCAACGACGCCTGCCTGCGCTCCACCAGCTCGGCTGGGAACGGAGATGTTTCCTCAGCGGAGCGGAGCGCCTGAAAAGACTTTTCAGGCGCTCCGCTCCGCTGAGGAAACATCTCCGTTCCCAGCCGAGCTGGTGGAGCGCAGACAGGCGTCGTTGCTTCGCCAGGGCCGGGCAAAACTGTACTTCCGGTTTCAGCGCCAGAAGGGAGCGCGAGAGCCAGGTGGAGCGCTGAAAGGGAGCGCGCAAGCCAGGTGGAGCGCTGAAAGGGAGCGTGCAAGCCAGGTGGAGCGCTGAAAGGGAGCGCGCAAGCCAGGTGGAGCGCTGAAAGGGAGCGCGCGCGATCCGGTGCGATCCGGGAGGAACCCACCACTGGCTGTTACAATGTAATAAGGGTTAACCAGAGAGGCAGTTTCTGTAAGCAGGGCAATAAAGATTAGGCTAGAAACAACACCAGAACGTCTCCTTCCTGCCTTCCTTACAGGATTAGCCCTGTAAAGTGGAAAAAACAAAATCAGATTTCTTCCAACAACCGGTTGTCCAAACTTCTTAGAAAATTGACAACCGGTTCTTCCGAATAGATGCGAACTGGCTGAATCCCACCACTGATTGCCACCTAGAATCATATTTTATGAGATGGGCAGAGCTATATACAGCAAATACGATTGATCAATATTGTTTACCTCTATGTGCCAATAGTATAGCCCTGTCACAAAAAGCACACAATGTGAGATAAACCTTCCAAATGAGAACTGCTACAAGTGACAAACTAAGTAAAAGTTGTTTATAATGCTCACAAACATTCACTAAACTGATACAACTAAGTGTGAGCCAAGACATACTTTCATACTTTCTGTGAGATCTCCATCTAGCAGGGGTGTCAAACAGATGGATCGCGGGCCAGATGCGTCACATGCAGGCCACGCCCACCCCAAATCTGTGAATGGAGAAAATATTGTGAAGTGTCACGTGACAGCAATGTGATGCTGCATGTTTGACACCAGTGCCATATAGGGTTCAAAGGGGCATATAATGAAATGAGTGCCATACCATAAAAATGAAAGCTCTGCTCCTTTTGTACATACATTTTGACATTGCACAGGTGGGAAAGAGGGTAGAAAAACAATCTTCCCTTCTTTCCTTGGACCACACAACCTATGGGCTTCTGAAAAGTGTAATTGAAAGGAATGGTGGCAGTGAAGCAACCACAACTTTGCCAAATTTCATTCCCAAATGAGTCATGGATCCTGGCATCCTCTAGATTAGCCCTCTTTGAGTTACCTTGGCTCAATAATTGTTGCATTCCCAATTTCGCTCAATTGAAGGTTACAAACAATCAAGTAGACATGAGAGTTCTAGATTAACATTTTATACATATTTATATATACTCCCTTTTTATGATCCTATAATCTAATGCTGGGAAAGATTGAGGGCAAAAGAAGAAGGGGACTACAGAGAATGAGGTGGCTGGATGGAGTCACTGAAGTAGTCTGTGTGAGCTTAAATGGGCTCCAGAGGATGGTGGAAGACAGGAAGGCCTGGAGGAACGTTGTCCATGGGGTCGTGATGGGTCGGACATGACTTTGCAACTATAACAACAACAATTCCTTAATTTGGGATAGAATTGGGGTGACTTGATAGAGATGAGTGTTTATTGGCTGGATGCCCTTCTTTGCAGCCGATTTTTTTTCTTTGCACCCTAGGAGAGAAACATCTTCCACTACCTAGGACTGAACTCTCAACTTTGAATGGGAGGCAAGCAACTTCAGCACTAGGCCACGATATAATTTATACATTTCTTTAAACACCTTGAGTATGAGTAGAATTTGGGACATAAATTGAATGAATTAATGAATGCATAGACCTAATTTAATATTTTTCTATTTAGTGCTTTTTTCTTATATATATAGGACCCAACACCCAGAATTACCAGGTAGTAGAGAGATACAGTCACCACATAGCTGAAGAATGTCAGTTACGGGGACAGGAATCCTAGAACTCCAGAATGGAAGAGTTGTGGGAAATTGCAGTGCTCTGGATATTCATATATGTAGTACATTTAGAGTGGTTGAACATGATAAACCATGCAGGATACATCAATATCAGCATAGACCCTTTCTGTATGTGGGCATCTTTTTGAGTACAGGTAGTCCTTGACTTACAACCACAATTGAGCCCAAAATGTATGTTGTTAAGTGGAGACATTTGTTAAGTGAGTTTTGCTCCATTTTATGACATTTATTTCCACTGTTGTTAAGTGAATCACTGCAGTTGATAAGTTAGTACCATGGTTGTTAAGTGAATCTGGCTTCCCCGTTGATTTTGCTTATCAAAAGGTTAAAAAAGGGGACGCAGCAGCAGTCATATAAGTATGAACCAGTTGCTAAGCATGTGAATTTTGACCACATGATCCTGGGGCTGCTATGAAGGTCCTAAGTGTGAAAAATGGTCATAAGTCACTTTTTTCAGTGCCATTGTAACTCTGAATGGTCACTAAATGAACTGTTGTAAGTTGAGGACTAGCTGTATTGAAAAGAATACTTCTCCTTTTACTAATCTTTCTCAACAGTTATTCTCCTCAGTCATCTGGCATTTCACCAGTACTCCAAAACACTTCAGAAATAATGGCTTGGACAGACCATCAACTGGTTAGTTCAGCACCCTAGGATCCACCTCCTTTGGCTGGCCTGATATTTCACTTAATTAAAAGTAAAGAAGTATACTCTGACCACGTTTCTATTACAGTGTTCAGCCTTGCCCCTTTTCATAATTACCTGGCGAGTCACATATTTTTTTATTGTTAGAGAAAATCGAGGAATTGAATGGCTCTGTATTCTCTTTGTTCCTTGTTAGCATGTTGCCACCTTCACTGAACAACTAATATACTAGTTCTTCCCTTTTAATTTGAACACATTAAAAGAAACCCCTTTTATTTTCTTTGCATCCTTCATTAATTAGCTTATTCTGAGATTTCATTTAATGTCATGCTTATATTTCTGGGCTGCCTAGCTGTCTTTGTGACCTCATTCAATGTCCTGTACATCTTTTGCTTTCAGAACTACGGTAAGTTTTTGGGTAGCCATAACAGCTTCTTCTGTTGCTCCCATTTTTTCATAGAAATTGTTTGCAATTATGATTTTAATCGCCTCTTCTTTAGGAATTCCAATTCATTTTGAACACATCATCTCAATAGTTTTCTTGACATGGGATCTTATTTAACCTTCCTCTGCATTAATTAAAATCCATATGTTTTAACTCTAGAAATATGTGTCCTTGCATTTAGTTTCCCTTAAAAATCAGAATCCCAGCATTATATAGTTACTCTCCCCAGCAATCTTGCTACTTCACCTGTGCTTTTTGAACTTCCTGTTGGGCCTTCTTCCTTCTTCTGAAAGAGAAAGCAGTATTCTTATCAGATATGGATATGGGTCAATTTTGCTTTGCCAGACTGAATACACTCAGAAGGTGAATTACAATAGGCATGACTTTTCTGTTGATAAAGATCATGAATTAATGTTTGATTCTTCTAGAAATTGCTTTTAAACAAGTACAGTATGTAGTAGCGATTTCTTTTTTCCATAAAAGATACCTGCTTACTTTAGATTTTCAGTTTGCAATTACCAAGCAATCTATAAAATTAACTAGACATATGGGTATGTTTCTCTTTTTCTAGACTAAACTGTGAATGTTTAAATACATTACAGACTAATCTATTTGTTTTCAACACCTCACTGTTCTTATTCTCTCTTTTCAAATGTTGTGTTTGGATTTGAGAACAACAATCTGGAATTTTAGATAAGCTGTTTATTGTAGCAGGTTTGTCTTCTGAGTTTATCATCTCAATGGATCAAGACTTTATTTTTCTGTCATGACAGTGGGGTTAATTCTGAGTTGCTTCATTTTAAGAAATGGCAATGACAGGCTTCATCTTTTCACTTTGTAACTTCAACGCAACATAAATATGCTTTGTTCTGCATTCCCTTCACATTTATCCTCTCATCAACGCTCATCTTTCTTCCTGCCCACATCTCTTCCTCCTCCAGCATCTGACCCCTTCATCTGCAACAGCCATCTTTTTCATTCTTTTCTTTGTTCTTCCTTTTGCCTTTTTGAGATCCTCCCGTAATACACAAAATTCTACAGTTCAACTGCCACAGATTCCTTCCCATGATCCATAATCTACCTTCTTCCTCTGGCAAACAAGCTCTCTCTCCTTTTCTCAACTACTGTACAATTTATTAAAGTCTCATCATGGTATTGCCAACCAACAAATGTCTAAAAGAAGGGGCCCAGATAAAATAGGCACATACACAAGCTAATCCAAGAAAACCTTGACAATAAATAGGTAGAATTAAAATGATCATGAAAAACTTGATGACACAAAATTGACTTAATCCCTATAAATATAAAAGATTTAAAGGGTGTTTGGATTTAAAAATTTTCCTCTTTCCCCCATGGTTATCTTTAGTTTTACTGTAACATTTATGAGAGGGGATTATAAGAAATACTCTGACACATAGAGAGGCAGACAGACGGACAGACACAGACACACACATTTTCTCCCTCCTTCTGTTTTGCTTAGATTTTATTGGTCGCTGTATTCAAGCATTATTGATGATACTTTCCCTTTTCTAAAAACCCATTAGCAGATGTTCATTTCATTGCCTGGGGTTTTAGACAACCATTTAAACAGAATCCACATTATAGCTTGAACTTCCTCCTTTTATCAAGATGATTAATGCTCTTACAGTTCAGATTAAGCAGCTAGCTTCATAATTCATGCACATATTTTGGAAGTTACATCCAAGGTTCCCAATAAGCAGTGCTTTGTCTCAGATAATATTTTATGTATCCAGGCTAATATATAGACAAGGAGGCTAATAAGAGCCAATTTTTAAGAAGGGTTCTGTGGAGCAAGGAAGGAAACTATAGGCAAATTTGCTTGGCATCTGTTCTGTGGGAAATGGTTACAAATATTATGATGTGAAAATAAGGAAGTATCTACAAGAATTGGCCTCACTGAAAGGAAACAAAACCTTGCCTCCGTGTGTAGATGTTTTGGGGTTATTAATAAGCATGTATGGTGCTTATTAATTATGGTGACAAAATGATAAAGTAAGCTAAATCAGCATGGATAAAAGGGCAAGTACTGTCAGACAACTGATTAAAAACAGGAAACTCATATTGACAAGTAGGACAAAGTCAGCTCCTCTTGAACAAGAATCAGTTTGGGGATAGATGCTTCATTACCCAACTAGCATCATCATGTTAGTGAGTGCGCAGTTTGCTTCCTGTTCTGCCCAGCCAATGTTGGTATAGTGTTGGCTTTCTTCTTGGTAACTCCTTAATTAGGATATTGTTTTCCGCTTCATTGTTTGCCTGGTGTTAATTCCTGCTTATCTGAGTATTGGCTTTTGGAGGGCATGCATTTTGGTCTTTTGTTTCCTTCTTAGCTTTTTCTTGTCTCTTTTGGATGGTGTGCGAATATGGTTTATTTCTCTGTGTCTATTGTCTATGTATGTGTGTGTCAAGCTCAGCTCCATATATTGTATTTTATTGTCATCTTTATATAAATGATTTAGAGTTAAAACAGAGCAGTAAATTGTCATGTTTGCAGATGATACCAAACTGTTGACATTGGTAAAAAAAGACATTGTGAAAAACTCCAAATGGATCTCTCCAAATCAGATAAAATGGCTTTAAAGTGACAAATAGACTTCACTGGAAACAAATTTTACTTCCCAAAAATATAAGCGTCACTTATACTTGATAAGATCTGAACCAGCAGCAACTGATAAGGAAAAAGATCTTGGAGTCTGAATGAACAGCAAAATCAAAGTGTCAGCTCAATATGCAGCTGCTGTCAGGGGAAAAAAAGTTCATTCCCTCTTTGGAATCCTTCAGGAACAGGAACAGAGAACAGAACTGCTGATGTGAAAATGTCCTTAAATAAATATATAATGGGACAATGGTTGGAATATTGGATAGCCTTAAAGAAGGTACACAAGCACAATATCCTTAAGAGGGATATTACAAGGGTAGAAAAGAAGAAAAATGGGTGTGGGAATCAAAATTGCAGTCAAGTAGTTCCTTGTGTTGAAAGCTATAGCAGCTGAACTCTGCAGTTTGGAACAAAAGGGACCAAAGGAGAGTCTTTATGCTTATAATCATGCATGACATAGACAACATGCAAGGAGAAGAATCTTCTTCCTCTCTGACAGTGTTAGGTCAACCATTGAACTACACCGAAGGTCAAGATTTAACCAAAGAGTTGTTTTCCCCATGATTAAATGTACTGTATGGAAGTTACTGGCAACCAATTTAGCTATGGTCTTCCCAGTTGCAATGTATGGCTGTGAAAGTTGGGCCATCAGGAAGAATGAGCGCCAAAGAATTGAGGCCTTTGAATTATGATGCTGGAGAAGACTCCTGTGAGTCACTTAGATTGCAAGGTGATCAAACCAGTGAGTCCTAGAGGAGATCAACCTTGTCTGCTCCTTAGAAGGCCAAATCCTGAAGATGAAACTTAAATACTTTGCCCACCTAATGAGAAGGAAGGTCTCACTGGAGAAGAGCCTAATGCTGGGAAAGATTGATGGCAAAAGAAGAAAGGGACAAAAGAGAATGAGGTGGCTGGGTGGAGTCACTGAAGCAGTAGGCGTGAGCTTAAATGGACTCCAGATGTTGATAGAGGACAGGAAGGCCTGGAGGAACGTTGTCCGTGGGGTCGCGATGGGTCGGACATGCAACTAAAAACAACAACAATTTAGCTACATTTTTTCTAATGTAATTATGGAAGATCAAGTGTCAGTGTTATTTATGGACGTGTTTTGCCAATTGAATTGTAGGCTACTTGCTTTGACTACTGGTTGCTGCAAGATGATACAGAGATGGGACTACTGTCCTCGGATCCATTCTTGTGAGTTTCCCAAATGCAGCCAACCAACAGTAGATGAGAGACAGTGCTGGCTGAGATGGACTTATGCAAGAGAACAATCCTCATGACCCTTTTTAAGAAGGTCACTTGGACAAAATGCCCTAGCGTAGGCTCAAGATATGCAGCAAGCCCCGGGCCAAAACTGTTTTGTTATGACTGGCAATATCAACATTTATAAATTAGTTCAGTAAAATGAATCACCAGTTTTGTCACATGATTTACTGTTATTTCATCCACTTCTGTTTGGGAGGTTTTAAATTTAATGGACAAAAACAGTTAATAAAAACTGACATTGCCATAGAATTCAGTGAGAAGAACATCTTGCTGAAGATCCATTGAAATATCAGAACATCCATAGTGGATTTCAGTTTCTTAGTAGAAAAGGAGTTTGGATATAGTTTGATTATTTCATTTTGGTTTTTGATCATTTCGCCCCACCCACTCCCATGTAATAATCTATGCCATTGTTTTCTACATGTTTTCTACAATAGAAGGTTTTTCGGGAACCAATCATGTATGCAATTAATTGCTAATTGCCCGTACTGTTATTTTACTTGCTACTCACCATTAAACCAACACTGTTTATATCACTCATAATTTGAGATGTTAATTGGTCTGTCAGCCGTTCCTCTGGCCTCTCAAATTCAAGTAGCGCAATGAACAGCAATCAACTATTTTGAAAGCATTCAAATGAATTGTTGCCAGCCCTTCAAATTAGACTAGTGAAAGAAATAAACATGAAACAAGCATGACAGGAATTCCTTGTAGGGTGAATGGTGGAATCTTGAAAGCCTATCTCTCTATCCCATTGCTCTGACCTAGGCATGACGCCGAGTCTTGGTCCCGGCAAAACCTCTTTTATATACATGACTTGTGAATTCCTTTCATTCACAGTCAGCAAGGCTTGGCAAATAGTCTTTCAGAGGAATATTTATCAACATGAACCTTATCTCACTTGGAGAGCTGCCAGATAACTAGTTTCCAAACACAGGGCAAGGCAACGCTTGGCACAGAGTCTCTTATAGTCACAAACAGAACTTTCCACTCTTGAAACGACTGAAAGAACGAATTGTTTCCTGCAAAAGCCCACTTCCCGTTTGCTCCTATTTTGTTTCCTATGGGCGGGGACATTAACCTCCAAGGTGTGGCTTTACTCCCAAGTTGACCCTGCTTTCTTAGTTAGAACAATTAATCAGTGGAACAGCTTGACTCCAGAAGTTCTGAATGCCCCAACACTGGAAGTCTTTAAGAAGATGTTGGATAGCCATTTGTCTGAAACGGTGTAGGGTTTCCTGCTTAGGCAGGGGGTTGGACTAGAAGACCTCCAAGGTTCCTTCCAACTCTACTATTGTATTGTATTGTATTGTATTGTATTGTATTGTATTGTATTGTCTTCTGCAGTTCTGCACATACACATACTAGGAACAGACTCCAGCTGTTTCTCTGCCTCACTGCTGTCTAACTCTTCGCTGCCTCCGATGCAGAGCCCTCGTCTGAGCTTTCCTTAGCCCCCAGGACTGGCCCATGTTCCTCCCCAACCTCTTTACTGTCCGACTCTGCTGCCAGCTCTGCTGGCTGCCAGCAAGCCACAACACCCTCTTATATCAAAAAATAAAAAATAAAGAGGGGGATATTTTGACTTTCTTACATTTTCTACTTTCTCTGAAAGTCCCCCTTTAGTAGTTTGCTTATTCCTTCCCATTCCTAAAATTAGGTCTGTTCCATCACAATTATAGATCAATGTGCTGTTCCTGGATTAACTTTGATAAAAATTTCCATTATACTGTCAGATAACCTGCGAGTTACTCTACCTAAATAATTAGGCAATAAATCTTAAAAGCAAACTGTTTTTCTCATTATCTGTCTCTTTTCCACTATACACGTATGCTAAAATTGTTCAGCCCTGAAACCAATCAGCATGTAGCTACAAGGAAGGAGATTGACTGCATATATGATTTACCAAAGTCTTCACTTACTCAGAGAGTAATGTGCCTAGTCAGCACAAAGAATAATGGAATGTGGGATTCACTGGAGATTCACTCATGCTCTCTGCAACCTTGTCACCTGATTTGAAATACACAGAAAAACATTAATTCTCTGTCTTCCATTACTAATTTCTTTATTTACTATGGTTTCTGTGATATTTAATTCCTCCAGGCTCTGAGCAGCTCGTCTCACCCCCTTACAAGTGCTAACAAAAGTCAGACAAAATTAGTATTGTATGAAAGACTGGCCCTGCCCTTGGTTTTATAAATATAATTCTTGTTGAAGACATTTTAGCAAGATGAAAGCAATACAAATATTAGCAAAGAAAAAAAAGGAGAGGAAAGAAGAAATGTGAATATTTATGAAAGAAAATAGAAGAAGAAGGAAAAGATTATAAAGAAGGGGCTTCCAATCTTTTTGGCAGTGGTTTTAAATGCATTTATATGTAACTGTAGGGGGAAGGAGTGATAGAACCCGGAGCAGGGTTAAAAGAGGGATCAACCTAGAATTTAATACAATACAATAGTAGAGTTGGAAGGGACCTTGGAGGTCTTCTAGTCCAACCCCCTGCCTAGGCAGGAAACCCTATACCATTTCAGGCAAATGGCTATCCAACATCTTCTTAAAGATTTCCAGTGTTGGGGCATTCACAACTTCTGGAGGCAAGCTGTTCCACTGATTAATTGTTCTCACTGTCAGGAAATTTCTCCTCAGTTCTAAGTTGCTTCTCTCCTTGATTAGTTTCCACCCATTTGTACATGGCCACAAGCAGACTAAGTCTACATGTCCCCTTCTGTTCCATTGTCCCTTATCTAACTCTAGGTGGTGTTAACTAGTAGTTTCAGAATGTTTCTGTGCATAGGAATGAGTAGCAATAAATCAGTTTAATGGAATGTTCATATGTGGACCTGGTCTTTCACACCTGATATTAACCTTCTCACCTGCCTTATCCTCCGAATGACCTCCCCCCAATATATGAAAGGTCTAACTCTGTTTGCCATTAGAAAAACAATTAAGACCTAGTTTTCCTTCCAGGTATTTGGAAATTAAGTCTCCTTTTGGTTATTTAACTATTGTGTTCAATTACCACTTTATATTTTATATATTGGATAGCTTTTTCAATGTTGCATAGCCTTCGGCAATTTATGACTTATTTTGTTCATTTATTGGTTTCTTGCTTGCGTTGGGTGGCCCCATAAATCCATTACATGGATAGCTGTACCACCATCCAGGACAAGGTGGTTCCTCTTCGTCTCAAACCCATCTCATTAAAAAAGCCACACCTTGAGTATGACGTACAAATCAAATTGGTTTCTTAAATTAGAATTGCTTTACAACAAGCTCTTTAAGTTGACCAATCAGTAGCTTTTTTAACCCATCTACATGTGCCATTTTTATCTTTCTAAAGGATATGCAAGAATTATAGCAAGCTTCATGTCTCACCTGATTTCTATTTTATTTTAAACTAGCTGGATACCCGTGCTCCACTATGAAACTATGTGTTCCGGCTTGATAAATTGACACGTACAGCTTAAAAATTAATGAGTAGTTACGATTGGCCTCTCCCCTCCCCTTCTCTTCCTCAGGCTTGCCACAAGGAATCCTCCCCTATCCCTTTCTCAACCTCAGTCTAACTCCTCAGCATTAGATGGGGAGGGGGAGTAGAATGTCTAAACTCCCAGCCCACAGGCCGGATAAGTCACATGCTGGCCACACTCACATCCAAGTGGCAGTTGGAACAGAATTCTTTTCAGGTGGGGAGGAGGAGTAGAATGTCTAACTCCTTAGCATCAGAGCATGTTAATAATAATATCAGAAATACTAATGATTGAATGATCATTTCAAAAAATCATTTCTTAGCAAGCACCTAGAAGCCAGGAGGAACATATATGTCAATATATATATATGCCGGTTTTGTTGTATTTGGGTCTTTTCCCGTGTAGGATTGAGATTGTCTTGGCAATGTTTCGGCAAGATCTCACTTGCCATCTTCAGGCTGCTGTCTTTGGCTTAAAATGCGATTGGAGCTGCCGTCTTTCTGTAAATCTTGGTGGGAGGGGATGGGGTGCTGGCTTTGTTTCAGTAAGTGGAATGATTGGTTGTGTGGTTGTATCATGATTGGTAGATTGGTGCTGATTGATGCTGGCTGTGTGTGCATTGTTGTTTTGTATTGTAACGGCCTGGGTGGTGGGTGTTGTTCGTTTGCTGACTAGGGCTGGTTTCCAGATGTTTGGTAGGTGGGAGGTATCATCACATTTATTCATGTTGTGGGGGTGTTTCTCTATTTCGATGGCTTCCATAATTATTCTCTTGTTGAGGTGTTCTGTTTTGGAGATTAACCTGCTCCTTCAAAGTTGATTTCATGTCCTGTAGCTTTAAGGTGCTGGAAAAGGGAGGATCTATCTATCACATATATGTATGTGATAGATAAATAGATGATAGATAGATAGATAGATAGATAGATAGATAGATAGATAGATAGATAGATAGATAGATAGATAGATAGATAGGAAAGCACAATTCAAAACAAAGTACATTCTTCAAGCACAATCTTTTATTTTTGAGAATGCACCTAAGCAACATATATATCCTAGAGCTCTTTTGGGGATGGGCAGGGGAGTTAGGGGATTACTATTTTTGAAATTCACTCTTCTTAGAAGAATAACTTGATCTCCGTTTCTGGTTTTTCAGCAGTAGGCTAAAATTGTTTTAAAGACAATCCTTTGAATATTTTTCTTTTTTGAGTTGCTTGTCTAAAATGTTTTTTTCCCCTTGTTAAGTTGTACCAGCAATTGATCAAAGTTCTGGTAGCAGAAATATGTGCAGCATCATTTTTAACTTTCCATGTTTCCGACTTATCACTCAAGATAAACATCATCTTAGATTCCTTTAACTGAATGTTGCAACAAATAACTCATTTCAGGAATGGCATCCACTTAAAGAGATTCAAGGCGATGTTTGCTATGAAAAAGAACAACACCAAGAATATGAAAAATCTGGACTTCTGGGGGAGACAGGGTCAGCTGAACCAACAGTAATGAACACAACAAAGACTGAAGAGCCTGTTAGTCAATCTTTGGAACCTCTCCAGACAAGGAGATCACTCACATGTGCTTTGGTCAGCTGTACCTCTCAAGGAGGCTGCAAGATAGCAGTCTTCCACAGGTTTGAGCGCAAAGGGATTGCCCATCTTGTTCATAACTGCAGCAGATTCTTTTAAAGGACACCACGTTTGCAAGCGTCATTTTCTAATCCCATTCAGAAATTGCCCATTAATCATAATAAATCTACTAGGGACTTGGAAAAATGTTTGAAAAGTCACTAAGTGAGTTTACCTTCAGCTCTGAACAAAAGAAAATTTAATGATAAGGGTAAGAACTTAAAGAATTTGAAAAAGACAGTAAAAAGCTAAAAATTTGTCCTTAAAAAATTATAAACAGATTAAGGGTCCATTAAATTTTGGATATTGATTTTTACTATAAGATATTAGAGTTACTATAAAAAATAGCTTTTTTATTTTGGCTATCCTAGGTTATTGCAAGTCATAACAAAGATAAACAACTTTGTGATCTAAAAACGATTAGAAGGTACTAAAGATTGTAAGTAAAAGGGGAAAAAATGCAAGATTGCTTTTGGTGTCAGTTAGAACTGGGATTTAGAAAATTATTAAAGGAGATCTTTGAAGAATGGAGCCAGAGGTGTGTGGCTACAATATCAATATGTCTGACTAAAATATCAAAAATGATGTCTGACTCTATGGATTGATTATATCTAAAACATGTTAATGAAGGAATGACAAATGTGGGGCAAATTTTGTCTGACAAGACAGACAAAATACTGAGAATGGAACTATAAATGCAGGCCTGTCTGCAAAAGTTTGACAGAACTATCATGGAGACCTCAGTAAGAGCAAGGCAAAGCTGCTCAGAATCATTTGTGATCTGCAATCCGGTAATGGGATGCGGGAATGGCCTTGGGAGACAGGAGGAAGAACAACAGACTGGACAACTGTCATGTAAAAGGTTTCTTAGCCCTCAGTCCACAGAAGTAGAGGTTGAGGCATGGGAAGCATTTTAGAAGGGGTCCTTCTTAATTTCTAGAGAGTAAAAAGAGAGAAGGAAAGAGATAATTTCAAGAGTCTTTTAAAGTAACCTTACAATAGAGTTGATATCCACAGATGTGCTTTTGGTCATTGTGTTTAAGGGACTGAAAAAGCCACAAGTAGTCCATTGCAGTATGAATGGACTACTTGTGCCCTGCCCCCACGCATGCACAGACACCCTGTGTGCGCCCTGCCCCCCACGCATACATGTACAACTCCCCACTCCTCCACCTTCCAGTGCATGCCTCCCCACTCGCCCATTTTTGGCTTCCGGGTTGGTGCAGGAGACTCTCCAGGCCCTGGTTCGAGGCACCAACCTGGAAGCCAAAATGGGGTACGGGATGCTGCACAAGCCCCAAAAATGCAATGTGAGTGCCCCCCATGCATGTGACCCCCCCGCATGCGTGCATGTGTCTTTTGCATGCGCCCCACCCCCATGCATGCCCGGCAGAGACCCAAAAACCAGCTGGCCGGCAGGAGGCACGCGCACATGCCCAGTGGAGCTGGGCTGGGGCGATGGCTGACGTGCCCACAGAGAGGGCTCTGTATGTGGCACACATGCCAAAGGTTCGCCATCACGGGCTTAGGCTGCATGAACATGCCAAAGACTGCAAGGAGTATTTCTGTTGCTACAGCATTCTTTCTTAATTTTTAAAACGTGCTCTAATCAGAGAGGTTAGAATAGAGATTCCCACATGAAATATGGGGTGTGCAGAGATTCAACCTCCTAGGGGAAGAGGTGATATGCAGGTAGGCAAATACATAACACCAGATGGCACATCCTTAAATCAACTGCATTTTTCCCCTGAGAGTTTCAATCAATGGCTTCACAAGGCCAGAAGAGATACAACTTCTTTTTTGAAAGAGGTGTCGAGAGATGCCGTGCGCATATCCATCAATCCTCCGAATCACGTTTCCCTTCAGATTCAGATCTCTGGCTTTTGCTTTCTTGCTGCACAATTGTGCTTCTTTCAGATAACTGAGTTTAACATCAAAGGAGCAGAGGTGATTGTCACTGTAGCTTTAGGGCTTTTTCAGACAATCTTTTCAAGCAATCAATCTTCCAGTTTCTTTGGACATTTCAGAATCCAGTTTAGAAACCGAGAGAGTGGGAGAGAACTTATTGAAAATAATCAAAATAAACCTCCATAAAGAATGATTTGTAGAATGTAGAATAGAATAGAGTTGGAAGGGACCTTGGAGGTCCTTTAGTCCAACCCCCACTAAAACAGGAAACCCTACACCATTTCAGACAAGTAGCTGTCCAATCTCTTCTGTGAACATGGGAACATTCATGTTTGGGCGTGTAGGATGAAAGAAAACCAAGCCAATCAGTGTTTGCACTTTCTAACCAGCTAGCATTAAACTGTCAGCTAATCAGGTTTTGCTTTTTGACTAGTCACAGTGCCCTAACCTACTCCCTTAGGTCAGTACATAACCACCTAACTCCTCCCCTTCTTGGCAACAGTAAAAATAATAAATTGCTAGAGTTTCTCCATGTTTCTAAATTTGATAAATAAAATGTTTCTCCATTCAGTGCAGTGGCGAAGCTTTGCTGCCTTTCAAATTCTGCATTTAGGCCTCCTTTGCTAATCATGCAGTCTGCTACTACAATGGAATCCCAGGAGGTAGGATGTTAGCAAGCTAAAAATTCCTTCCTGTGAAAGCACAGAGTGTGCCTTCAAGCACAAGATAACAATATGTTGCCATTTCTGAAACAGCATGTCAGTCATAAAACAGTGTTTCTCAGTCCAGGGATAAAATCAAAGTCCCTTACAATTGCAAGCCCGTAGTTGTCACATCACATGTTCACAACTCCCAAAATTCCTAGGCAGCATAAATTTGGAGAACACCTGGTTGGGGAATATAATCTTAGACTTGAAGTTGTTCGATTTAAATGTTTGCTAGGCTAAAAGATCTGGGCTGTAAAAATCCATATCCTTACTGGAGGGCAGCAGAGAGATAAGAAAAACTTCTAATTTTTGCTGCTGTGGTGCAGAATTTTGCAACAGATATGGTAGCCTACAGATTAAATGTAGTAATAAGGGGGGGTCATGTTTAAGCCCTGAAATAAACCACAGGGCTCATTTAAGGTTAGAAGCTTCTCATTAAATCATGTTGCTGAACCTTATAGTTCAAAAATAGTACATCAGTGACCTTTAACCTGAGATCTCCCCAAAGTAGTTGGGACTCAGTTCCCTAAATTCATGCTGGTTCAGGAATTCTGGAAGTTGTGATTCCAACATTTTTGGAAAAAAGCCCCCAAAGTGGGCAATGCTGATCTACATTTAAACCACAAAACAGCCTTTTCCAACAAAAAATATTTTAGAAGTTGCAGTCCCAGTAAATGTGGAAGCACCATATTGAGGAAAGTTGCCTCAGACAAAATGATCCTGTTGAGGCAGATAATGAGGAGTTAATCTGTTTTATGCTTTTTTTCCCTACCTACTGATGCATAGAACAAACTGCCTTTGTAAGCTACTCAGCAACAGCTGCCTGGGCTGAGTTGTTCCCTCAGGAGTAGTTCTAAGCTTACCATAGATTTTGTTTTGCCTTCAAGTCAGGTTCTACCCAGGGAATTCTTGTGACTTCCACCAGCAACATGCCATGATCCAGCCTGACAGTGCTTCTGATAAACAAATCTCAGGGCCAGTCTTTCGGTGCAAACTGTGTGTGCATCTTAGAACATAGAATTCTTTATTGGCCAAGTGTGATTGGACACACAAGGCATTTGTCTTGGTGCATATGCTCTCAGTCTACATAAAAGAAAAGATACATTCGTCAAGAATCATAAGGTGCAACACTTAATGATAGTCATAGGATACAAATATGCAATCAAATCATATTAGGAAACAATATAAATCGTAAGGATACAAGCACAAAGTTACAGTCATACAGTCATAAGTGGGAGGAGATGGGTGATAGGAGCAATGAGAAGATTAGTAATAGTGCAGACTTCGTAAATAATTTGACAGTGTTGTGGGAATTAGTTGTTTAGCAGAGTGATGGCGTTTGGGAAAAAGCTGTTCTTGTGTCTAGTTGTTCTGGTGTGCAGTGCCCAATAGTGTTGTTTTGAGGGTAGGAGTTGAAACAGTTTATGTCCAGGATGTGAGGGGTCTGTAAATATTTTCACAGCCCTCTTTTCGACTCATGCAGTATACAGGTCCTCAATGGAAGGCAGGTTGGTAGAAATTGTTTTTTCTGCAGTTCTAATTATCCCTCGAAGTCTGTGTCTGTCTTGTTGGGTTGCAGAACCAAACCAGACAGTTATAGAGGTGCAGATGACAGGCTCAATAATTCCTCTGTAGAATAACATGTAGCTTAATCATGATACTTAGCATAACAAGCAACTTAGAAGTATGGAGGTATGGATGAAGCCATGTAGGAGATGGAGGGTTGAAGTTAATTAGCCCTTCAACTGTCAGGTCTGATTATTTCCAGCTGGCACTGACATTTCTAGGATTAATTAGGGAGTAAGCTGTCATATTTCACAGAGACCACCATTATATAATGTGTACTTATTTGCCTCAAAATTCATCCCGAAAATAATTGTGGATCCACAGAAGGAAAAATACCAATGGTAGGTTGTTTACTGAAGAAAGTGCCACATTTCCCTCTCCTCCCCTGACTGCCCCCCCCCCCCCATAATTCTATGCATGCTTATCCTGTCTGGCTTCCAGATACATACAGAGAGATGCACAGCCATATACACTGAGCCTTGACCTTTGAAGTGTCCTGCTGCAGCTTCAAAAATGGTTGATGGGCTTCATTTCAATTCCCATGTAAGAGCAGCTATTCATTCTGATGGCTGAAGTTTTATAAAGGGAAACAATATGAATAGAACATTTCGCTGCAGGTTGAGTTAGCTCAATGAATGCAGTCAGAGAAAGATCAGGAGCTTGAGAAAAAGAGTTAATAATACAGCAGCCTTCCCCAAGCTGACACTCATTGAGTTTGTTGAGATGATAATTCCCATGAATTCTCCAGTCATCTCATGGATGCCAAACTCCAAAAGGTTGATTGAAACTTTTCAGTTATTACACTGAGTTGCTAAATCAGTAAAATGAATTGCACCCAAGTTTCTAGCAGAACCGTATATAATATTAGTTCCAGAGGTGGTATTCAGCCAGTTCTGACAGGTTCTGGAGAACCGGTAGCAGATATTTTGAGTAGTTTGGAGAACTGGCAAATAGGCTGGCCCTGCCCCCTCTGCCTCCCAGCCTCCCAGCTGATCTTCTTTTGTTACCCTGAACGGGAGGAAGGAGCTGGAAAGCAGGTTAGGAAGGTGGGAAGGGAATGGGGATTTTGCAGTAACCTTCCCCTGCCACACCCACAAAGCCATGCCACACCCACAAAGCCACACCCACAGAACCGGTAGTAAAAAAAATTGAATCCCACCACTGATTAGTTTATGATGCAGCTGAAGTGAACATTCACTTACCCTTAATATTTTGAAAATCTGCAGGAAGCATGTTTGACCAATTTCAATCTTTTTTTCATTCTGGGAATCCTCATTCCAACACATCTGGAATGTGTCACTGTGACAGAACTGCAATAGGCCATCAAAATAGATTAGTGTGATCCACAAGTATAGCCAGGGGCAATTGGGATTGTAGTCCAACCCAAAAGCTGGGAAAAGCTGGCCTACAAAGCCTTCTCGCTATCTGAAAAACTGAATGACGCTATGAGCTGCACAGTCCATTCTCACCAAGGAACGACTGAGAAAATATTCTAATAATTATGCGTTCTTGAGAAATAACTGTTTTTCAGCTGCTGTGGACCGAAAATAAACTTTTGGTGAATAAAACGTGTGCCGTCTGTACTTGGAAATTACATATATAGCTCATCTTTGTAAGCCTCTTAAATGGACAAAAGAGTGCCTGGTTAATGAATGCTAGACATTGTTTAGTTGACTGCATGGTGGTATCAGTCTAAAAGGAAAAAATAAATGTGATACATCAATATCGTCTACCTCCCACAGATTTATTCCAACACTGATTAACTAATATACCTGCATTTTATTTCTTTTCCATGCATCAATATCACTCCCAGTTATATAAATGTTTCAATTATCCTACATGTTTCACTGGAGAGAGGGAGGTTATATTCAGCAGCTCAGAAGCATTTCTGAGGTAGATATATTAGCTCATAACTTCATTAAGTTGCCATTAAGGTCCTTCAGCAACATTAGAACCCATTCACTGAGACGAACAGCCCAAAGATAGCATTTTACCCTGGAAAATTCCCTCCCCTCCCCAGTCATCTCCTTATTTTATGCCTCGCAGCAATACATTTGCATACCTGTTCCAGGTATAAGGGAACTCTTTGGTTTTGTTCTCAAAATCGACAACAGTTTTGGATGCACACTATTATTTTCCAGGCTAGTAGCAAATCAGATTTATATTTGCTCAGCTTTGGTGCATTCTAGTTGAACCACAAATGTAGCACACAGAGAACAATTTTACAATTTTGCCAACAGTGATTATATCAGGAATATAGTTGGTCAGATATAGAGCAGAAATACAGCCTCCAGGATTGTTCCACCTTTTTTCATTAAATTTTGCCCAAATAGCTACAAGGGAGTCAGAGGATTAGATTGTGGTTAATGCTGATTTACATATTTTTCCTAAAAGATTATCAATTGATCTGAAACTCTTCCAGGTTCTATCTTGTCTATAACATATGGTTTGTGTTAGATACTTGTTCTAACTACAGTGGTTTCCACCAGGGTCCTCTGTTCCGGTGGTCGAAGGGTCTGACAGCTCCCTATAAAAGGGCTGCTGTCAGACCCAACCTTTACTGGATTGTTCTCACTTGTTGTACTTACTAAAGAGCTGTTGTTACCATTAAGCCTGTGTGTGCCTATCCATTACACAATCTAACACTGGCGACGAGGATGGGATTGGAAGGCAAGTAGGTGAACCAAAAAAGCGTAGCAATCCAGCAAGTACATCCAGCCCAGAGCATGGAAGTAAACTAGTTTGAGCCAGTTAAACATAATCAAGCTCAAAATATCTTCCACCAAAAAAAAATCTAGTTTTCCCCAAAACATTTTAAAATATAAAATTAAATTCAGAAGGAAACATTTTCATTGCTGTAATTTTAAGACAAATGAAAATCATGTAATGCAATTTATTCAAAACATAGCAATAAATCTGACCACTTTATGTCTACTAAGCTATATTGAGTGAAATGCAACACAGAATGGCTGATAGAAAAGTAAGCCTTATTTAAATTATTATTTTATTGGCATTTTTATATTAATGATTACAACTAATGTTTACAACTAATGTTGTAATGTAATGTAATACATTGCAAAATTTTCATTCAGTTTGATAACATTAGTTATCCAAATAACTAAATTTTAAGAGCTGATATTTTGCATTGGTATCAAATCAGCAATGCAAATCTAATAAACTATGTAATTATTTTAGTATAAATGGTTATGATTTTGTCTTTTCCTCTATACGATGGTGTACTGTTTGTATGTTTGGATAAATGTGTGTTAAATTTCAGTTATCTGATGACTCAGAAGCTTATAGGACAATATCTACTAATCCATACTGTAAAATTTGCTAGCAAGTTCTTCCTTTTTAAAAGACCTCTTTACAATCTTCATTTCTTAATGTGTGTAAATTAAACTCCTCTTTGAGAAGAATGCAATTTTAGCATTCAAAAAGTTCTAAATTATAGAATTAAGAAAACTCTATTGCTAAACCTCTGGTTACTCTTCCTCTGCTCAGAAAATGCATCAATCAAAATCTATCTATTCCTATCTGACCACTTAAATTAAGAAGAATTGGGGTGAGACCAAATATGAGATGTGAGCATTCTGGGTTATCAGTTCTGCTTGGTAAGTGAATAATTTTTTTAAAAAAGCTTAATTATTGGGGTGGAAATGGTATTACAATTCTGGAACATTTCAACTGTCTGCATCAAAAGTTAATTAAATATAATTTGTTTTATATGTGCCTTTTTATTCCCTTTAATTAACATAAAATCTCCAAGGTCAAAACAAAATGAAAGCAAATTCTTGTATTCAGAAGCAATATGTCTAGGCTGGTTATTATTCTCTACAGTTCTACAAATTGTCATTACACTATAATTTTAATTTCTGAGTATCATTAGAAGTCCCTCTCATTTCAGTCATTTAGAATTAGGATTGAACTACAAATTATACTTTTAAGAAAAATAGCCTCATAAGAGATTGCTTATAGAACATTATTAGTACATTAGCATCTGGATTCCCTTGTATTGTAATAAGTAATAAAATAATAGTTTTGCTCAGTGACATATGTTACAAGGTATGATTGATAGTTAGTATACTCGTACTTAAAAGTCTACCTAACACTTGTTCTGATGTGTGTTTATTCATTGATAGGATCAGTGAGTAAATATTATTGCCCTTAATGGCAGAGTTAAATACCTATTCAACATTGTGCTACTAAAATCTATAAGACCTGTATTGGTTCAAAGGCAAGGTGATCTTTATTTACTGAAAATAACAATACATAGCTAGAAGCAAAAATAAAAATTTAAAATATAATGATTTTAAATCATATAATTTTCTACTGAATCATGTCATAAACATAATAGTTAAAGTCTAAACCACCAAAACGCTCCTCTCTTCATTGACATCTGTAGAATTTTGCTACATTGTCCTACCATGCCCCAAGTGTATCACTTTCATATATGGATGTGACATCATAAGATATATATACTGTATAAATATCAGTGGCACTTATGTACCACTTCACAGTGCTTTACAGCCCTCTTTAAGCTGTTTACAGAGTTAGCATATTGCCCCAACAATCTGGGTCCTCGTTTTACTGACCTTGGAAGGATGGAAGACTGAGTCAACCTTGAGCCGGTGAGACTCGAACTGCCCAACTGCCCAACTGCTGGCAATCTGCAATTAACAGAATTAACCTGCAATATTGCATGCTAACCACTGCACCACCATGGCTCTTAAAGAGCAGGGTTTAATGATATAACACTGCTCCTTTCTTGGTTCTTCCTGTGGACACTTTTGCCTTTGTATACAGCAGTGGTGAAATTCAATTTTTTTTAAACTACCGGTTCTGTGGGCATGGATTGGTGGGTGTGGCAGGGGAAGGATACTGCAAAATCTCCATTCCCTCCCCACTCCTGGGGAAGGATATTGCAAAATCTCCATTCCCACCCCACTCTGGGACCAGCTAGAGCTGGTATTTGCTGGTTCTCCAAACTACTCAAAATGTCTGCTACAGATTCTCCAGAACATGTCAGAACTTGCTGAATTTCACACCTGGTATACAGGATACAGAATAACAAAATTGGAAGGGACCTTGGAGGTCTTGTAGTCCAACCCCTTACTCAGGCAGGAAACCTATACATTTCAAACAAATAGCTGTCCAATCTCTTCTTAAAAACTTCCAGTGTTGGACCATACACAACTTCTGGAGGCAAGTTTTGTTCTCACTGCCAGGAAATTTCTCCTTAGTTCTAGACTGGTTCCCTTCTTGATTAGTTTCCACCCATTGTCTCTTGTCCTGCCTTCAAGGGCTTTAGAGAACAGGCTGACTCCCTGTGCTTTATGGCAGAAGATTGTTTTAAATCAGAACAATGTTCTGATCTTTCACAGGGAAAGAAAAAGAAAGGAGCAAAGTTTCAATATAATAAGGAAATACTACACACACACACACACACACACACACACACACACGGTATAGATAGATGATAGATAGATAGATAGATAGATAGATAGATAGATAGATAGATAGATAGGATAGATAGATAGATAGATAGATAGATAGATAGATAGATAGATAGATAGATAGATAGGGAATGTATTTTATTATCCAATCATCATTGGAGCAATTTGCAACCTCCTTGGATTGCTACATTTCGGTGAAATCCCAGGGGAAACATCAATCTTTTTTCACTTGGGAAATATGTGAAATGAGGAAGTTCGCCAAGTAAAGTTGAATAGAAAATAACAATAGCAGCACAGCAACCTTGCCACACAGACACTACCAAGATAAACTGAGGAATTCTCAAGCAGGCTGAATACATATTGTTCCTCAGTCCAATATCAGGTTCATATTTGATAGTTTTCAACCTTTAAATGTTTTTGTTGTAGTGGATGATGTTTGTTCATTTGTTAGATGGTTTGCTGTATTGTTGCTGCTTTTCATATATTTCCTTTTGTTTTTTATTTTTCTGTAGAGTTTGTTAAGACAACTAAAAATATATTTATTTTTTTTCTACCTAGCTCTTTTAAGACTGCTTTTGTATTTGCTCATCAGTCTTCTCCATATTAAATCTATGCCTCCCCCCCCCCACCACACATTTCTGTTAATTGCATTTAATTTCTGGTCTTTGACCATCTTTGTGGTCAAAGTTACATAAAACTGCCACAGTCACAGTACACAGAAAGTCTATACTCAAAAAATTAGTTTCCAAGGTTCTCGGTGATCGTAGGCCAGTCTTATGATCATGGGCTAAAATCAGCATCCACTAAATTTTAAATTTTGATTGCGAAGTTTCATTTTAAAAACTTGTGATGTGTTGCTGAAACTCAGCCATGTGCTGAAAATTAGACAGTATAGATCAGGGGTGTCAAACTTGATTTCATTAAGGGCCACATCAGGCTTGCATTTGACCTCAGGTGGGAGGGAGGGAGGGGGGCATGGATAGAATGGGCATGGCCAGCTCGATGTCACTTGTGTTGGGGGCCCCTGTGCTGGCTTGAGTGCTCTGCCAGTGAGAATGGAGCTAGGGAGGCAGCGGTGGGTTCCAGCTTCTGCTACTGCCGGGATGCGCTTGGGGCACGGGTGCGCTTGATGCATGCTATGCACGCATGCACAGTAGTAAAAAATGCTTCTGTGCATGCGCAGAAGCAAAAAACAAGATAGCGGTGCCTACAGCGCCGCCGATAGAACCAGTTTGGGGGCGTGGCAGGCCGAGTTACTCCCTACTCAGCCGAATTGGTCCAAACTGGTAGGAATCCACCTCTGTAGGGAGGGCCACATGCAGCCCTCCTGAGCTCTATTTTCACTGGCAGAGGGTTGTAGGTGGCTGTCGCAGCCGAAAACAGAACTCAAGGTGGCCGCATATGGCCATCCTGGGCTGTTTTCACTGGCAAAAGCCCCGCGGGCCAGTCCTTCATTGTTTCCAGGACAGCTCCGCAGGCCAGATATAAGCACCCCACAGGCTGCATCTGGCCCAGGGGCTTTGAGTTTGACACCCCTGCTATAGATTGAGGCAAGTCTTTATTTCAAAGTTTGCACATACCAATTGAATCTGTAAAACGTTGACAGACATATTCATACATTCTGAATAAAACAGTTTTATCCAAGTAAATTTGGTGAAAGCAGGTTGTGCTGCATTAGTCGGAAGAGAGAAAATGAATAAAAATGATATGGATAAGTAAATTTCTAAAAACCTTAGAGAAGTAACTGAACTCATGTCTTGTCCTATGCCAACCATCATTGGCTAGGTTCGCATATTATCCTAGCCAGCAGCAGAACTTTGGGGATAGATAAATACTTGATTTTTGAATGGCAGACAGGATCATCACTCTAAATAGGGAATGGTAGGGCCAGGAAAAAGAAATGAGTTGGTTCATTCCAAAAATTAAAATAAATAAAAATTTAATTATATTGATTAAATACTGTTGATGTTACTACCTGTGTAATTAATGTTTTTAAGTTCTGTCCTGTTAAAAATATCAATTTAGTGGAAGCTTTTGCAAAATCCTGGAAAACTTCATCCAAGGCTTTTGGGACAAGATGTGCATGAAAAGTTATGATTTACAAATCCAAATTAGCTGGATTCATAGGATGCACTAAATCAAAACAAAATACCCCATGTTCCATCTTAGTCCAATATATTAATTAACCCCAGCAATGTACTACATTTTAACTTTAGCATATCTAGGGAATAATTAATATGGCCCAAAATTGGGTAGAGAAGACTACTATGAAATGGAACATTAATTTTACATATCCTCTATATCTGATTTCAGCTGTGATTTCAGCTGTTCATACTACATGTTCATACTACATGTTTGTTTTAGAGCAGCCAAAAAACACCTGCATTTACACCTTAGATAGGATTAAATCAACTTCTCTTTGAAGATCCCAGAGAATTTACTAATAAATGGCCTAAATTTTATTCCAACCAACCTGAAAACTTCCAATGCATAGGAAATGAGCTAGGAGCACCTGATGGATAGTAATTTTTTTAAGGAACAACTTGGGTGAGATTTCAGGACTAATATTTGATAAGTCAATTAGCAATTAAATTAGCAATTAAATTGCTACAAGTGGCCTAATCCCAAATAATTTTAACTTTCCTCTACAACCAATTCTGCAATTAGTCTTTTATTGCCACGTACCATACTTGTGAGCTGTTGTTGTTTTATATGTAAACAACTTTGTGTTACTTAGGGTAACAATGAACTGGTTTTCTGAATTTTAAATATGGCTTTAAAGTAAAGAGACACGGTGGCTCAGTGGCTAAGACACTGAGCTTGTCGATCAGAAGGTTGGCAGTTCAGCGGCTTGAATCCCTAGCGCTGCATAATGGAGTGAGCTCCCGTTACTTGTCCCAGCTTCTGCTAACCTAGCAGTTCGAAAGCATGTAAAAATGCAAGTAGAAAAATAGGAACTGCCTTTGGTGGGAAGGTAACAGCGTTCCGTGCACCTTCAGCATTTAGTCATGCTGGCCACATGACCACAGAAATGCCTTCGGCAACGCTGACTCTTTGGCTTTGAAATGGAGATGAGCATCGCACCCTAGAGTCGGGAACGACTAGCACATATGTGCGAGGGGAACCTTTACCTTTTTACCTTAGTATTGTTGCTATTGTCAAAGAAAACAGAAAGGAGAAGCTGAGAAAATAGCCCTATGTCCAGGACCAGATGCAGAAATCATATAGTTGCTCTTCCATTTAATTGGCTGTTTTTTTCCCTTCATATGTTTGTCAAACAAAAATTTTCTTTATCTTGAATTCCTCACTGTGAGTTGTTTCTTAAATCTATTGCAGCCTGAGAATTGTATTTCGCAATACAGTTCTTCCCAGGATTATTTAGAAAATAATAGGAAGAAAATGTTTTTACATGGTTCCGTAGAATCATGCAGTGAAAAGGCCACTGAATGCTTCCCCCTTTTCACTATGAAAATCCAAATTAACACAACTTTGTCAGGTAGCTGTCCAGCCTATACATCAACATCCAGAAAGGAAACATCCTTAGGTAATTGGTTCCACTGTTAAAATATCTTTATGTCTAGATTTTTTTTAAAAGATTCAACTGGAAATGTTATTTCTGTACTTTGGAATTAATTAGTTAGGAGTTTAATAATTTATATAGCTGACCATCTCACAATAACACAGTGGTGGATTTCAAAATTTTTTGGAACCTACTCTGTGGGTGTGGCCCCCTTTGTGGGAGTGGCTTGACAGCCATGTGACCTGGTGGGAGTGGCTTGCCGGCCATGTGACCGGGTGGGAGTGGCTTGGCAGTCATGTGACCGGATGGGAGTGGCCAAGACAATGTCACTGAATTTTTTGCCCCAATGAATGATCTACAAAAAGAAAATATAAAAAAGGAAATTTATTATTTTGTGCACTTACTACTTAAATAAGATTAAAATAAGTACACAAAACAATAAAAGAGCTACTTACAGAAGGTAAATAGCTTACTACTTACTACTTGTATTTCAAAGGGAATAAATACATATTTAATTTTACACATGTTAACAGCTGTTGGAATTGTGTTTGCACAACAGTGGAAAAAACAAAGATATGAAAATGAATAAATATTAGAATGTGCAAGAATGAATAAATTGACAATTAAAACCAAGAAGGCTTTGAATACTTTTTCACGTGGAATTTGTTTTATCAATTGCTAACTAACAAAAACAGCAATTAGAAATCTAAAAGTATGAAAGAAAACACCAATTATGAAAGGAAAGGTCACTAAAATGTATAAGGAAATATTATTAGCACTTGATCATTATTAATGTGTAGATAACTGCGGGACATTACATACCCACAAACACAAACTATGACAGTGTCAGGAAAACACACACATACACACACACACACACACAAACAATTTCCCCCCAAAAGACTGCAGATGAAACCAGTTTTTTCCCTAACCCTAAGAACAGGAAAGACAAAGCCACTGGAATCAAAACCATCAAGGCATTGTGGGAAATTATAAAGGACAGTGCCAGGAAGCTCACAGAACCAGCAACCACATCACAATTACATAAACAACCAGGTATCACACAGAAACACACAAAATCTGGCAAAGCTGCCTTGCACCAACCTGGCCTGCCCATAGAAAAGAAGCCACCTTGAGACACATACCATACACCAACCTGTACACTTAAAAGCAACATATTGCATCATAAATAAAACATTTGCAAAAAGGAATAACATTTCTTGTAGTAAATATATTTTATAAACAATTAAAACATAAAAATTCCCAAACAATAATTTAAAAAAGATATTCTATAAATAAAAAAAAATCCTTAAAAACCATTGTTAAGTATTCCACCAGCAATAATTTATACTATAACTATTTTAAGGTATTGTACCAACTGTAACCATTATTCCACCAGCAATAATTTATACTGTAACCATTTCAAACTATTCCACACACAATAATTTAAAATGAAACCATTAAAAATATTCCATACTACAATTAAACAATTTAAAACAATTATATGCACAATACATTTTAAAGTATTGAGTATAGAATATTTTAAAATGGTTTATTTTAATTTATTTTGGATAGAATCTTTTTTTAAATAGTCTAAGACAATTTTTAAAAAAGAATCCACACACAATAAATTGAAGTAAACCATTTTAAAATATTCTACACTCAATACTTTTAAGTAAAATTATTTTAAAAAATTCTATGCACAATAAATAAAATATTATTTTAAAATACATTTAAAAAATAAAAGAAAAAAAGCCAGGTTACTTACCAGCAGGCAGAATCAGCAGCTCTCCGATGCGATGGATGGATGCAACAGGCAGCAGACAGGCAGAGAGGCAGCAGGACAGGTAAGAATGTTTAAGACTGCTTAGGGCTGGAGAGGGGTGGGGGGGGCTTTTGGCCTAGCCTCGCGGAGGCTTGCCACCCACGCCAGCCCGGCGCTTCGTCTCGGAAAGGCCCGAAGGCATTTCCGAGACGATGCAAAGCTCCGGGCGGCTGCGCCGCCCACGCGAGCACGGCGCTTCGTCTCGGAAAGGCCCGAAGGCATTTCCGAGACGATGCAAAGCTCCGGGCGGCTGCGCCGCCCACGCGAGCACGGCGCTTCGTCTCGGAAAGGCCCGAAGGCATTTCCGAGACGATGCAAAGCTCCGGGCGGCTGTGCCGCCCACGCGAGCACGGTGCTTTGTCTCGGAAAGGCCCAGAAGCCTTTCCTCGGCGAAGCAAGCCTCCCGCCGGCCGCATCGCCCATGCGAGCACGGCGCTTTGTCTCGGAAAGGCCCAGAAGCCTTTCCTCGGCGAAGCAAGCCTCCCGCCGGCCGCGTCGCCCACGCGAGCATGGCACTTCGTCTCGGAAAGGCCCAGAGGCGTTTCCTCGGCGAAGCAAGCCTCCCGCCGCCCCCCCTCGTGCTTAGTTGCTTACCTGAGGGAAGCAGCAAGCTCCCAGCGAAGAGAAGGGAGTTTTGAAATGGAGGACGACCCGCTTTTAAACGGGTCGCCTCCAGCCCGCTTTTAAACGGGTCGCCTCCAGCCCGCTCACTGATTGGCTGAACTCCAGCCAATCAATGAGCGGCTAGCTGGGCTAGCTAGCTTAGTGCGGACGGGCGGGGGAGCGAGCGAGCTCCGTTGGGATGGCAAGGGGGATAAAGTGACAGGACCGGTGCCGGTTCCCGGTTACTTCCGGGTCCGGTTACTTCCGGGTTCGGTCTTCAACCGGTTCGCGCGATCCGGTGCGAACCGGTAGGAACCCACCACTGCAATAACACTAAGGAGGAGTGTAAATAATAAAAACCAACAGTTACAAACAAGAACTCCAGATGCCCAAGGTAAGCAATCATAAAACTATATCAGCAATAGAACTTGCCTAGATTCCTGCTCCAAATGCTGTAAGAAATAGCTAGATCTTCAGAGCCTTGCAAAAGGTTAACAAGGTTGGAACCATCTCCTGTTCCACAAGGTAGCGCTTTGAATCCGGGGTCCAACAATACAGGGGACTCGGGGCGTGCATCAAATAAGGCAAATAGAAACAGTGGGAGAGGAGCAATCCTGTAGCCTAGTTATGTCATTTACAGTATAAATGACAACCAGCACTTTGAATTGCATCTACTGAAACCAGTACAAGTTGTAGTGGGGTGGTGATATAATGAGAAATGTAGAAAATTGCTCAAAATCCTGCATTTTGAGTCAGCTGCAGCTTTCAAATGATCTTCAAGGATATGTAGAGTGGGAAATCATTCATGATTTTCCTGTTCAGTAATTGTTGGAAGTTACTGTGATAGTAAAATAAAGGTAAAGGTTCCCCTCGCACATATGTGCTAGTCATTCCCAACTCTAGGGCGGGGCTCATCTCCATTTCAAAGCCGAAGAGCCAGCGCTGTCCAAATATATCTCTGTAGTCATGTGGCTGGCATGACTAAACGCCAAAGGGGCACGGAGCGCTGTTACCTTCCCACCAAAGGTGGTTCCTATTTTTCTACTTGCATTTTTACGTGCTTTCGAACTGCTAGGTTGGCAGAAGCTGGGACAAGTAACAGAGCTCACTCCGTTACCCGGCGCTAGGGATTCAAACCACCAAACTGCCAACCTTTCTGATCGACAAGCTCAGTGTCTTAGCCACTGATCCACTGCTCAGTCCCTTACCTACTGTTAGGGTAGGCCATGTCAATTTTTTCAACTTTCAATTTCCAAATATTAGGGGTGCTCAAACGTTTTGACATCCGTTACGGACTGTAAAGATATTTTGGTGACTTTAATATAATTTAGATGTGCTTGGTACATAAATATCATTACTTTTTAACATTTTATTTGTTTCAGATGGCCTCCTCGGATGCTTCCCCAGATGCCAGTTTGGTGGAGGATGAGCCAGTCCCGGGCACATCAGGGGAAGAGTGATCAGATGAGCAACCCAGCTGAGCATGGATCAGTTGAGGCACAGCTGCAACAGGACATGAAATTGCTGGTCCCATTTTGTGGTTGTTAATCAAGGATTACCTATACTCTAATTAGAAGGTAACTAAGGCATGAATCATCATGTGTGAAACCTCCTGGCCCAGACATAATTGTTGCACAGGATGAATTTCTGCAAAGATCCAATTAACCACAGCTGCCACTTCCTTTTTGAGGAGCGGTCAGTCCAAAGGTCTCCCAAATCATGCAGCAACTCTGACTAGAGAAGTGCACCCCCAGGTATCCCTGCATAATCCTAATTTCCAACACCTTATCACAAGCAAAGTCAATGGGGAAGCCGGTTAGTTGATGCTAACCATGCATTTGTACTATCTAAAAAAAATATTTATTTTGCCCGATAGGTAAGCTGCATTTTAAAGTTGGTGGTCTTTCAAATTTCTCCATCTGATTTATAAACAGAGAAACTTCATCCCAACAGGAGGAATACTCCTGCAATTTCTGAAGGAAAATCCCCCTGTAGCTGTAAAAATGGGAAAAAAATGTTTTATCAGGACGTCTTCCTTTGCAGTTTAATATCATGTTTCCCTGAAAATAAGACAGGGTCTTATTTTCTTTTGACCTCCGAAATAAGCACTTGGCCTTATTTTTGGGGAGGTCTTATTATTTTTGAGGTGCAGAAGTCGGTGAGTGTGGTCACTTCATGGCTGCTGCTGTGTTGCAATATTTTCAGGGAGGGCTTATTTTGAGGGGAGGGCTTATTTTAGCGCATGCGCTCAAAAGCCTGATTGGGCTTATTATCCAGGGAGGTCTTATTTTCAGGGAAACAGGGTAGTTATATGCCTGAAGCCTGAAAGGCTGTAGATCTTTGAAAGGATGATTGTAGAAAAAAAAGGTGGGACGTTGACACCTTTTCCTTCATTAGAAATGTAAGGGAACTAAATTCTATGTCATTAAAGTAAATGGGAACAGGTAAGGAAAAGAGCAGAATATCTCTGCCTATGTCTATTTAATTTTAACAGAGCATCCTACCTCATGTCAACAAAACTTTCATCTGTACATGAATAGTGCAAACAGATTCTAAGACCTTTATGAAGATGTCAAAGAATGGTGCTCTCTTGCTAGCTAAAACTTACCTCAGATGTGTTTTATTATATGTAAACTCAAATGCAGGAGTGAAATGCTATCGATTCTGACCGGTTCGCTAGAACCAGTATAAAAAAAATGCTAAGGTTCACCCGTGGTTCAGTGGGGGGGGTCATGTGACTGGGTGGGCATGGGCAACTTTTTTTCACTTGTTAAAGCATGTTTTTCCTGCCGGTTCGGGTGAATAGGTAGGGAAAAAATGCTTTTAAAAGTGAAGTCAAGAGGTTCCAAAGATCGCGCAGCTCACAGATTATCTTTCCGCTGCCCCCACTTTTTAAGCACTTTTTTCCTACCTATTCGCCCGAACGGGCAGGAAAAAAATATTTTAAAAGGTGAAAAAAAGTTGGCCATGCCTACCCAGTCATATGACCCCCACCAAGCCATGCCCACAGAACTGGTGGCAAAAAAAAATATCAGATTTCGCCACTGCTCAAATGTATTAAAATGCATAGCTGAATAATAATAATTGGTAATGATGTGTTGATGGTGTGATCTTCTGAAGGAGAAAGGGAGAGAATTATGGTGCTTACAGAATGGATAATGAACAAAGTACAACTCTGAGAATAGCTTCAGGGGATAATATAAGATGCATGGCTGGGCTCATAACACCTTTTTAACAGCACAGCAATCTGGGTCCCAGTTCTGACTTCCAGAAAAGCTGCTTATGTCTAAAATCCTTAGAGATATATTCCAGACCATCAGATAAATACGTATTTCTTGTTAAAAATATCACACAAGCTACTTGTTTTAAAAGTTTATTCCATTTAATTTAACCTTGAGGTTAAAGGATAAATGTTAATTTGAAATGTATGTGTGTGTTTGCATAGGGGAAGATGTACATGTGTATAAAATACCATATGTCTTCACAGATTATATTGGTTTATGGATGGGAAGTTAGAAAAGGCCATTGATATGTAAGGACCAATGAAAATCATCTAACTTTGCTTGGGTCTTCGCACTGAAATCCTGAACTGCAAATCCCTATTTATAGAGGCTGCTCAGTTTGATGAAAGAATAATATTTAGCTTGTTTAGATATTGGTGAATTCCCAGCTCATTTGTAGACAAGAAAAAAGGCGATTCCTTAGTTAGCTGAGCTTTATATTCAAAATGCTCCAGAAGTCATAATTCTGAATAATATTCTGTCATTCCTAGAAATGCAAGCATTATGGCTTCCTAAGCATAAGACTATTTGTCAAATGACAAAAAGTCATACTGCCTGCCCATATCCTTGTTAAATTAAGGTATTGCCCAATATTTTCTTCTACTATTGTAATGCATGCTGATGGCCAAGTACCCAGATTTTGATCATATGATTGTGGGGATTCTGCAAATGTCATAAGTGTTAAGGACTGGTCATAAGTCACTTTTTTCAGTGCTATTGTAACTTTGAGTGGCCATTCAACAAATGGTTGTAAGTAGTGACTATTTGTAATCTATATACTTTTTAGCAGTTGGAATCATTTTCCCAAGAACAGAAAATAAGTTTTTTTTAAAAACAGAAAAAGGCATTATTTTAAAGTTTTACTATTTGATGTAATGCCACCCAATTGCCTATTCTGGATATGCGAATTGAAGATAAGCAGCAAGAAAAAAAATCACAAAGTATCGGAACTTGCAAATTGAAGTTGAGCGACTATGGAAAAAGAAATTGTATGTTGTCCTGATTGTAATTGGAGCCCTTGGAGCAATACCTAAAGACTACCTCGCTATTTGGAAATTCTAAATTTATCGGACTTGAACATTCTGATTCTACAAAAAACCCATCCCACTTGGAACAGCTTATATCCTCCAACGTTACCTTAATAGTTTCTAGGTCCTTGATTAGGACTCGAGCTGTTGAGCTACCAACCAGCTCCAAAGGCTGTGAATCTCACCAAAGATTAACGAATAATAATGCAGCAAAATTGCACAAACTGATTACAAAGCTAAGCACGACAGAGTTGCTAAATTAATCCGCTGGTCATTATGTAAAAATAAAACTTACCTGTATCCAAAAAGTCATGGGAGCACAAAGTGGAAAAAGGTTTCCAAAAATGAGAAGGTGAAGATCTTGTGGGACTTTCGAATACAGATGGATCATCATTTGGAACACAACACACCAGATATCATGGTTGTAGAGGTTGGAAATGTACAATTTATTGACATTGCGGTACCAGGAGATGCCAGAGTCAAAGAAAAAGAACTGGGAAAAAATCACGAAATACCGCAACCTGGCCATTGAAACTACCCGATTATGGATGAAACATGTAACGGTGATACCCATTGTCATCGGGGCACTTGGTACCATGTCCAAGAATTTTACAAAACACATAAAGAAATTGCAGCTTCCAGCAATAACACCAGCGGAACTCCAAAAAACTGCACTACTAGGAACATCATATATTTTAAGAAGATACTTGGTTGATATCTAGAATGCTGGCAGCAACCCATATCAACCATTAGCACCAGTCAATTATTATTATTATTTATTATTATTTATTTCTTAGATTTTTAGACCGCCCCTCTCCCAGAAAGGGACTCGGGGCGGTGTACAGTCAATACAATAAAATCGGTCATAATAATAAAAATACATTTAAGATACATTTGGAGGGGGAGATAGGCTGTACTAAGAAATAAATATATTCTAATCCTAAAAACATCACAATTAAAACCCCAAACCCAATTAAAATAGAATAAATCCCCGGGAGGTAAAACTAAGAAAGTGCCAGGCCAGCTGATTGAAATAGGTGAGTCTTTAACTTTTGCCGGAAGGAACGGAGGTCGGTGGTAGTTCGAATGTCTGGGGGGAGGTCATTCCAGAGGGTTGGGCCCATCACAGAGAAGGATCTACTCCTAGGCGTCGCCCGCTGGCATTGCCTAGCAGACGGCACCAGGAGGAGCCCCTCCCTGTGTGAGCGGATAGGTCGCAGGGACGTGTGTGGTAGGATGCGATCCTGCAGATAGCTAGGTCCTATGCCATGGAGCGCTTTAAAAATGGTGATCAATACCTTGAAACGCACCCGAAAGGCCACAGGTAGCCAGTGCAGCTCGCGCAGGAGAGGTGTTACGTGGGAGTAACGTGTACTTCCCATAATAACCCACGCGGCTGCATTCTGAACTAGCTGCAGTCTCCGGATGCGTCCCAAGGGAAGCCCCATGTAGAGGGCATTGCAGTAGTCCAGGCGAGACGTCACCAGCGCATGAGTGACCGTGCGCAGGGCACTCCGGTCCAGTAGGGGGCGCAATTGGCGCACCAGGCGGACCTGGTGGAACGCCCCCCTTGCCACGGCTGCCACATGGTCCTCCATTGACAGCCGGGCATCGAGGAGGACGCCCAAATTGCGCGCCCGCTCCACAAGGGACAGTTGTTTGCCCCCTATGGCCAGCGATGGAGTCAGCTGGCTGAACCGAGGTGCCGGTACCCACAGCCACTCGGTCTTGGAGGGGTTCAGTTTGAGTCTGTTGTCCCCCATCCAGACCCCGACGGCTTCCAAACACCGGGACATCACTTCGACAGCCTCGTTGGGGTGGTTTGGGGTTGAAATGTACAGCTGAGTATCATCAGCGTAAAGATGGTACTCAACCCCAAAACCACGGATGATCTCACCCAGCGGCTTCACATATGCGTTGAACAGGAGAGGCGAGAGGACCGACCCCTGTGGCACCCCACAAGTGAGTGGCCTCAGGGACGACCTCTGCCCCCCTGTCAACACACATTGCTTCCAGTCGGAGAGGTAGGAGCCGAACCACCGCAAAACGGTGCCTCCAACTCCCATCCCCTCCAACCGGCGCAATAGGATACCATGGTCGATGGTATCAAAAGCCGCCGAGAGGTCTAATAGGACCAGGATAGAGGAACAACCCCTATCTCTGGCCCTCCATATTTGTGACATTTATCACAAAGAACATTTATCTTTAAATGTTCACTTGACTGAGTTTCATGTTTAATGAATATAAGAAATAATAATAAAAACCGAACTAGAACAACTTGAAAAAGATACAATAATTATATTAAACAATTACATCGTTGTATATTACAGGATAAACATCACTGCTATAGTAGCTGAGCCATACAAAACCTTTAAATATATATATTAATTTTCCAATATGTCAGAAGCCAACTAAGATAGATACCAAATAATAGCCCTAGGGTGTAATTCAAGAAGATAGGTGTCACCATAGCGAAAGACCTGTTCCCTATAATCAATATTCTGCAGGGAATAATATTTAGGGCAGTATTGTGTGCAGAGAAGAGCCTTGCAACAGAGGTTAGTTCCTGTAGAATCCTCTCCAATTTATTTAGCGTTTCAAGCAAAAGAACTGGAACTGAACTTTTGTATTCAACAGTGTATTAAGAGCCCACAGAGTTCTTTTAGAATGTATCCTGGTAGATACAATGAAGAGGCATAAATTCAGATTGCTGAACACTGTGGTTAGCCACTGAGTGAAACAGATTGCTAGACTAAGTGTATTTGGCCTGTTGTAATAGAACGTTTCAAAGAAACATATAATAGCAGTGATGGAGAGTTTAATTACTTTTATATTCTTTGAGAGACAAAACTCTGCCATGTATGATCCTTTCAGGAAATTCCAAACTTTTCTTTGCTGACAATGTTCTCCTTTAAAGGATACTAGAAGCTTCTCAATTTGCTGCTAATCATTACACAAGACGTAGTCAACTCAATAGGAGGAATGTTGGGGAGAAGTGATGCTGCAGTTCTTGATACTTAGTACTAAAAGAAGTTGCTGATGGCCAGAATAAATGTTTATGTATAATGTTTAAGAAATCCTATAGAAAGAATGAAATTTCAGATTATTGGAGGAAGGTAAATATTGTCCCTTCAAGAAGGGAAAGAGGAAAAGAGGAACCAGGGAAGTAAAAACAATTCTTGCCATAATAATCTTGCCTCAATTTTTAATTGGTTTGCTTCCTTAGTGAATTGTGGAAATACTACAGATGCAGAATATCTTGATTTCAGCCAAGCTTTTGACAAAGTACTAAAGATACTCTGATTACCAAACAAGTGAACTGAAGGCTGGAAGGAATGATAATTAAGTGGATACATAAGTAGCTCAAAGTCATATTGAATGACTAGCATTCAATAGCTCATGGGACGAGGATTTCAGTGAGGGTTCGAGACTGTTTCTAAACTCAGGGACTAGGATGATAAGGGACTGGAAACGAAGTCCTATGTTGCAACTGGGAAAGTTTAATCTGGAGAAAAGAAGATTTGCATGTTCCAGCCATTTGCTGGTACCTGAAAAGAGTCAAGCTCTCTTCTGTAATCTCAAAGGATAGAACATAAAATAAGGTAAAATTACATTAGAGTATCTAAATTTTAAGTAGAATATCTGATTAAATGCTGTTTAAATATTAGAAAGAATATCCTAATAGTTTGATACTTGAACCAGTAACCCGGGAACGTAGTGGGCTTTCATTTACTGGCTGAGTTAAAATGAAAATGACATTTAATTCTGATTCCTTCATTGAGGAAGGGATTAAAGTAGGATCTAAATGCTCCTTTCCGTTTATGATTCAAATAGAAAGGGACAAATTATTATGTAAATGCAGTAAGTTGGTCATGCATTTCTTTGTTGATAAAATGAGATTCCCTACTAGTTAGTACAGTAAGACTCGTGCCTTAAAATACTGATCGTACTAATTTAATGGCCACATTTCTAGGGAGCTGTAATTCAGACTGAGTTACGTCCTTCTCCTTCTCCTTTGTCTCCTCCAGCCAATCCATAATTAAGTTCTACATATGAAGAATGGTTGTAGGAATTTGGTTTGTCTAATCTAATGAAAAGAAGGACTATGGTAAGGGTGGGCTTCAGCCGCGTTTTTGCCCGTTTGCTCTTGCACGCGCTGGATGCATGTGGTCTGTGCTTGCGGAGTTCAATGGAAATTATTCTGCGCATGCGCAGAACTAAAAAAAAAAGATGGTGGCAGCGGCAACTGGGGAACTGGTTCAGGAGCGTGACCAGCCTGGGTTGCTGCCGGTTCTGCGACCCAGGCTGACATACCACTACCGGTTTGGCCAAACCAAGCTGAACTGGTAGGAACCCACCTTTGGACTAGGGGTGACATGATAGCAGTGTTCCAATATTTGAGGAACTGCCTCAATAGAGGGAATAGAAGGGTCAACTTATTTTCCAAAGGATGGGAATATAGGAAAAGAAATGGATAGAAACTAATCAAGGACAGAAGCAACCGAGAACTAAGGAGAAATTTCCTAACAGTGAGAACCATCAACTCGTGGAATGGCTTGTCTTCCGAAGCTGTGGGTTCTCCGTCACTGGAGACTTTAAAGAGGAGATTGGACAGCCACGTGTCTGGAATGGTATAGGGCAGTGGGGGCTAACTTTTTTTGGCTCCCGTGCCAAAAGCGGGGGGGGGTCATGCGTGAGTGTGCCACACCCATAATGCTATGCACACAACATACACATGCACATGTGACCAGCGCCCCCCCCCTTTTTGGCATGGTTTGTTCACCCTCCCCAGGCTCCAGAGACTTTCTAGGAGCCTGGGGAGCATGAAAACAACCCCCCCAGTGGCCCTCTGGAGGCTTCAGGAGCTTCCTTGAAGCCTCTGATGGGCGAAAAATGGATCTACAGGAAACCCGGAAGTTCGGGAATGGTGACTTCTGATATGTTCGTATGGCCGATTTTCGACCTCCTGAGCCTTCAGGAGGCTTCCCTGAAGGCTTCGGAGGGCAAAAAATGGCCCTAGGGACAAACCAGAAGTCCCGGTTTGCTCGTTTCTCGTCCATTTCTGAACTTCCGGTTTGCCCATAGGGCCAGTTTTTCGCTCTCCGGAGGCGTCAAGGACCTCGCGTGCCCTAACAAGTGGCTCTGCATGCCACCTGTGGCACGCATGCCATAGGTTCGCCATCACGGGTATAGGGTCTCCTGCTTGAGCAGGGGGTTGCACTAGAAGACCTCCAAAGTCTCCTCCAACTCTGTTGTTTTAAAATGGTATTGCTGTTTTTCAAGAAAACATATATTAGCCTATTTTTACGAGTCCGTTCTAAAGTCCCAAATTATGTGCCAATTTCTTTTGATAACTTCCTCATCAAAATGAAAAATAGCAAGATGATCAGGGCGGCTTTTCCTTGGCAAGCTAAAACAAATACTAATTTACTGTGGCTTAGGATTTTATTTTATTTTTTGCTACCATCATCTAAGGTACAGGAAATGTTTCTGTAATAGCCAGATTACTGATGTGATGAGTGGTGACAGAAATAGGGCACCCTCCATTTCTCCACAGCTATTGGATCTGTCCAGGGAAGCAGGAGAGCCTGTCCTGCCTTAGCAGAAAGCCTCTGCCACTCATGAACCATTAGCAAATTTAGCACCTAATCTGCTTTATTGAAGGCTGCCAATAAATCAGGACAAACTCTTCTGTCTGACACCCTATGCCTCACATATCCTTCATCATAGCCATTGTCTTAGTAGCCCCCACCCTAGACTTGTGTTCAATATTTCACTTTTATATCTTTCTTAGTTTGTATTAGGTTTTTAAATCTTTATTTTTGTAGACTCTAATAAAATCATAGCAAAAAGATAATGTGGTAGGTGTTTTCCCCAAGGGGATGATATTTTTTAGAAAGAAAGGGGGGGAGCTGAGGGAATGCACTTCCCTCAGAAGGTCTATTAAATCAAGATTCTGTTGAAGTCTTCAGAGGGAGACACTTTTAAATAGAATCTCGATTTAATAGATTTTCTGAGGGAAGTGCATTCCCTCAGCTTTCAGGTTTCAGATCTCATCAAGTAAATAAAAGTAATCCTGTAGGGCCCAAGAAACAGACCTTTTCTTTTGCAGTGCCAGCCCTCTTTAGTACACCTGATTACCTGAGATCAGATTGATCCTATCCTGTTTGCCTTCCAGAAAGTTCTTCTTGTTTACCCAGGCAAGGTAGTCATCACGTTTAGTGAAGGTTAGTATTTTATTATAATGTATTGCTTTTTACGCTTAGCAGACATTTTGTCAGTGCTCCAAACAGCATCCAAAATTAAATCAGAGTATGAGGCAAAGCATTCCTCAAAGTTTCAATTTATTAAGAGAGCCATGTTGGCACATCTGGGAAAACCAGTATCTGAAAGCTTCCTGGTTTTCCCCACCCAGTTGAAAGCTCAAGATCTTGCCCCCACATTCACAAGTCCATCACGTGATCCAATCTTCCATGCCACGCTGGTAGTTCCACCCATCCAGTTCCAGTCATGTGCAGAGGTGCAAAGACAAAGGATGACCTTGGCTTTCTAGAAAGAATTTTGTTATGGCTACATATCATCTAACTCCATACAATCCCCCCTCCCATTTTCCCACAATAGAAAATGCATGGTAGAATAATAGAAAGTGTGGCAGGCCAAAGATCCAAAAGAAAAAAATGGCTGCAAGCCTGACACATTTTAGTTTTGAATTTTATGTTTAGCGTTGTATGTTCTGATCTATTATAGTTTCCATTTAAGCTTCCGTTTAAATTCCATTTAAGCTACTCAGTTGTGTGGTGAGGGAGTGGCCATTTAAAATATACCGTAAATATTTAAATAAATAAATAAATAATAAATAAATAAATAAATAAATAAATAAATAATAATAAATAATAAATAAATAAATAAATAAATAAATAAATAAATAAATAAATAAATAAATAAATAAATAAATAATAAATAAATAAATAAATAAATAAATAAATAAATAAATAAATAAATAAATAAATAAATAAATCAAATTATATGCCCAGACTCCCACCATAATAACATACCTGATATCATTTGCAATATACTCTCAATGGAATAAACCAGTGGTGGGTTCCAGAGCCCGTTGCAACCGGTACGGTGCAATGGAGCTCAGTGTCCCCCACATGCACATGCGCAGCAGGCGCACACGCAGGCACACATGTGCATGTGTCCTTACCTCCGTGATGCCTCTGTGACGCTCCAGCTGCTCGCTGGAGCATCGCGCAGGCACCATATGCTCCGTGCACGTGAGCGGAAGCCCTGAAGAGCTCAAATACAGGTAAGGAGCTTGGGTAGGCGGGTGGGCCCTCCGGAGCACCGTACTGGAATGGTACCCAGTGCTCCCGGCAGGCACCGGTACACCGGTACCGGGGCGTACTGCCTGCAACCCACCACTGGAACAAACAAATCTTGGTTTAATGGTCAGTGGTCTTTTAAAAGGAGGTGGAGTTGGAACAAAATGTCCTAAATATCTAAAATCCATTAAATTCAGCTTTCGCTGCAATGTAACTTTCAATTTATAATTTCAGGAGCGTTCTGGGAGTCTTATTCAAAGTGTTTGATGACTACATGCAAGCCTGGAGCAATGAATTGTGTTTCGTTGGAGATGGCCTCAGTGTTACAATACAATAGCAGAGTTAGAAGGGTCCTTGGAGGTCTTCTAGTCCAACCCCCTGCCTAGGCAAGAAACCCAATACTGTTTCAGACAAGTGGCTATCCAACATCTTCTTTTATAAAAACAGAATTTTATTTGTTTTTTAAAGAAAATAATCAGGGAAAGGGGAAATGGGTGAGGTTACAACTTTTGACAGTTACATTATGTAGGAAATGGCCCTCCCCCCATTCTCATACCTTTCATTTATTAATACATTAAGTTGTTACTACTTAGTGATATTTTGTCAGCATATAAACTTTTATCTTCAAACAATTTCAATCATTTTATATCCAACAGATTTTCTAGTTCATTTTTGTGATCTGAGTTTTCTCGATGTTGCCTCTTCTCCCCCCTCCAGCAGAGCTCCGGCACCTCCCGTGTCCTGTATATCCAGTGTAATGTCATCAGGTTTATCTAGGAGTATTTTATTTTTTTCCATGAAGGCCTCCGCCTCCATAGTTGTATTAAGTCTAACTCTCGTGTCCTCCCAGAAAATTAGCATACCTTCTGGCATGAGCCATCTGAACCACACCCCTTTCTGGTATAATTTCTTCGCTAGAAGCGAATATTTTTTTCTTTTATCTCTAACTTTCTTAGGGATTTGTTTCAGAATGGCTATTTCTCTATCCTTGTATTCTAATGCTTGCCCCCTTTGTGCACTCAGAATCTCATCTCTTGTAGTCTTTCTAAGAAATTTAATATGAACCTCCCTTGGAACATTGTGTGTTCTGGCGTATGCTGAGTTTACTCTATAGACCAGGTCCATGTCCCACCCCATCTGTTGTCTGTCTTTTTTAATATATTCAGCCAATAAATTTGTCATAATATCCCACAGGTCTTCATCATCAGCCTCAATTACATTTTGAAATCTAAGAAAAAATGACATTCTTTCAAATTCCATTTTTATCTGCTGGTTCTCAAGTTCTTGGTTTCCTCTCTGGACCCCCTTCATCTCCCCCCTCATCTCAGCCGTCCCCTCCTCCAAAAGTTCCAGTCTCTGTGAATTTTGATTCGTTCGATCTTGATTCTCTCTGAGCTGCTCGTTCATTTCCTTCAGTTGATTTTTTAAGTCCTCCTGCCCCTTTAAGAGTTGTTGAAACATCTGTTGAAAGTCCACCTCAGGGGGCTTAGGCTGGAACAAAGCTGTTAGTGTCTGTTGTCCACTGGGGCTGGACATTAATGATGCTGGGGCGGAGCCAGCAAAACCCGGTTTCCCCGGTGGTGGTCTTTTAGGTGGCATTGTAATGAGCAAAGCTCAGAGATAACTGTATCAATGCAGAGAGAAAACAATTGGGAAGGTGGCTATCCAACATCTTCTTAAAGACTTCCAGTGTTGGGGCTTTCACAACTTCTGGAGGCAAGCTGTTCCACTGATTAATTGTTCTAACTGTCAGGAAGTTTCTCCTCAGTTCTAAGTTGCTTCTCTCCTTGATTAGTTTCCACCCATTGCCTCTTGTCCTGCCCTCAGGTGCTTTGGAGAATAGTTTGACTCCTTCTTCTTTGTGGCAACCCCTGAGATATTGGAACTCTGCTATCATGTCTCCCCTGGTCCTTCTTTTCATTAAACTAGACATACCCAGTTCCTGCAACCGTTCTTCATATGTTTTAGTCTCCAGTCCCCTAATCATCTTTGTTGCTCTTCTCTGCACTCTTTCTGTGAAGATTATGTGAGGATAAGCCTTAATGGTTCAGTTCAAGAACCAAGATTATAGATAGCCATGGCTAGTACAATGTTTGAGTATCTGTGTGGAAGAGACAGCACAACAATGGTAAGAAAATACAACTAATAATACATGGCGTCCCTCTAAAGTGAGCTTTTATCAGGAAATCATTATGCAGCAAAAAGTCTGCCCAAATGTTGGCTGACTTTGGTTAAAATAATAATTACATTTTTAAAAAAATGAATCAACCAAGATTTTTGAAGGTTAGATTTAAATATCAATTAGTCTGTATGCTGCCTCAGTGCATAATTTCACACTTGCCTCAATTTACAATGGTAGGCTTGGGGGTTATTTCCCTTAGCATAAAACTTGCATATAGCGTATCTAAACTCATTCAGTTAAACACTTGTATTTACCGAAAGACAAATGCGGAAAGCTAAATGGTACACAAAGCTGTGAAAAAGCTGGTTTAGATTAAATGCAGCAGAAATGGACAGACCATTAATGATGCAAGGTATAGAGCAGTGGTTCTCAACCTGTGGGTCGGGAACCCTTTGGGGGGAGTCGAACGACCCATTCATAGGGGTGACTTAAGACCATCGGAAAACACATATTTTCAGTAAAATACGGAACACATAAAATAATTTTATGGTTGGGGGTCAACACAACATGAGGAACTGTATTAAAGGGTCGCGGCATTAGGAAGGTTGAAACCCACTGGTATAGAGAAAGGTGGGACAATATCCACAGGCAGTCACAGGGAACATTGTACTATTTTGAGGAAAAAAATGTTTTCCAAGAACTGTATTAAGTGAAAGCAGGGGAAATTATTTGGCTTCCTCTCAGTGGCCATCCAAATGTGTTTTTCCCCTTGCAAGTATCAATATTGCTATAGGTATTACCCCTTATTTTTTAAAAAAATGCAAGCATAACAGATACTCAGTTCAAGGTGGCACCTTTAAATCCCTGCATAGTATGAGCCCAGTCTACTTGAGAACCATCTCACACAGATGGGACTGGCCTCCCCCATCTACCCTGACAGAGGGAGCATACTGCAGATCCCATCAGCCAAGGAATTTCAGCTGGTGGGATCCAGGAGAAGGGCCTTCTCTGCAGTGGCACCTGCTCTATGGAAGATCTTATCTCCTCAGGTGAGATTGGCTCTCCATCCTTTGGACATTTTGAAAGAGCCGTAAGATCTAGCTGTGCCAAATGGCTTGGAGACCATGCTGGAGGGGAGCATCATTCTGGAGGTGATAGACTAACACTTAATCCCATCTTCCACCACCCCCACCCCCAGTGTGTCCGGCTTCTTTCTTTGCCATCTTGTCTCCATGATTTTATCTATTAATGTTTTTCATCTTTGGAGGTTCTAGCAGGGGAGCCCAGCTATCGTATACCCTTGACCGAAGATCAGTACACTCCTTCTATCTCGGATGGTTGTCCTCTTCCACCGAGTGTGCAGCTTTGGGAGGGACGCATGTGGAGCGATGAGGGAGGAAGGGGACACCTGCCTAGCCAGCCAGATCAGCCAAATCAACCCTGGTAATGATGAATGGGGTGACAGATGTCACAGCCAGAATGCCCTCACGTCCATTATTTTTTTACTATTACTATTTTTTAATACATTGTAAAAAGTGATGTCTTCTGCTGGTCTATGACTATAATAAAGTTATATTCTATTCATCTGCTGTGTTTTCCCCCCCCCCACAAAGGAGGATTTTAATTTATTTTTCAATGTTTTTAATCCAAAGTCATTGGATACGAGAGGGGTGGCTGAATGAAGGAATAAGGGTATGAATGAATGAATACCGTGTTTCCTTGAAAATAAGATCCAACTGGAAAATAAGCCCTAGCATGGTTTTTCAGGATGCTCATAATATAAGCCCTATCCCCAAAATAGGCCCCAGTTAATCTACGTTCCCTCTAAGGTGCGCGGCTGCGCTAGCGCGCAGGTGGCAAGAAAACACCGCGCAGCAGTTTTCAACTGCCGCGCAGTGATTTCTATTGCCACAGGCTTTGGAAGCTGGGGAGGTCCTTTGCAGGCAGCTAGAACGGGCCGCCTGCAAAGGACTTCCCCAGACTTGCTTTGAGGAGCACGGGGCGACTGAGGCTAGTTGTGAAGCCCCAAAGCCCCCACCGCCACCGGAAGAACTGCTGCCACCTCCTCCTCCTCCTCCTCTAACAGGCAGCACTGCCGGATTTGCCGCCCGGCGCTGCGGCTGAGATGAAGCCGGCAAAGCTCCAGCCGGCATCTCCGCGCGTGGCAGCGGCGCCTCCCGTCTGCTCGGAGCACCTGAGCTCAGCGCTGGGTTACCCCTGCCTGCCCCCTCCTCCTCCTCCGCCGTGCTTTTGAAGAGCCATGAGGCTGCGGGAGACAGTAGGAAGGCGGGGAGGGAGCAGGGGGAAAAAAAGCCTCATGGTTCTTCAAAAGCACGGAGGAGGAGGAGCGGGCACGGGTTACCCAGCGCTGAGCTCAGGAGCAAATCTGGTGGTGCTGTTGGAGGAGGAGGAGGTAGCAGCAGCTATTCTGGTGGCAACTTGTCGGCAACTTCAGCAGCAGCCCCGCCCACAATGAAGAAAGCAGAGATGGAGCAGATCCACGCAGATGACGTCGCTGCAACATGACTGGAGGAGGAATTCTGGGAGTTGAAGTCCACAAGTGTTAAAGCTGTCAGGTTTGAAGAGCTCTGCATTTTTTTTCTAGGGGTGGAAGGGTCTTGTAACTTGACAGCTTTAAGACTTCCATGCTTCAAATGCCAGAGTTCCTGAGCCAACAGGACTGGAGGAGAAATTCTGGGAGTTGAAGTCCACAAATCTTAAAGCTGTAAGGTTTGAAGACCCCTGGGGGTTTTTTCCCCTAAAGGGTTAGGGGTGCAAGGGTCTTGTAACTTGACAGCTTTAAGAGTTGCGTGCTTCAAATGCCAGAGTTTCTGAGCCAACATTTTGGTTGCTAAGCAGGAGCGTTGTTAAGTGATACTGATATTATATAACACTTTGAATTAAGCGGGTACCTTGAAGAAACATAACTTTGAGTTTCAAATAATACTGATTTCGTTGTTGTCTTAGGTGACATCTGTGAAAAAAATTCGGGTGCTCAGGCATGAAAATGTGCCGCTCAAACACTATACTTTTCTGCTCACATCGAAAAAAAATTAGAGGGAACATTGCAGTTAATATAGTCAGCCAAATGGATGCATTTAGTACTGTATTTCCCTGAAAATAAGACCTAAATGGAAAATAAGTCCCAATGCATCTTTTGGAGCAAAAATTAAAATAAGACTGGGTCTTATTTTTGGTGAAACATGGGTAAATATTCTTAAAGCATTTGTTTACTTATTGAAATTTAACCTGGATTATAAACAAGAAGAAACCTTTCATCTTGGTGAGCTTGGTGAGCTAGCTTACCCTCTAATCATCTATCTATAGGAGCATTCTCTGCTACTATACCCATTGGTCTTTTTAGGTGCAGCACAAAAGCATAATTGAAGCGCTAAACAGGAATGCAAGGTGATCAGTTACAAAAGGCATTCAAGACTTTGTATGATTTTGCTTGTGAGATAAATGAGTACAATCTCTCTCTCCTCATAACTCCTCAATCCAAACTTACTGTACTCTTAAATTAACAGCACATTATTTTTGACAAATGGTGAAAAAAAGAAAGAAATGTTTAATGTTTAAATGCCAGCCAGCATATTCATGTAATCAAAAGTTTGCATTCAATATATTTAGCAATTATAGATGGGAATGCTGTATTTTAAACTCACATACAGTATATCAAATCAGGTTTTCCTGTGCCACTCCAATATTTCTTCAAAAATTCAATTTAGCTGGAAAGCTACATTCATCAGTCTGGTTAGAACTGGCTAGGGGACAAAGAAAGCATCAAAAACTCAAAAGAAATCTGTCTTCTTTGTTAACTATTTCTAGGACATTTTTAATTATACAAAAGGGTTGAAAGTTTTGAATATTTATTATCCCAATATACCTGCTGGTTAAAGTCAGACTTACACACCATATCAAAATGCATACTTGATCACTGAGTTATTGTGCTATTTTTGTAAGGCATAAAATAAAAATATGGCAGCAATTCCATGGAGGAGATCAACATTATTCTCTTAGAGAAAATATAATTCTTTTAAAATGTTCATTCCGAAGCCGCTGTTTGATACTTAAAAGAAGCTGTCAGAAGGCTGAGATAATGTGACTTGCCTAAAACTGTTTCTTCTCAAAATACGCAAAGAGGGAAGTGTCTGCCAAATTAAGTTCTTAGGAAGAAAAGGGAAGGATGCCCCATGAATATGAATGCTCTTGGCCAAAAAGCCATAGTGATGCAATCATGTCCTATTCCAAGGGAGCAAAAAACACAGCAATAATTATACATATCACATATAGATAGTTCTCAATTTACAACCACAACCGGGTCCAGAATTTCTGTTGTTAAATGGGTCATGCCCGATTTTATGACATTTTTGCCACAGCTCTTAACCAAATCTCTGCTGTTGTTAAGTGAAACATGGAGTCATTTGGCAGTTCGATCCTCACCAGCTCAAGGTTGACTCAGACTTCCATCCTTCTGAGTTCGGTAAAATGAGGACCCAGATTGTTGGGGGCAATATGCTGACTCTGTAAACAGCTTAGAGAGGGCTGTGAAGCAGTATATAAGTCTAAGTGCTATTGCTATTAAAAGAATCTGGCTTCCCCCATTGAATTACCTTGTCAGGAGCAAGCAAGTGTCAGCGTTCCGAGTAACGCACACACCAAGAGCAGAACTCCTAGGCAGGTAGATTCCTCAAAGAACATGTTTATTGGATACATCATATCGGCAAAGCCAGTAAAAACCATCTCTAAAAGTTCCTGCTGTTTTCACCTAATTAAAAGAGCAAAGGTTCCCCCTCCCAGATGTCTTTGGTCACATTGTCCAATGAAAGTAGCTGGCAGGCTGCTTGGTCACTCTTCTCCTCCTTCAAGCCGCTGGGTGAGATCATCCGTGGTTTTGGGGTGGGATACCACCTGTACGCTGATGATACTCAGCTGTACATTTCCACCCCGAACCACCCCAACGAGGCCGTCGAAATGATGTCCCGGTGTGTGGAAGCCGTACGGGTCTGGATGGATGACAACCGACTCAGGCTCAACCCTTCCAAGACGGAGTGGCTGTGGGTTCCGGCTCCCCGGTTCAACCAGATAATTCCATCTCTGGCCATTGGGGGCATTCAACTCGCCCCCGTGGAGCGGGCGCGCAATTTGGGCGTCCTCCTGGATGCCAAGCTGTCCATGGATGAACATGTGACAGCCGTGACCAGGGGGGCGTTCCATCAGGTTCGCCTGGTGCGCCAATTGCACCCCCTATTGGACCGGGACGCTCTACGCACAGTCACCCATGCGCTGGTGACGTCTCGCCTGGACTACTGTAACGCTCTCTACATGGGGCTTCCCTTGAAATGCACTCGGAGACTACAGTTGGTCCAGAATGCGGCCGCGCGGGTGATTATGGGGAGCACCAGGTACTCCCATGTGACACCACACCTGCGCGAGCTGCACTGGCTTCCTGTGGTCTATCGAGTGCGTTTCAAGGTTTTGATTACGATCTTTAAAGCGCTCCATGGCTCAGGACCTAGTTACCTGCGGGACCGTATTCTGCCCCATACATCCCTACGACCTATTCGCTCGCACAGAGAGGGACTTCTCCAGGTGCCGTCCACTAGACAATGCCATGGGGCGGCGCCTAGGAGCAGAGCCTTCTCTGTGGCGGGCCCAGCCCTGTGGAATGACCTCCCCCCGGATATTAGGACCACTACAGACCTCCGCTCCTTCCGTGTTAAGCTCAAGACCCACCTTTTTCAAATATCTGGCCTGGCCCAACCATAACTTCGTTACGCTCCTGAGGGGTTTTTAATTTAGCAATTTTATTTAGGGGATTTTAAACTGTGTTTTAACTGTGTTTTTAGCTGTGTTTATTGTCTTTCACTTACAAGTCTACTCTCCTCCATGCACAAATGTAATTGTCCTTGTTTTTTCGTATGTATGTGTGTCCTATGTGTATTTTATCCTTTTGATTGTACGCCGCCCCGAGTCCTTCGGGAGAAGGTTGCGGCTAATCAAATAAAATTTGAATTTGAACGGCCACCTGTTGGGATGACCTTGGTTCCCACAAGGAAACTTTTTGTTTTGACTGTTAGCCAGTCTATTTACTTCCCCCTTCCCTTTACCCTCTCAGGATTCGTGGCAACTATGAGGCAGCAAAAGATGGCTTCATCCAGGTTTGCTTCATAGTTGACAGTTGGAAGGTTGCAAATGCCACTCACATGGCGCCCCGGGACGCTGCAACCCTGTAAACACAGGCCAATTTCCAAGTTCCTAAATTTTGATCACCTAACCCTGGGGATGCTGCAATAGTCACAAGTGTGAGGTCTTAAGTCACTTTTTTCAGTACCGCTCTAAATTAGAATGGTTGCTAAACAAATGGTTAAAAGTTGGGGACTATCTATGATAAAAAGATAACACTTTACTGAATCAGGCCATCTAGTTCAACATCCTATTTCTCTTAGTGGCCAGGCAAAGGCTCAGAGAACTGTTATTATAGCCCTGGGAAATGCTTTATAGCAGGGGTGTCAAACTCTATTGCATTGAGGGCCACATCAGGGTTGTATTTGACCTTGTGGGGCGGGGGTTGGCATAGCCAGTTTGACGTCTCTCGTATCGGGGGTGCCTGTGGTGACCTGAGTGCTCTGCCAGTGAAAACGGCTCCCGAGCTCCGTTTTCAGCTGTGACGGCCTCCTGCTGCTATGACGGCCTCTGCCAGCAAAAATGGACCTTAGGAGGGCTGTATGCAGCCTTCGTGAGCTCTGTTTTCGCTGCAACAGCCTCCTGCAATCCTCTGCCAGAAAAAGCAGAGCTCACAAGAGCCTTCTGCAGCCGCCCCGAGCTTCGTTTTCTCTGTCAGAAGCACTGCGGGCCAGTTCTTTGCTGTTTCTGGAGTGGCCCTGTGGGCCACATCTAAGTACCCCTCGGGTCGGATCCCGCCCATAGGCCTTGAGTTTGACACCCCTGCTCTATAAAGTGTTCTGAGCGATACTCACTTAAAGGCTCCCTGTTCTTGAGATGTAATGTAATATTCAAAACCATCTTCTGATTTGGCAAAGAAAAAGGCTGCCAGGATAGGGTTAGGGTTAGGGTCATGAGAGGAAAAGAGCTAGAGAAGGGGCATGTGAGGTCTTTGCTATCAGAATGACCTAGTTATTTGCGGGATCGCATCCTACCCCATACATCCCTGCGACCAATTCGCTCTCACAGAGAGGGACTCCTCCGGGTGCCGTCCGCTAAACAATGCCAGCGGGCAACGCCCAGGAGTAGGGCCTTCTCTGTGATGGGCCCGACCCTCTGGAACGACCTCCCCCCTGACATTAGAATCACTACTGATCTCCGCTCCTTCCGTAAGAAACTCAAGACCCACCTGTTCCAATTGGCTGGCCTGGCCCAATCACAATCATGATCTAATCCCTCGACTCTCCTGGCCGGTTATTTTAAATTTTGGGGTATTTTAATCTGGTTTTAATCACTAATTAATTTTTGCACTATTGTACAGACTTGTGTTTAATTTGTTTTTATAGGGTTTTGTAATTGTTGTATATAATGTTTTTTATTCTGTCTGTACACCGCCCCGAGTCCCCTTGGGGAGAGGGAGCGGTTGACAAATCCAATAAATGAAATGAAATGAAATGAAGAATCATGGGGCAGAACTTTGATACAACCACCAAAAAAAGGATCCATTGCTTGTTATCACCATTGCTTCAAGCATTGTACAATGAGATAGAACCTGATATGAAGGAAGGTGAGGGTTCAGGAATCCTAGTTACTTCCTTTTTCTCAGGTGTATAATCTTCTAAACAGCTAGAGAATTTGGCAAGCTTTTGGCAGGCGGAAAGTATTTAGGAACCACAGAGGGGATAATGGTAATGTTAAGATAGAAATGTCTAGAACCCAATTTTTCAGTATTTTTTAAAAATACTTTTTTTCTAATTTTCTGTGACTTATCAAGGTTTTTTTTTAATATATGTCTGATGATATCCCAGCTGGTGTTTGATAACAGGACAACAAATTTCTGCACTTCAGTCGCAGCAGGCTACAAACAAGAGTTTGGGGGTCATAAGGTAAAGGTAAAGGTTCCCTCACGCCAGTGATGGGTTTCAAAAATTTTTAGAACCTCTTCTGTAGGTATGGCCTTTTTTGTGGGAGTGGCTTGCTGGCCATGTGACTGGGTAGGAGTGGCTTGCTGGCCATGTGACTGGTTGGGCATGGCCAACTTGTAAAATGTGGTGAAACTCACTTAACAACGCTCTTGCTTAGCAACCAAAATGTTGGCTCAGAAACCCTGGCATTTGAAGTACATAAGTCTTAAAGCTGTCAAGTTACAAGACCCTTGCACCCCTCACCCTTTAGAAAAAAACCCCATGGGTGTTCAAACTTGACAGCTTTAAGACTTGTGGACTTCAACTCCCAGAATTCCTCCTCTCGCTCTTCATCTTGATGGTGTGCGGACAGGCAGGGGGAGGGAGCTGGACCGGTTCTAAATGGCACTGTAGATTTGTGGAACCTCTTCTATAGAAGAGGTTAGAACTTGCAGGAACCCACCCCTGCCTCATACATATGTGCCAGTCGTTCCTTATTCTAGGGGGCGGTGCAAATGTAAAATGTAAGCATCTTTGGTAGCAGTTTTTCACTTATCCTTATTAGACTAACTTAAATGAGATTTTTGAACAAAGATACATATGCATAGCTAAAAGTTATGATATTGGCACCAAACTATCTTTCATAGGAGCACTTCCATTTAACAGATTAACCGAGTTGGAAGGGACCTTTCAGGTCATCTAGTCCAACCCCCTCCCAAGCAGGAGACCCTACATCTGCCTCTACCTAGGATCGAACTCACAACCTCCTGATTGTGAGGTAAGCGCTCCACCTCTAGGCTACAGCAGCAGGTATATTTTAAAGATTTACCTTGGAAAATAATGTATTGATCAATTTCTATGTGCTTTTATTTTTACTTTTATATTTCGGCGCCATTTTTCCAAGGATAATAGCTGCAGGCGTCTTCATAAATTGTCTTAACAGAAATCTCTTGTTTTCTCATTTCATTTACTGTAAATCTGTTTCTAGCACCTTCTCTCTCTGGAGAGATTTTATACCTTTTTCCCCTCACGTTATGAAAATAATGAAACTTGGGGGGGGGTTGGAATTAAGAACATAAATAAATCTTGCAGTTCTACATTAAATTCTCCTTCTCCCTCCTAACATTCACTTTTGCCTTTAGAGGCAAACCAAGAAACTTCTGATAAGCATAATACATCATCCCCCCCCCCAAGACACAAATCACCGATGACTTAACACAATTTTAGAAGTGAAGGCTCTTTTTTCTTCCCTGCATTAGATATTACATATGCTTTAAAATATAAGGATTCCCTTCGCACATACGTGCTAGTTGTTCCCGACTCTAGGGGACGATGCTCATCTCCATTTCTAAGCCAAAGAGCCAGCGCTGTTTGAAGACGTCCCCGTGGTCATGTGGCCGGCATGACTAAATGCCGAAGGTACACGGAACGCTGTTACCTTCCCACCAAAGGTGGTCCCTATTTTTCTACTTGCATTTTTACATGCTTTCAAACTGCTAGGTTGGCAGAAGTTGGGACAAGTAACGGGAGCTCGTGGCACTAGGGATTCGAACCGTCAAACTGCCGACCTTTCTGATTGACAAGCTCAGCGTCTTAAAACAGAATGGATTGAAAATAGTCTTCTATCAATTCTGAAAAATAGCACCTTGTTCAAAAAAACAGCATGAATGGTTACAAAGAAAGACATTTCATGTGATGTCCTTCCTAAATTGCAAATAGAGCTATCTAGGATATTAGACATATTACAAAATGTACAGTATTTAGTCATGTACATACACTGAGCCTGGCCAATGCACAATAGATGGTACATTTCTCTTAACTTCTATTAAGAAAAATGTGAGAAAATCTTCATTTTTGCCACAGCTTTTGCACTGAACACAAAGCAGCACAGTGAATGCCTCAGCATCTCTCCCTAGACTAAATATAACTCTAATCTTCTAGGGAAGCCTTTGGTGCTACATATTTTTCTTCCTGGCACATGCATTGACCATCAACCAGACACAGGTCAAATTAAAGGCCACGAGCAGAAAGTAAATACAATTAAATTGCAGCTTGCTGAACTGGCTTCATTAGACTTGAGAATAACAGAAGGAAATGAGTCAAAGCAAGAAATTGTCAGCCGTCAGAAGCAAAAAGCCGAGATCATATGGTGGTTCATTGTTTTTAAGCAATTGCTTAAAGTGGCCTTCACTTCCATTAAAGATTCCTGCTATGTATATGAATGCATTTTTCTAGGATTGGATGACACATCATTGTTTTATCCTCTTGTTCCAGATGCACTAAGAGGCTCAAAAGCAACTTTTCATATCCAGTCTTGTTTAGAAGAGAGGGCAAGCAAGCTGGTTCAACAATTTCCTGTAACATCACCCCCTGCCTGAAATTATAAAATGTTTGCAAAGATACGGGATCCTTCAAGGCTCCTGTTATCTCCCTGTTCCTCTTGTTATCTCTTGTGTAAAACAAAACCTAAAGTCTGCTTGCAGTTAAAATAATATAAACAGGCATAAAAGCAGGGGTGAAATTCAGCAGGTTCTGGAAAACCAGGAACAGAAATTTTGAGTAGTTCAGAGATCCGGCAAATACCACCTCTGACTGGCCCCAGAGTGGGGTGGGAATGGAGATGTGCGAACCGGTAGGAACCCACCACTGTTGGGAATGGAGATTTTGCAGTATCCTTCCCCTGCCACGCCCACCGAGCCACACCCACAGAACCGGTAGTAAAAAAAATTGAATTTCACCACTGCAATAAAAGTAAGGTATAGTTTTATATGTAAAATCTTATATCGAAATTTTTATTTATTATTAAACTTTATTATTTATACATCTATCATTTTAATAGGTCAAATTGTCTCTGTAAAGTATACTGCTTCATATGCAGTAGTGCAGGGGTGTCCAAACTTGGGAACTTTAAGACTTGTGGACTTCAACTCCCAGAATTCCCCAGCCAGCATGGCTGGCTGGGGAATTCTGGGAGTTGAAGTCCACAAGTCTTAAAGTTCTCAAGTTTGGACACCCCTGCAGTAGTAGTTAAAATCCTGGCCTAGAAATAAGAAGTTTCTAGTTCCCCCTTAAGCATGAAAGCCAGCTGGGAGACTTTGGGCCAGTCACTCTCTGTCAGCCCAATCCACCTCAAAGAGTTGTTGGTTTTTTTTGTTATAAAGTTTTTTTTATTTTTTCATTTTCATAACATATAATCACATGTATACTATTACATAGCCAACATCTTATTGTATTATTAAATGTTTACATCCATTCATCTTACCAACAACTCCCAAAAAACAATTATTGGCTCTTCTGCTCTCCATACACCATATTTTGTACCTTATCCATCACTTTCTTCTCCCTTTCTCCTCCCCCTCCCTACCTCCTTTCTTCCCTCTGTCATCCTTCCCTTCTCAACTTCCCCTTACTCTCTCCTTCTCCTCTCTCCCCTTTCCACTCCTCATTTCTCTCCTCCCCTTCCCCCCATCCTCTCTCCTATCCCTCTCTTCTTCCCTTACCTCTCTCCTCTATTTCCCACTCTTCATCTCATTTACTTGGTGTATTTCAGCTTCTGAGCAATCTCCATTTTATATTGATGGTATTTGTAATTCCTTTTCAATTTACATATTTAATTTTAACATGTATTCTCCTCCTTTAAAAAAAATAGAACAAAAAAGTATACATATATAGTCATTGTACTTTTAAAACCTTCCCCCCCAGCCTAATTTTGGCTGAGATGTAGACCTGGTTACAATTCCCAGCTATTCTCATCATTATCTTTATATAATTATAGAATCCTTACATGCCCCCAGTTAGTGATTTTGTCTTTAAATCTCAATAGTTTCCCATTGTAAGTGTATTTCATGTTCCCTCTCCATTTTCCATATCTTAGTTTAGATTATCCTTAATTGTTTATAAATGGCAATCCTCGCTGTTCAATGTTCATTGCAATTCCCTTAATCTATTATATAGGCAACAGAGGTAACATCTCACTTTATTCATCATCTTAAAAATTCTATATACAGTATGTCCATGTTTCATATATTTTAACCCATGCTTAGTTGTTCTTCTATTGTCATATTTAATCAATTCACAGTTCAGTTTAATTATCATGTATGAAAGTGAATCACAAACCTCTGCTTTACAACTTCCCCATATCAGCATCATATTTATCCATATTCCATATATTTTAACCTTTGTTTAATTATCTTTCCATTATTATATTCAACCAATTAGCAACTCCATTTTATTGTCATATTTAGGAGTAAAAACCCTCACAGGGTTGTTGTTGTGGGGAAAATAGGAGGAGAAGGAGTGCTAGGTCACTACCTTGAATAATTTATAAAGTAATAAAGGCCGGATAAAATCTGTAAAGAAGTACAGAGTTAAAGATATAAAAAGAAGACAAAAAGAAACAGCTTTGTGCTTCCTTATTTGCAATTATTTATATCCTACTTTTCAGAATAACCATTTTCCCCAAGTGGATTTCAAGTAATTGAAAATGAAAATAATATATATAAATATAAATATTATATAAAAACATCCTAGGACATGGGTATCAAACTCGCCACATCACGTTGCCATCACATGATGTATGGCAACATTTTTTTCCCTTTGTGGAGCTGGGTTGGGTGTGGCCTGCATGTGACACATCCAGCCCACCAGTTTGACACCCCTGTCCTAGGATCTCTGTTGAGGGAAGACAGTTCAGATGGAACAGAGTTTTGGAACTTCTGTTTGTGGAAAAACAAGCATCATAAATCAAAGCATAGATCCTACATTGAAGAGGTGGACAATATTAATCCAGAGGCAAAATACAGTCTTCCCCCAATTTTTGTTTGCCCCCCACCAAGCTTCACCTTGCTGTAATCCAGTGTCCTTTGTGTGTATATGCATTTTCATCAGGTTTAAGGTTTAAGGTTTATTAAATTTATAGACCGCCCCCTCTCCCCATAGGGACTCGGGGCGGTGTACAGACCGTTCATGTTCAAAACAACAAAACATAACATAAGACATCAGACAAAAACAACGCACACATACTGTCTGTATATAAAACCCACAACCAATTTAAATAATTAAAAACAATTCTAAAACCAGTTTAAAACCCCAATTTAAAATTTAAAAAGCCATCCAGGAAGGTTAGTAATAGATATTTCCTGTAAATACAATTACAATTACAATTAGGCCAGGCCGGCTAATCGAAACAGGTGGGTCTTGAGTTTCTTGCGGAAGGAGCGGAGATCCGAGATGGTTCTATCGGGGGGGAGGTCGTTCCAGAGGGTTGGGCCCATCACAGAGAAGGCCCTACTCCTAGGCACCGCCCGCCCGCACTGTTTAGCGGAAGGTACCCGGAGAAGACCCTCTCTGTGAGAGCGGATTGGTCGCAGGGATGTATGGGGTAGAATGCGATCCCGCAGGTAACTAGGTCCCGAGCCATGGAGCGCTTTGAAGATGACAATCAACACCTTGAAACGCACCTGAAAAGCCACAGGCAGCCAGTGCAGCTCATGCAGGAAAGGTGTTACATGGGAGTACCTAGTACACCCCATAATAACCCACGCGGCTGCATTCTGAACCAGCTGGAGCCCTCGGGTGCATCTCAAGGGGAGCCCCATGTAGAGAGCGTTGCAGTAATCAAGATGGGAAGTCACTAGGGCATGAGTGACTGTGCGAAGGGCATCCCGCTCTAGTAAGGGGCGCAATTGGTGCACCAGGCGAACCTGGTGGAACGCCCCCCTAGCCACGGCCGTCACATGATCATCTAGCGACAGCCGGGAGTCTAGGAGGACGCCCAAATTGCATGCCCTATCCACCGGGGGGAGTTGTTCCCCCCTGATGGCCAGAGATGGAACACATTGGCCAAAGCGGGGCGCCGGTAGCCACAGCCACTCCGTCTTGGAAGGGTTGAGCTTGAGTCTGTTGTCACCCATCCAGACCCGCACAGCTTCCAGACACCGGGACATCACCTCGACGGCTTCGTTGGGGTGGTTCGGGGTAGAGATGTACAACTGAGTGTCATCTGCATACAGATGGCACTCAACCCCGAATCTTCGAATGATCTCGCCCAGCGGTTTCATGTATGTGTTGAACAGGAGAGGTGAGAGGACCGACCCCTGTGGCACTCCACACGTGAGCGGCCTCAGGGTCGACCTCTGCTCCCCCGCCAACACACATTGCGTCCGACCGGAGAGGAAGGAGGAGAACCATCGCAAAACGGTGCCCCTCACCCCCATCCCCTCCAGTCGACGCAATAGGATACCATGGTCGATGGTATTGAAAGCCGCTGAGAGATCTAACAGGACTAGGATGGAGGAACAACCCCCATCCTTCGCCCTCCAGAGATCATCCACCAACGCGACCAAAGCCGTCTCTGTGCTGTGGCCGGGTCGGAAACCGGACTGGCGCGGGTCTAGATCACACGTTCAAATAGCCAGCTTTCCGACACAGAGAAATAAAATGGAAATGTAACCCCTTTGACATGCTCTTTATAGCCTTATATGAGCCGAGGTGGCGCAGTGGTTAGAGTGCAGTACTGCAGGCTACTTCAGATGACTGCTAGCTGCAGTTCAGCAGTTCAATTCTCACCAGAGTAAGGTTGACTCAGCCTTCCATCCTTCCGAGGTGGGTAAAATGAGGACCCAGATTGTTGGGGGCAATATGCTGACTCTGAAAACAGCTTAGAGAGGGCTGTAAAAGCACTATGAAGCGGTATGTAAGTCTAAGTGCTAAGTACTTAGGAGTCTTTTATTTTTAGGAAAGCCTGGGCCCTTGGCTACAAAAACTGACCTTGGCATTGGCAATAGGAAAATAGCTGGGAATCCTGGGAATTGGAATCCATACACCTTAAGGTTGCCAAGTTAAAAAAAACACTGTTGTAAATAGTCTGAAAACCCTCTGATAGGCTCCATTTCAACAATAGCCCATTAACTAATTGTTCTGGTTAACGCCAGAGCCTTTCCTAACATTCTTAACCTAGGTTAAGTTCCTGCTTCCTTCCCTGGATAGGCATTTATCTTGCTTTTGCCCACCTTCGCATTTTTGCCCTGTGGAATTCAGAGATGCAGCATTTTTAAAGGCGTCACATATTGATTCCACATTTTACAGTGCGTAAAGTTATTCATGGCTTTATGCCAATCAGTAAAAATGCCTGCAAGATTTTATCTTGAAAATAATAACCCCACCTGGTTCCTACCATTTCTGTTTTATAGGTGAGAGTTGAGGCACAAAGCAGAAAGTTATTCACTTCATCCTAGAATACAGAACATGTAACATCCAGTATTATCTCTTAAATCATACTGACTTCCTGTATACAAGAAGACTGGAGTACCCTAATAAATAATTGGCATTTGATGTGCCAAGATGAAGCTGGAAATCACAGGAAGCAAAGCTTGAACTTCACATGATCCCAAAACCTTCCAGTGAATTAATTGTGATGAGCTCCTATATGAAGGGAGACATTATTATAAAAGTTAGAAAATTATAAAGAAAGAACTAACCACCAGATTCCTAACTCTCTTTTGAGGACAGATGTTACCAACCTTTCGGACCTCAGGGACCACTAAATTAATAATTTTAAATCCCACGAACCACTAGTATGAACTGTCTAATGACCGGCTGGGTGGGCGTGGCTAGGTGGTCATGTGACTGCGTGGGCATGGCCAACTTGATGTCACTCACATCAAGGGATGCCTTGCAAGCCTCTACTCACCCCTCCCCTCCCCGCCACTCCTTGCCTGACCACCTGGGCTCCATAGGGCCCCAACAGGAAGCAGTTGTTGGACCACCACAAGAAAGAGTTGGCGAAACAGCTGGCTCACTTTAAATTGAATCTGACCGAGAAGGAAGTTCAGCAGAAGCACCTCACTGAGGACTACGAGCATAGGCTTTCCAAACAGAGGGAAGACCTGCGGGAGTGCAAGGCCAGGTACTGGCACTGGAGGCTCACTGGGTTTAGATAGTCAGACAGTTCCAGGTCATCATGCAGTCCCACTGGAACAAGGCCCTCTGGTTCTTCGCAACCAGCAGCACTTCCCTCCAGCCTTTGCCCAAAGCCCCACACCAAGAGGCTGAAGCAGACCCCAAGTCGGAATGTCTGCCCCCCTCCAACCTGCACAAAAAGACCCTGAAGGGAGAGACTCTCTGCAGCAACACAAGCGTTCATTGCACGTTTCTGGCCCAGGGGCCGTAGTTTGATTACCCCTGATTTAGTGCTATATAAAAAATACAAATAATTTTTCTATGGGCCACGCAAAAAAATTTGTGGACCACCAGTTGGTGACCACTGTTTTAGGAAATTATGCTCACAAGGTGCTTCCAAATCTCTAGCCAAATGGTTAACAAAACATCCTATTACAGATCATCATTCACAGTTGATTCGTTCATAGACAGTGATGAAAAATGACTTTATGACCAAATCCTTGCTTTTATAACCTTCACATGTCTGTAAAAAGTTGAAGTAAACAGAGTTGAAATTTTACTTAACAACCACGCTGCCAGTCCTAATTGCAGTCACTAAAATAAGGACTACCGTATTTTTCGGAGTATAAGACGCACTGGAGTATAAGACGCACCAAGATTTTGAAGAGGCAAATTAAAAAAAAAGGTTTTTGCACTCTGCAGAGCCCCCCAAAATGGCCCATTTTTTTTCAAAAAAAGAGGGCATAAATAGCTTTTAGGAGGCTTGTAAAGTTCTCCTGGTGGGGGCACCACATGGGAGCAAACAAAAGGCCCGTTTTCATTCATTTCTGCCCTCCCCAGCCCCCAGGAGCACTCTGGAAGCCTCCTAAAGGCAATGCACAGCCATTTTGGTGAAGGGGGTGGGGTTTGGGGAGGCAAAAATGCTGTATTCAGTATATAAGATGCACTCAAATTTTCAACCTCTTTTTTTGAGGGAAAAAGTGTGTCTTATACTCTGAAAAATACGGTACCTACATTGACATATCTTGGAAAGTTTTCTTAAAGATAGCTAGATGCGTTCTGGAATGTGCTCTTACAGTTTTCCCCGAGTCTCCTCCAGACTGGGGTTCTATTTCAATTTTTTGGGATGCTTAGAATGTATTTCACTGTGTTTTTGAGCTTACTTTATTGTTGCAAGCTGACAGAGTGTGACATTGTGTATTAATATAATCTCCATCATTCTTCGGCTTCTAGGCTGCCCCTGCTTTCCAGTCTGACTCCATGGAGCTCCCACACAGAATTTCTCTCTCAGATAGAACTCAATCATAACAAATCAGAGAAACTGCAGAGCAGTGCAGAAATGTTTGCATAGGGAATGATATGTGCAGCCTATGGAAATCTTAACCTAGACCCTTCCTATCAGAACATTATTTAAATCTTCCTTTGGGTGGGGGGAAAAAACCCTTCCTTATCAGGTTAAATCAGTGAGAAAGAAACAAAAAATGCAGATAATATTCAGAACAGCAGTAGCATCAGGATGCTGTGCCATTTGATCACTGTACTCAGTGTTGCAACTTGCAGGAATAAATAACTACCAAGTGAAATCATTTTCACCAATTCGTGAACTGGCCCTGAATTCAGAGCATGTCCCAGATCTGTACAACTGCTTTTGCTTTTAAAATATTGCCATTGTATGTTCTGTTTCAAGATGCACAAATAACATTAACCTAGAGCAGTGTTTCTCAACCTGAGCATGTACATTACAACCCCAGGAGCCTGGCTGGGGAATTGTGGAAGTTGGAATCTACTCATCTGAAAGCTGCCAAATTTGAGACACAAGGACTTAGAGTTTAGCTTTTAGATAGCCAGTCTAGCCAGATGCCACTACTCTGTAATCTCCGAAGCTGCTGAGAGATATAGAAGAATTATCAGGTTTTTATCCACCCTATCTTCTTCCTAAATTTATCCATCATGGTAAACAGTGTCATTCGGTGCCAAATCTAGGCTGGAATCCTGCTTAAGAAAGATTAAGAAAATCAGCATGATCTAAAGGGATAAATACAATGCAGAAAAGGATGAACACAACACACTTCCTTCCCCAGCATGAAAGGAAGAATTTTGTGTGTGTGTATGATTAATTTGGTCAGGAGTGTGGCTAAACTGCTGTTCAAATATCATGCTATTCTTAACCACAGTGGATTAAGACATGCAAGTTTGGATGCTCAAGTGTGTGGAATGACACGTGCCCTGGGTGGTTTGAGTATCATGTTAAGACACACCTCCTTCGAGCATACCAACAGCGTAAGCAAGATAAACCTGTGACACCTAATTGTAGTTCAAGTGTTTTCCAAAGAGGATGTTTGCCGAAATGTAATTAGCTAGTGGCTGTGTGATTAGGCTGATGGCTCACATGTTTTTGTTCCTTTAGCACCTGCCGGGTTGCATACATCATATAAGTTGGCTAAGTTCCATCCATCTGAAAGCAACTTCCTCAGAAGAAGCTATTTTTGAAGGTTATCCTGATCTTTCTTTGTTGTTGTGTATAGAAGCAGAGCCAAAAGAATTCTAAAATAATGGAAATGGTCCAACTTTCTTGAGTGAAAAAGCTGGGTGGTATTAACTGCTGATGTAATGTAAGAGGCTCAAAAAGACTGAGTTCCTAGATTAAGCAAAAGGCTAGCAGTTTCCTTTACTGAACACATCTTGGGTAAGTTAGAACAAGGGTCATATGAAGAGTACAGTTAGAGTAACCTAAAGACCCAACCACTGCAGCCTTTCCCCACCCTTCCAGATGTGTGAAATGTCTACTCAATTATTATTATTTTTGATAATTATAAATATTTATATTTTATATAAATATACATATATTTTATTTATATCTTCTATAATTATAAATACTATTACAAACTCAATGTAAACCAAACTTGATTGCAGAAAATACAGCAACAGAGTGGTCAAGGCCTGGAATGCACTACCTGACTCTGTCGTTACATCTTCAAATCCCCACAACTTTAACCGTAAACTGTCTACTATTGACCTCACCCCCATTCCTAAGAGGTCTGTAAGGGGCCCTCATAAGCGCACCATCGTGCCTACCATCCCTGTCCTACTATCCCCATTTATTTGTCCCCATTTCATTCATACTCATGTTTATTCTTATACCTATTATCTTGTAAATGATTGACAAATCAAATCAAATCAATAGAAAATACTCCCATAGTTCAGAAATTCAGATTCTTTGCCATTCTGCCCATTTAGAGAAGACGCTATGTGAGGTACATACAGATTGGTAGGGAAAGTGACAAAGATAGGAGGAAGAAAAAGAGGGTTGTGTGCACTGACCATGCAGCAAAAGGAGGAAAGACAAAGTAAAGATGGGCTGTAACTGTCCTTTTCCAGGTTTCACGCTGTGATCTAAGAGTCATAGTCACACTTCTCTAGATCAAAAGCAGCAGAGTAGACAGAGATGGGATCAAGATTCAGTCCATGATTCAAGAAAAAGTTTTCCTGTAGGCCAGGCATGTCCAAAGTGCGGCCCGGGGGCCAAATGAGGCCCTTTTTCAAATTTCAAGAGGCCCGCAGCCTCTTCTCCCCACTGGAGTTATTTGTTTAGTCTTTCATAAAATACCGTATTTTTCGAAGTATAAAGATGCATCTTTTCCCCCTCAAAAAAGAGGCTAAAAATCTGGGTGCACCTTATACACTGAATACAGCATTTTTTGCCTACCAAAACTCTGCCCCCTTCACCAAAATGGCTGTGCATAGCCTTTAGGAGGTTTTCAGAGTGCTCCTGGGGGCTGTGGAGGGCATAAATGAGCAAAAAACGGCCCGTTTTTTGCTCAACTTTGCCCCCCCCCAGCCCCCAGGAGCACTCTAGAAGCCTCTTTAAGGGCTATTCATGCCCTTTAAAAAAAAAGGCCCGTTTTCACGAAAAGTGGGCCGTTTTGGGGAGAGTGCAAAAACTTTTTTTTTAATTTGCCTCTTCAAAATCTTGGTGCGTCTTATACTCTGAAAAATACGGTAGTCAATTCGCATTTAATGTTAAGGGTTCAAAGAATGTCAGGCTGAATGATCGGCCCCACACATTTTCACATCACCAAATCTGGCCCTCCTTGCAAAAAGTTTGGACACCCCTGCTGTAGGCAAAGCAAGTTCAGAGATCTATAGAAACTGAGTCATCCAAGTAGTCAAAGCAAGGATTAGATTTAAGGAACAGAACGGTCTTGGCAAATTGTCACGTACAGTGTTACAATATTTGAATGATTCTAAGCAAATACTTCTATTGCAAAAGTTCCTGGTCTCCTCCCAAAGCTAGCTGTACAATACTAGTGAATTGCAATTGCTGGGTTACTTGGTAACAACAGTCTAGTTAGACTAGTTAGGCTATTACTTCTAATATGCACTTCCTAGTAATCTAATATTTGTCATCCAGCTTTTGCATGGAAGTATTATTACAATTTTGATAACTGTGAATTTCCCTAAAATCTAAATGCTTTAGATTTAGAATCAGAAAGTGAAAGACAATTCTGCCAAGGACACAACAATGAATAAAACAATCAGTATATGTAGCAGGGACGTGCGGTCAGGGGAGGCAGGGGAGGCAGAGCCTCACCTCTCTTCATGAAATAATAGTATATAATATTATATACTATATACTATATACTATACTATATACTATACTATCATAATATTGTATACATCCGGCCGGCCGCACCCAGGAGCTGCGGAGGCAGAAATGTTGTCGGCGCTCCCGGATGACGAAGCCACGAAAGCAACTGGGGAACGACGAGAACCTTCCTGCCTCTGCTGGATTTCGCGCGCTCCTCGCGACTGCAATAGGCAGTCATGAGGAGCGCGCAAAGTCCAGCAGAGGCAGGAAGGTTCTCGTCGTTCCCCAGTCACTTTTGAGGACTGCGGAGCGTGAGCCAGCGGAGCACGCTCAGGAAGGCGGGGAATGGGATCACGTGTGCTGGAGGCTGAGGCAGCCTCAGCCTCCAGCACACGTGGTCCCATTCCCGGCCTTCCTGATGACATCACCAGCCTCACCAGCCATAAACCTCACCGCACGTCACTGATATGTAGTAATGGCCAAGTAAAATCAAGTTTTCAGAGATTAGTATCATAGGGCTGGAAGGGATCTTAGAGTTCTTCTACTCCACTGCCCAAAACAGGAGTCCTTATTCCACACCAGAAAAATGGTTGTCCAATTTTTTTTCTAGAAAACATCCAGCAATGGAGCACCTACAACTCCAGGAGGCAAGTTGTTCCATTTAATTGCTCTCCCAGGCAGGCTCTGCAGGCACTATTGACAGGCAGGAAAGAAAAACAGAAGGATGGGCATAGGAATGATGTGCAAACAACCATGAGGCAATCCAGAAAGAAAGAGGAGGTAGGAAAAAGATGCATATAGCCTGGAAAAGGACCCAGGAAAGAAGAAGAATGGAGTGGACAAGTGTAAGGAAGTAGCAAAAAATGAAAACCAGAGTTTTTTTGTATTTGTCTTTAAATGACAGCAGATCTTGGGGGGGTGAAAAGAAAGTAAGCACAATACAGTGGTTCATAGACTTTAGTGGGTGTGGAAATAGATATGAAAGATGTAGAGATGGTGAGAGCAAAGTGTGAAGGATTAAGGAAGAAGAAGCTGGAAAAAATATGGCAGCTCTTCCATGGATCAGGGGTGTGTGGTTTTGCATGGTTCCTGCATTCCATGCATGGGCCTTCACTTGCATGCATGGTTTGGTTCCTAGCAGGCCATGGATCAGTGCTGGTCGGCGGCCCAGGAGTTGGGGATCCATGCTTTAATTGATTCTGATTTAATTTGTATTGAGGTATTATGCATGTTGTAACTCATGCATTGCAGTTTTTATACACTCCCTGCAATTGAAATACATGGTACAGAAATTTAATAAATAAACAAGGGATACAGTGGAATCTCTTGTCACCACCATCATTCATTCCATATCTTTGGTCGCAAATAATTTGGTTGTGACCAAAACATAATTTTGGAAATTTGGTGCTTACAAAAAATGGCATGAAAGGGGAAATCGGCCATGAAAAAAAAATGTGAATTTTTTGGCCAGAACCCAATCTGGTCATGGTCAGAAGCGTTCATGACCAGAAGTTCTACTGTACCTGATATGCCACCAAAGGCCGCGCAAAGTCCTTGGGGAAACTTATGGGCTACACTCAAAGTTTTGTGAAGGTTATCTAGTTCATGGACTATAGCAGTGATGGCGAACCTTTTTGTTGTTGGGTGCCAAAAATGTGAGGGCACACGCATGATAGTGTGTGCATGTGCCGGCACCTATAATGCAAAGCACGACCCCACATGCACATGCACAAACAACCTCCCCCACACTCCCCCCCCCAAGCGTGCCGCACTGCTCGCCTCCAAGCTGAGCTTGGTATTCCCTCCAGGGGCCGGGGGAGGCTGTTTTCGCCCACCCCAGGCTCCAGGAAAGCCTTCAGAGCCTGGAAAGAGTGGGAAATGGGCCTCCGGTTCACCCATTGGGCTCATTTTTCACCCTCCCCAGGCTCAGGAGGCTTTCCTGGAATCTGGGAAGGGCGAAAACAGTCTTCCCTAGCCCTCCATAAGCTAGAAACAAATCATTTCTGAACTTCTGGTTGGTCCTTTGGGCCTATTTTTCATCCTCCCCGGTTCTCTGGAAAGCCGAAAATCAACTGACTGGCACGCGCGGTACACAGTACAGTTGGAATGGACTCAATGGTGTTCCACATGGACGCTCGCAATGCGTGTGCACATACGTACAGCACGGGCATGCTTCTTAGCGCTTCCATGAGCCTCCGCGATGCTCCAGCTGCTCAGAGGAGCGTCGCACAGCTGCTGTATGCACTGTGCACATGCACAGAAGCGCAGAAGACTTAAAAGACTGGTAAGGAGCTCGGGGGGCAGGTGGGCCCTCCGGAGCACCATACCAGAACGGTATCCGGTGCTCCGGGCAGGCTCTGGTATGCCTGTACCGGGGCATACCGCCTGCAACCCACCACTGGCGCATGCGCACTGGAGCTGACGGCTTGCATACTGGCAGTTATCGCTCCGCATGCTATCTGTGGCATTCGTGCCATAGATTCGCCATCATGGGGCTATATTTTTAAAGCCCTCTTTTCTAAGCAGGTTCATCTATTCCCATCAACATATCTATATTTGGGGGAAAATCATCGTTCTTTGAATTGCCTGTCATGCGAAAGTCACAGAGTTTTAATCAAGAAGAGAAAGTATAAATGTAAATAGAATTGGTTAAATTTCATCAAAGGAACTTGAAGGGCTAGGCGAGAGAAGTATGAAAAACATCTATCACAATACGCTGCAAAACCAGGACAATCATTCATTGTGTAACAAACCTGCTAGAATCTTAGTTAGGGTTGCGGCAAATTAGGAAATAATCATAGCAGAAAATCCTTCCAAACAAAAGTGCTCTGAATTACTTTCCAGCTTCTTAATTATCTAGTGATTTTATTGGCTAAGACTTTAATAGCCTGAATTATTAAAGACATTCCATGTAATTATGAGAGCTTTAAAGGCTCAAATATAACATTTGGCCTATTTTGTAATTATGCTATTTTTTATGGTGGATTTTTGGTTAACAGTCAAGTGAAATAATTAAGAATTTGTCTGATCTGATGAATAAATAATTAACAAAATCTTGATTGATATGATTGAGAATGTCTTATAAATATTGAGTCAGGATCTAAATAATCCACGTATGTGGTTTAGATTCACAAATAAAATGTGTCATCAATATCTTGAAATGATTAATACCAAGAATTTTCCTTTCTGGCTCAACTATTGCCACCTAATAAAGTATTATTGTCATTTGCCCTGTTATCTTTTAGAATGTCTTCCATAAAGGGTCTCCAGACACCCCTAAGATACTAGGGATAAGGAAAATTGTTATAATTTTCTAAGTGGATTTCATTCACACCCCAAACTAATGTGCAGAATATGATACAATCATCCTTCAGAATACATACTTTTCCAAAATTTTGCACTGCTGCTGTCAGCTATAAAAAATGTTTGTCTCAAGGGCAAAGGCACATAAAAATTTAATAGTGGAAGAAAATGTATACAAAAGTGCAGGTCTAAGGGAAAATGCATGCAATATAAATGCTTGACTGAGCTTATGAAAACTGACATGGACTGCATAGAGATAGATCTGCCCATATCTAGTCAATTCTTTGTTGAATGAGACACCCACACATTTGTAGTTATTAGATATATCCCCTCTGGGCTGCAAAACCCCAAATTTGGAAGCAAAGCAACATAGAGAAACTGTCTCCTTGCAACCAACTAGCGGCCATCTGGATTTCAGTAGGCCAGATCTGTTAGTCACAGTATGTAGTGATTGAAAACAGACAGGAGAACCCTTCCGTGTACTCCCTATCTCCCTCTTAGCTTTTGGTCCCAGCCCAACTTCCTTCTTGAAGACCAATGGTTTCCTTTAATACTGCTTTTAGAGATTGATTCAGAAGTCGGTTTCACAAAAGTTTACCACCGGTTCACCACGCCCGCACGCCCGGGCTCACTTTGGGAGCGCACACACCTTCTGTGCATGCACTTTGCACGCATGCATGCAGTTTCGAAAATGTGGCTAAATAGGACGGCATAAAGCCGGGGCGGATGGGCGGGTCTTCCCACAAGGATGGATCCACCCACAGGTCGCCACTACCAATTCGCTTGAACCAGTCCGAACCGGCTGAATACCACTTCTGGATAGATTGTACTCATTTTACATATTACAGTTTTAAATTTGAAACTTTGATAGCGTAGCAGAGAACGCAAATCAAAAAAAGAAAATGGAGATTTCACCCTTTTTCCTCCCTGTCCTTTGACTATCACCAGGGTCAAGCCCAGTTCACCTCTTTGCCTAAGGTCTCCAGATCCAAACTGACCCCTTCCTGCTCCAATCAAAGCCTTCTCCCATCGTACCTAAAGCAAAGAATACTATAGAATCCTCCCCAGTAAATAGTACAAGGGCAGCTCTTACAGGGGAATTGCAGCCTAGAGAACTTTCAAACTTTCATCCTCCTCCATCAGCTGATCACCTCAACATTCCCTCTTTTTTTTGTAAAAGTTTTTTTATTTTTAGACAAACAAAAACAAACAAGACATAAAACATAAAATGTTCTTCAATTATATATAGCGTGTTGTTTGGTTACAGGCTTTAGTGCATCCTTTCCATAGTCGTCATTTTCAGTTGTATATAAAATCACAAATTATCCATCAAATATATATATATAAATACATTATTATCATTGTACAACATTTGTTCAGCTGCAATTGTTATTCCTTCATTTTGAACAAAGTATTTTAGGTATTGGGTTCATATATATAATAACATTCCATTGCATCATTCTTAATCTATTTAATAGTAATATACCTTTATAATATCACCTATATCTTCTATTATTCTTATAGTATGAAAAATTCTCCAACATTTTTCATTTCCATTTCATTTTTTAATCTAACCACTGATAGAATAAATCCCATACCTTATAAAATTGTTCATCTTCTTGTTCTCTAATTTCAAATGTCAATTTACTCATTTCTGCACATTCCATTATTTTTCGAATAACTTCCTTCTGCGATGGTGTTTTCTCATTTTTCCAGTTTTTCGCAAATACAATTATAGCTGCCGTTAACACATTTACAATCAAGTATTTCAGATCTCTGTTGTATATTTCTGGTATAATTCCCAATTAAAAAAATCTCTGGCTTAAAGTCTATGTGTTTTTGTAACATTTTCTCCAACCATGTGTGGATTTTAGTTCAATATCTTTTAGATTCTGTGCAAGTCCACCACATATGATAATATGAACTCGGTGTCTGATGACATTTCCAGCACTTTTCCAATTTATTCTTGAACATTCTTGCTATTCTTATCGGGGGTAGATGCCACCTGTAAAACATCTTATACAAATTTTCTTTATATGCTGTAGACATTGTCATTTTATAATTTTGACACCACAATTTCTGCCACTTCTTTAGTTCAATCCCATGTCCAAATTCCCCCCCCCCCCAAGCTATCAAAAAAAGGACTTTCCCCAGTTCTGCTGCCCTCCTGAAGGGCTTTTTTGCCTAACAGAATAATCCCAGGTACCCAGAATCTGCCTTACCTCCTGAAACTGCTCGGCAATCTAGGCTTTTTATCTTGTAGCCTTCAGTTTCTATAAAATCTTTCCTTTCCCATTGTTTATGGTATGTCTTTCTTGTAAAGCAGGCACCCAATAAATATTTGCAATTAACAGGGTTCTTCTACTCAGTATTGTACTGTTCACTCATTCAGTCACTCATATTCATTCAGCGCCCATTCATTATAAACCTATCTCTTCTTCTTTTATGATACACACTTAGGTATCTCAGTCTCATTGCATTCAGCTTTAAAGCTTTAACACATTTCAGTTTTTCAAACCGTGTAAGCAACTTAAATCTGCAAAAAATTATCTATGCCAAAGAATACATCAATCCAGAAATGACATTTTTCAAGGCTACAAGGCACTCATGTTTTAAAATTTTGTCCTTGCAAAACTGTCAAACAATAAAACTTTTCATGAAATATATCCTCCCATGACTGTTCATAATTCCTTCACTGCCAGATACAAGGAAGCTAGAATTATTTTTTAGATTATTTGCTCTTCGGTGTATCATTTGAGAAGAGAGAAGCAACACATAGTATCCAACAGCGAGCAAGATATTTTTCTTTATTAACATATAAACTCAATAAAATTAGAAAAGAAGCAATGGGTGCTGATTCCTGCATGGAGGAGGATAAGTATGTGGGTCAGAATAAGTCGTTTAATATAGGTAAAATGAAGAAGTAGTGCCCAATTGCCATTATAGCTTGGGAAGTAGAATGTCCTAAAATTAGGAATGACCCCATCTCTTCCAGCAATATAAAATAGGGACAGGATCAGTTTGTAGGTTATCAATAGCTCTGTATATATTTGGACAATAATTCTTTCTTGCCTGTAATGTGGACAGTTGAAGGGTATTTGCCAAGTAGAGTGTCAGGCCTGCAGCCATATTTTCTTTTGGATCTTTTGGATCCTGCCACACTTTCTATTATTCTACTATGCATTTTCTATTGTGGGGAAATGGAAGGGGGGGACTGTATGGAGTTAGATGCTTTGTAGCCATAACAACATTCTTTCTTGAAAGCCAAGGCCATGCTTTGTCTTTGCATCTCTGCACCTGACCAGAACTGGATGGGTGGAACTGCCAGCATGGCAGTGGAAGATTGGACCATGTGATGGGCTTGTGGGTGTGGGACAAGATCTTGAACTTTCAGCTGGGTGGGGAAAACCAGGAAGCTTTCAGATTTGGGTTTTCCCAGATGTGCCAACATGGCTGTCTTAATAAATTGGAACTTAGAGCAATCCTTTGCCTTGGACTCTGATTTACGTTTGGATGCTATTTGGAACCCTGACATAGAGTTGTTGTATTTAAGAACCTGAGAAGGGCAAGAACAGCCATAATTAGCAAAATTAGCTTTATTAATCACACCAGACAGTAAATGAAGCTCCGTGCTTCCTCCGTTTGGAATCTGGAAAGTGAACAAAGTTTATATGTTCTGTAATGAAATTGTATCTAGTAAAAGCACATGAGAGAGCAGTTCAAAGGCTGGATGAGCATATGGTACAGCTCTGCAGATGGGAAAAATCATTGCTGGAAAGCGGCATAAATGCTTCTTTCATTAAGAGATCATTCATTGTGGAATAGGAAATACACAGCAAGTAGCAATCATTTATTCTGGCTAAAACAGGTCTGGCTAGCTTCCCACGCTTACACACACATCATACACAGAGAGAGGGGGAGGGAGGGAGGGAGGGAGGGAGAGAGAGAGAGAGAGAGAGAGAGAGAGAGAGAGAGAGAGAGAGAGAGAGAGAGAGGGAGAGAGAGAGAGGGAGAGAGACAGAAATACATATAACCTTAGCTGATCTGATTTAACAGTCTTGCAGATTAATGTTTTGGATAGAAAGCTCAGCTATGAAATCCAGTCAGTTTATGTAATCAGATTGATTTAAACTGCAGAGGAGTGGATGAAAAAGTGTACCTGATTCATACTCACTTTATTCACATTTACCAAATCCTGAGTCTGAACTGGAGTGCATTTAGCTGTTCAACTTTGCACTCGGCAGGATTAAAAAATGAAGAGGGGGAGTACATAAATTAGTGGAAATTATTCAGAAAAATGCCTGCATTCAGCTGCCCTGATATCAAGTATAAAAGACATTGTAAATGAGGAAAAAATTGATTTCTTCCCCTCCCCCCCAAAAAAAAATCTGTCTGGTATTTAAAAATGCATGCATAAAGGTTTGAGGAACAAGTGACATGTGGATAAGAAGGTCATATTGAGCAACAATTGTGCCCTTACTGGACCGGAAGTCCTCTCAGATGCTTACTCATGCTCTGATTTCCTGGACTATTGCAGTGCCCTGTCCTTGAAAACTACCAGTACTTGGAAGCACCAGCTGAGTAGAATGTGTCATGTGCCCTATGAGCTCTGCTGATTACCAGTCAGTTCCTGGATATAATTCAAGGTCTTAGTTGGCATCTATAAAGCCCTTCATGTTATAAAGACTGGTAGTCTAAAGCAGTGTTTTTCAACCTTGGCAACTTGAAGATGTCCGGACTTCAACTCCCAGAATTCCCCAGCCAGCGAATGCTGGCTGGGGAATTCTGGGAGTTGAAGTCCGGACATCTTCAAGTTGCCAAGGTTGAAAAACACTGGTCTAAAGAACTAGACTACCTCTGCATCTTTGATGATTGTCTACACAGGTTGGAAATTGTTCAGTTACAGTTGAAGGGATCACAGCTTCTGAATTATAACCAAAATCCAAAAGCACTTTGTGTAATTCTTATGCTTCCAAATAGATATAGAAGGAATAACTCGGCTTCTTACAGAAAACCATGCCAAACAATTAAGGAATGTACAAGAACTCATGGATCATTATATTCTCATTTGCATGTCACTGCTGTGAACATAAATTAGTTCTGTTCAAAATGGATTATGCTGAACAGAACATTTGTTTCTCTTCTATAAAAACAAATTGTGGAGGCTTCTTTTAAACCTGACAAGGTTCACTTATTCTGAGCCTTATAAATTTAATTCAGGGAAGTTATGGTATAAAATGATTTCAATGCAATCTATTCCTTTCCCTGCCTCTTCTACCAGTTTCCACCTAAATATCATATAGATATATTGATAGTCTTCTTATATCTCCTAACCTCCATTCCAATAGAAAGCAGCAACAGAATGTAGATAAAGGTATTATGGCATGGATATTTATCAGAAAAGAGCCTAAAATTAATGTAAACAGCATTTGAACTAGCTGAGTTACCTGCTAAAAAAAACTACTTTCTTTTGTATCAAATCCCAGGTGAAATCATTGGGTGGTACTCTACTCCCAACTTTTCCTATGGGAAACTGTAGAAAAAGTCTTAAAATCTACAGTTAAAAATAAGTTGTGTCAGAAATAGATATAAAGGTCCATAGGCCAAAGAATGCCAATGTAGTAGAACATTAGGTAGAGTTTCAAAATGGAGTTAATGATGATAGTCATCAGATGAACTTTGTCAAGATTATAGAAATCTTATATAAGAACCCGGAAATGTACACTGAACTTCTATAAGATCTCACGAGGTTCTGGAAGTCTTGCAGCGGATTGAGAGATCATTAAATCTTTGTGAGCTTTGGTGACAATGTCATGGTTTGAGCTAATTTGATGAAAAGAATAACCACATTAGTGTGTTAGGTTCCATGCTATTCTCTGGCAGCCAGAAAATATTGCTGAACGTTTACCTAAAACCACGAAGAAGTGATATCAGGCAGGCTTTTTTTTACATTCTTAGGAGAGGAAAAAAATATATAATTGCAAGTAAGATCTAAATGAACATATCATTCCCTCTGTGTGCATACTTTCAGTTTTAAATGAGTAGCCGATCTCTTTTAAATATGTACTTTAAGCTCCTGAAAAATTAGAAAACTGGGTTTTTGCTCTTAAAAATCCTAACTTTTGTTTTGCTTGACACGTCCTTTTAAGGTAAAATCTCAGTACTTACTAACCAACTCTATGTTTTATATTTAAGCACTGGTGGTTTTATATCCTGAGAATCAACAACCTCCACTGTCTCAAAATCGTCATCCAGGGATGGGCTTCAAAAAGTTTAGCCAGAGGTTCTCTGCCTGGTTGCCTGGTGGGCGTGGCCATGGTGGGTGTGGCCTAGTCAGCCTCCTGCAGCATGAGGGGGGGGGGGTTCCTTGATCCTCCAGAAGGGCAAAAACGGCCACCCCAGGCTCCGGAGGCCCTCTGGAGGCCAGAAGCAGGGCTGTTTCCGATCTTCCTGAACTTCCAATAGGCCCATTTTTTTGCCCTCCCTGAGCCTCCCTGTGTGCCCTGCACTTACCTGCATTCAAAACAGGCTGCGTGGGAACTCCTGGGAGGGGCAGGCCGGGGTGGGCCGGGACAGCCATGCGTGGGATTTGGGGGTTCTCCGAACTGCACAGAATCTTAGCTAGAGGTTGTCCCGAACCCCTCCGAACCCCCAGCAGCCCACTCCTGGGTCACTTATGACCCATGCCCAGTTCTTGACCCAAGGGAAGGGAAAGAGCGGAATAGGTTATTTGCTTTCCCTTATCTATCTTGTTTTCATAAAATGGAAAGTCATTGTAGGTTCCTAATAATACACATGAGAAGTCTTGCTCATCTTCTTCCAGAGCAAACGAAATGGCTTTGCCACAAAGGTTCCCCGTTAACGCGTACATTAAAAGACTGACAGCTACCAGATTTGCCTGTCACAGATTTCCATGGTAACTCTACATCGTTAAAGAAGGACATCTGCAAAGACACTTCCCTGAAGCCTTGTTGTCAGCAGGCTAACCAATACTGGTGGTTCTCATATTTCAAGCTTATTCTGCACAGGAAACAAAAACCAAAAAAAATCCATATTCTGGAACACAAAGAATAATTTGCCTCTTTTCTTATCTGTTGATAAACTGTAAATACACAGTAGCATTGTGTTATTACTACAGGCTTTGCGATTGTGAATCACAGAGTCCACGGAGTCACACAGACCCTAATTAAGCATGCAAAGGTGATTAGCAAACAGCACCATGGAAATAAGACCTTAATGCTGCTAGTTTACAGTTGGGATGAAAAGTAAAGAAACCTGAAGGCAAAAGAAAGAGAAGTCATTCTCCATGCAGTCCTCCCTGCCCCTTAAGAAGAAATGGAATTATTTTCTTCTCTCTTCATAGCATTCTGACAGTTGCATCTCTATAATAGCATATGCTTTCTCTCCCGAGGATCCCTATTATTGGCTTCCGCAGCTTCTTCTGACAGTGAGCCAGGAATTCAACCCAGAGCTGATACTAATGCCTAATATCAGTACTAAGGCTGCACATGCCAGCTATTATAGGAGTCACTCTGCCCCAGCTACTTCCTGTAGTAGCCACGTAATGTGAGAAGCTTCAGGCAATGAGGGAGGAGTGTGACCAGTGACTCTACAGCAGGTCAAGCGATCCAGCCACTTGAGGAAGAAGAAGGAACCTGTGACATGAGTTAGGATGGGGATCGGCCTTTGATGATAGTCATCTCACAATGCATAACTATGTCCCTACTAGGCAGATCTGCGGCAGGGGTGAAATTCAGCAGGTTCTGACAGGTTCTGGAGAACTGGTAGCGGACATTTTGAGTAGTTCGGAGAATCGGCAAATACCAGCTCTCGCTGGCCCCAGAGTGGGGTGGAATGGGGATTTTGCAGTATCCTTCCCTTGGAGTGGGGAGGGAATGGCGATTTTGCAGTATCCTTCCCCTGGAGTCAGGTGGGAATGGGGATTTTGCAGTATCTATCCCTTGGAGTGGGGAAGGAATGGGGATTTTGCAGTATCCTTCCCCTGGAGTCAGGTGGGAATGGGAATTTGTAGTATCCTTCCCCTGGAGTCGGGTGGGAATGGGGATTTTGCAGTATCCTTCCCTTGGAGTGGGGAGGGAATGGGGATTTTGCAGTATCTTTCCCCTGGAGTCGGGTGGGAATGGGGATTTTGCAGTATCCTTCCCCTGGAGTCGGGTGGGAATGGGGATTTTGCAGTATCCTTCCCCTGGAGTCGGGTGGGAATGGGGATTTTGCAGTATCCTTCCCTTGGAGTGGGGAGGGAATGGGGATTTTGCAGTATCCTTCCCCTGGAATCGGGTGGGAATGGGGATTTTGCAGTATCCTTCCCTTGGAGTGGGGAGGGAATGGGGATTTTGCAGTATCCTTCCCCTGGAGTCGGGTGGGAATGGGGATTTTGCAGTATCCTTCCCCTGGAGTCGGGTGGGAATGGGGATTTTACAATATCCTTCCCTTGGAGTGGGGAGGGAATGGGGATTTTGCAGTATCCTTCCCTTGGAGTGCGGTGGGAATAGGGATTTTGCAGAATCCTTCGCCTGCCATGCCCCCCAAACCACGCCCACAGAACTGGTAGTAAAAAAATTGAATTTCACCACTGATCTGTGGGATACTAGGGACTAAAAGTTCATACATTTGGAGGGTGTCCAGATTGGGGAAGACTACTCTATTGCAGTTGGTAGGGTTGCAAGGTATTTCAAATTGGGAAGACAATGGGTGGATGCTTGACCTTAATTCACCACTTGTCCCAGTAGGCGTGATATGACTCCTTTCAGATTAATATGTCCCATGCAGATATTGAGTAAAGGTGTGGTTGATTGATTCTTGGATAGGTTCTTCTAATTTTATCTTAATTAAGAAACACCTAAGGACAGAGTATTCCAATGGTGTCTACATCAGTAAAATTCTATAACATATGGAGGTTTTGCAAACTTGTTCTGCAAGATGTGCAATACAGTATTGCGTCAGCATTAATGAATTCTTATAGCTTACTATACTTACAACCTTCTGTAGCTTGGCTCCCTGCCTTTGATCTCATCACTCTGGTTGCAGAACAGAACCATAATGTTCTGCATTGTACCATGAAATTTTAATCACAAATACTATATTTTGACACCCTTTAAAATTTGAAGTTTTATCTCTTCATTTCTGTAATAGATAAACATGTTCTTCCAGGGTCCTTAGCATTTTTTCCCTAATTGGACAGGCTGCTCTTCATGGCTTTTCTTCTGCCCTCCCAGTTTAAGCTTTTCCCAATCAAGCTTGAATGTAAATTGTTGAACAAAGCTGTGCTAGCAACCATCCAATATTCACAAAATGCATAATACGTCACTAAGCAAACAGATTGACTTTCATGAAGCAAGGAAATTATGTTTGGTTTTTTAGTATTCCTTATAAATCTCCAAACAGTCCACCGCAGTATCTTTCCAGATACTGTGTCAACAGTTTCTCCCTATGCTTTGCAAACCCACAAGAAATGCAACAAATACAGGGATACAAGTGCATGAATTATGGAGCGGGGAGGGATGCTTGAAATCTTTTTACCTCTAAAATCTTTTGCTTCTCTTTTTGCTTTTTATAAATATACTAGCTGATAACCCGGCACTGCGCAGGTATTTATTTAACCCAACCCTCCTTCCATGAATGTTGCTGCAATTTCTAATGTTGGAATTTCTCCCCTTACTAGACGGAGCCCCCTTGTGGAGTACTGTGAATCCATCACCATGGCAACTCCATCCCGCTGTACAGTAGAAGCCATTTTAAGGCACAACAGGCTATATCTTAACAGAACACACATCCCGAGGGGTGTTAGGGGTGCCTTGCCATCACAGTATTTGTTTCCAGAGAGTTGAAATTACTCGAGGCATTCCAGAGTTATTCTGGAACATACACACACACACACACACACACAGAGCCATATGTGTGTGTGTGTGTGTGTGTGTGTGTTGAATTTGTGCTGATAAATAAATAAAGGGAGACTAGTATAGATCTATTTCAAACTATTTAGCTCTCATCAGCTAGCCATACCCTTACTGGGATTTGAACCAGGGCTGGGCATACCAGGGGTTGTAACTCAAATATATACATACATACATACATACATACATACATACATACATACATACATGCTGGTTTTGTTGTATTAGGGTCTTTTCCCATGTAAGATTGAGATTGTCTTGGCAACGTTTAAGCGAGATCTCACTCGCCATCTTCAGGCTGCTGTCTTTGGCTTAAAATGCGAATATATATATATTCCAATCTGATATGGCTCCAGCGATGCCACATCAGATTGGAAAAGTTTGGATGTCTATTAGATGGCAATCACGAAATAAATAATCATGAAGATTGGACTGGTGTTCTCTGCACTCAACAACTGTGATTGGCTGAAGGCACTTCCAAGCTCCAGATTTGACAAAAATATTAAATATGCAGGGCAATGGCTCAGCAGTTAAGACATTGAGTTTGTCAGCTGGAAAACTGACAACCTGAGTTCAAGACCAGAGTGTCACACAACAAGGTGAGCTCCCATTACTTGCCACAGCTCCTGCCAACCTGGCAGTTTGAAAGCACACAATTGCAAGTAGATAAACAGGTACCACTTTGGTGGGAAGGTTAGTACATTCCATATTTTCATGCTGGTCACACGATGACAGAAAAGTCTCTCAGACCACGCAGGCTCCCTCAGCTGAGAATCAGAGTTGAGCATCCCTTGAGTAAGTCACATCTGGACAGGGGGAAAACCTTTAAACCAAATATGCCTGGGAAACTGCCTTAGACAGGGACAACAATGGGTACAGTTTTCAGGAGCTCAGAGGAAAAAGGGAGCAGCAAGAGGAAAAGAGAAATGATGACACACAAAAAGATGAAAGCGCCGGGAGAGTCAAAAAGAAATAAGCAAAAGGAAAGGAAGCAAACAGAGCACCCATGAATGAGGGTCTAGGAAAGTGGAGAGGATGTTGGGGGTAGAGATATACAGCAAGCAGGGTGGTCCCAAATTACTTCTGATTCTACAGAAGCCAAATTTAAGGGTCATTGCAAAATGCAACCCCTGATGCTTTTTTTTTAAATGCACCGTTGTTTTAAAAGTGCAGCCTTAACTTAGTGGGGAAATTCCATTTTGGATCCAGTAGTTGTGCTCTCACTGCACCATGTCTGGGAGATGAAGAATTTTTTTAACAGATTAACAGAGTTGGGAGAGATCTTGTCGGTCATCTAATCCAACTCCCTACCCAAGCAGGAGACCCTACACCATTTCTGACAAATGGCAGTCCAATCTCTTCTTGAAAGCTTCCAGCGATGAAGCTCACGTAACTTCTGAAGGCAATTTTTGTTCCATTGATTGATTGTTCTGACTGTCAGGAAATTTCTCCTTATTCCAGGTTGAATCGCTCCTTAATCAGTTTCCATCCATTATTCCTTGTCTGGCCTTCGGGTACTTCCTCTCTGTGGCAGTCCCTCAAATATTAGAACACTGCTATCTTGTCTCCCCTGATCCTTCTCTTCACTAGACATACCTACTCAATTCCTGCAACCGTTCTTCATATGGTTTAGCCTCCAGTCCTCTAATCATCTTGATTGCTCTTCTTTCACCTAGCTGAAAGCTAGTGCAGGTAGTTCCTTGACTTACAACAGTTCATTTAGTGACACTCGGAGCTATAGCTACACAGAAATAAGTGACATGACCATTTTTCACACTTACGACCAGAGCAGCATCCCCAGGATCCTTTCCTGAGAGAGAATCCCTGGCTGTTATTCTACCTATGTCAGGAGCTATAGCAGTGGAGGACTGTAGAGATGGGGCAACAAAAATATAAGTTAAAGGAAAAGAATTGGGAAGAGAGGGGAGGAAGCACAGGCTGGGTGCTGCGCTTCCCACATATCTAAGTACACATGTTAATTGATTCATGTTTAGATTTGAGGTGGTGTGTGTGAATAGTTTTCCAGATATGATTCTCAATTCTTATATAGGGAAACCCTAGCCAGATTTGGCTGGATCAGAGTTGAGTGGACCACACACAGAGCCAGAAGGTTTTAGCCAACGGAAGTGGAACTCCCTGATGAAACAAAAGAAGAAGGATTAAAGATTAATGCAAGGAATACCAGAGTTAGCAAATAATAACACATGAACATTTGGAGGAGTATTTGAGGTGATTTCTTGGGGCTGTAAAGACGCTATCTGAATACCGGGGGGATTTTTAGCTGTAATATAAGTATGTTTTGCATACCCACAAATATGAACACACGGCATAGCATTGTGGATATAGTTATGTTTCCTGCAGTGATTCAAACATTTTTACTACCTGTTCTGTGGGCATGGCTTTGTGGGCGTGGTGTGGCTTTGTGGGCATGGCTTTGTGGGCATGGCAGGGGAAGGTTACTGCAAAATCCCCATTCCCTCCCCACCCCACTAACCTGTTTTCCAGCTCCGCTCCGTTCCAGCTCTGTTCAGGGCAACAAAATAAGATCAGCTGGGAGGCATCGGGGTGGGGCCAGCCTATTTGCCGGTTCTCCACACTACTCAAAATTTCTGCTACTGGTTTTCCAGAACCTGTCAGAACTAGCTGAATACTAGTTCGGCATTAGATTTACTAATCTTATTGCGTTCTTTGACAAAATTCTTTAGTGGACCAGAGGAATGCCATCGATATAGTTTACTTGGACTTCAGTAAGGCGTTTGATAAGGTAGACCATAACCTACTACTAGATAAAATAGAAGAATGTGGGTTAGACAGCATCACCACCAGATGGATTCATAACTGGCTGACCAACTGCACTCAACGTGTAGTCCTCAATGGAACTGCATCTACATGGAGGGAAGTATGCAGTGGAGTACCCCAAGGCTCTGTTTTAGGCCCAGTACTCTTCAACATCTTCATCAATGATTTGGATGAGGGAATAAATGGGGAACTCATCAAATTTGCAGATGACACCAAGCTGGCAGGAATAGCCAACTCTCCAGAAGACAGGCTTAAGATACAGAAGAATCTCGACAAACTTGAACATTGGGCACTATCTAATAAAATGAAATTCAATGGTGAAAAGAGTAAGGTTCTACATTTAGGCAAGAAAAACGGAATGCACAGGTACAGTTTAAGTGGTACCTTGCTCAATAGTAGTAACTGTGAGAGGGATCTTGGCGTCCTAGTGGACAACCATTTAAATATGAGCCAGCAGTGTGCAGCAGCTGCCAAAAAAGCCAGCACAGTTCTAGGCTACATAAATAGAGGGATAGAATCAAGATCACATGAAGTGTTAATACCACTTTATAATGCCTTGGTAAGGCCACACTTGGAATACGCCATTCAGTTTTGGTCACCACGATGTAGAAAAGATGTGGATACTCTAGAAAGAGTACAGAGAAGAGCAACAAAGATGATTAGGGGACTGGAGGCTAAAGCAGATGAAGAACAGTGTTCCAATATCTCAGGGGTTGCCACAAAGAAGAGGGAGTCAAACTATTCTCCAAAGGCACCTGAGGGTAGAACAAGAAGCAATGGGTGGAAACTAATCAAGGAAAGAAGCAACTTAGAACTGAAGAGAAATTTCCTGACAGTTAGAACAATTAATCAGCGGAACAACTTGCCTCCAGAAGTTGTGAATGCCCCAACACTGGAAGTCTTTAAGAAGATGTTGGATAGCCATTTGTCTGGAACGGTATAGGGTTTCCTGCCTAGGCAGGGGGTTGGACTAGAAGACCTCCAAGGTCCCTTCCGACTCTGCTATTGTGTTGTATTGTAATACCACTTCTGGTTTCCTGTCATTTTAATTTGTTTAGCAATAGCACTTAGGCTTATATACCGCTTTACAGCCCTCTCTAAGTGATTTTACAGAGTCATCTTATGGCCCCCGACAATCTGGGTTCACCTCAGAAGGATGGAAGGCTGAGTCAACCTTGAGCCTGGTGAGATTTGAACTGCCAAATTGCAGGCAGCCGGTAGTCAGCAGAAGTAACCTGCAGTACTGCACTCTAACCACTGTGCCACCGAGGCTCTATTTTGTTTACTAAAATATGGACATGAAAATTACAAAAAGGTAGATTATGATTCAGTGGTAGGGAAAAAAGAATTAGAATAAAAGCAGTTCAGCAGTGGAAACCATGAGCTTGCCCTTTGAGGAGACATACATACCTATATACAGCACAGTGAGCTAAATGGCTTTTTCCAACTTTGAGAACCTAAACTAAATATAATTAATTAGATATTTAAACCCTTTGAACTGTGTACATGCTTTTGCATTTGTGCAGTTTTAATACACTTCGACCAGTTAAATATTAACATTTAGACATTAGGAATCTTGAGTTCATAGCCATGGGAACAGTAACTAAAGTCATGTGTTCTTCTGTTTATTATAATGTTGTATTTGAGATCATCTTAAGACCTAAAAAGCGCTTAGTAGATATAGCATATGGAAAGCTTCACTGAATAAATGAATAGGACTTGCAAATAAGCAGACTATATGAAAATCTTTAGCTGCCTTATACTTCAAGTGCTCCCTACTGCATTACAGAGAAAGAGATAAAAGCCAAGGTCAATTTTCCAATCCATTGAATAAATGCCACTAAAGGTTCTTCTTGTTCAACAATCTAAAACCCAATGCTTTCAAAAGCTTCCCTGAAAATTAATCATCTTTTTATGATTCAGCAATGATGGGCAAATAAACCCTTTAAGGGGGCCCAATATCCATATGATAATCTGTCTTTCATTCTTGAGCTGTTGTTTCACATCCTCCTGAGTCTGGAATCATAATTTTTTAATCAACTTCTCTGCTTCCTGTTGACTTGCTTGTTATTGCTCAAGGATCAATTCAGGAAGTTTATTATGACAGGTATAACAAGTTCCTGAACTGAGAGCTACCTGCCGATTAGCAGCAGTGCTTCAGTGGCTCATTATTATAATGAATACCCAGGAAGGCTTTAAAAATGAAACCAAGGAAGGAGCCCAGAAGTACCCAATTCCCATAAAATAGTTTTTTTATTTGCTTAGTTCAAACCACAGGCTAACAAATCACCCTGCTATGCTTATAACATTACCAACGTAATTATACTGCCTGAGTACATACATTTAAAGAGACGCTGCCTTCTTATTTCCGTGGCTTGAATGCTTTACTTGCCATCAACATGATCCTATCTGATATATAGCGTGATGCAGTCATCACCATCTTTATTTGAAAAACAAAATCACAATGGACCAGAGATTTAATGACTGGAAAGGAACTGTATAGACATTTTTTTTTTAAATTAAGGCATGAATTATGGGGGAAAGATCACGATAAACCATTCTGTCTTCTTTCAAGCCACGAAGAGAGAGAACACAATCTGAGTCACTATTGTCTTGGCTGCTGTTACATCATATCAGTTTTGCTTCAGTTCATCATGTTATCTGGTTCTCCTTGCTCTGAAGGATGTGATGTATTCTCCGATACATAAATAGCAGCACTTGCTTTGTGTGAGTTCTGGCAAATTTATTAGATTTCAAAGTACACCATAGAAAAGAAAACCTAGTTCAGAGCTCTAGATTTGTTTGATATTTCTAATACATTTCCTTATTTAAGAGGGAAGATGCAGACAGAAAATCTTTTCCATCACTAACTGTTTCTACTTACAAGTCAGGAGGAACGATGGGCTGTAGGTAGGTAGATAGATAGATAGATAGATAGATAGATAGATAGATGGATGGATGGATGGATGGATGGATGGATGGATGGATGGATGGATGGATGGATGGATGGATGGATGGGTGGGCAGGCGGGCAGGTATGTAGGTAGGTAGGCAGGCAGGCAGGCAGGCAGGCAGGCTGGCTGGCTGGCTGGCTGACTGACTGACTGACATTGACTGAATTTATATAGCCACCCACCCATCACACTTTCCAGTGACTCTGGGTGGTGTACACAATAAAAAAAACCTAAACAATCAATATAATCTATCCATTAAACAGCTAAACTAATTTAAAAAGTCTAATAACAAAACAAGGAAGAATGCAATCAAACTTTTATCAGCTATTTAATGGGCTCCACGCTTTCATAGGATTCCCCCGCACATTGAAAAAAACACGATTTTTTAAAAACAAAAAATAACAGTAAGACCAGTATTGTTCTCTCCTGAATATGACCGCAGTGCCCACTAAATAAGGCAGAAATATAGAACAAGGTCCAGGGTAAGGTAAAAGTAGCTAAAGTGCCAGATTTAGATGAAGAAGAGGCAGATCTGTGGTCTTCCTTCACCCTGGACCACAGTGGGTCATTTATAGCTAGTCACTCTCACTCTCATTCTTAACCCAACCTGCCTCACAGGATTGTTTATTCATTTATTAATCAAATTCATATGGCCACCTACCTCACAAAAAGTGACTCTGGGGGATATACGACAAAGGTGTCAAACTCATGGCATCATGTTACCATCGTATGATGTTTCGCGATGTTTTTTCCCTTTGTGGAGCTGGGGTAGGCGTGGCCTACGCATGATGCATGCGTCCCGCAGACCGCTAGTTTGACACCCCTGATATACGATAATCACAACAATGTTATAGGAAACGTATTAGGATACGATACACTCCCATAGATGCAATGTTAAACTATCAAAGGAAAAGATGAGATGTGCTGTCAGTAAAAGATATAAATCATAATATACTCTATGTTTTTTATTTCTTATTTTTGCAATACAATAATAATGCTTGTGGGCAGTCCTCAGCATGCTCTTATCTTTAGGTGAAGGGAAATGGCTGCATCAGGCAATTATTGTGGTGTTGTGAAAGATCAGCAGATTCCTCTTTAATTTATTATTGTTATAGTTCTCTTCTTGAGGAAAAAATGCCTGCTGCTGCTTTTTTGCAAAGCTGCATAATAGACAGGTCTGCAACCAAACACTACATAAACTGATGCTTTAAAAAGTACATATTGGTTTTTGAGGAGGTGAAATAGTATTTTAGTTAGTGCTGCAGTTTGGACCTGGTGAAGGCAAAGCTAAATTCCAATCCGGTTTTACAAAACTGTGCCAACTCAGCAAATTATAGCTTACTGCAGTGTATGAAGCTGCTCACTCTCTACGACCCATCTGCATTTCAGTCTTCCTCAATGGTGGGATTCAAATAATTTAACAACCGGTTCTCTGCCCTAATGACCAGCTGGGTAGGAGGGGCTTGATGGTCATGTGACTGGGTGGGCATGGCCAACTCAACGTCACTCACGTCGATGGGCACTTCGCCTTAGTGTTACATTGTAATAAGGGTTAACAGGAGAGGCAGTTTCTGTAAACAGGGCAATAAAGGTTAGGCTAGAAGCAACACCAGAATGTTTCCTTCCTCCATTCCTTACAGGATTAGCCCTGTAAAGTGGGGGGGAAAACAAAATGAGATTTCTTCCAACAGCCGGTTCTCAGAACTGTTTAGAAAGTTAACAACCGGTTCTCCCGAATAGGTGTGAACTGGCTGAATTCCACCACTGGTCTTCATCCATTTGGCTATGAACTTGATTTCCCCAAATAGTTTTCACACTGTTGTGGAAGCCCTGCTCCAACGTGATCAGGGTTAGCTTGAGAATGGGGAAATGAATATTGCTTCTGAGAGCAGAGAGGACTCTAACGTGGGATAAAGTTTCTGAAAAAGCTGCTCTCTGTACCAGTCCTTCAGGGAGTGACAGAACATACTTATCGGCTGTGCCTGTAATTGGAACTAAATAAAATCTCTAGAGAGGAAAAAAATGGAGAGTGTGGGGGATGAGGGCAAAGAAGGGCTTCAGAAGCTCTCTTGTTCTCGCTCTGTCTCCTTAAAGCAACTTCCCTCACATTTTTATCCTCTGAAGGGCCAATTAAAGCGTCACCTACAGTAAGCTGTCAACCCACTAGAAGGAATGGCCTACTTATGAAATAATGGGCCAAATAATGGGTGTCCTAGCAAGCAGAATTGCAGAAGGTCTAGCAAGGAAATCTGCACAGTGCTCCAGGAGTAAGTAATCTCTTCAGTTCTGCTCCTAAAAACAATACCTCAAAAAAGACCTGAGCATTCTCTTACCACCATACAGGATACCAGTCATATTGCTATGCACTTCCACAGTAAGATATTCTGGGATCATTAAGGTTTTTCTTTACAAAATTGTCTTTTGGGGAACAGTTGTCTTTAGGATCAGGCTAAAATTCTTGGAACAGGTGCAAGGCAGTGTTGGAAGAAATGTCCCTCTGGGTTCAGGTTTGAGCTTGTATTCTGATTGTTGTCAGACTCCCATGGGGCCATGCAGGGACAACTCTATAGGTTGTCTTTTGAGTCCCGAGCTTGGTTGAGCTGTTGCTGGGTGATGACGTAATGAAAGGGCTGTGGGATTCCTATTATAGCTCTGCCTGAAGGAGGTAGATCTTTGTTTTGTCGAATAGACTGACTCAGGCCTTAATGGCCCATTGACAAAAGGTGGTGGGGCTGAGTTTCTGCCTCCCCTTTAGGGGAAATATTCTGCCCTTTTAATATTTCTTAACATATCTCATTCTTCTAGGAGAGGGGTGGATGCTGACTTCCTACATCAGCTCTAAGTTATGAATGCTAATGCTACTTTCATTATAAGATCAGAGTAACACAATCCTGCAAATCTGAAGGCACTTCTTCCGTCCCTGCCTTTACATTCAAGACAACTAGGGAAAGTTAAGTCTGAGGTGCTTTCTCTTATTACATTCCTGCTTTGGACTCAGTGTTCTATTCTCTGACCGTTGCCTTAGTTGCAACATTTCTGGGTGTTTCTCAAAGTGATTCTCACAGCCCATTACAGATATTAATTTTTATGCCATCTAGATTCATGATGAGCTAGGTGGCTTATAAATATGTTAAATATAAGCGCCCTTTGTTAAGAGGGGATGACAAATCTAAGCTTGGTTAAAAAAAAAACTCCCCACATAGTATAGACGGAATTGCTTTCACCTTTCAGAGGATCATTGATGAGAAAGGAGGACTTCGAGAAAATGAAGACACTTCAAAAGAAGACCACATTTTTTTTTAGAAAAATGGAGTTCTAGTGGAGAAATGGAGTCCTAATCGGTAATCACTTAAATATAAGCCAGCAATGTGCTGCAGCTGCCAGAAAAGCCAACACAGTCCTAGGCTGCATTAACAGAGGGATAGAATCAAGATCACGTGAAGTGTTAATACCACTTTATAATGCCTTGGTAAGGCCACACTTTGAATACTGCATCCAGTTTTGGTTGCCATGATGTAACAAAAATGTTGAGACTCTAGAAAAAGTGCAGAGAAGCGTAACAAAAATGATTAGGGGACTGGAGGCTAAAATATGAAGAATGGTTGCTGGAATTGGGTATGCCTAGTTTAATGAAAAGAAGGACTGGGATGACATGATAACAGTGTTCTGATATCTCAGGGGTTGCCACAAAGAAGAGGAAGTCAAGCTATTCTCCAAAGCACCTGAAGACAAGACAAGAAGCAATGGATGGAAACTAATCAAGGAGAGAAAAACTAAAGAGAAATCTCCTGACAGTTAGAACAATTAATCAATGGAATTAATCAGTGTAACAAATTGCATCCAGAAGTTATGAATGTCCCGACATTGGAAGATTTTAAGAAGAGATTGGACAATCTTTGGCTGAAATGGTATAGGGTCTCCTGCTTGAGCAGGGGATTGGATTAGAAGACTTCCAAGGTCTCTTCCAACTCTTGTTATTCTGTTTCTCTGTTAAATGTTTACACAACTGCTTGTTGATTACCCTATGGCAATGACACAGAGCAAGCTTCATCTGTAACGGAAATTGTCCTTGCAATGCTTTTGCCTGAGATCCCACACTAATATATTTTATGTGGGCGTTTTAAATGTTGTTCTTCCCCAGCTGTTAACACTTCTCCCATATTTGTCTTTTTAATACATTTTTTAAATTCTCGTTTCGGCTTTCTTTTTAACCTAAACTTTTGCAATAGCTGTCTTCACACAGGAAGAAAACCCCCATAACCTTATGGATCAATATGTGAAATGCATAGGTGGATCAATACTTTTAATTTATTCAAGGCATTCAGACACATCAATTGCAATGTCATTATTTCAATATTTACTCTCTAAAAGTCTTTAAGTGGAGTCATTGATGTTAGTGGACAAAAAAATATATGAAAGAAAAAAAGGTACATTGATACAGTGTAAGACTGTACGAGAGGCAGATGCAGAGATGGGATTCACTTATCTTCCCTACCAGTTTGCAAATGTGAGTGCATGTGCCTTGTCTGCGCATGCTCACTGCCTTCTGCACATGTGCAGTGCTCGCGCATTATGTCGGGGTGGGTGGATGGAGCCTTCTGGAGCCATTGCTACCGGCTCATCCCAAACCGGAGAGAACTGATGGAATACCACCTCTGGGCAGACAGGCCCAAATGTTTATTGTTAAGTATTGCTTAAAATAATGCTAGTTAATAGTGTTAATGCTAGAAGTATTTGTGAGCCCCATCCTCAGAAGACCCTTGCAAGCTGAAGCATGATGCAGAAGAAATGTTTCAGATTTGGGGAGGAAGAGCATCTTCAAGCTATTAATGAAGATGCCTAACTTTTATCAAATTCCCCTGGGAAACCGAAAAAAAAGTGCCACTGAAATCTACTTATTAAAGGCAATGCAGCTTTTAAATTGGCAAAGGACTAGTTTGCACTCCCCTGCTGGTCAGCTGGAAAGTCTTTTTATTCCCTTTCTCATCCACTGAAGCTTCAGAAAAAACCTGAAAGAAAATAATGAAAGTGCAGCAGAATCAGTGGTGGGTTTCAAAAATTTTGAGAACCTCTTCTGTAGGTGTGGCCTGCTTTGTGGGAGTGGCTTGCCAGCCATGTGACTGGGTGGGCGTGGGCAACTTGTAAAATGTGGTGAAACTCACTTAACAACGCTCTTGCTTAGCAACCAAAATGTTGGCTCAGAAACTCTGGCATTTGAAGCATGCAAGTCTTATGCTGTCAAGTTACAAGACCCTTGCACCCCAAACCCTTTAGAAAAAAACCCAGGGGTGTTCAAACTTGACAGCTTTAAGACTTGTGGACTTCAACTCCCAGAATTCCTCCTCTCGCTCTTCATCTTGATGATGTGTGGACGGGCGGGGGGAGGGAGCTGGAACCGGTTCTAAACGGCACTGTAGATTTGTGGAACCTCTTCTATAGAAGAGGTTTGAACTGGCAGGAACCCACCCCTGAGCAGAAGTTAACAGGAACGAAGTTGTATGATGCAGATACAAAAGAGACTAAATTTGAGACAGTTTGGACCTGCGGAATGGCAAGGACTACATCCGGTCATGTATCAGAAAAGAATCAAGACAAAACATCTGCTAGGATCAAGGTCACAGCAGTCATTGTTGCCCTGGGGATATTTACATCAGGGGAGGGGGGAATCAGTCACTTCAAATGGCCTTTTAACTACATCTGAAGTGTCTCCTGATTCAATCTCTCCACTCTGAATATTCTCTTTTGAATATGTGGACTTGAATATGTTACAACTTTTATGATTTCCAGGTTGTGTGAGCAGGAATTATGGAAAATCCAACACATCAAGAGGACATCAAGTTAGGAAAATCTATTTTAGTTACTTAAACTTTGTTGAAATAGTTAGTCTTCTATGGCTATGTCACAGAAGGGGGAACGTAAGTAAATGGTAGATCTGATTCTAACCTTGTGCTTCTAATACAGATGATAACTATCTGATAGACAATCCTGGCAGACTATATAATACAATGGAATCTAAGAAGACTGTGAATTAGAACTAAGGTAATAATTACTAACTAGACTACAAAAAAAGGGTTCGCCACTAGAGGACATCAAAGAGACTTCACTATCCCCTTCTGCCATCCAGTGGCCATATGGAATTTTGCAACCCAGTCACATAAATAGTTATTTTCTACATTTCTACACTTAGTTTCTACTAATCCTGTTAATTTCCACAAAATGCTCATAACCGCTGAGTCTAGCTGAAGTACAAAGCTTTCCATCTAATAAAATAAATGTTGTCCCAAATAGTTTTGATATTTGAGAAAGATTTAATATCCTTTATATTTGGAAAGAAAATCAGTTGTATAGCATAGACCACGGGTATCAAACTCGCAGCATTATATTGCCATCACGACATTTTTCCCATACGTGCAGTTGGGGTGAGCGTGGCCTGTGCGTGATGCATTCAGCCCACTGGCTGCCAGTTTGAAACCCCGTCATAAATAGTTGCAAATTACCAACCTGCCTGGTACTGTATATATCTTATAGTGTTCCCAACCTGCCCTTACACTTTCACATCATGATTTTTTTTTTTCCATGCCAGAGATGCAAAACACAAATCATTGGAACAAATGATTTGTTGGAACAAATCATTCTGTGTCAACCTAACTCATCTTGGAAGATCTTGGTGGATTTTGTTGTGATTTTCTAGGCAGAAATGAGAACCTGGGCAATATAGAGAGGAGCAGATGAGAAGAAAGTTTGTTGATAGAGAGCAAATTATAAGAGAACATGGGGAATTGTGTCCGTGTGTGTCAGTGGTGGGTTCCTACCAGTTCAGACTGGTTCGGGCAAACTGGTAGTAGCTTGACGGCATGGGTCACTGGAACCGGCAGTGATCCAGGCCTGCCACGCCCCCAAACTTTTGGTTCTCTTGGCAGCGCCATAGGCAGCGCCATCTTGTTTTTGGATTCTGTGCATGCGCAGAAGCATTTTTATAGTACTGCACATCAAGCGTGCAGCGCACATCAAGCGCACATGCACAGGGAATCCCTGAGCGAACCGGCAGTAGCGGCTGCTGGAACCCAGCACTGGTATGTGTGTGTGTGAGAGAGAGAGAGAGAGAGAAAGACAGACAGACAGATAGACAGACAGAGGGGGGAGGGGGGGAGAGAGGGAGAGAGAGAGAACCACTTTTCCATTTGTATTCACCAGAGCTAATATTTCCAGATATAGTCCTTCTGAATAAGTTTAGTGATTAAAGCCACAGCAGCAATCCATTTCAGCAATTCTGCATCTGTGGGGTGATTACTGCAGTTACCAGCGGGGCCTGCGGTTTCCAGGCCCAATTTAGAGTCTGAGTACTTTCATATAAATACAATACAATACAATAGTAGAGTTGGAAGGGACCTTGGAGGTCTTCTAGTCCAACCCCCTACCTAGGCAGGAAACCCCATTCCGTTTCAGACAGATGGCTATCCAACATCTTCTTAAAGACTTCCAGTGTTGGGGCATTCACAACTTCTGGAGGCAAGCTGTTACACTGATTAATTGTTCTAACTGTCAGGAAATTTCTCTTTAGTTCTAAGTTGCTTGATTAGTTTCCACCCATTGCTTCTTGTCCTGCCCGCAGTTGCTTTGGGGAATAGCTTGACTCCCTCTTCTTTGTGGCAACCACTGAGATATTGGAACACTGCTATTATGTCTCCCCTAGTCCTTCTTTCTCTTAAGCTAAACATACCCAGTTCCTGCAACCGTTCCTCATATGTTTTAGTCTCCAGTTCCCTAATCATGTTTGTTGCTCTTCTCTGCACTCTTTCTAGAGTCTTCACATCTTTTCCACATCGTGGCGACCAGAACTGAATGCAGCATTCCAAGTGTGGCCTTACCAAGGCATTATAAAGTGGTATTAACACTTCACATGATCTTGATTCTATCCCTCTATTTATGCAGCCTAGAACTGTGTTGGCTTTTTTGGCAGCTGCCAAAAGGCATAGGCATAGTCCTTATTTAGTGACCCCCTTGTTTAGAAATCATTCACTGTTACGATGGCGACAAAAAAAGTAGCTTTGCAACCAATCCTCGCATTTATGATTTTTTTTGCAGGCCTGTAAAGGAAAACTGAAGTAAGATCATACATGCAATCGCAGTTTCACTTAGTGATTGCTTCTCCTAATGACCAAATTGCTGGTCCGGATAACATAGTCAATGGTTTATCTATATGCTGTGCAAAGAAGTCTTATCTAGCTTCATTGGATGACCCTGAGTGCTACTATTATAACAGAAGGAGAAAAAGATATCATGCCCCTACATTTACTACTAAGCTACAAAACCAGAGAGATAACCATTCCCTCAGATGGGAAAGCTGCTCTCTGTTTGAAAAGTCCTATTTGTAAGCAGTGGTAAAATTCTTTTTTTTTTTACTACCGGTTCTGTGGGCGTTGCTTGGTGGGTGTGGCAGGGGAAGGATACTGCAAAGTCCCCATTCCCAACTCACTCTGGGGCCAGCCAGAGGTGGTATTTGTTAGTTTTCTGAACTACTCAAAATTTCCGCTACCGGTTCTCCAGAACCTGTCAGAACCTGCTGGATTCCAACACTGTTTGTAAGTAACAGCACCTAGGTGACCTTGCTGATCTAGACCTTGCTGAACATCATGAAGCTACAAGTGGTTGAAATTGCAGCGGTGCAAGCAACAGCAGGGACTTCTCACTGTGGTCATGAGAGACCACTGTGGTGCCAGCTACAGGAGAAGCCAGTTGGCTTCTAAGTAAAATTCAAATTGCTGGCGATTATTTATAAAGCCCTCCATGACATAGGACCTGGTTACCTGAAGAACCACCATCAAAACTGACGCTAGCTAGAGTATAGAAAAACTCGAAGTGGTACAAGATTGGAAGCTATGGGGAGACCTGGCCCATAGAATTCCCAAGGCTCTTGTTTTACAGGTGGCACCTACCCCCGACGAGAATAGCAAGAATGTTCAAGAATAAATCGGAAAAGTGCTGGAAATGTCATCAGATACCGGGTTCATATTACCATATGTGGTGGACTAGCATAGAAGCTAAAAGATATGGGACTAAAATCCACACTTGGTTGGAAAAAATGGATAATAGACATTAAACCAGAAATATTTTTCTTGGGAATTATACCGGAAACATACAACAGAGAATTGAAATATTTGATTGTAAATGTGTTAACGGCAGCTAGAATTGTATTTGCTAAAAATTGGAAAAATGAGAAAATACCAACACCGGAAGAAGTTATTTACAAAATAATGGAATGTGCAGAAATGAGTAAATTGACATTTGAAATTAGAGAACAAGAAGATAAACAATTTTATAAGACATGGGATTTATTTGATCGATGGTTAGATAAAAAAACATGGAAATGAAAGATACTAGAGAATGTTATCAATACAAGAATAACAGAATGATATTGAATATAACATAGATATATTATTATTGGATAGATTGAAAATGATGTAATGAATTGTTCTAATATAAACAATCCCAATATTTAGTGTAGTTCGTTGAAAGTGAATGAATAAATAGTGATAGTCAACCAAATAAGGTACAATGATAATAATGCATATAAATATATCGGATTTGATAATATGTGGTTTCATATAAATTGCAAGTGATGACTATGGAAAGGAGGCACAAAAACCTTGTAACCAATCGACACACTGTATGTGATGAAAGATGGTTTTATGTTTTATGTCTTGCTTGTCTATGTCTGTCTAAATATTTAAAAAATTACAAAAAAAAAAAGAATTGGCAAGGCTCAGACACAACTGAATGGATATCATCATCTTCATCATCATCATCTGAAAAACTGTCTGTCTCCAACTGTTTCTGTCCACTCTTCTTAAGAAAAATGGATGTGCTCCATTGCCACTCGATTATACTTTGATATCTTGATGTTATGCCTTCTCTGTCACTGCCCACACAGTCTGGAACAGTATCGCTCCAGAGTTATGGATGGTGCCCACTTTCCTAGGATTCTGGAAAGCCCTTAGGATTTGGTTGTCAGCCCTGGAGGCCATCTTTTACTTTGGATATTCAGGGCTGCCACACTTGGTGGATGGGCATGCTGTGGGAAATGGGAGGTTGGTGGTGGACGGAGACAGGCTAAGAGAGATAGCCATAACAACATTCTTTTCCCTGGGAGTCAAGGACGTTCAGCCTGCACTTGCAAAGGCGTGACTGGGAAGCAACTCCAGTTGGGATGGGGACCATGTGGATGGACATATGGGAAGGGAGTTTGATTTTCATTTGGGTGGGGAACACCCAGAGACCTTTCCCAGATATGCCAATATGACTTCTCTAATAAAATGGAATTCTGAGGAAAATGCCTGCCTTGGAGTCTTACTTCTGTTGGAGGTTTTACTTGGAACCCAGACGTTGGTTTTGGTCCCAGGTCTGGGGTATTTCTAAGGGGGCTCTATTATGTTTTTATTGTTATGGTTCTTTTTAGTCTGCGATGTCATGTTCTGCTTTATGTGTTTAATTGTTAGGAAAGAAGGAAGGAAGGGACGGAGGGAGGGAGGGAATCTAGTTAATATTTGGATCAGTGGTGGGATTTAAACATTTTTTACTACCGGTTCTGTGGGTGTGGCTTGGTGGGCGTCATGTGGTTTGGTGGGTGTGGCTTGGTCTGCAATGTCATGTTCTGCTTTATGTATTTAATTGTTAGGAAGGAAGGGAGGGAGGGAGGGAGGGAAGGAGGGAGGGAGGGAATCTAGTTAATATTTGGATCAGTGGTGGGATTTAAATTTTTTTTACTACCGGTTCTGTGGGTGTGGCTTGGTGGGCATGGTGTGGTTTGGTGGGTGTGGCTTGGTGGGTGTGGCAGGGCAGGGCTACTGTAAAATCTCCATTCCTTCCACACTCCAGGGGAAGATAACTGCAAAATCCCAAATTCCTCCTGATCAACTGGGACTCGGGAGACAGAATAGATGGGAGTGGGGCCAGTCAGATAGTGGTATTTACTGGTTCTCCAAACTATTCAAAATTTTCACTAGTGGTTCTCCAGAACAGGTCAGAACCTGCTGAATACTACCTCTGATTTGCTGGGGATATATCTTAGAGCCGTGCTCTAGACTGAAATTCAAAAATACACCTTGGAAGAAGGTGGTAGCCAATGAATTCCACCATTTTGTCAAGGTAAAAGAAAAATCAACTTGAGGGAGGCTTTACTTTTCAACTGCAAGCATAAGTATGACTGGCTTTGTGTAAAAGTGACAAACTCACTGCTTTTATAAATACAGTTTTGAAACCTTATGTTATAACAATTGAACCTTAACCAGTCTTCAGTCGATGGTTTAGGGAAAGGAGTAAACAAGTATTTTTTTCTTCTTTCACAGGATGGGGCAACAGGTTGTAGCCTGAGTGACAGAGGTGGGTTCCTATCTATTCGGTCCAGTTCGGCTGAATAGGTAGTAACTCCAGCGGACATGTGACTGTACCGGTTCTATCCTTGGCGGCGCCATCTTGATTTTCTGATCTGCACATGCGCAGAACAATCTTCACTGAAAAAATGTAATTTTTATTCCTTTTTTAATGTTGTGCGCATGCACAGATCATTTTAAGTGCACATGTGCATGCTCATGGAGCACATGTCTGGCGTGCACATGAGCAAAGCGAGCACACGTGCGTAAATTTTTTCGGGCACCGAACTGGTAGTAATGGCGGCCAGGACCCACTCCTGCTGAGTGAGTCTGTTTCAAGGATCCCAGCAAGTATTTGAGGCACTTCAGGAGTTAAGGTTGTTTTAGGAAAAGCAAGATGAGTCACTCGTCATCAGCCAATGGCACATCACCTTTGCTATCTGAATATATATTTTGCTTAACTGGGAGAGATAATATCTCTACAGCTAATCAGCCCAAGTTATTTACATAGCTAGACGAAAGAGGGCTATACCAGCCTCCTGGCTTCAAAGTTCAATATCTTTTTAAGCCTGGCTGAGAGATGGAATAAAGATGAATTTACCACCCAAAACCATGAAAACCTAGATCACATTGTTTGCGCATGGACAGACTGCCCCCTCCCCCTGGGAGCTGTAGTACTCTTTACATAATGGTTTAACAGCCACAATGCTTTCTGAGAGCTGAAAGGATGCACAGGATCCAAAATGTATGTCGTTAGTAAAAGTCTTCTGGAAAATAACTTTGACAGAAATGATGAAAGGAACCTGAGAATTCCTAGTCCCTCTCGAGCCACCCAATATATTCCACTGAGATGTTTGGAACATTAATTAACGAAGCAAGAATTATTCTGCGTCAGCATTGCCACAATAGGGGATTGCCTTAACTCCGTGTAAGTGAAATGTACCCAAGGTTTTTGCATGCAAATGCATCATCAGTGGCAGCTTGCTAAATTTGAGTTGGGTTATAGACCATGAAAGAGTCCAGATGGCAGTTAACTCACTAAAAACCACCAGGGTAAGAAATAGGTCTTGAGCCATCTGTTTACTAAACCGAACTCCACATCTAAGCAATACTTCCCCAACCTCTTCCTGCGGCTCCTCAAACTCCTCCCTTTAACTCTCTCCCGTTCCTCAAATCTAGCCTGCTTCCATTCTTGTATTTTTAACATCTATGTCTCAAGAGCTACATGGATGTCATTTAAGTGGAGGAGGAGGAGGATGAAGAGTTACTACATCTGTCAATGTTTTTTGTTTGTTTGCTTGCTTCTGAAGGTTTAATGCTAGGAAAACTTGCTATCTATGACCTTGGGTGCCATTCAAGGTGCTGTTTGCCACCTTTATAGCCCTTCATGGTTCAAGAGTGAAGAAAAGGACCAGGGGAGACATGATGGCAGTGTTCCAACATTTGAGGGGCTGCTACAGAGAGGAGTGGGGTCAAGCTATTTTACAAAGAAGCCGAAGGCCAGACAAGGAATAATGGATGGAAACTGACCAAGGAGAGGTCAGAGGAAATAAAGAGGAACTTTCTGACAGTGAGAACAATCAACCAATGGAACAGAAGTTGCCTTCGGAAGTTGTGGGAGCTTCATCACTGGAGGCTTTCAAGAAGAGATTGGACTGCCATTTGTCAGAAATGGAGTAAGGTCTCCTGCTTGGGCTGGGGGTTGGGCTCATCCTATAATATCTGCTGCAGAGGCATGACTGTAACTTTGTTGCTTGTATACTGACCATTTGTACTGATATTGATATTGTTTCTTGGTTGCTTATTTGTACCCTATGACTATCATTAATTGTTGTACCTCATGATTCTTAATGAATGTATCTTGTCTTTTTATGTACACTGAGAACATATGCACCAAAGACAAATTCCTTGTGTGTCCATTCACACTTGGCCAATAAAGAATTCTATTCTATTCTATTCTGGTCTGGTCTGGTCTGGTCTGGTCTGGTCTACTCTGCTCTGCTCAGTTCGGTTCGGTTCTAGTTCTAGTTCTAGTTCTAGTCTAGTCTAGTCTATATTCGTTAATACAGAGGATGCTATCTTCAGGAACCAGAAAAGCAAACCTTCTCAACTACCGCTCCCTTCCTGTGGATCAGCAGGCTCTTGCTGGTCTTTAGGAAGGTCATTCAAATGGGATTGTGCTAACAGGCCTTGGAGGGTGGGATGCTGCAAAATTCTGCCCTCTGTTTTTTGTTGGGTTTGGCCAGTTCTGGTCGCCATGATGTAGAAAAGATGTGGAGACTCTAGAAAGAGTGCAGAGAAAAGCAACAAAGATGATTAGGGGACTGGAGACTAAAACATATGAAGAACGGTTGCAGGAACTGGGTATGTCTAGCTTAAGAGAAAGAAGGACTAGGGGAGACATGATAGCTGTGTTCCCATATCTCAGGGGTTGCCACAAAAAAGAGGGAGTCAAACTATTCCCCAAGGCACCTAGGGGTAGAACAAGAAGCAATGGGTGGAAACTAATCAAGGAGAGAAGCAACTTTGAACTGAGGAGAAATTTCCTGACAGTGAGAACAACTAATCAGTGGAACAGCTTGCCTCCAGAAGTTGAGAATGCCCCAACACTGGAAGTCTTTAAGAAGATGTTGGATAGCCATCTGTCTGAAACGGTATAAGGTTTCCTGCCTAGGCAGGGGGTTGGACTAGAGGACCTCCAAGGTCCCTTCCAGCTCTACTATTGTATTGTATTGTAAGTGTTTAAATGTTCCCATTATTTCCATTGGAGTTGAGTGTTGTTTTGTTGTTTTTCTGCTTTTTACGTTTTAGCCAGATTTACTTCAGAGTTATTTTGGTTTTTAAAGGACTTACATGCCTACCTATCTCATATAATGTCTCTAGGAAGCTCATAAAGAATCCAGGGAAACCTGGCTAAAAACCAAAGAACATTTTCTCCCAGGCACCAGACCAAACATCCTCCCAACTAAACCTCCACTCTACCAATGCCTGGGGAAAGAGCCAGGTTTTGATGGTCTTCTGGAAGGCTAAACCAGTATAAATCCGTTGCATCTTAGGTGGGAATCTGTTCCAATGGGCTCAAGTGGCCACCAAGAAAGCACATCTTCAGGATCCTGTCAGGTGGCAACATTTAAGGGAGGAGACCCGGATCCTGTCCTATTTGAACTGGAATGGCCTATGAACCTCGGAAGCAAATAAGTAAGTAAATAAGTAAATCTAAATAACCTTCATCCACAGGGTAAGACTGAGGATCAAAAAACCATGTAATTGAAGCCCTGGTCCGTTTTCACATTAATTGCATGAGTGATGCATAGAATCTAAGACAACAAAGATGATTAGGGGATTGGAGACTAAAACATATGAAGAATGGTTGCAGGAACTGGGTATGTCTAGTTTAATGAAAAGAAGGACTAGGGGAGACATGATAGCATTGTTCCAATATCTCAGGGGTTGCCCCAAAGAAGAGGGAGTCAAGCTATTCTCCAAAGCACCTGAGGGTAGAGCAAGAAGCAATGGGTGGAAACTAATCAAGGAGAGAAGCAACTTAGAACTGAGGAGAAACTTCCTGACAGTTAGAACAATTAATCAGTGGAACAGCTTGCCTCCAGAAGTTGTGAATGCCCCAACACTGGAAGTCTTTAAGAAGAGATTAGACAATTTGTCTGCAATGACCTAGGGCCTTGATGGCGAACCTATGGCACGTGTGCCCAAAGTGGCACGGAAAGCCATGTCACCTGGCACCTGTGGCCTTGCCTGTTTGTTTTCCAGGTTCCTGGTGCACATGATGATCAGCTGTCCCGACCAGTGCCGAAAACTGGTGTGCGCATGTGTACTGGCCAGCTGATTGTGAGGTGTGCATGCACACCAAAACCTGGAAGTTCAGCTTTTCTAAGGTGACCAACTTTTTTACAATGAAAAGGAGGACAAATAAATTGGAAAAAATATATCGTAAATAAAAGAAATATTTTATTCATTGCAACAATAATACACTAAAATATGATATATGCATAATAAAAACATTTGCAACATGTTATATCATAATTATGCTTACATGCCTGTTAATTATTATTTAAATGAGTACTTTTCCGTTGAATTAATATTTTTTGTCAATGTATCATCTTCTAACAATATATTGGAAATATCTGAACAAGAAATATCCTTCATATTGAATTTTACGGCAAGTGCTGCAGCTAGAGTATCAACATTCAATCTCGATTTCTCACTTGTCGAAAAATCATTGGCAATTGAAAAAAACTCTTTCAACTGCTGCATTAGTTCCAGGGCAGCACAACGTAAATTGAACAACTATAAATAAATGTTCACATGGAATATGTTAATTTTTGAAATGGCTGAAAATATCCACCCATCTTTTATCAATTTCAACATGTTGATTTTCCCATTGTATTAATTTTTCAGAATTTAAATATACATTCAGTCTTCTAATTTCTTCAAAGAGACAATTGTCGTCTATTTTAATGTCTAGAATTTCTTTAGATAAAAATTCAACACAAGATTCAATATCTGTTCAATATACTTGCGATGAAGTTAAAAAAAACACCATTAAAAACTGTTTAATAAAATACATCACATAACGCACAACAGATTAGCCTTCAAATATCGAAAAGGAGGACATGTAGGAGGACACTTTTCGAGGGAAGACAGAACTTACAAAAGAAGGACTGTCCTCCCTAAAGGAGGACGGTTGGTCACCTTAGCTTTTCCAGAGCACAATCCCTTCACATATGCGGCAATGCCGAAAACCAGCCTATGCATGTGTGCCAGCCAGCTGATCATCAGGTGTGCATCTGTGCTAGAACCCGGAAGTTCAGCTTTTCTGGAGCGCAGCCCCAATGAGAGTGCGGGCACGGCCTTTTTGACAAGCTAAGCCATTGCACCCCCCACCCCCGGACCAGACTAAAATAAGACTGGATTTCTTTTTGCAGTGTAGGACACACACACCCCGCCCAACACTGTCTAATCCTTTCTAAAGCATCTGCCTGAGTCTAAATCACACTGTATCTTTCAAATGTTATGCTTTTATCTACTTTTATGCTTTTATCTACTAGTCTGGCCTTTTGGGGTTGTTGTTTTTTTATATATATATCAATGATACTGAATGCTGCTCCCACATTCCTGGCCCATGGAATTGTATCGTTTCCCATAGCAACTAAAATACGATGCAGTTTGTTTTTTAAATGCATAGACATTTGAAAATTAATATTCTTCAGTAGAAATCTAATGTGCGTAGGACGAGAAATGCAAATGTCAGACATACCGAGTGACATAATTTTCTGACCAGGATAGCAATAAGAACTGAGTGTGGACTGAAACAATTGGGAGTTTTTGACACAAAGGCATTTTGAAGAAATTGGCTGTCGTAGCTTTGCTCCCAACTTTGCTTCCTGCCACTCACTAAGATTAGGTTTAAAATAAATTGCCGTATTTTTCAGACTATAAGACTCACCAAGATTTCGAAGAGGTAAGTAAGAAAAAAAGTTTTTGTCCTCCCCGGCCCACAGAACCACTCTGCAGGCTTCAGCGAGGCCGGGAGAAGGCAAAAACGCCCCGCTTTTTATGAAAAAGAGGAGAAAAATGGATTGTTTTTTTGCAAAAACTGAGACGTTTTTGCCTTCCCCCAGCCCTACTAAAGCCTGCAGAGTGCTATTGGGGGCTGAGGGAAGGAAAAATGCCTCCGTTTTTCCAAAAACGGCCCGTTTTCACTCATTTTTCACAAAAGTGGGATACGGGGGCAGAGCTTTGGGATGCCAAAAATGGCTGTATTCGGTCTATAAGACACACCAACACTTCCACGCTCTTTGGGGGGGGGGGGAATAGGTGCTTCTTATATTTCAAAAAATATAGTAGATTAGAAAATAGATTAGCGTGAAAGCCAACTGGGTGACTTTGGACCAATCACTCTCTCTCAGCCCAGCCCACTTCACAGGGTTGTTTTTATGGGGGGAAACAGGAGACGGAAGGAATATTATGTATGACGGCCACCTTGAGTTACTTATAAGTTTGAGATAAAAAATCAAACAAATAGATAAAATATTCTACTCTGCAAAACAATGGCACAAACTGGTTGATTTTACTATCTTTGAAACAGAGGTATGGAACCGTAGGACCTTCTGAGTATTGCTGAACTACAATTCCCCAAATCCCTGCCTATTCTAGGTGCATAGCAGAGGTGGATTCCTACCAGTTTGGACCGGTTCAGCCAAGTAGGTAATAACTCAGCCAGCCACGTCCCATGCATGGGGCATGCCCAGTTAGAACTAAGGAGAAATTTCCTGATAGTTAGAACAATTAATCAGCAGAATGACTTGCCTCCGGAAGTTGTGAATGCTCCAACACTGGAAATTTTAAAGAAGAGATTAGATAACCATTTGTCTGAAGTGGCGTAAGGTTTCCCGCCTATGCAGGGGGTTGGACTAGAAGACCTCCAAGGTCCCTTCCAACTCTGTTTTTCTATTCTGTTCTGTTCCATTCTGTTTTGTTCTGTTCTATTCTAGCATCACTTCTTTGGTGGGAAAAGTGGCTTCTACAATGTGCTGTTGAGTTTTTGTTGAGGTAGACATTTCACTGCATCAAGGAGAATGAAGCAATGCAACTTCATTAGGGAAGGAACCTCCCTCCAAAGATCACAAGTGATTTTTTTTTATACTTTGCAAACAAACTACTCTGAAGCATCTGAGTTGCCAAAGAAAAGTCTGGCTTTTCTTTAATTTCAAAAAAAAAAAAGCTGTGCAGAACCAAATTATCATCATTCTTGAAATGAGCCAATGTCATATGATCAGAAGGGGCATAAGTTCCTTGTCTAAAGATGATGCTGGACAAAGAAAAGACCAGCAGAAAAGATGGATAAGGGGTTGAGCGATACAAGAAACTAGCCAAACCTGTAGGCACTTAGCGTAGCAGGCGTAGAAGAGCATTTGTTTTTGATAGCTCCTAGTGGAACAATAACTGACATCTGGCAAGATATATTTTTTGTCATTTGAAACATACAATTCTTTAAATTATCTGCAGGCAGTTCCATCATATTGAGGAGATAGAAGGCAAAGGGGATAGGACAAGTCTCCAAAATTCCCTCTTCAGTGTATCCCCTAGCATGCTATGCTCCTACTCACACCTGATATAAAAACAGAAACTCAGTTTTCAAGAATGTCCATCAATGTAAACTGTCTCAGGCTTTTGTTCTTATTTGCTGTTTTTAGAGGTTTGTTCGCTTTTGTTTTAAACTTCTCACTCCATATACTTCCTTTTTTAAAAAAGTCTGGTATTGTTTCAGAAAATCAAGAGATAGGACTGCGAGATCAAGATAAGCTTTATTTTGGCCAAAAGGTCCAGACAGCGATAACAATTTCTAACATCTGGAAAGAGGAAAGACCCTTATAAGTAGAGAGGGTCTTACTTCTCCTTTTGTCTTGGGTCATAGGTACTGACTACGTGTCTCTAAGCGAACTTTAGCTGAACCTTGTGGATTTGTGAGAAGTATTGAACTCTGCGGTTAGGCACTCACTTCCTGTTCTTTTGCAAGCTGCAAACTCTGCCTATGTGGCCTTTTAATAAAGAAGGAAAGGGTCCCCAAGAGGCTGTCCAGCCTGACCCAGTAAGTTCACTCTTAATGTCCAAATCTCACTTTACGCCCTACTTTAGTATAATTTAAGGATTATTCCGGCTATTCATATGTAACCAACATTGCCACAAGACAGTCAGCTAGCCAGTTAGCATGCTTATATTTCTTCATATCAGGACATGATGCAAGACATAATATTCCACTTAGCTCATTTAAAATAAGGAAGGGGAGAGAGTTAACTTTTTTTATTATTGTTATTTTGGACTAATCTTCTCAGCTTTCTGAATATTGGGGGAATGGAATGTTGCTTAATAGTTACATTTAAATTACATGCATAATCTCTTATGTTGCATGGAAAATGACAAACTGCAAGCTCTTCTGTTAAGATTTTCTTCAATCTGTGACTGCACTACATACTGCACTAAGCCAAAATGTGACTTGCTTGCCTATGACTTAGCCTTGCTGTGTGAATTTGGTTGGTGGTTGGAACCATGGCTTATAGCTTAGCATGCTGTATGAATCCGGCCAACATTTATGAAATGTGATGTATTGCATAAAGAGGGTTTACTACCACATGTGCTTTTAGTTCTAGAACAGGGGTATCAAACTCAATTTCATTGAGAGCCGCATAAGGGTTGTGTTTGACCTCGTGGGGGGGGGAGATGTGGCCAGCTCAACATTACTCATGTCAGTGCCTTGGTGGCCCAAGTGCTCTGACAGTGAAAATGGGCTCCCGAGCTCCATTTTCAGCTGTGACGGTTTTCTGCAATCTTCTGCCAGTGAAAATGGAGGTCGGGAGGGCCGCGTGTGATTCTCCCAAGCTCTGTTTTCACTGACAGAGGGTTGCAAGAGTCCATCGCAGCCAAAAACAGAGCTGGGGAGGCACCCAGGGCCGGTCCACCACTGTTTCCGCCTGAGGGCCTTGAGTTTGACACCCCTGTTCTAGAATAAAGATCTAAACGAAATATTTGTAGAGTTTCCGACATTTAGAACAGGAAGCCCATTTAAGGAAATGAGCCCTTCAGGTGTCAGGTTGCCCTCTTGACCTAAATTGAACTTCTTTAAAAGTCAAGGTGATTTGCTTTATGCCTCATGTTTCTAATATAAAAGAGAAGGAAAAGTAAACATTGCTTAACTTCTCTATGGTTTCTGACTGCAGCTCCCTTCCAGATTGTGTTTTAGTCCCTTAATCCCTCATTCACATTCAGTTCTGTCCTTGATAGAAGAGACAGACGTCATTCAACACGTGGTACAGCTTTGGAGCACACAATCTACCATTTTTTAAGCAAGGCTTTGATCCTGCTATTCATGCTGAATTCCAAGTCATCTCTATTATAAAGAGCTGAAGAAATATTCATGATTTGTCTATATCAACGCTTGGCACCTTTTTTACAAGCAGGTCCTAAGATTATAATGAGACTCATCCTTTAAAACCACAAGATAAGAAATATAGAGCTTTTTTTTTAATACCAGATGAAATTTATTTTATAAACATTACTTTATACTTGATGTTCTGGAAAGCAAATTTTCCATTTAATATCCATCAGAATCTTTTTATAGTATCCATCAGAAAACTGTTGCTACAGCTGTAGAAAAAACTGAGTGAATAATGAAATCCACATAAATGCTCATGCAGCTGCTATGAACAAAGCAATATTTTCTTTTGTAACGCCATCTGATAAGAACAAAATCTGCAACTGAGCTTTGCTGATAGATGTTTGTTTCTGGTTGTCGCAGGAAAAGAAAAATTGTATATATGTAACCTCAACGAAATTTGATGGCTGTTTCGCAGAAATACTTCAATATTACTGTAAATTGCAACATTCATTCATTAAAATAAAAGATATTTAGAAGTATTTTGGAGGAAGAAATCCAGTTCAAGATAGACTTCCTGAGCAAAGTTCTTGTCCTCTGTCTTCCTTCTATAAAAGAGCCATAAATAAAGTCTTTTCTGATTTCATTGTCCTGGCAATTCCATTATTTTCTCATCCTCCTTTTAAACTGGAAGAACTGGAGTAAAAATTTTACATATTTCTCAAGCTGGTTAGAATTAGAATAGAATAGAGCTGGAGGGGACCTTGAAGGTCTTCTAGTCCAGCCCCCCTGCTCAAGCAGGAGAACCTATACTATTTCAGATAAGTGACTGTTTAGTCCGGTCATGGCTACCCTATGGCACACATGCCAGAGGTGACATGCAGAGCCTTCTCTGTGAGCATGTGCACCGTCGCCCCAGCTCAGCCAGCTGGTCGCCAGGTTTCCAATGTGCGTGCTGGCCAGTTGGTCATTGGGTTTCCAAGGCACGCATGCACACCAGCCAGTTGGTCATTGGGTTTCCAAGGTGCGCATGCACACCAGCCAGTTGGTCATTGGGTTTCCGAGGCGCGCATGCACACCAGCCAGATGGTCATTGGGTTTCCAAGGTGCGCATGCACACCAGCCAGTTGGTCATTGGGTTTCCAAGGCGCGCATGCACACCAGCCAGTTGGTCATTGGGTTTCCAAGGTGCGCATGCACACCAGCCAGTTGGTCATTGGGTTTCCGAGGCGCGCATGCACACCAGCCAGTTGGTCATTGGGTTTCCGAGGCGCGCATGCACACCAGCCAGTTGGTCATTGGGTTTCCGAGGCGCGCATGCACACCAGCCAGTTGGTCATTGGGTTTCCGAGGCGTGCATGCACACCAGCCAGTTGTTCATCGGGTTTCCGAGGTGCGCATGCACACCAGCCAGTTGGTCATTGGGTTTCCAGTGCTCTGGTGCTCATGGGCGTGCACCTTCCAGTTTGGGCACTGTGGCTAAAAGGATCACCATCACTGGTCTAGTCTCTTCTTAAAAACATCCAGTGGTGGAGCGCCCATGATTTCTGGAGGCAAGCTGTTCCACTGGTTAATTGTCCTCACTGTAAGGAAGTTTCTCCTTAGTTCCAGGTTGCTTCTTTCTTTGATTATTTTCCAACCATTGTTTCTTGTCCTGCCCTCTGGTGCTTTGTAGAATAATTTGACACACACCCCTCTTCTTTGTGGCAGCCCCTCAAGTGATGGAATACTGCTATCATGTCGCCCCTAATTCTTCTTTTCTTTAGACTAGTCAAACCCAAATCCTGCAGCCTTTCTTCATATATTTTAGCCTCCAGGCCTTTGTCTCCAATGTAGGCAAGTAATACACTTTCTAGATATCTAGCTCAATAAAATTATCGAGTCCAGATTCTAAAAGAATTTAGCTGTATCAATGTGACCACATTTCCTTCTGTTTCTATCAAGTTTGAATGCTTTAGAAAAGCTTGACCTATACAGCATTTAGCCTAGCATTATCTAATCCCAAACATACTCTAACCAATCTGGTGCTGCTGAGAGGCATCAAAGCACAATTCTCATTTCTGATGGACAGTATGGCCATTGAGGAAGCTCCTCTTACTGACAGCAGCTGTCTGGGATCAGCAAATCTCTTCACCTTCTCCTGCCATTTGATGCCTCTGATTGGAGAAATAAGAGCCCTGCCTGAATCAAGTCAAAACTAAGGACAGATCAATCCCCGAGCAAGCAATATTGAGCAAACAGATACATTCAGGAGACATGGATGCCGAGGGGTGGAGGGGAGGTGTGATTACACCTTTCTTTTCCTACGAATGGTATTTGTGAACTGGAGAAGAGCCTAATGCTGGGAAAGAAGAAGGGGATGACAGAGAATGAAGTGGCTGGATGGAGTCACCGGAGCAGTCGGTGTGAGCTTAAATGGACTCCAGAGGATGGTAAAGGACAGGAAGGCCTGGAGGAAAATTGTCCATGGGGTCACGATGGGAAGGACACGATTTCGCAACTAACAACATTTGTAAACCACTATGCAATAAAGAGCCGATAGAACTAACAGCTCATATCTCAATCGTCCATGAATTTGTCCAATCCTCTTTTGAAGTCACACTTTAATCTAGTGTGTTTAAAGTTTAAAGCAATGGGCTAGGAAGAGAGAGAGACTGATGTTTAAACCACTCTCAGCTTCGAAAGCTCAGAGTGGTTTTTGCTACTCTCTTACCGCCTAACTTCCTTTTCAAGTTTATTATTGAAGAACAAATTGGAGGAAGAAATACAGATAGTTATTTGACTTACGGCTGTGGTTTCCGTAGTAATGGTCATAGTCGTAAAGTGGATCACCATGTGACTGTGCCCAATTTTAGCTTTTTGTGGCAGTCGTTCAGCAAACAGTGCAATGCAAACAGAAGGGTTGTTAAGTGAACATTAAATAAACCAATTGTTTGCTATGGGATTTTTTTTTTTACAGGAAACTGGAAATAAACACTGGTTTCCAGCAAAATGTCCTAAATCACAGTCATGTGACTTCAGCATGCTGGAAATGGCCACCAGTGCAGGCTGATTGTTGAGCGCAAAAAATGTGGTCACGTGACATGGGGGCGTGGATTGCAGAACGTCAAATCCAAGTCAGAAATAGTTCTTTCGGGGTCCATCATACTAAGTGACTGGTCCTAAGTTTAGGTAGACTACCCATATTACATGCAACACCTGGTAGAAATCTGGGCATAACTCAAATAAACTCATTTAGTAACCATATCTACTTGATAGCCATTATTAAATTTGATGGCAGCAAATTTGACAGTTTAATGGTGCATTAGCTGTACTTGGCATCTCCTATGTACAATTAGGCAGCTTAAAACCGAGCTGTAGTTCTTCCCCACAGTGTCATGGCAAATCAACATAGTTGGGAAGACTTTTCTTAACTAGATTTAATAATTCCTTTAGAGTATCTCAGGAAAAAAAGGTAGCAAAATGCATTTTAAAAAAGTTTGGGTGTGTTTACACAATGTCTTTATGTGTAAACATAATGTGTAAAACAAGTTACTGAATTAACTTGTTTTCTAGCTGGCAAGGTTTACTGAATGGGCTGGGTTCAGACAACATGATGAACCGCAGGAAAATCTAACAAGGTTAACTTTAGCTCAGCTTAGCCAGGCCAGGGACGTGCGGTCAGGGGAGGCAGGGGAGGCAGAGCTGCACCGCTCTCATCATGAAAATTAAAAAGAAAAGGGAAAAGGGAAAAGGCGCTGAGGAGCCTTCTGCACATGTGGTCGGGAATGGGAGCGCTCCGTGGTCCCCTTCATGTTGACTCAGGAGTCAGGAAGGAGGGGAATGGGACCACGTGTGCAGGAGGCTCCTCTGGCCTCAGCCTCCCTCCTGCGCACGTCCCATTCCCCGCCTTCCTAAATCAACATGAAGGGGACCACGGAGCGTGAGCCGCGGTCCCGTGGAGCACGCTCCGTGGTCCCCTTCATGTTGACTTAGGAAGGTGGGGAATGGGACGTGCGCAGGAGGGAGGCTGGAGGGATCGCGGAGGAGGGATCGCGCAGCGTGAGCTGCGGTCCCGCAGAGCGCGCTCCGCGGTCCCCTTCATGTTGACTCAGGAGTCAGGAAGGAGGGGAATTCCCCTCCTTCCTGACTCCTGAGTCAACATGAAGGGGATCGCGGAGTGTGAGCTGCTGTCCCGCGGAGCGCACAGGAGGGAGGCTGGAGGGATTGCGGAGGAGGGATCGCGCAGTGTGAGCCGCTGTCCCGCGGAGCGTGCTGATGTGGTCCCATTCCCCTCCTTCCTGAGTCAACATGAAGGGGACCGCGGCTCACGCTGATGACGTCACCAGCCTCACCAGCCATAAAGCTCACCGCACATCACTGAGCCAGGCTGTGCAAATGCAACTGCTAGGATTTTAACTAACCTGGTCAAGCCTATTATGTGAATACAGCCTCTTGCATTCTTGTTCATATGGTTTTGCAAAACAAACTGAAGAAAGACCTGGAAACCCTTCAAAAGTAGGGGAGAATTCAATTATCATAGACGTGTGACACTGTAAGGAAGTAATGGAAAAATCTTTCAAGGCCACCCTAGGGTTACCTTTTTACCAGTTGCAACATTTAAAAGCTGAAGTGGCCCCAAAATGTGGTTTCCCCAGTTCCTTACCTATTTGTCACTCAGCTCAGCATGGTGGCTGAAAGTTCCCCGCGAATGTATGAACATCCAATCTGTGCAATGTGATTAATGTTTCTCTTGCCAAATTGCAATCTGCATTGAAAGCAATGTGTCTATAACATAAGCATCTATCAGAAAGCCAGTGGGGAATCAATCTTAAGTACCAGGCTGTCACCAAGTTGAGGAGGAGGCAGGAAGCAGAGGTGCCCTGGAGCCGTGCTTTTCAAGCTATTTGGGCTGGTTTATCACAGCAGGAAGGGCTATTTATAAATTATGGGCAATAACTCCTTGAGCAGGTCTCTCTCTTGCCCAAGCTAATCACAGATAAATCACGGCTCCTCTTTTTCATAATAGGTACACCCTTTGCAAACAATAATGTACAACAGCAGAGACTTGGTATTGAGTTTCCAGCCATGCTGACAAGAGGGAGAAGTAAAGAGAAGCTGAGCTGAGCCAACAGGGAATATCTGTTTTCCAGGGCCAAATTAATCACAGCAATAAGCCTATCAACTGATCTATGCTTTGCTGTGAACATTCTTCTGAAACTCCTTCCAAGGTTGTATTTTTGCTGAAGTAACAGTATGCAGACAGCTGGAGAGGGGAGGGAGGGAGATATGGTATCAAGCTGCTATGTAAATGAATGGTAATAGTTACAGTAGGGCTGTTTGGGAGAGGAAGATACCCAGTTATTAAATAGCAATAGCACTTAGACTTATATACCGCTTCATAGTGCTTTTACAGACCTCTCTAAGCAGCTTTACAGGGTCAGCATATTGCCCCCAACAATCTTGGTCCTCATTTTATCCACCTCGGAAGAATGGAAGGCTGAGTCAACTTTGAGCCGATGAGATTTGAACTGCCCAACTGCAGCTGGCAGTCAGCTGAAGTAGCCTGCAGTACTGCACTCTAACCACTGCGCCACCTCTGCTCTATGTATATATGAAAAAGTTTGTTAGATGTTCCAAGTCATTTTACTTGCATCAGAAAAGTTATTTCCAGCACCGTATCAACAGTGAGCAAGAATGGAGACAGAAATGTTCCTTAGCTATAATGTGAACCTGGCTTTGCAAAAGGATGGGTGAATGCAGTGGTGGGATTCAGCCGGTTCGCACCACTTTGGGAGAACCGGTTGTTAACTTTCTGAGATGTTTGGTGAACTGGTTTTTGGAAGGAATCATAAGGGCAGAGAACCGGTTGTTAAATTATTTGAATCCCAACACTGGATGGATGCATAGATCAAAAGTGGTATTCAGCAGGTTCTGACCAGTTCTGGAGAACCAGTAGCATTAATTCGGAGAACCAGTAAATACCACCTCTGACTGGCCCCGCCCCCATCTATTCTCTGCCTCCCGAGTCCCAGCTGAGCGGGAGGAAATGGAAATTTTACAGTATCCTTCCCCTGCCATGCCCACCAAGCCACGCCCACCAAGCCATGGCATGCCCACCAAGCCGTGCACGTGCATCCCATTGCCTGTTGCGCCAAAGGGACTTTTCCAGGCAAGTCCAAGTGGAGCAGCGCAGCATGCAATGGGAATCATGTGCGCAGCTGGCACAAAGAACATGGCAATGGCAGCGGCTTTTTGCCATGGTCGAAAAGTTTTTGGTAGTTTTTGGTGGCGTCCAGCCAGCCGCTGCTACCGGGAATTGGCTGTCAAAGAGGTGGCAGCTGGCAGGCTTCTCGCAGTCACACCAAAAAAGAGAGCTTGCCTTCTGGAGTCCGGACCAGCCACCGTGGGAGGAAGATAAGCCCAAAGAAAGAGGCGGTCATGGGGGAGGAAGCGGGACTACGGCCGGGGCCTCTGACAGAGTGGAAACAAGACTGACGAAGGGAGAGTGGCCAGCATGCAGGAGGAGGCCTTTGATAGATTAGGCCAGGCCTGGGTAGAAAAAAGGTAGATAGGTAGAAAATCTTTTTTTTCCTACTGGGTTCTGTGGCCGTGGCTTGGTGGGGGGCAGCTCATGTGACTGAGTGGGTGTGAGCATGAGTGATGTTGAGTTGGCCATGCCCACTCAGTCACATCAAGCCACGCCCACAGAACCATTAAGAAAATTTTTTGAATACCACCACTGATCGAGAGAGACTCTTTTTTGTTTAAAAAAATCACAGAACAAATCCTACATTTAATACGCTTTATCAAAATAAATAAAGACATTGCAGAAAAAGAAAGAAAAAACAACTGCTCACCCTCTCCTTCTCAAATTATCTTTGGCAGCTATATGGTCTCAATAATAGAGAGTTGCGATTAAAAATGCATAGACATTTTCAGAAGTAAATGTTTCATTGGGAAATAGATGCCTAGACAATATGATAGTGGTGAAAGAAAACAGATAAATATAGGGGGCGGCCACATCCTGTACGTTTTATATTTATCTTGTAGAATAACAACTGCACTGCTAAATTGATCTAAAGATGGAAAATGTCCAGTGATGTCTATTCTGATAGCTAGCAAAGGTCTAGGGTTTCAGGTAAGGTCTTTCATGAAGTACCTGAGATTCTTCCACTTGTAAATGCCAAAGCTGAACTGAGGACATTCCAGAAACCAAATATCGGGTTTACAGCTCACTTTGAGTCTTTCCTTGTGTACCTTGAGATCAAATGGAAAGTTCACAAATGGAACAATATGGAAGAAGCCCTTACTTGTTGCTCATTGCGGCATTTGATTACAGGTATTCTTCTGGTGAAGAAAACTAGGCTAGAAAATTACGGGGAAATGATAATATATATATATAGCACCAACATAATTTGCCTCTTCAGAATCTCAGCATCCATACCAAAACAAGGTTGAGAGAAATTTGAAAGAAATTCAAAGGCATCTTGAGAAGGAGTTTGAAAAGCAGAAGCCGTCTTTTCGGTGATAGCAAACATTTGGAACTTGAGGACAGATTTAAAAGCAGTACGCAGTATCAACAAATCTGTTTTTAAAAGCAAAAGATCAAAAAGAGACTACAGATTGTTATAGCTCTGTAGATACTTTCTTTCATGGAATATTTAAAGAGATTGGATAGTGGAGGTTTTTTTGCTTTTTCTTGTAAAGTCAGAAGGAGGAAATATTAAATCCAGACTGAGGGCCTTTATTAGATCAGCTGAAAATATATAAAACAATTGCACACTTTTGAGTTTCCATAATGCTGTATCAGGCAAAATATTCCATGAGCCTAATACAAAGGTGGAGCAGGGGCGGTGGTTGCAAAATAGCTAGCGATGAGGTTACATCTTCAGCCATTTACAATTCTAGATGAATTGTGGGATTAATTTGGTTCCATTCATTCCATCTCTCTCATCTATGGTAGCAAAGATAGTTCCCCACCTTTTAACAACCTAGTTTTTAAAGTCAACATTATTTCCATGTTATTTAATTGCAACATTGGACAGATTACAATGCATTTCAATGTATTTTTACTTCTTCTCTATGGTCTAACCTTTATTTATAGTCATAATTTTCTGGAGATGCATTTCTTGTTCCATTCTTTTATAGTAAGATGGAAAAGATGAGTCCCATGTGTTTATACTGTATGGGTACAAGTCTTATTTGTTGCACAAGTAGTCTTTGGCTTAATAATCATTTGTTTAGCAACCTTGCAAAGTTATAACACTGAAAATTACAAGCGATCTCACACTTATGACCATCATAGCATTCTGGGGTGATGCAGTGGTTAGAGTGCAGTACTGCAGGCTACTATCTCAGGGGTTGCCACAAAGAAGAGGGAGTCGAACTATTTTCCAAGGCACCTGAGGGTAGAACAAGAAGCAATGGGTGGAAACTAATCAAGGAGAGAAGCAACTTAGAACTGAGGAGAAACTTCCTGACAGTTAGAACAATTAATCAGTGGAACAGCTTGCCTCCAGAAGTTGTGAATGCCCCAACACTGGAAGTCTTTAAGAAGATGTTGGATAACCATTTGTCTGAAACGGTATAGGGTTTCCTGTCTAGGCAGGGGGTTGGACTAGAAGACCTCCAAGGTCCCTTCCAACTCTGCTATTGTATTGCATTGTATTGTATTCTGCTGACTGCCGGCTGCCTGCAATTTGGCAGATCGAATCTCACCAGACTCAAGGTTGACTCAGCCTTCCATCCTTCCGAGGTGGGTAAAATGAGGAGCCAGATTGTTGGGGGCAATATTCTGACTCTGTAAACTGCTTAGAGAGGGCTGGAAAGCACTGTGAAGCGGTATATAAGTCTAAGTGCTATTGCTATTCCCACGGGCACTTGGCAACCAGCATGTATTTACAATAGTTGCAGCATCCCAGGATCATCTGATCGCCATTTGTGACCTTCCCAGAGGGCTTCTGACAAATAAAGTCAATGGCGGAAGCCAGATTTGCTTAATGACCACATGATTCACTTAACAACTGCAGTGAGTAACCAAACAATTAGGGCAAAAAGGTTGTAAAATTGGGTGTAAGTCACTTAACAACTGCCTTGTTTAGCAATGGAAATTCTAGTCCCAATTGTAAGTCAAGATCTACCTGTATATATGTAGATGAGTGTGTTTTACAGTGGAAAGACCAGAAAAATAAAACTCTTTGGGAGACATATTTTTGAAGGGAAGGAAGAAGGGCTGCTGTGAGTAATGTGTGATGTAAAGTGGGTGAAGTTGTAACTTACATATAGGTAATTGGGTTTTCAGTTTGGGGAAGGACAGCTTCTAATTCTTTTAAAAGTCTCTTTTAGAGCTTCAATTATCATATGTTTGCACCTCAAAATGATATGAAACATTCAGAAATTGTCATCACATAACCTGCTCAGACAGCTCTGTGGTCCCAAAAGGGGGCAGCTCTGAAACTAAAGGACCCTTCTTTGCTTTAAGTGAGTAAGTCTATTTGCAAAATGTTTATAAAACTTAAACTTTCAAAAAGTTACAGATTAGTCCGCCATTCTGTAATAGTCTTCCAAAACCTAGCGATACATTAAAAAATACAAGAAAATGGAGTTATGTAGAAGGAACTAATTGCTCTGATACAACGCTAAAAATAAAATGCTAGCAAAATGCTCCACCAAACTCTTCAGCTCAAGATGAAATTGATTCAGTAGCAAAAACAAAAAAGGCAGGAAGCAAGGAAATTGGATAAATGAGAAAGTAATGCTGGTTTGCTTACCTTTTCTAAAAAGCTACTTTCAATTTTCTAAAAATAACACTGTCTGACTCTCCAAAAATAGCTAGATTTTGTTTACTGTTTTATTTTACATTTACTTTTGCAAGAAGCCCAGAGCAGTATTTTAGCACACAAGAGCCTCATGTAGGTGGGTTACCCAGCCAATGTCATACTTGATGCCAGGGTTCCAAATAACATCCAACAGTAAATCAGAGTCCAAGGCAAAGTATTGCTCAAAGGTCCAATTTATTAAGAGAGCCATGTTGGCACATCTGGAAAAATCTGAATCTGAAAGCTTCCCAGTTTTCCGCACCTAGCTGAAAGTTCAAGATCTTGCCCCCACACCCACAAGTCCATCACATGGTCCAATCTCCCACTGCCATGCTGGCAGTTCCACCCATCTAGTTCTGGTCAGGTGCAGAGGTGCAGAAACAAAGGATGACCTTGGCTTTCTAGAAAGAATTTTGTTGTGGCTACTTGTCATCTAACTCCATACAATCCCCCCTCCCATTTTCCCACAATAGAAAATGCATAGTAGAATAATAGAAAGTGTGGCAGGCCAAAGATCCAAAAGAAAAGATGGCTGCAGGCCTGACACTTGACTTCAATGCAAATTTCCCCAAGGTTGTGCCCACCCGTGATGTCAGAGCTCCATGGAAGCTATCAGAATGGTGGGGACTGGAGAGAACAGCAGGCATGAAGATAGTGTAAATAGTCAACCCTCGACAACAAGGGGCAGCAGAAGAGGAAGATTTCTATGCACAGAACACACAAAAACCATGCATAGAGTTTGAAGGTATAAATTCTGTATTGTCTTCCTACCCATTCACAGATTGTGAGCTGTTTAATATTGCTAACATTCCAAAATCAGAACAGTGATTTGATTCAATGTCTATAGAGATTCTCAATCATCCAAGTCATGGTTGTTCCAAAAGTGCTTTTTTTTAAAAAGGCAACTGGACTTCGATTTTCCATTGAAGACATTTTGCTTCTCATCCCAGAAGTTTCTTCAGTTCAGAGAACTGAAGTTCAGAGAATTGAAGAAGCTGCTTAGATGACAAATGAAACAACCTTCAAGGAAAAAACCAAGTCCAGTTGTCTTTTGAAAAAGCACTTTTGGGACAATTATTTGGTTCATACTTACATGAATCCAAACCCGAGGCAGTTACATCCTAGGGTGGTGGAAATCTATGCATTTTACAGAGATAGTCTGCTTTGTCTCTTTGAGAAGCAAGAGTGCCAATGCCGCAAACAGTCACATCTGGGTCTGGCCAGGGGTGGGTTGCTGCCAGCGTTACTGCCGGTTCGTTTTGCGCATACTTTGTGCGTGCTTTGCCCATGTGCTGCTTGTTTGCTTGCGCATGCGCTGATTGTGCATTGCTTGTGCATGCACAGTTTCCTGTAGATTGCACAGAACATTATAAAATGACTAAAACCCATGCCGGCAACGGCATGGGTGACTGGGGAACCAGTTTGGGGGCGTGGCCAGCCTGCCATCCCTACTGGTTCAGCAACGCAATCCCAATTTCCACTAACAGTTCACCCGAACCAGTGCGAACTCTTAGCAACCCAGCTCTGGTTCTGGCCCATTTAAGCACAATCAGCTTTGCACTGGAAACAACTCGTCAACTCGTCTGTCTGTGTCTTTACTTCCTGCTCTGCTTCCTGACTTTCAGTTCTTTGACTTGGAGCAGCTGATTAATCTGCTTGTCATTTGACTCTAGGACAGTCACGGGCTAAGTTGCTTCATGGAACCTACGCTCCATCTGACTGTCTGAACTCTCAGCCAAGACTTTGCTCTTTTCCAGAGCATGCATGCCCACGCAGTGACTCTGCCTGCCTGTTAAACGCCTTCCTACTCACAAGTAAACCTTTCGTAAATCTATCTGGATTTATGTGCATTAACACTGAAACAGTACTGGGGGAGGGGTGGTTTTATAAAATTGAGATGGTGCCTGTCTCATCAAAGCCCTGACACTTTTTTAAAGTGCATGTATTTACTCATCAAATTTAGATCCCACCCATCTCGCTCCTTGTGACATTCTTGTAAGATACTCCTGGTACGTTCTATTTTGTTTTTTCCTCCAACAAAAATAGTATCAGCGTTCTGTGGCCATGGATCATTGAAGATGGAATATGGAGTATTGAAGATTATTATTATTATTAGTTATCTTTAAGGCAGCGGCCCTAACCTTTATGGCTTGGCAGGGTGAAGAGAGGGGAACAGGCACAAGTGGAGTGCATGTGCCGGCCAACTGCTTGCATGGCATGGTCCCAAATAGGTCACAGCCCAGTAGTGGACCATGGGCTGGGGGGTTAGAGACCCCTGCTTTAGGGGGAAAAGATTTTATATGCTTCATAATCATGGGGTTATATTTAGTCTGCAAATAATTGCTCTTGAATGTTGCTAGCACTTATTTGACTATATAAGAAACAGACATTGCATGAAACATTACTAGAAAAGAAATGAATGAAATTTCTAATAATATACTATTCTAATTCAGAATCATAATTTAACTAGCAATGTCTTCATATAATTATTTCTAGCCTTCCTGGATCTTAAATGCTGTTGTAATCCAGCAGGACTTTGAATAGCTTACATTCTCTTCTTACAGTATTAGGGTTAAAATAAAAAAAACATTATGCAATATAAAGTAATCAAACCACCAGTATGGTGTAATGGTAATGATGTGATATGGTATAGTAGTAATTTAGTATAGAGCCAGTTTGATGTAGTGGTTAAGGCACAAAGCTAGTAACTGAAAGACCAGTTCCCAACTTTAGGAGCAGAAACTACCTTGGGTGATCTTGGGCCAGTCACTCTTTCTCAGCTCTAGGAAGGAAGCAATGGCAAGCCATTTCTGAAATCTTGCCAAGAAAAATTCAAGGACTTGTCCAGGCAGCTTTCAAGTTCCAACGCTGATTCGAAGGCACAAAAATAAACAAGATATGAAATAATATGTACAATATCTCGATCACGTGAAGTGTTAATACCACTTTATAATGCCTTGGTAAGGCCACACTTGGAATACTGCATTCAGTTCTGGTCGCCACGATGTAAAAAAGATGTGGAGACTCTAGAAAGAGTGCAGAGAAGAGCAACAAAGATGATTAGGGGACTGGAGACTAAAACATATGAAGAACGGTTGCAGGAACTGGGTATGTCTAGTTTAATAGAAAGAAGGACTAGGGGAGACATGATAGCAGTGTTCCAATATTTCAGGGGTTGCCACAAAGAAGGGGGAGTCAAACTATTTTCCAAGGCACCTGAGGGTAGAACAAGAAGCAATGGGTGGAAACTAATCAAGGAGAGAAGCAACTTAGAACTGAGGAGAAATTTCCTGACAGTTAGAACAATTAATCAGTGGAACAGCTTGCCTCCAGAAGTTGTGACTGCCCCAACACTGGAAGTCTTTAAGATGTTGGATAGCCATTTGACTGAAACGGTATAGGGTTTCCTGCCTAGGCAGGGGGTTGGACTAGAAGACCTCCAAGGTCCCTTCCAACTCTGCTATTGTGTTTTGCAATATCCTTCCGCCAGGAATGGGGAGGTAATGGAGATAATGGAGATATTATCACAGGGATGGCTGGATGATGCTGTAGGACGGTATAAATTGCAATTTGGGGTTTGGACACTGGTTTATTAAGTAGCCTGTTCTTTGCATTTGACAGCAGGTTTTCATGAAATAAGTACCAATACACTATATGAGACAGAAATGAACCATTTAAATACTTGTAATTTAAATATTGTCCCTCAGCCATGAAAAGTTCCATTTTCTCTAACTGGGCAATCCAGACATTTTAAGATGTGCAAGTATTTTAAATAAAAGTACCATCTCTCACATACATCCACATACAAACCCAAAAATGCATGCAATTTAAATATTTATACATATAAATATTTATAAGGATATTTATTTGTTTACATCCAGGTAGTCCTCAAGTTATGACTGTCACTGAGCATTCTGTATATTTGGCAACTGCCTGCATATATCACCTTTTGCAGTGACCCATGGTCAATGAACATAATTTACAACATTTTTCTCAGAAACTGGCCTTTATTTCCAGTTTTTTTCCAAAAATGCCCATTGCAGACAATGGGTTTGCTTGACAACCTCCACAAGAAAAGGCCGTAAAATCGGTCCTAGTCGCATAATCACCCGCTTAACAACTGACACAACTTACAACTGTAATTCTGAGCCCAGTTGCGATTTTAAGTGGAGGATTACCTTCACTTATTTATCTATTCATGTATTTAGGCCTCTCCAAAAGAAGAGACTCTGGGTGGCTTAGAATACCTAAACATAATATCAACACAACAGTCCCTCTTTTAAATTTGCAATTTATTTCTATTTTATTTATACCCTTCCACTGTGAATTTGCTTTAATGAATCATATTAAATGCAATGTTGGTACCCCATTAATAATGCATGTGAATAACTATTAATCAAAGTAACACACTAGGATTTTTTTTTAAAATTAGTCCTATGATAATGAAGGTTAATATGGCCATTAACTGGGTTTCTATAAAATGTTCTCCAGTAAGTTAAATTTAGTTCTAGACATTTCCCAAAACAGTAATCACTGCTGCCTTTAGGAAATGAGTTGGGAATTAGCCCCTCAAATGTTTTATATGTCTGTTTTCTGTTTTGAGCAGCACTGGGTGATTTGTCAGACAGGGATAATAGAAAACTCATGTGTTTCTCCAAAATTATACCAAACTCTTAACACAAATTGCTGACAGCCCATACAATTATCATCAACTGAGGAAAAATTAAACAAGTAAAGCCAAACTCCCAATGCCACCCTGATGGCGTTAGATCACCCGTGCTTTGAGTTATTTCTATTTCCAGCTGAGCAATAAAGAGGGATCTTGATCTTTCCCCTCTGGCTCACCCAGATTGAGACCAGACCGCTGCTAATTAGGGACAGAAGCTTCCAAATGTGTGTCTCCTTTTGCCAAATTTAGGGCAGTGTAAACAATCTGCAAGATGGGAGACGGGTGCTGAACTTCATGTAAGAACAAATCTATCATGTTATGTAAACTGAAATGAGTCCAGTAATTGGCTCTGGGTAGGTATGTTGCATAGATATTCAATGGGATTAATAAGAAGGCTATACAGAGGGAAGGGATGGGCTTCAAAAATTTCAGCAATGGGTTCTCTGCCCGGTTGCTGGGTGGGTGTGGCCTAGGGATGGGTTCCTGTCACTTCTAACCTCTTCTATAGAAAAGGTTCCACAATTCTACAGTGCCGTTTAGAACCGGTTCCAGCTCCCTCACCCTGCCCGTCTGCACATCATCAAGATGAAGAGCGAGAGGAGGAATTCTGGGACTTGAAGTCCACAAGTCTTAAAGCTGTCAAGTTTGAACACCCCTGGGGGGGGGGGTTCTAAAGGGTTAGGGGTGCAAGGGTCTTGTCACTTGACAGCTTTAAGACTTGCGTGCTTCAAATGCCAGAGTTTCTGAGCCAACATTTGGGTTGCTAAGCAAAAGCGTTGTTAAGTGAGTTTCACCACATTTTACAAGTTGCCCACGCCCACCCAGTCACATGGCTGGCAAGCCACTCCCACCCGGTCATATGGCCAGCAAGCCACTCCCACAAAGCAGGCCACACCTACAGAATTATTATGTATATTTACTGTTTTTAATATGACTGTACACCGCCCCGAGTCCCTTCTGGGAGAGGGGCGGTCTAGAAATCAAATAAAAGTTAAAGTTAAGTTAAAGAAGAGGTTCTAAAAAAAATTGAAATCCACCACTAGTGTGGCCATTGTGGGCATGGCCTAGTCAGCTTCCTGTACCACAGCGGGGAGGGTGTTTTTGCCTTCTCCAGGCTCCTGATACTTTCTTTGACCTTCTGGGAGGGCAAAAACTGGCTTCCCCGGGCTGCAGAGGTCCTCTGGAAGCTGGAAATGCCCGTTTCCAGCCTTCCGGAACTTCCAGGAGGCCTGCTTTTCCCCCTCCCTGTGCTTCCACATAGGCCCTGTGCCTACCTCACATCCAAAACAGACTGCATGGAGACCCCTGCGAGGGGCAGAGTGGGGTGGGGCAGGGTTGGAATTTGGAGGTTCTCTGAACCGGCCATAATGTTAGCTACGGGTTTTCCTGAACCTGGACGAACCCTTAGGAGCTGCCCCCCCCCCCCCCGGCAGAGGGCATTTGAAGACAATCCTAACCCAAAGCACTCCCAGTGCAGATACAAAGATAAATGGAGTTGGAACATAAAGGAGCAATTGATCTGGTTTTCTTCAGTTTTGCTCAAAAGCTGCCTGTCAGGCCTGTAGTTATGTTCTTTTTAGGATCTTTGGCCTGCCACACTTTCTTATAATTTTCTATGCTGTTTCAATAGTGTAGTAGTTGGGAGGGGGGAATAGAAAGGAGTAGGATTGTAGAATGTATTGTTGACATTCTTTTATAGAAGCCAAGGTCATCTTTTGTCTCCGCACCTCGACACCTGACCGGAACCAGAGGGGTGTAGATGCCAGCGTGGAAGATGATGATTGGAGCATGTGATGGATTTGTGGGTGTGGGGATAGATCATGAACTTTCAACTGGGTGGAATTCCAGGATGTAAATCAGAGTTGGAATTTTTCCATAGAGGTGCTAACATGCCTGTAGAATAAATTGGACCTTTAAGGATGTTTTGCCTTGGACAATGATTTATTTCTGCATGGTATTTAGAACCCTAACACTGCCTTTAGGTGGCCAGATAAGAAGGAATGATATAATGGGAAAGTGTGGGTTCAAAACCACTTTTCAGACCACCAACTCCTTGAAATTAAATGACTAATCTCCCATCCATAACCATCCTACATCCTGGAACAGCGCAACAAAGCATTAGCAACTTATTTTTCTTTTAAGTTTATTTAGTCAGTCCTAAGAGACAGGTGGAATGGAGTGATTTTAAAATTTAATTTTTTAAAAAAAATTTAAAAAAAAATCCCTCAAATATTTGTAGTCTCAATGTGTCATTCCTAAAAGATAGACACAAAGGCATATTATTCATATATAATACCCTTGTTGTTAGTTGCAAAGTCATGTCCAACCCATCGCGTCCCCATCGACAACGTTCCTCCAGGCTTCCTGTCCTCTGGAGTACATTTAAACTCATGCCTACTGCTTTGATGTCTCCATCCAGCCACCTCATTCTCTGTCTTCCCCTTCTTCTTTTGCTCTCAATCTTTCCCAACATTGGGTTCTTCTCCAGTGAGTCCTTCCTTCTCATCAGGTGGCCAAAGTCTTTGAGTTTCATCTTCAGGATCTGGTCTTCTAAAGAGCAGTTAGGGCTGATCTCCTCTAGGACTGAGCAGTTTGGTCGCCTTGCAGTCCAAGGGACTCACAGGAGTCTTCTCCAGCACCATAGGGAATCCCCTATCAAACCACAAAAAAATGAGAAAAAAGATGGCTAAAGAGTTAATTATTCCAGTAGTTTTTCTCGAAAAGGTCCTTCATAGAAACTTTTCCAGCAGAAGGATCCTAATCAAAGACTCTGCTTCTCCCTGTTTTTCAAGGAAATCCAATGATATCTCCTGATAAGGTTTCCTTTTGCCCAGTGGTACATTCCAGCTTCTAAATGCTCAAAGTTCTGTCTGTTCATTGTCTTACTACTGTCCTTTTAATTTCTCTCTTCATACTTTGCAGAATTAAAGGATGGAATACACTAATACTAAATATATTGCAGGTTCCTGGTGGGTATTGGGTAAGTTATGGAGTATCAGGAACTCAGTTATAGTTTATTAATCATAGCTGAAGCAAGTTTGTCTCCAGTATCAGAGGCAGAATGCCTACCAACTATGGAAGAATGAGAATGCAAAAGTGTTCTTTAGTTCTTGTCTTTTTGTTTATTTTAGCTTACAGATATTTTTTTTTGGCCCACTTTGAGAATTGAACGCTACGTGCGAGACACTTCCTAAGTGTATTCCAGGAGAGCCTTTATTATACACTCATAAACATAATTTTTAAATACCAATTCTTGTTTCTTTTAAACATAAGAGGGTCTCTTTGCTATGTTCGTACTTACTCAGCCCTGAGTAAACCACCCTTTCTTCCAGCTACAGCAAATTTTATCAGTGTTGTTGTTTTGTTGTTTAGAGAGAAAAAAAAGCAGTATTTATCTTGGATGCTGATTTCTTTTTCTTGCTATGTAAATGGAAATACAACGTCTTGTTTAAAAACTTTACGGTTCTCATTTTATCCAGAGATTACTCCTTACTATGTTAGCATTTTAAACCTTTAGTTTTATTGAATCAAAATCAATCAATCAAACAAATGTTATCTCAAATAAATATTGTATAGCTATTTGGTCATGATAATTCTGAGTTAAGGTTGTTTCAAGATGAGGTATGTGATAGCTGGATAGTCTTGCTTTATTCATACAGTTTTGTAGGAAGTTAGCACCCACCCCTCTCCTAGAAGAATGAAATATCTTAGGAAATATTAAAAAGGCAGAATATTCTATTTCCCTGGATGTGAAAAGGGAGAAACATGTTTTTAAAGACAAAATATCTCCCTGCAGCTTCCTGCCCTCCCCCCTTTGTCAATGAGCCATTGGTGCCTCAGCCAGTCTGTTCTACATAACAAAAGTAGGATTAGCCTTTTTATCCATCTCACTACATGGCACCTGGGAGGATTGCATCAGCCAGCAGAACAACCTACAGAGTTGCCCCTGCATGACCCCATGGGAGTCTGACAGCCAATCAGAGTACATTTCTTGCACAGGAGCAGGATGCCCGGGGTGTGGCCCAACAGAGAGCATAAAACCAGGACACTCTGAGCATCTTGGCCCTTTTTCTCTGTCACCCAACATCTTGAAGCATGTGATTCCCCCTTTTCTGCTCAGGAACTCAAGCCATGTGGTCCTGTCCCCCATTAAGCCATTTTTCCAAGCAGCCTCCATGTTTCCAGTGTCTTTGTCCCCACTTGGAATTGAACCCAGAAGGACATTTCTTCCAACAGTGTTAAGGATCTGATTCCAGCTGATGTTATCTTTTAGTTGTAATTCTCCTACATTTTCTTGGAGAAAATGTAAGCGTCTTTGGTAGCAGTTTTTCACTTATCCTTATTAGACTAACTTAAATGAGATTTTTGAACAAAGATATATACATAGATAAAAGCTATGATATTGGCACCAAACTATCTTTCATAGGAGCACTTCCATTTAACAGATTAACCGAGTTGGAAGGGACCTTTCAGGTCATCTAGTCCAACCCCCTCCCAAGCAGGAGACCCTACATCTGCCTCTACCTAGGATCGAACTCACAACCTCCTGATTGTGAGGCAAGCGCTCCACCTCTAGGCCACAGCAGCAGGTATATTTTAAAGATTTACCTTGGAAAATAATGTATTGATCAATTTCTATGTGCTTTTATTTTTACTTTTATATTTCGGCCCCATTTTTCCAAGGATAATAGCTGCAGGCGTCTTCATAAATTGTCTTAACAGAAATCTCTTGTTTTCTCATTTCATTTACTGTAAATCTGTTTCTAGCACCTTCTCTCTCTGGAGAGATTTTATACCTTTTTTCCCTCACGTTATGAAAATAATGAAACTTGGGGGTGGGGGTGGAATTAAGAACATAAATAAATCTTGCAGTTCTACATTAAATTCTCCTTCTCCCTCCTAACATTCACTTTTACCTTTAGAGGCAAACCCAAGAAACTTCTGATAAGCATAATATATCATTTTTACCCCCAAAGACACAAATCACTGATGACTTAACACAATTTTAGAATTGAAGGGTCTTTTTTCTTTCCTGTACTAGATATTGCATATGCTTTAAAAGGTAAAGATTCCCCTTGCTCATACGTGCTAGTCGTTCCTTACTCTAGGGGTCGGTGCTCATCTCCGTTTCTAAGCCAAAGAGCCAGCGCTGTCCGAAGACGTCTCCGTGGTCATGTGGCTGTCATGACTAAACGCCGAAGGCGCATGGAACACTGTTACCTTTCCACCAAAGGTGGTCCCTATTTTTCTACTTGCATTTTTACATGCTTTCGAACTGCTAGGTTGGCAGAAGCTGGGACAAGCAACGGGAGCGCATTCCGTCACACGGCGCTAGGGATTCAAACCGCTGAACTGCTGATCTTTCTGATTGACAAGCTCAGCATCTTAGCCCCTGAGCCACCGTGTCCCCATATGCTTTAAGGTGCCATAATTCAATTTAACAATATTGGATAGCTAACATTGCTACAGTTGGAAGACTAGTGCACTGGGCTTTAAGAAAGATATAAGTGGGCAAAACTATCCATGGGCCACAGATAACCTGCAGTCTCATTTCTTGTGGCCCCACAATTCCTCCAGAATTGATATTGACATTTACCGATGAATTAATCACTGAACCTTATTTGTTTATTTGTTTGTTTGTTGTCCTTGTCCTGACTCTCAAACGACTGAAAACATTTTGTCATTGTTAATATTTCTTGTAGAGGCTGAAAATTAAAAATTTAAAAGAAGAATATATCTTTTTCTAGGAGAGTAACTTACTGACGGTAGAAGTAGCTCTGTTAAATCATAGAGGCCATTTCCTTTAAAAACAAAAACAAAAACAATTGCACCATCTTACATAGCCAAACCAGTAGAGGGCAGCTCCACCATATTTTAAAAACATAAAGAATAATTGTTTATGGAGCAACAGCTATTTACAGCAGGTTCCAAATCAGGTTAAACCTCTTTTAATAGGATTAAATGGAAGCAGTTATTCCAATGAAGTAGATGCAGGATGCTCTCATACTGACATGATTAGGTGTTGCCAGTCAGACGATCAACAGTTGTTCCCTTCTTCTCACCCTAAAAGAGTTTATTATGAAAAGGGGGGGTGGGGGAATACAGACACAGCTATAGAAAAATTTGGTAGTGTTAAATATGGAAGTCAGCACTCTGCTTCCCATGCCATTCTGTGAATGAGATGTGACATTGGATCATTCAAGCTGCACTTAGAAATAACTCCAAACTTGTTAACTTCAGCAGCTCACATTTTATATTCTTCTTTTGCATACCCTAACTAAGCTAATTGCAGCTTGGCCATGGGATGGAAATCATTTTTAAAGATAAAGTCATTTTCTTATTATGCTTAATGTGAACGCAGAATGTTCTCCTATCTGTTGTAGAGATTGATCCATGAAATACAGCCCACTCATTTTCCAACACGAAGACAATATTTCGAAAAGGATAAAGGAACAATTTATCATGAACTTTTACTTTTTTCTGCCTCTCTAAACTAGCTGACGCAGAGGGCTCCACTTTACAACCAGTTTTATTTTATCTTGGTAAAAGTTCAATTTTAAAAAAAGGATAACCTGCTGAGATTATCTGTGTTCACATGTTTAAGCAAGTCACTTAAAGAGTGGGTACACGTGTATCATTGGTGGGATTCAAATGTTTTTACTACCGGTTCTGTGGGCATGGCTTGGTGGGCGTGGTGTGGCTTGGTGGGATTGATAGGGGAAGGATATTGTAAAATCTCCATTCCCACCCGACTCCAGCGAAAGGTTACTGTAAAATCCCCATTTCCTCCCGATCAGCTGGGACTCGGGAGGCAAAAAATAGATGAGGGCAGGGCCAGTCAGAGGTGGCATTTACCGGTTCTCTGAACTACTCAAAATATCTGCTACTGGTTCTCCAGAACTGGTCAGAACCTGCTGAATACCACCTCTGATATGTATCCAAGGCTAAACTTGGTTAATTTTAATCTTAGTTTGTTTTCTGCAGAGATATGCATTATAAAAACTAGCATGTTATGGAAGAATCTGTAGGACTTCCATTTCTCTGTGCTGTGTTAAATAGCTCCTACCACAGGTAACGTATGTTGTGGTTTGACATGGACGTTTTGAGTTTGCAACAGAATTTAATATCTGTGGGAGAATAAGTACTGAAGTGAGTAAATAAGGTCTATAAGACTTGGAGAACTGGGAAAGAGCCTAGGGGTCAGGGTCAGACTGGAACCAGAATGTGAAAGAAAAAATGGAGGAGCACAAAAATACATGACTATGTTGGAGAAAAAGAAGGAACAGAAAGCAGCATTAGAATGGTAAGATGAGAGAATGGTTTGGAATGTAGCTTTGGAAATTTTCTGGGGAAGGGAACAAAGAGACAAAATGAAAATGTGAGAAGGCAAAAGTGAATATTGCTAAAAATGTGGACAGATACTTGTAAAATAAAAGATGAAAAGAACAATGTATAGGATTGTTGTTAGAAGTGGAAGGAGTGGTTCAATAGAAGTCAGTTGGAAAGAATTCCATCATTTGAGTATGGTCCTATTCTCTTCCAGAGAGAATAGGAATACTTCCAGAGGAAGCATAGAGTACTTCGTAACTCTAAAGGTGAAACTCGAAAAATTAGAATATTGTGCAAAAGTTCATTTATTTCAGTAATGCAACTTAAAAGGTGAAACTAATATATGAGATAAGACTCATTACATGCAAAGCAAGATAGTTCAAGCCATGATTTGTCATAATTGTGATGATTATGGCTTATAGCTCATGAAAACCCCAAATCCACCATCTCAGAAAATTAGAATATTACATGCAATCAATAAAACAAGGCTTGTACATAGAACAGTATCGGACCTCTGAAAAATATAAGCATGCATAAGTACTTGGTTTGGGCCCCTTTTGCAGCAATTACTGCCTCAATGCGCCGTGGCATGGAAGCTATCAGCCTGTGGCACTGCTGAGGTGTTATGGAAGACCAGGATGCTTCAATAGCGGCCTTCAGCTCTTCTGCATTGTTCGGTCTCATGTCTCTCATCTTTCTCTTGGCAATGCCCCATAGATTCTCTATGGGGTTCAGGTCAGCATCCCCATAAAGCTCATCTGCAGAAGGAAGCATGAAGTGCTCCAAAATCTCCTGGTAGACGGCTGCGTTGACCCTTGTCTTAATGAAGCACAGTGGTCCAAAGTCCTGTTGCTCAGTGGTCTAAAGTCCTCTTTTCCAATTTTTAATTTTTAAATTTTTCCAGTTTCACCTGTATACTATTCTGAAGTGTTCAGGTAAGAACTGTTTTCTTTCAACTATGTTTGATTTACCGACTTCTTTTCTTCCTGGATAGGTGTAATGTGGCCTCCATTATTTACTTACTGGCTGCTTCCTGAACATATTACAGTAGTAAGTTGTACGTGAGGATGTCCTTACAGGAAACTCAGAACCTCCACTGGATCTTGAATGTGATAATCTAGCTTCTGATCAATGTGACATTCCTCATCAGGGGTACACATTGCCTGATTTCCCATGGTTTTCTAAGTCAAAGTTAGTGTCTGTTCTAACATATAAATCCTTTTATTGCTTGAGTCTATATTCCTCAAAGAATATAGAACCTTCCCCAGTATCTTACCAATCGGAAGCTCTGTTTACCCTCTATGGTTTTGTTAATGGTGCCAGCTGGAAATTATTAGTGTCAAGACTTTTTCAGTTGTGCCCTTGTGCTATGGAACATCCCCTTGAGGCAGGGGTGGGTTCCCGCTAGTGCTACTGCAAGTTTGCTCAGGGACGCACTGTGCACGCTTGATACACACTACATGTGCATACACAGTACTAAAAAAAAGGCTTCTGTGCATGCACAGAAGCCAAAAACAAGATGGCGGTGCCTATGGCATCGCCGAGAGAACGGGTTTGGGGGGGGGCAGGCCAAGTTACTACCTATTCGGCCGAACCAATCTGAACCGGTAGTAACCCACTTCTGCCTTGAGGACCAGATTTTAGGAGAAATCTGAAGCCTCCTCAATTGCTCTTTATTATTGATTAATAGTAGTTTGGTATTGGATTCCAAACAGTTTTCAAGTTCATTTGCCAGGGAATTCACAAGTGGGACATCTTTTCTCAAGGCCCTGAATGAACTCTGGAAGTCCAGTTTGTAGCAGCAGATGTTGTTTTGTAAACTTGGGTTATACTATACACATGGCTCAGTTGGAGAATAGGTATGTCAGATCCCATAGATTTCTATAGGGACGCTGTCATTCTGGTGGGAGTGGGAGGCTTGGGGAGATCTCTGTATGGGGTTTCTGTTTCTATTCCTTGCTTTGCCTTGCTGTAACTTTCGGGACCTTGGAAGGGGGGAAAGGAATGTGCCTAAAGCCAGCTGCCTTATCTTGTCTCTGGGGAAGAGCAGCAGTGTTGCCTTGGAGTCTAATGTTTATTACCTTCTCGGCCAGTTTCCCATAACATCTTCACATCTTGGGACTGGTTCAAGGATGAATTGGACTTTGGGAGGGGGCTCTGTCTGCAATGGTTTAATCTAACATTTTAAGCGGGAAAATTTAGCTCTTGCCTGTATCTCTTGCTATCACAATCTTTCAATAAAAGTTTCCTTTTTGAAATGGCTTTTGTTTCAAGAGTTCTGATTTCTTGAGAAGACTGGCAAGGCAGGACCTTACAAGGTATTTGAAAGGATTGAAGAATATAGTATAAAGGCTCTTCAATCTTATGCTGGAAATGAAATCAAGAAAGGACATCTTAACATGCTTGGTGGATATATAAAGAAGCCAGAAAATTTTGGATACATGAAACTTTGTATGACTTACATACAATAATGTAGAAGACTTTATAGACTCATACACAATCGAAACCACAATTAAGACCTTTTGGGGGATTAATTTGTAAGTAGATGGAAAAAATGATAGAACTTTGTTTTTATACTGTACATGGCAACTACAGAAAGACTATTATCTATGCACAAGATGGAAATATTTGACTTTACTTGTAATAGAGGAATGGTTTCTGAACATGCTGGAACTTGCTGAGATGGTCAAATTTACTGCCTTAATTAGAGATAGGATTTGGTCCAAATTTAATACTCCCTTTTTAAGCCCCTGAAATCCCTTAATTCAGGGTAGAGTCTGGCAATTGGATGAAGCTGAATCTTTACTGACCGGATGCCCTACAAAGAGTTCGCAGCAGATATATTTCTTTGTGCCCTAGGAGAGAAACATCTGCCAGTACCTAGGATTGAACTCTCAACCTTCCGAGTGGGAGGTGAGTGTCTTCATCATGTCACCATGCTGCTCATTTGTCTAAATTTAAATTGGACTGGAAACTCCTCACTGACTTTGTGCAGGAAGCAAACGAATAAACAAAAATGTTATATTTTGTTTTGAGAATTAGAATAAAATTAATATCTTATTAAACACTAATGATCTGCATGGTTATCATCTGTTTCATTTTATTAAATTGTTCTTAAAATTTTAATGTAAGATAAACAGTGTCATTGGGGGAGTCAATCATCCTCTAAAGTGGATGGATGGATGTTTGGATGGGTGGGTGTGTGGGTTGATGGATAGATAGTAGCCTTCCTTATCCATGATTTTGTTATCCATAGTTGTGAATGCCTGTAGCTAATATGAATGAGACCTTAATTTCTGTGCTAAAGGGTTTTGCATATCTGCAGCTAGGAACACATGTTTTGTTATATCTGCCATTTGGGTCTCCCTAACAGTGTAAATCAAACACACAACCTATTTTCTCAATGATCTGCTGCCAATCTGTCCATCCACCCACTCAGCCTTGCTCTTCCTACCGTTTACCCACCAATCCTTAAGCACTTCTCTCCTTCCTTCCCTTTTAACTCATCTATCCTCAGTCTTCACACTATGAGTCCACTCTTCTTCACAGTGCCTTTTTCTAGGGCTCTGGAGCCTAACCCCCATTCCTCATAAACTCTAGGTCTCCTTGTCTATGGTTTCATCATTCACAATAGTAGACTGGATTGGAAGGTACTGAAAGTATGAGGCCCACCTGTTTATTTTACATATATGATCCGCTTGATGTAGGGAGCAAATCCATTCCTGATTTTTTGGCTTTCTGCACCTAATATAAAACCTACTACCAGTGCCAAAAGTAAACAATGGCTATGCATTTGTTTATCCCAGTATGATTGATAAAAGTATAAATCCTTTTATAAATCTACTGAGAATTAAGAATAAGTGAAAGAACTTCCGATTAGGTTTCTGTAGGATTATGATATGTTCCTGAGTCTTAACATGGAATTTAGAAATAATCACATAGCATGATGAACTTTCTCAATTTCTTAAAACAAATAAATATGGCAAAGCAGAACACTTGGAGTAATGTGAAATGAAAATATATCCTGATAGAAACTTCCTTTTGTTCTCCTCTGATCCAGAATTAGATGAGAAGGATCGTATTGAACAATGTGTCGGTGTACCCTGAGTTTACTTGCATGTACTAAAATAAGATTCCGTTGGACTTATGCATATGGAATAAAGGATATGTTAAGTTGAAATGCTATCTCTCTTTTTTTTTTTTTTGCCTGGAGCAACAAATATTGAGTCAGAACTATTAATGTGTCATAATTTCTTTGTTTTCTTTGTTTTCCAAAGCTAATTATAATTATATTGTTGTGCTTAGTCACACAGTCAGATGTTTAGAATGGATTTGGCATTTTGTCCTCTTACTGACTCCTTCCCAATGACCTGCGATAGATAGGTGTTGTTATTCTTCTTGTTGATTACTTTATTTGTTTAAAATGTTGTACTTTGGATTCTGAAGTGCCGTTGCAAAATAATTCAATAACTGGGGAACTTCTGAGCACAATAGAAATAATTCCAATGATTTACCTCTGTGGATGACAAGGATCTACTGCACTTCAGATCCAAAGACAAAAAGGTGTTTTTTGACTGGCCCACGCTACACATATCAGTACCTGTTTAAAGAAACAGCATCCCCCCCCCTCCCCAGCTCAGATGGTAACTATACACTCCTACAAAAATACGTATTTCAAAGAGGTGCCAGCAGTGCACCCATACTCTAGAGAGAACCTTATCGCTTGCTGTCAGCACCTTCGCACAGCTGAATGCAATACTCTATACAAACCACTTGTGCTCTATTGAGTTTTATGATGCTATCACCTTTTCACAGAAAAACATCTTCAATTGTCATGACAACCTACAAGAGAGAAAGTAAATAGCAGAAGCTAGTACTTTAGCTGGGGTAGGAAAAACAGTACAGAGGAAGTAAGGCATTTTAGCATTTTTAGATTTCATCTTTGTGGATTTAAAACCCATATTAAAATTCAACTGGATCAGTTTTCTGTCATGAATGAAGATATAAAGGAAATGCTACCTTGCCATTATGCTATTGTTACATTATTCCTATTTATAAAGGAAGTTTGTTCTCTTGCTGATTAATTAGAATGGTGTCCAGATTGTATTACATGGGTGGCTCAGTGAAGCCCTTTTAAATATTTTTACATAAAATTGACAAACCACTTCACATTAAGAGAATTCTGAAGAGAACACATGCATCCCTTAGCAACTAGTTTCAACAGCAGCCACATTTTCAATGGAATCAAATTGGTTCCAACCATCGACTTTCTGTCATGCGGGCAAACAGCCAAATGTTTAACTTTTGGCCTTTCAGTGCCCCAATAGCAATAGAGAATTTTAGAAAAGTTTCTCCCTAACTCCCAATTTTGATAACTTCCATTTTCCTGTTCTTGATTCAGGAATTGTAGTGATCAGCCAACATATCAAAGGTTGCTTCCATACTTCATATATTCCTTGAGGCTACAAAATGTGAGCAATGGCAAGTCCACCAAATACAGTCCTTTAAAGTAGGGGTGGGCTATTAATTTTCCCAAGGAGCCACATAAAAAACTAGGACCATCACCATAGGTTGAACAGGGACAGTCAAAGGGACAGATGTGGCCTGTGGGCTGTAAAATGTCCAAGTCCACCTTAAAGCCTGCAACTGCCACCAAATTAGCCAGCCAAAGGAAACATTGTGTAGCTAGCCTAGTCTTGGTCTCCTGGATATTACTTGATCCCTTTTCTAAAATTTGAGGCTGGAAGCAATTGTTTCAAGAAAGGGTTGTTTTCAAAACCATTCTGTTTTTAAATGTAAAGAAAGAGATCCTGTTCCAATTTGGTAGCCAACACATTTGTGATATAGTGCAAAGCAGAAATGGGTTGCTCCAGTTCAGCCTGGATTGGGCGAACCAGTAGTAGTGGCGATGGGAGGTTCCGCCCACCTGCCCAGATGCTTCTGCGCATACACAGAAGCATCGCACACAAGCGCACCCAAACCAGTAGTAAAAAAATTGGCAACCCACCACTGGTACAAAGGAAATGCAGAAAGAGTAGTGATAGTGTCCCTTGAAGACAGCTTGTGTACATAATAAGACATGGAAACCTGATCAATGTACAACATGCTATCAATGACCAAAATGATGAAACAAATCCTACTGATTGATACTCTTATTTTTTCCTCATAAGCACTCAAGATAAATAACAATGTGAATAAATACATCCAATATCTATAGAAACTCTTTTGAGTTTCTAATTATTAAAAGCAGAAAAAGTGATGGTAGAAGCCTAACTGGGTCTGTGTAATATAAATTGAGAGCAGCGGAGAAATCCCAATTAATAGATTTTAATTATTGCTCCTTAGAAAGCAAGAATCAGTAGAGCTGGATTAAAGGCTCCAGTCATTTTGATTCAACAAAGAGTCAATACGTTCAATCTCAAAAGAGTCAGTTCAGTTCATTCTATTCTGCTGCATTCATGAAATTACACAGAGCAAAATATTCACACCAGGCCCACCCTACCATGAGACAAAGCGAAGTAGTTGCCTAGATTTCAATGGAAGGAGGAAAGCAGGACTGGCAAGGGACGGTATATTCCATACAGCATCTCTTCCATTCCCCACCGGTTGCCTCTACTGCCTCGGCTGTCCCCTTGCAGTTATATTGAGAAGCAATTGTTGACATTTGCAACCGAACATTTTCAAAGGCGATAGCTTTGGAAAATATGAGATATAAAAATATGAGACATGACAAGATCCTGGCTGCTTCTGAAAAGAAGCAACCCATTTATTTAGAGCCAACAGACATTCCAACATCTGTTGTATCATTTGCTGTAGAAGAGTATTATCAGAAAATTCAAGGTCCTGGTGCTTTGCATCTTAATTATCATAGCATTTAAATCTTCACAATATGAAGATTCCTCAATGCTTAAGACTTACACGTGCTCAGTGGAACTGAACAAACCAGAGTTAATTAATTGGATATGGTAAGAAACTTTGTGACATTAAAAAAAGCAACAATCAAATGACAGACGTAAGGTTTGAAGGTTAAGAGTCCTTTCCATGTGTACTTGGAAATATCTTACATATGTATAACTGGTTTACCTATCACATGAACTGAGAATCTTAAGTCCGTAGGCTTGATTTGGTCCAGAGGTGGGTTCCTTTTGCATGCCCCCAAACAGGTTTTATCTGCGGCGCCATAGGCTGTGCCATCTTGTTTTTTGTTTTAGCACATGCGCAGAAGCATTTTTTACCTACTATACATGCCGCATAGCGTGCATCAAGCACGCCCCTGAGCGAACCGGCAGTAGAAGCCGGAACCCACCCGTGATCTGGTCCATTGGGTTGAGCTGTGATTATATTACTAGACGATAGAGAAATGATTTAAGTGTATCAATGAATTTAATACCATTTTATTAAACATGCAAACAGTAGGAATTCTAAGCTATTGCTCAGCAGAAATGCTTCGGGTTCTTCAATCCAAGTCTGCTAAAGTATATACTACTATGTTATTTCCGAATAATATTAATAGGAAAACAACTATTTCAAGAAAGCCCCTGGGATATGATGTGGAAAACATGAACACACACAGCCAGAACTCAGCATGTGGTTTCTGCCTTCACAATACAGACATGCTCATTATGAAGAGCGGTTGGCGGCAAACATATTTACTCACATAATAGTAGTTTTAAATATTGGTCTGAAAATACATATTTCAAAACATAGTATGGTGTGTGTGTGTGTGTGTGTTCATAATATATGCCTCAATAATAAAGCCCCTTTTCTGTGCTGTTTTGTCTACTCTGGAAAATCCCTAGATGAGTCATATGCCACTGTCACTGCAACCTTTTCAAACTTTTCCACAGTGCATATATTTTGCTGCAGTGTTTCAGCATCCAGTCAATTTATTGCATTGTTCCCAGAATAAATACTGAGATGATGGTTATCTTTAGATTCCAACAGGTTTACAAATATCTACAACATGTGGGATCCATAAAGCATTAAAGAAAAAAAAAATCAAACTAAAATCTGAATGCAAGTTTTCTACAGCAAAAGTTCCTCAGGATTTTGGCTCTGACTGCCATCCCAAACCTAGTAGAGGAGGACATCATTTTGATCTCCAGATGTGAGGGGTTCTATAATGGCAGTGAGGAATAAAGGGAGAAAGCAGAAAACGCTGGGCTCTAGTACACCCTGGGATTCAAATTTCTTTACTACCAGTTCTGTGGGTGTGGCTTGGCGATTGTGTGACTAGGGGGGTCGTGGATTGGTGGTCATGTGATTGGGTGGGCATGACCAACTTGACATCACTCATGTTAACGAGTGCCTTGCCTGTCCTCTCCTTGCCTCAAAGGCCTCAACGAGATGCAATTTCCATGTCTATTTATTTACTACTACTGCACATTCAAAATACACTATTTAACCCTGGCTCTGATCTTAACAGGGACCAGAATGCTCTGTGCTTTTTTTTAACCATTGTATTAGATTTTTTTCAAATAAAATAAAATAAAATTAGTAGATTATTCTGGACTTTTTTGCATGAAACAGGGGAAAAACAAACGTATAACATATGGAGTTGATTAGGAAAAATTAGTATATAATAGAAAAAAGAAAGTTATGGTGTTAACAGCTTAAGGTCAAATTGTACATTTATCTGGTAAAAGTCATTTCTTTGTATTTCTTTATCTCACCACACTTTTGGCTTTCTTTGTTATTCTTTATTTTCTTTTCCTTTCTATCTTTATTATTAGTTTTTGTTAGGGTTCTTTTATCTTTTTATTTGAAAATAGGGATAGGAATTCTCCATATGCCACTTTTGACTTAATCTTCCAAATGAGATGATTCTCCTTTTAAAAAAAACAGTCCTGCAGATATTACATGCCAAACCATGCATGTTTAATTTTTAGTCTTTTTGTTGCAATTTGAGCGGGAAAAGAACTCATTTGAGATCAAGCATTTCTGGGGAAAGTAAGAAACAGAACGAATAGCTCCAAGGTAGAGTATCTACTTTAAATTGTGCTTACTTCAGTCCTTCACGGATTTAAAAGGTAGGGAAATCATGCAGAGACTGGCTTCTGGGTTTTTTTTCCCAACACCTTCACAGGTAGTCCTTGACTTACAACCATTCTTTTAGTGACTGTTCAAAGTTACAACACTGAAAAAAAAGTGACTTAAACTGTTTTTCACACAACTGTTGCAACATCCTGCAACATTTTGATCACAAGATCAAAATTCAGATAATATTTATGATGGTTGCAGGGTCCTGCCAACAACTGTGTTACTCATTTAACAACTGCAACTATTCACTTAACAACTATGGCACTAAGGGTCATAAAATGGGGCAAAATCAACAAATGTTTCACTTAGCCACATACATTTTGGGCTCAGTTGTAGTCGTTACTTGAGGACTACCTGTACTTGTAATGACCATGAGGCTTCTGTATTTTTTTTCCCCGGCCTAACCATGTAACATTTGTGTCTGTTTCTGTCCTTTTCTACCCAAGAACTGGGGGAGTGGGGGTGGGGGGTGAAATTCAGCAGGTTCTGGAGATCCGGTAGCGTAATTTTGAGTAGTTCAGAAAACCGGCAAATGCCACCTCTGGCTGGCTCCAGTGAGGTGGGAATGGGGATTTTGCAGTATCCTTCCCCTGCCACGCCCACCAAGCCACACCCACAGAACCAGTAGTAAAAAAAAAGAATTTCACCACTGCCAGGAACTAATCTGGATGTGGGCATAAAAAACATTGCATATGCTGCCTGTTATGAGAGCGCGAGAGACTCTAATCTGAGCAGGTGCATCAGGTGCATTTTTCCTGTCCTGTCACGGTGCACCTAAACTTACCTCCACTAGGAAGCACAGTACAGGTTAAACCAGGGGTGTCAAACTTGATTTCATTGAGGGACGCATCAGGGTTGTGTTTGACCTCATGGGGCCAGCATAGGCATAGTCAGGGTGGGTGTGGCCAGCTTGATGTCGTTCGTGCCAGGGGCACCTGTGGTGGTCTGAGTGCTTTGCCAGCGAAAACGGGCTCCTGAGCTCCGTTTGCAGCTGCGACGGCCTCCTGCAGCCCTTGGCGGAATGTGTGACCTTCTGTGCACGCGCTCACATTTGCACACTCACATTCGCAAACTGGTAGGGAAGGTAAGTGAATCCCACCACTTAGCTCCCATAATTTCAAAATCAATATTCCAATGGGAATTATAAGAGTTGATGAAAATCCAAAATTCTATCAGTTTAGAAAAAGACTGATTGAAACAAAAGACATATTTTTTAAAGCAAGATAGGACTATTCATGTGCAAACTATTGTGTGATTTCTTAGCTTGGATACTGCAGTGTTGCCCAAAAGTCCTTTGTGTAATTTATTTAGTTCAAATGACTTATATTTATAACTCTTCCTTAGGGTTGCTATGGTTTCCGTTACATTCATCTCCAGCTAATTTTCCTTTATCTCCATCACTACAATCTTAGTGTGATTTCTTTTTTGTTATAATCTGTGTCATTCCAGACGAATATGGACTAAAAATTCCCATTAAGTCAAAGATAGCAGAAAAAGCATTAGAACAGTAAAGCAGTAAAACCATTAAAACAGTAATTTCAGGCAGCCATAATGAGAGGGCAACATTTTTGCCCACTCATTGACCAAATGTAGTAAAGTTAAAAGGATTGATTTCTTGTAATTAAAACAATGTCACTAAAGATTTATGTATCATTATAAACTGCAGCAAAGTAATACACTGCAACTGCATCTCCTTTGTTAGGTAGTTGAGAAGCTTAAGTTAATTCCTAAACTTTGTAAAATACCATTGAAAATGTATTTGAAAATATCTACGTTAAGAGAAAGTTTTTAAAAAATGTATTAGCTGGAAGAAAAATCTAGAGCAGGGGTTCCCAACTGGGGGTGCGAGACGATATTCCAGGCAGTTCGAAAACTTGGGTTTAGAAGTTTCCAAATTATAGTGTATATGAAAAATTATATGCATATAATTATTTATTTTTAAGAGGTGTGAGAATATATCCAAAGAGTTCAATGGGTGTGGGACAGTGGTGGGTTCCTACTGGTTCGGACTGGTTTGGCTGAATCGGTAGTGGTTTGGCGGCCTGGGTCACTGGAACTGGCAGCAACCTAGGCCTGCCACGCCCCCGAACCAGTTTTCCGGGCAGCACTGTATGCAGCGCCATCTTGTTTTTTGCTTCTGCACATGTGCAGAGGAATTTTTGTTGCACTGCGCACAGCTAGCGCATGTGCGCCGTGCCCAGGAGCAAACCAGCAGTAGTGACTGCTGGAACCCACCTCTGGTGCAGGGCATAGAAAAGGTTGGGAACCCCTGATCTAGAGCCTTAAAAAGGATGTGTACAAGAAGAAAATATTCCGAGGATAACTTGGAGGGAGTGATCCAAATTTAATGAGTTAATTGGATTTTAGTTGGAATTGTATTGGTCTGAAAGTGAACTTTAATGTATGTATGCTAAGAGGAAGTTTTTTAAAAGATGCATTAGAATGTTTTAATTTTAGAAATGTTTTTAAAGAAAAGCTTAACATTTTAAAGTTGATCAAAATATTTTTCCCTCTAAGGTTAAACAATCTGAAGAATACAGTGAAATTTGTTAATATAAATGGTGAGAGTTTATAAAGATTATTAAGTACTAATAGAAATATGTATTAGTTCAACAGCAAGGAAGATAAAGCAGTAATGGTTAAATTGATTGTTCTAAAAAGAGCCGGAAGTCAACGTCTTTTTTTTCCTTCCCTTGTACCTCATATTTTCTTTCCCTCTCCCCGCCCCCCCCCCATGATTTCCTATTTTTCTTCTTCTTTGTATTTTATACATTGAAAAAACAATAACAGTTATATATTAAAAAAAGAGAGACACTAAGGGGAGGATCTGCTTCTTTTTAAAGATATTTTTTCAAATAAAATAATCAAAACTACCGACAGTTGTTAAAGAAAATAACGCAGACACATATTGTTTTTCTGCTGTAATTTAAATTGCAATCCTTAACAGTTGCTATGAAGTTTAGGAAAGTAATTTTAATTTTAAAAATCACACATTTCATTATTGGTTTCCTGCCCAATATCTACTTCAGCCCAAACTTACTTTTAACACACATACTGTGATATTATCAACAGCTATAAGAACATTAATTCTTGGCTCACCAATTTACTCGTTAATAATTTTAGGCATATTGTTTCTCAGCTGAACTTCGTTATCTCTATAAAATGGAATTAATTGTAAACGAAGAAGAAAGGAGAGAACAGGAGTGAACAAATCTAAACACACTGAATAAATGTTTAGTAATTCTAAATGATACCATATGTTTTATGAAAATCTTGTAAGTGTAATCCCGTGCAATTAAAGAAATATTGTTCTTGGCAGTTAATAATATTAAATATTGTTCTATAATGTTTCACAATTTAAAAAACACTATCGATAGTACTAATATTTAAATTATTCTTTCCATTTCACACTGATACATTTTGAAATTGTCCTCAAAACTGTGCTGAAATAGCAAATAAAAAAATAAAAATTAAATAAAAACAATATAAAAAGAAAGCAAAGATCACTACTATTGGTACTAATAGGTGACTTGGGTGCAATCCCAAAACTCGAGCACCACTTAAACATCATCGGAATTGACAAAAGCACTAACCATCAATTGCAAAAGACAGCTTTACTTGGAAATCTTACATGCTGGGTCATCTTGAACATGAGATCAAACATCAACATTTGCCTATCCCAGATCCTTAGGAAAGACTTCATGGATTAAAAAATGCCAAATCCAGTCTAAATATCTGGCTGATTGTGCAACCAACCATATTCTAGATGGTTCAGCACTCCTCAGATGAGTTGGTATACAATTCAATGGGTCTTCCTAACACTCATAAGTGGCAACTGTGGCTAGGAGGGGCATTTGCATAGATCTACCTGATTTGTCAATTGGGCCCTTTCGTTGACTGGGAAGCCTCGTTCAGAGTCACTCATGCCTTGGTCACCTGCCACTTGGATTACAGCAATGAACTCTACATGGGGCTGCCCTCGAAGATCACTTGGAAACTACAACTGGTCCAGAACACGATGGTGCATAGAGTGATGTATGCTTCTAGGTTTACCCATGTAACACTGCCATTGCATGAGCCACACTGGCTGGCCAGTTTCCTTGCCCAGGTGCAATCCCAAGATGCTGGTTCAAGATGACTTTTAGCAGACCACGTTATCTGTGAGACCAGCTTTCCCTAAAGACATCAACTTGTTTTACCAGATTAGATAGGTTGAGCGTGGTCCAAATTGTCACCTTGTGGGAGATTGTCCCCTTGTGTTCTGATCTAGGCTTCCCAAGAGCATGAAGCAAACTCCTTGTCCCGACAAAAACCCCTTTTATTAATTTACTGTGAATTCTGCTCATTCACATCCAGCAAAGTCTTTCAAGGGAGGATTTACAGTCACAGACCTTATCTGGCTTGGAGAGCTGACAGGTGATATCTGCAAAACCTGGCAAGGAGTTTCGGAGAGTCACAAACCAATTAAGCGAACTAATTGTCTTCTGCAAACTCCACTCCCCTTTTGCTCCTCTTTTATTTCCTCTGGGAGGGGGCATTCATTGTCCACCTGTGGCCTTACTCCCAAGTCAACCCGTTCTTTAGCTGTTTTCTTTGTATGGCAACTCTGCGCATGTGCCCCCTGGGAACAGGCTCCAGTTGTTCATCTGCCTCACTGATGTCTGACTCTGATAACTGGCATACGGCTCTGGCCCCCTCTCTGCCTCTGACACAGAATCCTCATCAGAGCCTTCCCCAAACTCCAGGACTGGCCCATGTTCTGCCCCAACCTCCTCACTGTCCGAAATTGCTGCCAGTATCAGGGGAAATTATTATAGTATCAGGGGAAAAATTATCTACAGTTTTCAGATTAAAGTATCTTGTATCATCAGAATTAGAATAGTTGCAGTGAGCCCTGCAAAGAAACTGCTACACCTGTGTTTATTATTTATTTATTTATTTATTATTAGCGTTTATATACCGCCCCCTCTCCCGAAAGGGACTCGGGGCGGTGTACAGTCCGTTAAATCAGTATTTAGCATTCCCATCCCAGTATTTCCATCAAAGACATACTGATAGCTAACTCCTGCTATCATTCCTTTAACAAGGGACTAAAGTGATAATCCAGAACATCTGAAGTACAAAATTGATTTTCCAGAAGATGAAACAAAATAGAACAATCCAAATCAACTGGGAGAAACTAGCAAAGATTGCCAAATCCAGTAAATAGGTAGGAAGGTAAAATTTTAAGAATTATTTCTACTTTTTACATACGAGGTCTTTATTTTCAACTTATTTACGGTAGTATCTAGTTTTTCAAAAAATATTTATGTGCGTATATGCTCAATAAATTATCATGCTGAAACTACCATGCTGATATTTTAGAAATATTTCAAAGATTTCCTCTATCTGGATTTCCCCCCACCCTCCTTTTGAAGTACAGAAATAAAATATTAGCACAAAAAAGCAATGCAACTTCTAGTAAGAAAACAGTGGAGGCTCCTAAAAGAATTTTATGTTTCCTATGAGAGTCCTTATTTTCCATGCAAATTACAATGCCAGGCCACTTTTTCACAAACAGTGAATGGATCTAAAAGAGATAATGTTGTTAAAACTGGAAGATTTATGAGTTACTGATTCCCTCATATGTTTTCAGAACATCACTGCCAACTCAGCTAGCGCAGGAGTGCAAAATCTGTCCCAGAACAAAAACTGCCACATGAAAGAAAAGTGAGTCAGCATTTATTACGACATTTATTACGACTTCTTCTGTTCAAGGTAAAAATGTAATTACAAGAAATCTTTTGTTGGAAATGAACACAATGCAACATTCACAGTCTTGATACCAGATGACTTCAACTGCATTTAAATTGGGGGGGGGGGGAATCTGGCTTGAACTGATTCATCCTGTAAATGCTTATGCTGCTTGATCATTCCTACTTGACTCCTCCTCAAGTGGGCATGGCCAAACAAAACAAGAAATCCCTCGTGGGTGGCTTAGTGTTATGTTTGCTTAGCACTGATTGGGTTCTTTCTTCTAACAAGCCAAAGAAATACGTTAGAAAATGTCTGGATTATGTTTATGGATTTTAAGGGAGAGAGAAGACGACAATTCTCAGTTCTTGTGTACAGATAGGACATTCTGGTTTGTTTACTTGCTTCTACTGGCAGAAGGAGTCAAACACCAACAACGTTCTAGATTACTTACATTTAATGTTAGGTAAATTGTAAATTGGTGCCATATCTTGTCAACACAACCTGCATAATGACATATGAAGTGTAACAGGTCTCTGCCATTGGAGCACTTTTACTGGCTGAGTCAAACCAAGTTTGTCTCAGCTATTTTATTATCTTTTTTCCTGGGTGGAATAGCATTGTACAAATAAAACGATTAATACTGATCTATAACTGTAGACATGGCCAAAGATTCTGCCAAAATGTTGGTAATCACAATGTATAAGCAATGACACATGGCATCATTGTAAAGCAAATAAAGGCTAGGGGTGATAGCTGAACCTAAAGTACATCAATAAAGAAGAGATGTCAGCTAATTCTTAATATATGCTAGGGAGGGGCAGAAAGGCTGCCAGGGGTCTATTTCCATTTTGTTGCTGGCATCAATAATGACCAAAAAAAGGGGGCAGCTTTGGGGTGCTTTACCTCCAAATGAAAAAAATACCTAGAGAATCAGAACAGAATAATGTTTTGACAACAAAACCTTAAGCTTGGATTTTCATGACATCTGAAACCAACAGGATGTGATACATGTAGATAGTTTGATTTGGAAATCCCAATCCATGTTAACTTTTCTAGAGCCACATTCAAAATCAGAATCTGCCAGGACCATTTATCACACATCTTTCTTCAACAATAAATAAATAAATAAACCAGATCTACTCATTCAGAGGATCACTTCAAGATCTCAACTATACTTCATGTCTACATACTGTAGACCTCACAAATGATGACACTGTTTCGTAACACTTCCCATGTACACCATTAAAAACAAAATATTTAAGCATGAATATACATTGCTACATCTGAGAAGAGCATAATGTTATATAAAACCAATGACAGATATTAAAAGATTTTTTTTTCTAAAAAAGGAAAAGGAACAGAAGTTCTGGATTTCAAGAACAACAATTCTATAGCTTCAAGTTTGGAGTGTCCTTGTGTTCCACTTCAATATCCTATATTGTAAACACACAACTAGTGTTCATAAAATATAAATTAAGATTAAGTTAAATCAGTAGCCACATACGCATACAGTCTTAGAATGACTAAGATAGTTGAAGAATTAATATTTTCCTCGCTCACAGTGATACGCAGAAATTGCGATAGTTAAATATCAGTGTAAAGCAGAAGCAAGAGCGACAGCGGTTCTGAAATTTCAAATAACAAAAGTATAAAGCAAGTTGTCAAATCCCAAAGCTTCCGATTTTGATGCAACAAGTGCGCTAATCTGTTGCATTTAATCTGTTGCTGGCTACAGTAAACATGCACAGATCAAAATGGCTTTTTAAATTTCCACAAGTGATGGGTATGATGTCAAGAGCTGTCTTTGGAGACATATATCTCCTTTCCCTTACAACTTAACTCTTCCTGAACTGCGTACCCCCCCCCCCCAGTGCGTTTGGAATGCAATTACTAGACTTCCCAGCCTTCCCAAAGGTTTCTGGAAATTATGGGAGCTGTAGTCCTGCTATATCAAGAGAAGAGCAGATAGGGGAAACTAAAATAGTTTTGCTTTATTACTGAATTCTAGCATATATCATTGTAGCCATAGCAACCTGAATGCAGCATAAAATGATCCCCGATATTTTTGGTGTAGATCATACTGATAATCTTTACATAAAGGGCGAAAGACAAAATAAAAAACCTTTCACCCACATTCAAGGCAGTCCAGATCTGATGTTAATCTAACAAATAGAGCCTAATATCAAGGATGCAGTATTACTCATTTTAATTTCTTCCTATCCGGTCTCATGTCTGATTAGCAGATGAAACTATGTCAACAAAAAATAGGGCACAGGCATTCATTGTTAAAGTGCAGAACACCAAAACTAGACAAGGATTTCTCACTTTCAACCTTCTTCTATGGAATACTATGACCTCATTGCATTACATTTTCATTTGTTCCCCTAAAAGTGCAAAAAAGGGGGAAAGGGGGAATATTGTCCATAAGAAAACCACAAGCCTAAAAGGTTTCAAAATCCTTCCAACATTTTATAATTAAAAATCTAAAATCCTTCATAAGGAGGTGTCTCCAGGGTTAAGCAGAGCCAAACTCTGACATCCACTTCTCGTACTTCTCCAGATCTGCGGCTGAAACTGATTTGGAGATTTTCTTCAGAGCCAAGTCAAAGTCCCCCTTGGTGACGGGCATCTGAAGCTCTTCTTTAGAGAGGGCCCGGATCTCTTCTGGAGACAAGCCATTAATGCGTCGCCTCATCGCCATCAATGAAGCATCCCTAAAAATAAAATCCATAAACACTACATATTAGTAATGACGTATAACAGCAAGGCAGAAATACCATTTTATTTATTTATAACAGGGTGTTATTGTTGTTTTTTTGCATTGCCAACAATGATTCCATTACATTTAATTTCCTATATTTAAAAACAGCAGCATAAAAATGTCCCTTTGTTTACACATTTTCCTTAAAGGATAAATTCCTGTATAACCTATCCCCTGAAATTTTCTACTTATCTTACAAAAGTGGTCTGCAAAATTTGGATAAGTACACAGCCTGAAAGCTAAGCGTTCGAATTGACGTTAGTCCAAGAAGTAGTTAATTTTTTTAAAAACCATATAGATTTCTAAGTATCAGTTGTAAATTCCCAACATGAATAGATAAAACACTTACCCTGTCTAGCTGCTTACCTCCACTTCCAATATAGAATCATAATATATGATTCTACATTGGATACGTTCAAGTAGAAGCTGGATAGCCACTTCTGTGGCCACAAGTGGGGGACAAAGGGCAGGCGGAGGGTTAGACTCCATGGTCTAAATTAGAATGTATGAGTTGAAGTTGACATATCTTAAAGCTGCTAAACTTAAGCAACATTGATCTAAATAGTTTCTTCCCCTATGATTTCATAATCCTTCACAGACAAGTTTGGATATAACACTAAAGATGAAAATCCACCAATAATTCTAGCAAATGAGCAGAGGTAAAGAAAGCTATAAAGCAATTGTTTTGTTATAATATATAGAGGTACTAAAGCAATCATTTTGATTATGAACTAAAAGACAGTTTAAATTCATCACTGGACTTATTCTGCATTACACTATGCAATAGGTTCACAGTCTGGTTGAAAAACCAACTAGATGGTTGGTAGATAGATAGATAGATAGATAGATAGATAGATAGATAGATAGATAGATAGATAGATAGATAGATAGATAGATAGATAGATAGATAGATAGATAGATAGATAGATAGATAGATAGATAGATAGATAGATAGATAGATAGATAGATAGATAGATAGATAGATAGATAGAGATGATAGATAGATAGATGATAGATAGATAGATAGATAGATAGATAGATAGATAGATAGATAGATGATAGATAGATAGATAGATAGATAGATAGATAGATAGATAGATAGATAGATATGATAGATAGATAGATAGATAGATAGATAGATAGAGATAGATAGATAGAGATAGATAGATAGATAGATAGATAGATAGATAGATAGATAGAGATGATAGATAGATAGATAGATAGATAGATAGATAGATAGATAGATAGATAGATAGATAGATGATAGATAGATGATAGATAGATAGATAGATAGATAGAGATAGATAGATAGATAGATAGATAGATAGATAGATAGATAGATAGATAGATAGATGATAGATAGATGATAGATAGATAGATAGATAGATAGAGATAGATAGATAGATAGATAGATAGATAGATAGATAGATAGATATGATAGATAGATAGATAGATAGATAGATAGATAGATAGATAGATAGATGATAGATAGATAGATAGATAGAGATGATAGATAGATAGATGATAGATAGATAGATAGATAGATGATAGATAGATAGATAGATAGATATAGATGATAGATAGATAGATAGATGATAGATAGATGATAAATAGATAGATAGATAGATAGATAGATAGATAGATAGATAGATAGATAGAGATAGATAGATAGATAGATAGATAGATAGATAGATAGATAGAGATGATAGCTAGATAGATAGATAGATAGATGATAGATAGATAGATGATAGAGATAGATAGATAGATAGATAGATAGATAGATAGATAGATAGATAGATAGATAGATAGAGATGATAGATAGATGATAGATAGATAGATAGATAGATAGATAGATAGATAGATAGATAGATAGATAGAGATGATAGATAGATAGAGATGATAGATAGATAGATAGAGATAGATAGATAGATAGAGATGATAGATAGATAGATAGATAGATAGATAGATAGATAGATAGATAGATAGATAGATAGATAGATAGATGATAGATAGATAGAGATGATAGATAGATAGATAGATAGATAGATAGATAGATAGATAGATAGATAGATAGATAGATGATAGATAGATAGATAGATAGATAGATGATAGATGATAGATGATAGATAGATAGATAGATAGATGATAGATAGATAGATAGAGATGATAGATAGATAGATAGATAGATAGATAGATAGATAGATAGATAGATAGATAGATAGATAGATAGATAGATGATAGATAGATAGATAGATAGAGATGATAGATAGATAGATAGATAGATAGATAGATAGATAGATAGATAGATAGATAGATAGATAGATAGATAGATGATAGATATAGATGATAGATAGATATAGATAGATAGATAGATAGATAGATAGATGATAGATAGACAGATAGATAGATAGATGATAGATAGATAGACAGACAGACAGACAGACAGACAGACAGACAGACAGACAGACAGATAGATAGATAGAGATAGATAGAGATGATAGATAGATAGATAGATGATAGATAGATGATAGATAGATAGATAGATAGATAGATAGATAGATAGATAGATAGATAGATACATACATACATACATACATACATACATACATACATACATACATACATAATAGTAAAAGAAAACTTTTACGCTTCCTTCTGGGCATATCTTTCTCAGCAATTGCTTTATACCACAGAGCTGTTGCTAGTACTGTATGTCAAAGAAAAAGGCCAAAAATGATATAAAACGGAGAAGGTCACCTGCCAAAAGGACAAAACAGCCCAAACACCAGCTTTATATATAAGCTGATCCATCAGATTACACTCCTTCAAACAGTTTTAGACCTGTTAGGCCACTCTGAAAGGCTTCTTTCTACTACCACAAACACTGCCACTTGCCAATGGCAACTTTTCTTCTATATAAAATTAAGCTGAGCTACAGAACAGTGTTGCTCAACCTTAGCAAGTTTCAAATGTGCAGACTTCAACCGAATGCAAGCTGGATGGAGAATTCTGGAAACTGAAGTCCACACATTTTAACATTGCTAAAGTTGAGAAACACTTCTATAGACAGAATTAAAGTTCAGCCAGGCAACCTTGCCAGTACTGGAGACTCAGTACATACTTGCCCCATTCCTCAAATATACACAAGCCAAATTGCAGAGTTGGCACATCAATTATTATGGCTGCTGTGACCTCTGCCTAATCACAAAATGACTGAGGACGATGGGGATAACAAATCCTAAGTCATAAATCATAGTTCATCTATCAGAAAGCAAATGGATGGGATTTGCTCTCCATCTTCTCATCCGACATTTTCTCCTAGATCCGTGATGGCGAACCTGTGGCACACGGAGCCGTTTCTTGGAACACACGAGACATTGCCCTGAACCTCCGGAGGGAGAAAAACGGCCCTACAGGCAACCCGTAAGTCTGTTCCCGAACTTCCAGTTTGTGCATTGGGCCGTTTTTTGCCCTCTGGAGGCTTCAGGAGGCTTTCCTGGGATGGTCACATGCACATGCGCGGTGTGTGTGTATGTGTCACGTGCACGCCTGCACAGGGGGAGGGCACACACGACCCCTCGCGTTTCCCCCGCTTTTGGCATGCGATGGCAAAAAGGTTAGCCATCACTGACCTAGATGTTCAATATCACTCCATTTAAACTTCTTTTTTCTGTTCATGTGGGAACATTTCCAAATAAGTACGGTTGAACAGCCACCCATTATTTTCTAGCTTACAACAAAGTGTTTGTTTGGTTTTTTCCCCCTTCATTCCCTGATTCTTGGAGACTGCCTGAACAGGTCCCTGCAGTTTTGGGCTGAAAGAAAATGAACGTTTCCAAGGTCCCCCAGCTGGCTTGATGTCAAAGGCAGGACTAGAACTCTTGATCTCCTTAACCACTACACCAAAGCAACTCTCAACAAAATGTTAGGCCTATCTAAATATATTTTTGGAAATCAAAAGTGATAGCTAGAATTTGACGCTTCCCAATATGGTCATTTTATTTTTTCATTAAAAGAATCTGAAGGAAAAGTAGATGGAGCAGAAAAAAATTTTTTTCCCAGTGATATCTCCTCATCCCATATATTCTAAATGGATGGGTGTTTCAGATGCTACTACCCAAGGGACCTAGAAAGCTTAACTCTTCCTTGAAGTGCCTGGAAGTATTTCTCCTAAACCTGCTGGCCTTTAAAACAACATTAAATACATACCTCTTTCCTCCAGGGTTGAGACCAGGCTGAGTGAAGTTTCCACCTGGAGGAATATATGGATTCCTAACTTTTGATTTTAAGTGTAATGTGTGCTTGCTTCCTATATGCTGCCTAGTTCTATTTCTTGTTGATTGTATATTGCCCAGAATCACAAAAATGGGTGCCATATAAATCTCATATATAAATAAGTCTACAGAGTCTCCAAGAACAGGAACCATAACGGTAAAGTGGAATTCTAAGGACTAAATAGTCCTTAGGTAGTATCTGCAGATATATTAAAGATATATTATTTTTTATTGAATCCAACCAATACGTTGGTGAGTTTTGTGTTTTCTCAAAAATATCTTTCAGAGCCCTCAGTTAGAAGAGAATTACAGAGAAATATGAATATACTTCACTAACTGTTCATAATAAGCCATAATAAGCAAGAATAACACTTGGTAAGCTTGTTCAATTTCCTTTGTGTAGAAAGTGAATATCCTTTAAAAATCCCAAAGATTTTCTGTTTTTCATATAATATAAAAAGTGAGCAAAAAGTGTTCACTCCTGGGCAAAAAGTGAGAGGGCAGGAATTACCAGAAAAGTATGAAAAATCTATATTCTGGAAGATTCAGTGTTTAGCAATGTTCTTGGAAAAAGTGTATTCTGATTGGTCTAGAGAAGAAAACAGGATACCTGCAGACATTAGTGATATCAGCACCAGAGTAGCCTTCAATCTTCTCAGCAATTTCTTCCATACTAATGTCAGGATCCAGTTCAACTTCCCGGAGATTAATCTTAAGCAGTTCCACTCTACCTGTTGCTGTAAAAATAAATGTCATCTTGATTAGAGGAAACTGACAAATAAGTCAATATTTCTACCACATCTAATGTTATAATTTGGTTTTCTCTGGAGGGAAAAGAGCCTCTTGATTAAAGGAGTTCTGAAAGCAATTTTGTTAGTGGCTCTAGAAGTCCCTTCCCTAAATTGGTGCTCTGGAGATATAGGGTTGCTACCGAGGACACAATGGTTGCATGCTTCGAGAGTAGGACCCAAATCCAAAGTGAGGAGATTGGACGGCAGGTTTTAACTCTCTTAAAACTGCGAGGTATGTTTAACAGCTTTTTTTCAGAAAGAAATTACGAGTAGCTTTGTGGATATACCTAGAGTTCTCTAGCAAAGAGAACAAAGTGGTATTTTTTTCCCTTTTAAAAATGTATTAAAATTTATTAACAATTATATGCAGAAACAAAAGACATAACTTTATATCATTAGATTATCTAGGAAACTAGAAAATGTCTGTGTTGCAAATAATTAATAAGTTTAAACCAGATGGAGTAAAAAATCATCTTCTATGTTACTATGTGATTTCGTTTTGGGGGGGAATCGGCTCTTCCATTAAAAATATTTTCCAGCATATTTGCCACCAAATGAAATAATTCAAATTTTCCAATATGTTGCTACTACTTTTCTGGATACAACCATTCAGAAAACTATCAACTTTTATTGTGTGTTTCAAGGTTGAGTTATTAAAAATAAACTTTGAATTTGACATTTGAATTATTTTAAAAAAATTATAAGATAAATTTAGGATTTAATTTAATGGCCTGTGTGATGATCTATCCTATTTGAGTAAGATTTTGAACAACTTTACAAGATCCAATATACAACATATAATAATATTGCTTTAAACTTTCTCTAAACAAATGACTTTTACTAGAATTTATTATGTTAAATTTTCTTGGTGTTAAGTAACATCTATAAAATTCTTTCATTGTGGTTTTCTCAATTTTGGCTGAAAGCAATTTCAATATTTTTCTTTGTCAGTTGGTTCGCCATAAAGTCAAAGGTAAACAGGACTTTTATATCTTATTCTCATATGAAAGTTTTTCTTCTCTTCTAATACACTATTGTTACTTTTTGAAAGTTGTTTTTCCTCTTGTTAGGTGATGAATTTAGCTTAACTTCAATTTCTGCAATTGTTGTATTCGTTTCTGGAGCTGCAGTGAAATGTATTTGACATCATGAATGAGCCAAACATTCTAAAAACATTTATAATTACTCTCTAATTTTTGAGTTGTCCCCATCATATACATCTTTTAAATAATAAAGTCCCTTCCCTTTACCAACACTCTTTATCTTCACCATAAAAGCATGATGCAATATAAAAGGTTGAAGCAGTAAAAAAATAATCCAAGTTTTGAAAATATTCATAACAAATGATTTCTGAGTAAATTCCAATTCTTAATAAATATTTCTGGGAAAAAGAAGTGTCCTAATTTTCACTGATGTTATACATTCCATTTCTATCATGATGTTAATTCTTCTGAATTTATCAGCCTAGAAATGTTTGTGATTAGCATCCTAAAAATATTTAATATTTAAAATTCCAAGGCTACCTTCACTGACGTATGTATAGAGAATATTTGGATTGTTGTTTTTTTTACCCAACACATATGCTTATTAACCATTTTCTGCCATTTTTTTCAGTAAATATATGTATACATCAGGGCGGAAGATGTTTAAGAAAGAAGTACAAATTTAAAAAGTAATGACATTTTTACTGCTTTTATTTAACCAAGTATTGTAATTCTAATTTTGACTACTCTTTCAAGTAATGGTTTCAAGTTTAACTTGAAGTTCATATTTTTAGGAATGTGGTTCCCCTAAACATGTAAAAGAGCATTTGCAGTATTTAATGCCTAAATTTTTGCACGATCACAGGTGTATTTATGCATATTCATTCTTAGAAAAATTAATAAAGTTGCTAATTTGCAAAAATGGCAAAATAGTCTGGAAAATATCTTAAGGGGATTTGAAACAATCAATGTAAATGCAGTAACATACAAATGCATGAATTTATGAATATATAAGAACAATTTATTATCTATCAAGATGGATACAGAATTTCTCACCCCATCAACAGAAACAAATGTGAAATAGGATAGGGAAATTCACTTCAAAATCCTTCTGTGGAACATGATGGGTTTTTATTCTATTGTGCTTTTATAGCCAGTGAAATTGCAGAGCCAAGACCAGGTGATAAGAGAAGAAATGGCGAGTGGAAAAAAGGCAACGATTATTTAAGCAGTAGCGTTCAGAGATACTTATGCTGGCCTTGTCATGGACCCATATAGGTCAAGCTGGGTTTTATTGACATTCAGAAGCAATTCAGGATGACCAATCCCAAATTGACAAGGCTCATTATCCACTTTCTGCCTGCCCTTTGCTGTGTTTACTTCTAATTGCTATGGAGAAGATAGAATTCAGGGATTATATTTTTTATATCCCATTTTAAAGAATACCCAGGTAAATAGCACAAGGGCTACCTATCTCTCTGAATTTGACCAGGACTTTGACATATTTTCTAGATTGCCCAATTCTTTATTCTTAAGGTAAAAAAAAGGGAACAATGCACTTGTTTAGCTTCTCACTGTTCCCTACATGAAACACTCTTAGGGCGTTTTTTTTTTCATTAGAACCAAATGAGAACGTTTCAATGGAATGTAAGGCTTTTTGTCCAAACTTTGAAACAAACTGCTTTTATTTTCATTAAATGCACACCCCTAGCAAGCAGGAAAAACAACGTATCAAGGTTAAGACAGTCCTCCTTTCCACCAGATTTCGTTAAAACCACCGTCACACTGTGTTCTTATTTAGAGTCAAGTGGTAAAAAGCAGGTAGCATGCTACCCTAAATCAAGAGAAGAGACAGCTTAAAAGCAAACCTAAGAGGATACAGAATCTTGAAGTTAATAAGCAGTTCTGACTGACAACCTGGAGAGTCATTCTGCAATGAGGTTTCCTCAAGTAGGGAACAAATCAGCCAACCGCTCTATGAAGAGCTCAAAATCTAGTCATAAAATTCAGGCAGGAGTTGATTTACAACACGGCAAGCTTCAAAGTTAAAATTAATGGCTTCACTTTTCGGTATTCAGCAATAGGCACATAGGCAAATGCATTGGCAATAATTCTTTAAAGACATCTACAAGGCTCAATCTGTGCTCGTTTAAGGAATGCCTGTTAAACATTCAAAAAAGTTTACAAGTTCATTAAAAAGCTTGATCCCCCTCATTGAGTCTACATTGAAAGACTGCTACAGCTCTTTCATTCTGCAATCGCCAGCAATTTTTTTTACTTTTTCCCCCCAATGATCAAGATAATTATTAAAGCCTGAAAATCCAATGTTGCTGCATAAATTTCAATGTGTTCTTTAACAGCTCCCTGAGGAAGTGCCAAGTAACAAGTGCCAGACAAGCACATTTAAAAAGAAAACCCACCTGTTGGCAAAGGTATATAAATTCTTTTTTCCAGTCTCCTTCTCAAAGCTTCATCAATATCCCAGGGAAAATTTGTAGCAGCAAGCACCATCACCATTCTTGAAGGGTCATCACTCTCCAGAGCTCCACCTACACCTAAAGGAGGGATAATAAAGCTAGAGCACACGGTGCTTTTCTATTGTTGTTCACTTTAATTTGAGGTTTTGCATGCAGTATACTGTAATCTGAATCTTGGGAGCATCTTAGTTTCAGCAATACCACATATTGTATGGGGGGAAATGGACAATAAAGAGACCCTGCATGTTTAGAAAGGCCTAATACTGGGAAAGATTGAGGGCAAAAGAAGAATGGGACGACAGAGAATGAGGTGGCTGGATGGAGTCACCGAAGCAGTCAGCGTGAGCTTAAATGAACTCCAGAGGATGGTAGAAGACAGGAAGGCCTGGAGGAACGTTGTCTATGGGGTCACACAACTTCGCAACTAACAAGACCTAAATTAAATATAGGTAGTCCTCAGGTTACAACATTCATTTAGCGAATATTCAGTTAGAACGGCACTGAAAGAGCGGGACTTATGACAGGACCCTGAAGTTCTGGCCATTGCAGTAACCCTGTGGTTACATGACTGTTATTTGGATGCTTGGCAAACAGCTTGCAATTACGACTGCAGCATCCCAGAGTGATTGCCTTTTTCAGCCTTTCCCTCAACAAAACATCAGGAAAGCCAGCAAGAACTGGCATGTCACCCCCATTCCTGCTGATTTTACGCCTGCCTGCCTGCCTGCCCACCCACTCACACTTTGTAGCACTTGCCCGTGGTACCCACTCACCTGCCCCCAGTTCTCACCCATAACTCTCACCTACTGATCTGCTTACCTGAGACTCCCTCCTCTCCCCACTTTAGTCAGCATGGTCCTAAGATTACAATGGCTTTATGATGGCACGGCTTAGCAAGAAATTCCAGTCCCAATTGCCAACATAACCCAATAACTATCTATTGGTATGTTGAACTTTTTAAAAACTATGCTACAAAAAAGGGCAATATTTTCAGCTCCATTTCTTCAGGGAAATCTACAATTCCTGCAGTTCTCAGAATCCCCAAAGGTCAGTTTTTTAAAAGTGGTCTCTGGATGCACAAGTTGCCTGAACCAAGTGTAAAGAATAAGCATAGGCGACTTTTTCTTTAAAGTCCTCCCCTCCTTCACACAGTCTATTCTACAACAATGTATAAAACAGGAAAAGGACTTCCCAACGCAGGCAGAACAAACCCTATTTACCATCCATCTGAACCAGCAGCTCCGACTTGACTCGGCGGCTTGCCTCGTGTTCGTCCACAGTGCCTCTCCGACTACAGATAGAGTCTATTTCATCAATGAAAATGGTCGTAGGTGCATAAAACTTAGCCTTAAAACAAAGACAAACATTTCTTATGAGACTTGGGGATTCATAAGGTTTTTTAAAAATCATATGCAACATCCCTCAGTGTTACAGCCTTATTTAACAAAGATAGATACCAATACATTTTCTTAATAAATATAATCTTTACTGTCATTGTACTTAAATACAATGAAATTGGTTAATGCTAAATCAAGATAGTTGTGAATTTAAGGAATGACCTATGGATGCATAAAAACGAATAGTAAATAGTATATCAAGCTAAGACATAGATACGCAGGAAACTGGTGATGTTGTCCATTTAAACCATCAGCTCCCAACCAATTCAGTATGGACATTTATAGTATAATACACTCACTGTAATGTACATTGATTGCCCTGAAATCATTTTACAAAGAAAAGGAGCCAGGAAGAAATTAATGCAAATAAAGAGTTTAATATCTGAGGGAATCAACAATACCTACCATTTCAAACAGCAAACGAACTAATTTTTCAGACTCGCCTCGATATTTTGATGTGAGAGTGGAGGAAGACACATTGAAAAATGTAGTTCCGCATTCTGTAGCGACGGCTTTTGCTAGCATGGTTTTACCAGTCCCAGGAGGGCCAACCATAAGCACTCCCTGAAATTAGAATCCAAACAACTGAAGAAACCACAAGCCTGATGCAAGCATATAACAACATCGTGCAATTAAATTCATCTAAACATAATTTAGATTGTGGAGCTTCAGATTTAGGCTTTCTCAAACAAGGATGTGATGAGGCTTGACTATCTTATACAAATTCTGTATGTCCCGGATCTCTTGGCGACTTTCAATACCGTCAGCCATGGTTTCTTTCTGGACTGGCTGCAGTGATTGGAAGAGGCATTTTTGCAGTGGTTTCTCTCCTTCCTATGTAGCCAGTTGGTGTTGGTGGGAAGGGAGAGGTCCAGCCCTAAACCCTTATAATGTTGAGCACCTCTACCCAAAACTTGTGAGTGGAGCCATCCAATGGAATGAGGTTCAACATTCAAAAGCAAATTATAACCAGCAATGATACCCAAGTGATGTCATCACAGTGCTGATCCAAATACTCAGAAGCTGTGAGTGTCTGGAAGCTGAGCTTCTTTTTGGGTGCAATATAAGGTGCTGATAATCTTTTAAAGCCCTTTATGACCCAGGGCCAGGTGATTTGAGGAACTGCCTCTTTTTGAGGGTATTTGCCTGCCTCACTAGATTGGATAAAGTAGGCCTACTCCAGGTCCCTTCCCTTAAATGTTGCCCTTTAGTGCACCATTCCCCAACTTTTCCAGCTTGGACCAGTGGGGGGAGGTGTTTGGATGGTTCAATGCAAGGGGCAGGCACATGCCATTTGAGTAAGCGCCGGATGTGCGCACCTGCTGTCAACACAAATGGAGCTTTGTGCACAAGTGTGAGCGCCCGCCACTCACACAAGTGGAGCTGTGCATGCACATTTACCCGTTGTATGGCCCAGTTTCGAATACGCCGAAGCCCAATAGTGGGCCACGGCCCGGGGGTTGGGGACCCCTACTTTAGTGAGCGTAGGAAGCATGACTTTGTCATAGCGCCCCTGCCTTCTCTTTGAGATCTGGTAGGATCTCCATCCTCTTAATCTTCCAGAAAGCTATTAAGAGATGACTTTAATCCAGGGGATTGAGATTGCAAGGGTGGAGCCTGGAAGAATACATTGGGGGAGGGATGTAATTATTAGACTAGGTGTATGGTTCTTTTTCCTTATGTTGTATTGTTTTTATTGTATTTTTATTACTTTGTTAGCAACTCAGAATTGTGTTTTACAAAATGGGCAACTATATAAATCTTTTTTAAAAATCACTCATTCACTCCTGGATTCTGATGTTTCCATTTGCCTTGTGAATTAAACATAATTAAACATTAGGCCCAATTGTATTTCTTTGATTATTACTGCTCACAGAAAGAATTGTCAGCACATTTTCAATAATTTATTTGTAACACATATTTCTGTAAAAATTGAATGTTTCAACTAAGCTTCTCCAGCACTGAAAGCATTTAATGTTTAATTTATATTTATTTATTTTTATCCCATCTTTATTTTTTTTACAAAATAACTAAGGCAGCAAACATATCTAGTATTCTTTCCTCCTCCTATTTTTTCCCACAACAACAACAAGGTGGGTTGACCTGACAGAGACTGACTGGTCCAAAATCATCCAGCTGGCTTTCCTGTCTAAGGTGGGGCTAGAATTCACAGTCTCCTGGTTTCTACCCTGTTGTCTTAACCATCAGACCAATTGGACTAAACCACTAGACAAAGCATCATGCCTTTTATCTATTTATTAATATAAGAACTGGATGTGTTAAACAACAATGAGAATCTGAACCCTTGAAATGGGAGAGAAAGCTGCATCATTTGACCTGGTAGTTTCTGAATTTTACAGAGCTCTTTCTTCAGACGTCAAACTATATGCACCTGTATTTTTCAATGTATAGGACGCAATTCCCCCACTCCCAAAAGTGGGTGGAAATGTCTGTGAGTCTTATAAAGCGAATGTTGCCGAAGCCCCACCCACCTACCGGGCCCCAGCATTCGGCCTCTGCCTTCCTTGCAGCAAACAGCCTGGTCAGCTTCAGCACAGCCTGATTAAGCACCAGCAGCTGACTGGCGGTTGGATCAGCCTCCCGGAATACCGCCTATCAGTTGTTCCAGGCTGCGGGGATCACCACCGCCCATCACCACCGTGCGCCATTTTCGGCCTCCACGAGTCCCATTTTTGAGCTCCGCATGCCCCATTTTCAGCCTTTTCCAGGCGGCGGGAATAGGCAGCAATGGCAATCCCCACAGCCTGAAACAGCTGATAGGCGGTATTCCAGGAGGCCGATTCAACCGCCAACCAGCTGCTTGTGCTATGTCAGGCTGTGCTGAAGCTGACTAGGCTGTTTGCTGTTTGCTCTAAGGAGGCAAATTGCTTGGAGGCAGAGGCAGATTTTTTTTCTTGTTTTCCTCCCCAAAAGCTAGATGCATCTTATAGTCCAGAGCATCTTATAGTCCTAAAAATTCGGTAATTTTAAAAGAAATGTCAACTAAAATCCTATTTCTGCTCTGGCTGCCCTCCTGTCAGGCAGGATCCCTACCCAGGTTTAGTGTTGAAGTTCCTTCATCTTTGAGGTTTGGGTGACTTTAATCTCCATGCACTGGCTAGAACCAGGATAACTGGGATTTCATGGCCTCCACCTATGAAGATCAAGTAACCATGAGTAATCGTTGGCCCATCATACTCAGGCTATTATATTTTTGACCTCATTTTGCCTCAGACCACTTGTTACATGATTTTGATATGGCTAGCATTTAGATAATCTAAATAAAATTGTCATCCAGATGATCAGGCAGATTAAGATAAACCACACCATGTGTATTATGAAAAAGAATGTATTCAAGCAAATGCTCAGTAGAGTTCCCAGCAACCGTAGCCTATTCTGTTCAATGCCTGGTGAATTGAAAGCAATTGGAGGTGACATAGGCTCTTGAAGTTGATCACTCCCAACCAGCCTTGACTCTTGGCTTGTCTTTTCATGGGCATGGTCTGTTGTAGAGGCGGGGGAACATTTCGCAACATCAGCGAGATTCTTTTGACGTTATGGATTCTGATGAAATGTAGAGGGTGTAGTCTTCCAGGCCCTCTGCCATCTACAGGCTAGGTCTATGCCTTAACTGAGTTCTCCAGGGGAAGAATACTGTAAATGCGACTAGCTGATGTAATAGTTTCCACTCCTGATTTACAATACAAGGGCAGCTCATAACTGTGTTTAGATTTCTGGGACAATCCTATCTCATCTGCGCCTGTCTTGGAAAGCTTCACAATTATATATTTTAAATGATAAGTCCACAGCACCTCTGTGCCTAGCAACACTTAGTTCTCTCCAGACCCCACAGATCATCTGATTTTATTGTTTTGTTCGGACTTCTTTTAAATAGCTGGTGGTTGCCCCAAAAAAGGAGTATAGAATACCTTGAGAGGAAGAGTTATCTTTTGCTAAATGAGCATTTCATGCTCTTTTATCTTTTTTTCATCAATGCGTATTCAGAGCTGTTGAAAAGTCACACGTAATTCATGAAGCAAAGGTTAACTGCTTCTGTGTAAAACCAGGTTTTTAATTATAAACATTATATTATTTCATAAAAGGAAAGCAATGAATAAAGAGAATACACACTTCAGTTTTGCTACTGTTACTGAATATCTTTTATCCACTTGAAAATTACTATCAAAAGATTTCTAAAGAAAAATTGCATTTTTTTGAATAATCACATTAACACCAGACATCAAAATGAACTTTACACTATTAATATCTTACATATTTTCACAATAAAAGAGCTAATAAAAACTAAAGCAAACACATTTTGCAAAATGTGTACTTTCGGGGGGGGGGGGATAATTCACAATTATTTTTAAATTATAAAAATAAATATAACAAAATCAATTATTCAAAAATCATATTTCTTCTAATATGTTGTATTCTTCTCAAAACAAAACTCCTAAACCAGTATCCTTCACAACAAATAAAAGTTAGCTACCAATGCTATCTCTACCCTGGACCCTTATCTACATCAGGACGTTGCCAAATCAAGACCAAAAAACCTATACCACAGATCTTGCCTTTTGGAAGAAAAATAAGGGGGGGGGGGGATTCCAAGCATCTATAAACAACCATTCACTGTAATGGGAAGGTTCCATAGACCTACCAGAACATGTATCCAGTCATATACTCAGCCAAGCTGAAGAATTTATGCTGAATTCTTGCATAAAGCTTAAGAACCCACAAAAATATACTATTCTGTGCAAACACTGAAGATTTTTTTTGTCCACTTCAGACATAAGAAACAATTCAAGATATTTTATATTTCCCATACCCTGGGAAAGCATAGAACTGCAGATCACTTTTAAAAAACCAGACAGATGTGTGTTTAAAAATAATGTGATTATTTTTTGAATAATCACATTAACACCAGACATCATAATTCACATCAACACGACACAAAACACAACATGCTTTTTACTGGACTGTGTGAACCTCTCTCTCATCAAAGACCTGGGTGAAGAGACAGATGTTTTTGACGCTTCTGAACAGCAGCCATCCAGATCTTGGAGGATACCTAGTTCCAGTTAGCAGGTGCTGCTAAAGCGAAAGTGAAGATGGTGCTGCCTCCTGCAGCACTCTGCTGGCCAAAATGGTGTGTGGCGTGCCTCTGCCTTCTGCAGCACTCTGTCTCCTGCCCACAGAGCTGGTTTGGAAATATCAAAGGACCGGCCCACAATGCCAAAACAGGGCGTTGCCCCCGGTAGCCAATTTTCAGCCTCCAGAGCCTTCTGCAGCACTCTGCTGGCCGAAAACGTGCCACAGAGGGGCCTCGTGTGCCCCCCCCCCCGCAGCCCATTTTGGCCATTAGAGGAACTGCAACCCATCTCTTTGATATTTCCAGGCCACATCCAGAGCACGGGCCTTGAGTGAGTTTGACACCCCTGATCTATAACTATGTAAACTATATTTGTTTTAAATCAAAATAGGAAAAAGCCTTATCAAATGCCTACCTAACTATTTAAGCTTAAGTGGAGGTAAGTTGCATTTGCTTATGTTTATCGAAATGACCCTCATAGGCTTATCTAACTAGAGGTAGAATGGATTATTTTACAGGTCAGCTGTATGTTCACTCTGATACATTAGGGATCTCTAGAAGCTTGGCCTGCTGGAGATGCCCATTACAGAATCAGATAATAAAGCAGTAATTTTAAAAGCCTGAAAATTAGACTGACAGGTGTCTGGGAAATGAATGATAGCTACATCTAAAACAGGGTCGGTTGGCTAACACTGTCTAAAACGAAAGATATTCAATGAATCAATAATTCAATTTAAAATCAAAATTTAAGGGGGAGGAGAGGAATATGCAGCTACAGAACTAAAGCTTTTGTTTTTAAAATCTAGTTTTCCTAAAAAAATATTATTTGATAATAATCATATTCCCATTTTATACTTATGGGAATAATAATAATAATAATAATAATAATAATAATAATAATAATAATAATAATAATAATAATAATAATAATAATAACCATATTCTTCATTTCAACACGACAGCTAGTGAACTTGTTCCAAATAAAAACATTGAGCCATAGCAAGTCTCATAATTTCAACCACCTCTACAAACTTGTACTCCCCCCAAAAAAATCAAACGTGAGTAATTTGATCAGTAAAAGCTTGCAAATTCATTTGCAATAAAGATACCTGATATTTTAGAAATGGTTTGGGAGAAGGGCATATGACATTTTACTTGGAATAAATCAGCTGAATGAGATTTGCTAGATAAATGGCAATGGAGAAGCTGTTAATACTATTACAGCAACAAGATAATCTGATGCTATCTTAGAAATAGCCAATCTGGTGACCTTATCATATGACTTCTGCCCGGGCCATCATACAGTTCCATTATGTGTAGTAATCAAGACTTCCTCATTCATGGTTAGTGATCTCTTGCTTGGACCTGTACAAGCAGTTTACATGGGCTATTCTTAAAGAACATTTGGAAGTTACAGATAATTCAGAATGCAGCAACTTGAGTAGTCATGGGAGCACCTTAATTCAGTCATATAAGCCCACTACTTTAGGATTTAATTTTATATGCAATTTCAGGTTCTGGTTGGCACCTTTAAAGCGTTCACAGCTCAGGAGCAGGTATCATTGAGACCACCTACGTGGTCTACCCAGCCCATAATATTTCTATGTCTGAATTCTGGGAATGTCACCAAAAAACATCACAGAAGTGAGCTTTGTCAATTGCTGCTTCCCTTCTCTATCATCCCCCCTGAAATAGTTTTAGAGTTTTAGGAAGGCCATTAAAATGTGGCTTTTCCAGCAGAGCTTGGGAATTGGGAAATCCTAATGTTATTCCCTCTGGTTTTGAAGTATTTGTTCAGTATAACTGACTTTCCAAAGTTTATAACTATGGACCTATTCTGATTTTTGTATTGGAATTTTGTTAGTTTTAACTTGATTTATAGAGGACATGCATGATGCACAGAGTCAGAAGTAACTAGAATGAAATAAGCCCAGCAAATAAACAAATGAACAAAATTCTAGCCTTATGTCCTGTACAGGAAGAACAAGAGCCTCAAACAGATCTTCTACGATGGTTTAGCATCATTTGGTCATACTAAGTAGATTCAATTATTTGTATCAAAAGAGGTACTCCTCAGCTTATAACCATAATCGAGCTCGGAATTACGGTTGTAAGTCGGTGTGGGTCATTAATTGACCAACTCATTTTTACAAACAATTTTTCTAGTGGTCCTTAAAGTGAATCAGCAGGGTCATTAAGTGAATATATGGCTGTTAAAAAAACTCAATTATCTGCAATAGGTGTTTTGCTTTTTTTTTTTTTTTTGTAGGAAACCAGAAGCAAATACCGTTTTCCAGCAAAAAAAATAAAATCATAAATGAAGGTCATTTGATGACAGGACACTGCAAACAGCCATAAATGTGAGCCAGTTGCCGAGTGTTCGAAATAGGAATACATGACCGTGGGGAGGGAAGAATCAGAATTTCACATCCAGATCGTAACTCCCTTTTTTTGAATCCGTGGAGTCAAGGATTCTCTATTCAGAAAGAATGTTGGTCCTTACCTGAACGTTTCTTTTCTGTAGTGAGGCGGGAGGGGCTACAGCTGGGTTTAGTCACAGCCTGATTGGCCCAGAGACTGAGGGATTTTTCTTACATATCCTTCCTTCCCTATAGGCTCCCAGTTACACGAGATCGAAAGGAAAAAGCTGCGAAACAATATGTAAGGAAAAGGCAGTGCAAACACACAGACCCGCGACCGCCCCGAACCCGACTAACTAGAATGCTATGGGTGGGATGTAGCCCCTCCTGCCTCACTACAGAAATGTTCAGGTAAGGACCAACATTCTTTTTCCTGTAGATTCGGCGGGAGGGTCTACAGCTCGGACATACCCAAGCTAAGTCCCAGGGCGGGATGTAGACCCTGGGGAAGGGGAGGTCGCCACCTGTTGGAGAACCCAACGGCGGAAGGATGCGTTCGCTGAAGCGAAATGATCTAAACAATAGTGTCAGATAAAGGCCGCCCTACAGATGTCCTCTAGAGGGCCCTAGTGGCCCACATGGCTGTGGTAGCTGCACTCCGAGTGGAGTGGGCCGTAATTCCCTGCGGCGGAACTTGATCTAAGGCCTCGTAGGCCGCCATGATGGCCTGTCATACCCATCTGCCTATGGTAGCAGAAGAGACTCTAGTTCCCAGGGTACTGGGCTGAAAGGATAGGAAGAGAGCCTCTGAATGCCGAAAATGGGATGTGCGCGTGAGATAAATGCGCAAGGCACAGTGGACATCAAGCCTGTGCCAAGGTGGACAACAAGCCTGTGCCAAAGGATTTCCCTCTCATGGGAGGGAGAGGGACAGAAATTAGGGAGGATGACCTCCTGCGATCTATGGAAAAGGGAGTTGACCTTCGGGAGAAATGTCGGGTCTAGCCGCAGGACGACCCTGTCTTGGTGGAATTCGCATAAGTCGTCTTGGACGACAGGGCGCCTAACTTGGATATACGCCGAGCTGAAGTAACGGCAACAAGGAAGGTCACCTTTAGAGTTAAGAACCTGAGGTGTTCTGTTCTTAATGGTTCAAAGGAGGGTCCCAGGAGAGAGCCCATGTTGGAAACCTGTGCACCAGGGGAGGGCGCAGATTCACTGCCCCTTTTAGAAACCGTTTGACTAGTGGGGACTGGGCCAAGGATAAATGGCCATTCCCCGCCAGGACGGAAGAGAGGGCAGCCACCTCTCACCGCAAGGTGTTATGGGAAAGACCCTGATCTAGACCGTGTTGTAGAAACTCAAGGACTTGGGCAAACGAGGCATTGGTTGGAGTTAGATTAAACCTTCCGCGCCAGGAGGCAAACATCGACCACGTTGAATTATAAACCTGTGTGGTCGACGGGCGCCTGGAAGTCTCGATGGTGGAAATGACATTGGCGGACAGATTAGCGTTCCTCAGGAGTCACCGCTCAAGTGCCAGGTGGTCAGTTGGAGCCACTGGGGCTCCGGATGGACCAGGACCCCCTGGCACAGGGTGATCTCCTCCTGAGGAATCCTCCAGGGGGGAGATATGGACAGTTGGATGAGGTCCGCAAACCAAGGCCGCCTCGGCCAATATGGCACTACTAGGATGATGTTTGCCCTCTCTATCACTATTTTCCTCAGGGTCCCTTGGATTAGAGGGAGAGGGGGAAAGGCATAAAGGAGGCCCGGGAGCCATGGATTTCTGAGGCCGTCCATTCTTTCTGTGTTGTGTGCTGGGAAGTGGGAGAAGAACCAGTACAGCTGAGCGTTGGTCGGACTGGCAAACAAGTCTAGCGCTGGGCTGCCGAAGCAGAGGCAAATTCTGTGGAAGAGTTCTGGAATTAGTTGCCATTCGCTGTGGTCGACTGTTGCCCGACTCAGCCAGTCAGCCTGATGGTTGGCTATGCCCGAGATGTGCTCTGATGTTATTGATGACAGGTTCTTCTCCACCCAGCGCCCGAGTTTCTGGGCTTCCAGCCATAGACTCTTGGAATGGGTCCCCCCCCTGACGATTTATGTGGGCCTTTGCGGTGACAATGTCCATCAGGAGGAACACATGATGATTGGCAATTGAGTCCCGAAGGTGAAGCAGGGCCAGGCGAGCTGCCTTCAGCTCCAGCCAATTTATATTGTGGCGCAGGTCTGAGTTTGTCCAGAGACCTTGCGCCAGCCTGGATTCCATCAAGGCCCCCCAGCCATAAAGGCTCGCATCTGTTGTGATTGAGATGTGATCCGGTTCCCAAAACTCGGATCCGCGGCGCAAGGCCAGGGACAGCCACCACTTCAGGGACCAGCGAAGCCCAGGTGACAGGGTGACTGAATGTGGAGAATTGCTCATGCGTTGGCGTTGGTAAGGAATGAGAGTCCATTGGAGTGTCCGAGAGTGGAGGCGGGCCAGGGAACTATCCTTATGCACGACACCATCTTGCCCAGCAAGCGGGCCAAGGTCAGGATGGAAAGTGACCGACTTGTGCGGACGAAGGCTTGTCCAGCGTTCTGGGGAAAGACGAACAAGTCCCACTACAGAGTCTATCACTGTGCCCAGATGGAGTATTCTCGTCAAGGGAGAGAGATGGCTCTTGGGGAAGTTGATGGAAAATCTCAGAGACTGTAGAGTCTGGATGGTCAGATTCAGGTTGCAAATTGTCTGTGCTTGGGGTTGGGCCAGGACAAGCATGTCGTCGAGGTAGCAATGGAGTCTCACCGGGAGGGATCACAGGTGAGCCACCAATGCTGCCAAGACCTTCGTGAACATATGGGGAGAAGAGGCCAGACCGAATGGGAGGGCCCTGTATTGAAAGTGGTGCCCGTCGTGGGAGAAGCGAAGGGATCTGCGACGGGCTGGTAGTATTGGGATATGCAGATAGGCTTCCGTCAAGTCTATTGTGGCCATAAAGTCGTCCCGTCGGATCCCCAGGAGGATGGACCTGAGGGAGGACATTTTGAAGCGCCGGTAGACCAGGTGAGAGTTTAGGCGCTTCAGGTCCAGCATTGCCCTCCATCCCCCAGAGCTCTTCGGGATGACAAATAGGTTGGAGTATAGGCCCAACCCATGCTCTTCCGGTGGGACCAGCTCAACGGCTCGACTGTCCAGCAGATGTTGGATGTCTAGACGCATTAGTTGCCGCCGTTCCAGATCCCTGGAAGGGGAGAAGGTCCTGAAGAGGATCGGGGGAAGAGAGAGAAATCCAGACGGAGGCCGTCCCTGACGGTTGACCTGACCCAGGCATCCGATGTTATCTGGTCCCACTGATCCGCGAAGGATGCAAGGCGGCCGCTTATGGGCTGACCCGGATTGGAGTCATTTCCCTCTGCGGAAGGGGTGGCCGCCCCCTTCGCGAAAGGGTCGTTTGGACTGACCCTGATATCTGCCCCTAGCTTGATAAAAGGGGCATTGACCTTGCCTGTCATATCTGCAGGGGGCATACTACTGCTGGCGATAGTCATGGTCAGGAGGCCTGAAAGAAAAAGGTCTTCGGTAAGAAGCCAGACGGGACTCCGGCTTCTTGGTGTTAGAGGGAAGGACCTTCTTCTTGTCTTTGTTTTCCACAAGGATCGGGTCAAGCGAAGCCCTGAAGAGGTTGGGACCGGTGAAAGGGGATACCAACACAGCTAGTGTTTGGACCAAAGACTAAGGGAAACTGGGAGCCTATAGGGAAGGAAGGATACTTAAGAAAATTCCCTCAGTCTCTGGACCAATCAGGCTGTGACTAAACCCAGCTATAGCCCCTCCTGTCAAATCTACAGGAAAAGATTTCTTTTTCTTTTTTTTAAAGTAATACTAAAGATTACATTTAACAGGCAAAGGTTCCCCTCGCACACATGTGCTAGTCATTCCTGACTCTAGGGTGGGGTGTTCATCTCCGTTCTAAGCTGAAGAGCTAGCGCTGTCCAAAAATGTCTCCATCGTCATGTGGCCGGCATGACTAAACACCAAAGGCGCACGGGCGCTGTTACCTTCCCACCAAAGATGGTTCCTATTTTTCTACTTGCAATTTTACATACTTTTGGACTGCTAGGTTGGCAGAAGCTGGGACAAATAACGGGAGCTCACTCTGTTAAGTGGCGCTAGGGATTCCAACCCCTGAACTAGCAACCTTTATGATTGACAAGCTCAGGGTCTTAGCCACTGAGCCACCGAGTCCCTTTATATTTAATATATACCCCAAATTGGTAGATTTATTGCAGGAGAAAATGTTTGAATATGTACAATGTTATACATGTGTATATCTTCATAAGGACAACACACACATATAATAGCTAGCGGGTTCTTACTTTCCAAGGTCTTCTGATTCCTTTGAAAAAATCTGGCATCCACAGTGGAAGAACAACTGCTTCTCTTAATAATTTTTTGGCTTCTTCTAAATCTGCGATATCATCCCTATGGAAAATGAAACTCAGTTTTAGAAAGATAATATATCTTTTTTTTCCAACAACAAATATATAAATAAATGTTAAATGCTTGCACTTCACTTCATTGATAAAATATATAATGACAAGTTCTTGCACAGGATGCTAGCACAATTCAGTGTTCTGAAAAATGACCTTCCACTTAAAAGACATGCGGAAAATGACTTGCAGCTAATCACGGAACAGAATGTTCAGTTTAAAAATAATTTTCTTGAAAACATGATTATCAAGGCAACACCTAAAAAGCTTTTCAGCATTGTTGCACATTTTAATGAGTGTCTGTAATGAGCCTTTTGTTCGTGGTACTGTTTAGACATGAAGTGTGCTTTGTAAGCAAAATAGCACTCGCAATTAGCTCAAGAAGCTTTTCTGCCGTAGCAGAACTGGAATGAACAATATGGATCTGCCGTATCACTCTTGCTTCAGGTCTGCTTTCTAGATTTGGCTACTGTCTCCAAACTCGAGGGTGACACTCAAAGTTGGCCCATTTATTGAGCACTTGAAAAACCTATATCTCCTTAATCTTTCAATAATTCCGTTTTAGTCATAGTAATCATTTTAACAAAGGACAGGAAATCTGCATACCTCTGCAGCCCAGGACCCAATATATGACTAACGTAAACCAGCAATGGGTTTGCAGATTAAAGACAATTAAGATGATATTGTTATTTTAGAGACAGGCAGAATGAATAGGAGGAAACCCTGGATCACATGCAGAATTTCAAATTACAGCATTACTACTTTTCAGGCAGCTCCTTAAAACACTACAAAGTCCAGTTCTCAGTGATCCATGGAGAAAATGAATACCGTATTTTTCGGAGTATAAGACGCACCAAGATTTTGAAAAGGCAAATTTTTAAAAAAAGGTTTTGCACTCTGCAGACCTCCCAAAAATGGCCTGTTTTTCGCAAAAACGGGCCCATTCCCCCCCCCCCCCCCCAGAAATGGCATGCATAGCCTTTAGGAGGCTTATAGAGTGCTCCTAGGGGCTGGGGAGGCAAAATTGAGCAAAAAATGCCCCGTTTTTCACTCATTTCTGCCGTCCCCAGCCCCCAGGTGCATTCTGCAAGCCTCCTAAAGGCTCTGCACAGCCATTTTGGTGAAGGGGCGGGGTTTCAGGAGGCAAAAAAATGCTGTATTCAGTGTATAAGATGCACCCAGATTTTCAGCCTCTTTTCTGAGGGAAAAAGGTGCGTCTTATACTCCGAAAAATACGGTAGTGTGGGAAATGATAATGAAAGATAAAGTTTTTAGGTGCTCACATAGGTCACCTATTAACTTAGATAGAAACACAATGGCTGCTAAAATAACTTGAGAATTAAAGATATCTCTGGAAATCTTATTTGAGCTATTTTCAACCTTTTTTCAGTTTCACATGTTTACAATCCCATCTAGACTTAACAGTAATTATTGTACTGTTATGGGAGCCTTGTGAAGAGTTATAATGCTTTAAGGCTAAAGTATCTCCATATGGTATCTGTAACTTGCAGATTTTTCCAAGTAGATATTTATAGCTGCATAAACAGCTTTTAACAGCACAATCTTCCATAAAACAATATGCAATGATACATTTAAAATTTAACATCATCACACTTTTATGTAATAAAATTATTGGCAATTATCAGTTTTTCAAATCTCAAAATTCTATTATGCACGCTTCTCTTATTCATAAGGCAAGATTTTCAGAATAACAGGCTCAATATACAAACTGCCCAAAGCATTTTAGCTGATAAAAGACTATTTCTATTTGATCTTCTCTTGACAATAATTTGCTATTTTAAATGTCATGCATCTATGAAAGATTATTCTATCCTTTTAAAAAAGGAAAAGTACTGAAAGATATCCGAAGTGTTATCCAAAATAATCCCAGATATGTAAGAAATAGTTGTTTTTATGAATTATACTCTCAATTTATTGTTCTGCATTTAGACTAATCTATCAAACCGTACAAAACCATTAATCTTTAATGTGCAACAAATCTCGAGTTTTTTTAAAAAATATCAGCAGTTACTACAAAATAAACACAATCATTGCCCAAATGTCAACATCTTCTGGATATGTATCCACAATAAATATTAATATATCTCATTTTACAGAAGAATTACTATACCAATGAATACTCAGATTTCTTGAAACAATATCTCTCTCAAGAGCTTCAACCAGATCTTTATCATATCCTGTTCCATCAAATTTCTGAATTTCACTGTCACCACCACCATCCTGGGGTATCTTCTTTCCCTGGATAAAGGAGTTAGAGGCACATAAGTATTCATCAATATTTCTTTTTCTTCTCTTAAACTATTACCTGGGTTCTACTCAAATAAATTTGATGAATTGTAGTTGTGGGATGAAGGAACCAAAACCAGTAACCAGCCATCATAAATATCAGGGATTTCCAATATTATCTTTTATGAAAAATGGAAATATGAAAGATCTGAAGGCTAAATGACCATTGTGGGAGGGACAGAATAAGTAGCACTCAGGAGTTGCTTAGATATGCCCAGCTTAATCAGAGCAGAGTAGAATATAATTATTTTCTGGGTAATACTTTTTCTTCTTCTGAGGACTGTATTTCCTTTGAGTTATTTTCAAAACATAAATGCCTACTATATGCAAGACGTAATCCAACCAATGTTGGGAAATACATTATTAGGGGAAGGAAGGAAGGAAGGAAGGAAGGAAGGAAGGAAGGAAGGAAGGAAGGAAGGAAGGAAGGAAGGAAGGAAGGAAGGAAAAGACGGACTCTATCTCACTTGCTTCTGGACTATTTATAAATTAAACATAGCATATTGGGATGAAGATAGGGTACTACTAAGTGATAAAGAGCTGGCTCTATCCCTTGTCCTATCTGTGACACCATCTAAATGCAGGACTAAGAGTGCAGATACTTCTTGGCTTACCCATTCTAAGAGCACAGTCCCAATTTCTGCTCAATCTAGAACCAATGGTCTTAGTATCTGTGATGAATCAGTGAACATCACAGTTTTATAATCTATGCCTATGCCTGTCTGAACCTGGCAAATATCGGTAGCTGCCCTAATTCCAACAGTTGCTCTCTTGGTGTGTGTGTAGTGAGTGTGGTGTTTTCTATTGCTTTGGACTACGGTGGTCAAGGTGGCATCAAACCTTCCTTTCTTGTCTGCTGCCCATATGTTTAGTCTGCTTTCACCTCATGTCATTATCACAAAAAAATGGGCAGAGAGCAATGCCTCCTTCTGTTGACCTTGATCTCACCAGTCAATAAACATAAGCCTGTATGGCTTATTCTTTCCTTTATAAAGCATTCTTGTGAGTTACAGAAAATGCCTTCAGGATGCCGCAAGGATATAAGTTGGAAACCTCTGCTCTAGGCCTTACCTTTTCATCCTTCCCTTTTCCTTTAGATTCCCTCTCTCGACTACTAGCAGGTTTTTCATTTTTTGATATTGGTTGAGCTCTGCCCACAGGTCCCCGTTGTAATCCTGGCAATTCTCTCCGCAGAGGTTTCACTTCTCGATTGGGTCGTTTTATCTGAGGTGGGACTCTGTGTCATGTGAAGGAAGCACACAAGAAACTGCTAAGATAAGTAAACGTATTTCCATCTTGTGTTGCTGTTCAATTTTAGTCTTCCAAACGCATTGTCCTCCAGATACATATATTATACACTATATCCAGAACTTCAAAACATCATAGCCACAACTGAAAACTCTATGAACTCAGTTTTGAAAGGTGCCACAACTGAGGAAAACTGATCAACTCTGGGGGAAAGCTAATGTTCAAATTGCATATCTTGATCTCTAAAGAGCCAGGGTATAGCTATGCTTTGTGGTGGAGGGTATGCTACCTCACAGCTATGTAGTTCTTTGTATCCACATAATCCCTTTCATCCGTTTTCATTGCTGTGCAAATGATGATGATGATGATGACAGAAATTAAGTGAAGACATTGAAAAACTAAGTACACATCTCACAAAATGGAGCAGGAACTAGCAAACTGGGGAAAAAGTAGAGACAGAGACAGATGCTAGAAAAAAAAGTAGAAAGATGGAAAAAAGAAGGCTGAGGACTTAGCAATACAGTCTGATGACAATACCGTGTTTCCCCAAAAATACAACCTGTCCTGAAACTAAAGCCTTGCCACATTTTTCGCGTGGGCAAAAATATAAGCCCACCCCCGAAAATAAACCCCCTGGACAACCCCGCCTCCGGCCAGGTAGAGCACCGCTCACCGACATAGCGGTACCCTGAAGGCGCCAAGCCGCAGGAGCCAGAGGGGGGGGGGAGACACTCACATCTGTAAGAGAGTCTTTCCGGACAGAAAGTCTTCCAGCAGCCAGCCCACAACCATAAGAGCCCACTCCTAGAGCGGCCGCTGCTGGAAGACTCGGCAGTCGAGTTTGGGAGTTTGGAACCGGAGAAGACGTTATGCTCGGAGCGCAGCAGCGGCTGCTGCTGCAGGGAGAGTGGGCCCGGACATGTTGAGGCTAGGAGGAATGCCTGCTGGGGGCGGAACAGGCGCTCACGCAACCCCCTTCTCCAGCCGGGCAAAGCTCCTGGCACTGACCTAGGGGGTATCCTGAATGTGCCAAGCCGCAGGAGCTGGGAAGCAGGCAGAGCGCCACGTGGCTTGGCGCCCTGGGGATACGCCCTAGGTCAGTGAATGGCGCACTGCCCGGCTGGAGAGGGGGTTTGCCAAGCGGTTGCTTGTGAGCTTGGTCACCTCATGGCTGCTTCGCCCCTGAGGCTGTGCCCAGCTCTTCGAGAGCCAGTTCGCACGGGAGCAGCCGCCTGGCAACCCCAAAACAATAAGCCCTCCCCTATAATAAGCCCAAGGCCATATTTTGTAAGTAAAAAGAAAATAAGACCTTGTCGTATTTTCGAGGAAACACGGTAGGTACAAGAAATAATTGGACCAGAAGCTCAATTCAGGCATCGCACCAAACTGCAATTTAGGAAACATAGCTACAATTCTGTGCCAACTCCAAACTAAATTAAGGTTTTCAATAGTCCAGCATACTGGAATCTACGAATTGTGGTTAGAAGTGGTTTTGAAAAAAATAGTATTTTGGTAAAGTCTTCCATCAAAGTCTTTAATTATAACCTGTAATTATATTCCGTTTTTAATTACTGTCATACTAACAGCAAGTCAGCAGAAAAAAACAGACCTTAACGTTATATTTGTAATGCAAATATACAAATATATTGTAAAGCATTATTAGTAGAATAATAGTTCAAATGTTTGATCTGATAGTCAATGCTCACATTTTAAAAAGAGGGATAAGATAAAACAGCTCTTTTCTCAATCATTATACTACTTTCTGTCTCAAAAATGTAGTTGCTACTGCCTGCAAGTAAACATGCCATCCTATTTAAACCCAATTACCTGTGCTCAGCTGGAACAGGAGGTGGCCACACAATTGGATCTCTAAAATGTTCATCTTGATAAGATACATGGATATCTGTAGGCTTGTCTATTTTAAAACTCTCTAAGGTGTTGACAATGCTCTTTACTTGTTCAAATTCTTCTAATAATTCTTGCCGAACCTGAAAAACAAATAAATATGAAGCCGTTCAAAAATTGAATTGCAAGGTATTATAGCATGCAGTTTAAAGTAAGAGCAGATAAAACTGCTGTTGGTATAAACAAAAGTCTATTTGGAGGGGAACTGTTGATTTCTGGTATTATTTGCACAAGGCAAACTAAACTGGATAAAACTCAAGTCACTCTAATACAAGGGCTGTGCCAGTCTAAGATCTGCATCATACCTGTGTTTTATACACCTCATATGAGCAACAGAATAGGACCGCCCGTTTGCTTATTGTTTGTTTTAACCAGCAGAGCTGCAAGGTTTAGAACATAAAGTGAATTTTACAATTCCGCTAGATAAAACATTTCCCTTAATTTTCAATTAGAAACACAAATCACCGGGACCGTACTATGTACCCCAGAAACCCCACCTCCCTCACTTTTGCTTCCTTTTGCCAGCAGATCAAAATTGCCTTAGCCCTGCTGCCAATCACAGTAGAATAGAGTCACCCCCGCTTCCCCAGAAGAGAATAAAGTTAACCCCATAACTTTATTCTTATTTTTGAGCAGAGATTCTAGAAATGCCTTGATTGCTGCCAATGATACCGAATGCGTCAGAAAAGAAGATTCATAGGAAGTTATCACATAAATGTCCTTGCAAAATTTTTGTCAAGGTGTGCGAGAACTAGTAAGTGGGGCAGCTCCACCACCCCCATCCCCACCCTAGCTTATTTTTTACTTGTGTGCCTCACCCCACCCCCTGAACCCCAGGGTGGGTGGGGTCTTAATTAGGGATGATTTTGTAGGTGGGGCTTAATTTGATCGCATGCGCTCAAAAACGTGATAGGGCTTCTTTTCAAGGTGGGTCGTCTTTTTTGGGAAACACGGTAGATGAAATTGAGTGAAAAGAGCTCTTCTTTCTCATGAGGATTATGTATAAAAGAGGGGAAGTCTTCTTTTTTGTGAAGGAGAGGCAGCCTGCACTTACTGGCTTTTTGGAAACAACTTATAAAACCGAGAACCATTTTTACAATAAGTACACTCATATGCATCTCCACCTGTCTCTCTTCTCTTTTAAGCAGCTCCCAGAGCAGCAAATCCCACCAGTCCCTCAATCCCAATGCTCTCCCTTCCCTCCCATCAGCCACTGCCAATGTCTCAGATAACATTGTCCCCAATATCCCAAGGGTCTTCTTTTTTCTCCCGTCCTTTAGTCTGTTACCCATTGCAACCAGTGTCAGAGCAGTTGTCAGATCTTTGCTAGCTGCCTGAACTGAGGGATTTTCTTTCCCAAACATAAATTATTTTGTTTTTTCCAAGCTTTATTCGGATGAAAGCAGCAGTGATATGTGAATTCCAACAAGTGAATTAATTATCTTCAGTTTAGAATCAAGATCTCTGTGTACATTAGGACAAAGACTTCCTCTGTCATTTTTTCTTTACTTTCTGTACACAGGGAGGAGACAAGTCTCTTCTGCAGCCATTCTTGCCAGTCAAGAGGAGCAATAATTTTAATTTATTCTGCTCTGATCAGACTCCACTTCAAATACTGTATCCTTCTGGCACTTCAGTTTCAGAAGGATTCAGAGAAGGACAATGGGGATGAAAAGAGGATGAGACATAAATCCTATGAAGAGAAATTGAATGAATCGTGATTGTTTAGCTTTGAGAAAAGTGAGAGGAGATTACAATACCTGAAGAACCTGAAAGTAGGACTCACAAAATACTATAATGTTAACTTACAAGTAGGAGGGGTCTAGTGGAGTTGTTAGAAAAAGTTTGTAACAATAGGAGGTATTAATCACCCAAAGAGATGCTAAATCCCCTTCCCATGATGCATTTAAGCAGAAGTTAGATATTCTATTTTACTGTATATGCCTTTTGGAATTTTGTAACAAACAAAGGCTTGGACTCCGTGGCTTGGAAACTCTTTACTGTAAGTATATTATTCCATAATGGTTTATATATTTGTTTTCATAATAGCCTATTTCATCTCAAGGAGTGATCTACCTCTCCCTCTTGGCCTTCAGGAAGAGTCTTAGAACCTGCTCTGCCAAATGGCCTGGAGTCTTGATGGCGATGTTCCATGCTTGAGATGGCTAGTGGATTAAGAGACAATTCTACTTACTTCTACTGTAACAAATAAATAAAGTTATCATAATTCTAAAACTGATATTTATTAAGAAGCATGATTGATCTACTGTTTAGGGCAGAGGTCACCAATCTTTCGGACCTCAGGGTCCACTAAATTAAGAATTTTAAATCCCGCGGACCACTAATATGAGTTTTTAAAAAGATAAATAGTATTTAGTGCAATATAAAAAATGCAAATAATTTTTCTGTGGACCACCAAAATTTTCTCACGGACCACCAGTGGTCCATGGACCACCAGTTGGTGACCGCTGGTTTAGGGCACCAGATTAGAAACCAGGAGACTGTGAGTTCTAGCCCTGCCTCTGACATGAAAAACGGCAGGGTGAGTTTGGGCCAGCCACTCTCTTAGACCAATTCACCTCACAGGTTTGATATTATTGTAAAAATAGAAGGAAGGTGTATTAGGTATGCTTGCCACCTCCAGTTATTTTCAGTTAGTAGCTATGATAGCAAATAGCCATTTTTAAAACATCTGTACATATCTCTCATTTCTACAGTAATCTAGATATAGTCTAGATTCCTGAACAGAAAAATGAAATTGGACTCACAAAATTCAGGTGGGAATTCAGGTGGGAGTGCCTTAGAATGTCCTGAATAGCTTTCAGTCGTGGTTCAGGTATGGCAAGGAACAGGAACAGAAGTGATAATATTGGGGGATGAGCTCCAGGAAGACTTTTTTTGTATTTATTTATTGTAAAGCTTTTGACCCTATTGGATATCTCAGTAGCCTTCAATTCCATCAATCACTGTGCTGTCTTCTGAACTGTAATGAAATGGGAGCTAGAGGTCCTATTCTGCAATATCCCTCCTTTCTTAGTATGCAGTTTCACTTGGCTTAGTGAACCCTAGGGAGATACTGCAGGGTTAAGTTGTTTCACCACCACCCCATCTCTTTTTAAACATCTGCATAAAGCCATTGGAAGAAGTCATCTGTCAGTTCAAGATGAAATATCACCAGTGTGCTGATGACAGTCATGCTGCTATCCCAGGCTGCAGTGATGATGCTATGGAAATCTTGTCCTAGTATCAAGAGGGTATAAGAATCCCATTGGGGCAAAACAGGCTGGATCTAACCCAAAAAAGATGGAGTTACATTTCATTCATCAAGATTCTTGGTTCGGCTCCAGTACTGCCTCTTGAGGAGAAGCACTACCCCAAAGGCTCTGGTCTGCCACTGGGAGGTTCTCCTGGACTCATGTCTACAACTGAAGGAAAGGTAAAAAATGTTGTCAGAAGGAGCTTTTTCCAGCTTTGGCTGATACGCCATTTGCAAGCCCATGGACCACAAGGATCTCACAACTATGATGCACGCCCTCATTACAAATCAGTTGGACTACCATAATGCACTCTACTTGGGTCTGTCTTTGCAAGCCATTTGGAAATTGGTTCAAAATGTGGCAGTCCATTTATTGGCAGATATCGATCACCAAGTGCCAACAGATATTTCAAAGCACTGGCACTGACTTATATGGTTTGGTGCCACCTGCAGGATGCCTTCTCCAACCAGAATCGGTTGGATTGTATGTTCAGCTCAGAAGAAGCACTTCATTGGTTGCTCCCCGTGGGTACTATTCTCCTGTTTCAACTGCCTGTCTTACGGAAGAGAGTCTCCTTGAAAGTTAAGTATGGTCCTGTTGTTACAGGTTCCAGAAGTTACTTCAGATGGATGGCATTCAGTAATTAGCATCTGTTGCCATATTTGGTATTTAAATTATGTGTTTTTCTATCATGATTCTACAAAATAATAAGTAGGATTATTATTTCATTTTTGTGCTAATTGTTACTGGTTATTGATTATTGTGGATGTGTTAATTGCTTTTATTGATAATATTTACCATGATATATTAATTATTTATTTATGATTATTAAGTTCTGAATGTCTATGGCAGATTTGGCAACATATAATTGTACTTCCAATCCCACTTTTCCATAATTTGCAGAATTCTTGAAGAGATGAGCAGCAATACTATCAAATAATGTTATAAAATAAAACAAATCATAAAAGGAGTAACATTATAAGAAAAAGAAGCCGTAGAACAACCAATATAAACAGATAAAAGCGCCTAGAACAAAGTGGTGTTGGATTCTGGCGTATCATAGAGATATCATTCTGCACAGAGCAGGCATCACTATGGAAAAAGTCCAACTCTGCATCATTGCTAAATGAAATCCTGCTTTCTAATTTTGGATGCAGAACAGCTGAAAGGGCACCTTCTACAAATGTCCTCAGCTTATATAAAATATAAGGAACTGTATATTCCAAGTAGCACTTCCTGTTCAGAGATGTTCTTATTAGGCAAAGCAAATCCAGCGAGTTCAGATAAGGAAATATAATCTATTTTTTCTGTTAAGAAAAAAATTAATTTGACCGATGGTCAAGGATATTTAATAACGGAAGTGACAGGTTCTGCTCTTAGTTTTTAACATTATACAGAGTCATATTGTCTTTCAGTGAGTTCCATTTTCATATTGTTATTCTGCTACATAAGAAACATTAGCAGCAATTAAGCATTTGCATTTAAACCTTTTGTTATTATACCTGCTGCCATTTGCCCTTTAATGTTGGGTCTCTGATCGATTGACAATGCCGTTGAATTTGCTGGATGACACCTTGGTAATAAACCATGGAAGAATCATAATTTCCAAGTAGTGCATATTCTCTTCCTTTTTTAGCATTATCACAAATCTCAGCCAAATTCATCTTCTTTGAAAAACCTACAATACAATGTGAAACAACAAGTAAAAATTAAATTACCCTTTGGCACAAAAAAAACGTTCTTTCACTTAAAACCATAACTGCAATTTTTATTAAAGTGTGTGTTACTGTTTTGTTATACTAGTTATGAAACCTATCAATCATTCTAGAGAAGCTTTGCAATCTTTTTTTTTTACTTTTGAAATTTCAGCAAGAACTGCCCATGTATTTGCTACCACTACTGTATATTCAGAACTAGAAATCTGATATTCTAAAATAAAATTGACAGCTATGTTCTTAACACTATATACTTTTTCTTCATTTTCCCTCTTCCAAATTGCAATGCACACAATACATCCTTAAGAAATGGGTTTTCCAACTCAATACAGAAAAATCATGGGTTTATAACTAAGAAATGTGACAAATAGCCATAGTGAGTTCTAGCTCTCTGATTCTGCTATCTCTTTTCATTCACTATTAGCTTTGCTTTTATATATTTTTGTATTAATTGTATACGGTTAATGTTTCTAGGGAATCACTTTGAAATTTTTTCAATGAAAATGCTAAATGCTAACACAGTTTCTGATGGAGGACAGGTAATCTTCATAAATAAAATATGTGAATGACCTACATGTATAAACAATGTATTACATCACCAGGAAATGCAGCTGTAACATTCATACATAAATGGAGCTGAATGACAAAGCCTACTAGCTTCCTTCCGAAACTGCTCCATAAAAATAATCTTCAATCTCCTCTAATCCCAGATGTTAAAAAAAAAGAAAACCCAAAAGCCAACAAGTTTGCCCTATTTTGTTTGTATATGCTTTAGTCTTCCAAAAAAAAGTCTCAAAACATGAGCTGCATGATATTGCAAACAAAGCTGTTTCATTTGAATGTACTAAACTATTAATTGCTGGTAGCTGGCGTCTGTTCAGAACATAATCCAAACAAATTAATTCACTTGAGATATAGCAAATCTATATAGATAGTTTCTCAGTGCATTGCTGAAGAAAAGCTGATGTCACTCAATTATATTTGGTATATGGCGACACATATACAGCATCCTTCACTTAATCCTCCAAGGAAAGATTGAAGGCAAACAAGGTCCAGGCAGAATAACATCATGGCTTCAAAACCTAAAGGACTGGTTTGGACAAAACTCACTTTTTCATGTGGCTGTTGACAAAAATAGGATTGCCAACATGATCGCCAACATCCGATCACGGATATGGCACAAGAAGAAGAAGATATATGAGTTCCGGTTCCGGCGGCTGACGGCGACGGGCAGAGACTGCCCGCCCCGCGCATCCCCGGTGGGCTCCCCACCCCTTGGGGGGCACAGGACGCCCCGGAGAGGCGTTCTGCCGAAGGAGCGGCGCGGCGGGAGGACCCCTGCATCGGCGGCAGCCGTCGGGGGGCTCTCGCTTCGCTCCAGGCACCAAGGAGCGCGAAGGCGAGGCGCGTAGCGTCTTCGCTGTGAGGCTGTCCGGAAGAAAAAAAGAATGCTGAAGGCTGCAGCGGCGGTGCGGTGAGGTGTAGACTCTCTTCATACCCTTTACCAACTTCAAAAATCGTCAGTTGTGCTAATTGGAACTTTTGTTAATTTGGAGAGGTGTGGCTGGAGGGGAGGGGGATTTTTCCCCCCCTTGGACAAGCGGCTAGAAACAAAAGTGCTCGTAGCCCCAAGGGAAGGAGGAGGGGGAGAGGCAAACCAAGGAGGTCACACTCCAACTAAATGGATCTTCAGATTTAAACCTTCAGGTTTTAAGACAATGTGATCTGGAAGCTTTGGGAACTTTGAATTTTGAAAACTTTATTTGTTGCCTCAGTGCCCGAAGTTGGCAGGGCAAGATGGCACACTTCCGTTGTCTTCATGAAAGCTGAACTTGACTCCACCTCTTAGCTTCAGGCTTCCGGTCTTCGTCTCCGTGTTATTTGGATAATTCTCTTGTGGATTGTTTGTTTTTGAACTTTCTGGAGTGAAAAACGTCTGTTCCCTGCCAGGGTGATTAGAGAGTTCCCTGGTGCCTGGTCTCTCTACCCCCCGGACTCTCTTGGCTGCTCTACCATTCTGATTGATTCCTCTCTATACTGACTGGACCCTTTATTACCAACAATGACATCTAAAAGACCACCTCCTGGAAAGTCTGGCTTTGCTGCCTCTGCCCCGACATCTGCAACCTCAAGTCCGAGTACTCAAACAACGTTGACAGCCCTTAAACAAGTTAAAACTACGGACTTGGAGTTTCATCAAATGTTCCAGCAACTTCTACAGGGACAAGAGGAAATTAAGAAACAACTGAAGGAGATGAAAGAAGAAATTAGAGGGAACTACCAAAATATTAATAAGAACTCACAGAGACAGGATCTTTTGGAGCAGGGGGCGGCTGAGATGAGGGGGGGTGGAGGGCGTGCAAAAGGGAAACAAAGAGCTTGACACCCAACAAATGAAAATAGAGTTTGAGAGAATGTCTTTTTATCTTAGGTTTCAAAATGTGATGGAGACAGATGATGAAAACATAAGGGACATCATGACAAATATTTTGGCTGAGTATATCCAGAAAGAAAAACAATAGATGGGGTGGGAAATAGACCTGGCTTATAGAGTGAACTCTGCATATGCCAGAACACACAATGTCCCCAGGGAGGTGCATATTAAATTTCTTAGGAAAAGCACAAGAGATGAAATTCTGAATACACAAAGGGGACAAGCCCTGATATACAAAGATAAGGAGATAACCATACTGAAACAGATCCCCAAGAAAGTGAGGGAGAAAATAAAATTCTATTCGCAATTGGCGAATAAATTATACCAGAAGGGGGTGTGGTTTCGTTGGTTGTTGCCTGAAGGTATGTTAATATTCTGGGAGGAGACAAGAGTTAGAATTAATACACCCATAGAGGCGCAGGCCTTTATGGAAAAAAATAAACTACTCCTAGAAAAACCAGAAGATATCCCAGTAGATGCACAAGACACGGGAGGGGCCGGAGCACTGCCAACGGGGGGAGACGGGGCGACATCAAGAAAGCTCAGATCACACAAATAAGTAAGAAAATCCAGATGATATAAATTGATTGAAATTATTAATGAATTTATCACACCAACTATATGCTATAATGTAATATTTGAATGCTATGCAAATGTATAACAAGAGTCTGGAGGGGGGGTATACACACCGCATTTTGCGGCTGCCACAATTTGTAACTTTCCCCATACCTTTTCCTTTTGTAAAACACTAAAAAACCAATAAAACTTTTTTTAAAAAAAAAAGAAGAAGAAGAAGAAGATATGGCAACGCAATTTAACATTACAACTTATGTGATATATTAAGAAACAAGCCCTTAAAGATTTGTTCAAGATATTGTTCAAGAACCATCAACCAATACATTTCAGCAAAATATAAAGATTCTCTGTCTCAGAAAGAATATTGTCCATATCAAGAAATGTTCTAAGCCAGTTAACCTTTGAGGGATATGTCAGGGCTGCCTTTCAACAAACAGCGCTAAGATTAAATTGGGTTATTTTATTTATTTACTGGATTACCGTATTTTTCGGAGTATAAGACACACCGGAGTATAAGATGCACCAAGGTTTTGAAGAGGCAAATTAAAAAAAAAAAGTAAGTGGGTAGATAGAGGGATAGAGAGGGAGAGAAAGAGAGAGAAATACAGTAGGTAGGTAGGGAAAGAGAGAGAGTAGGTAGGTAGGTAGATAAAGGGAGAGAGAGAGAAATATAGCAGATAGATAGATAGAGAGAGTAGGTAGGTAGATAGAGGGATAGAGAGAGAGAGAAAGAGAAATACAGTAGGTAGGTAGGGAGAGAGAGAGAGAGAGTAGGTAGGTAGATATTTCCAGGTGTATTTAACCATGTGCTGGAGAAGGAAATCGCTGACAATCTGCAGCACCTAAGACTTTATTTCTCCTGGCACAGCACTTGTTCAAATGTAATTCCCATCAATCAGTTAAGAGCTTTCCAAAAGGAAAAAAATAGTTTTTGCACTCTGCAGACCTCCCAAAAACGGCCCGTTTTTCGCGAAAATGGGCCTGTTTTTTTCAATAAAAGGCATGAATAGCCTGGGGGGGGGCTTGCAGAGTGCTCCTGGGGGGGCAAAAACTAGCAAAAAATGGCCCATTTTTCGCAAAAACCAGCCCGTTTTTTGTCAAATAAATTGTATGCATAGCCTTATGGAGGCTTATAGAGTCCTGCTGGGAGCTGGGGGAGGCAGGTAAAAACGGCCCATTTCTGCCCTCCCCAGCCCCCAGGAGCTCTCTGAAAGCCACCATAAGGATATGCACGGCCATTTTGGTGAAGGGGCGGGGCTTCAGGAGGCAAAAATGCAGTATTCGATGTATAAGATGCACCCAGATTTTCAGCCTCTTTTTTTGAGGAAAAAAGGTGCATCTTATACTCCAAAAAAAATACAGTACTTTATCTTCTACCAAGGGGGTTTACAGCAATAAATAGAAAATAATAAAGCAATTATAGCAAATCAATAAATACATTTACAAAATTGTAACATCATGAAACCGTAATTATATCCTAGGAATCAGACCCAACAGAGTGCAGACAGTTACAATACAGATAGTCCTCGTCTTACAACAGTTCATTTAGTGACCATTCAAAGTTATAACGGTAGTGGGGGGAAAATGATTTATGACCACTTTTCACTCTTACGATCACTGTACAATCTCCATGGTCACATGATCAAAATTAAAATGCTTCGCAACTGACTAATACTTATGACAGCTGCAGCGTCCTGAGGTCATGTGATCACCCCTTTTGTGACCTTCTGACAAGCAAAGTCAATGGGGAAAACCAGATGCACTTAACAGCCTTAACACCCATTATATCACTAATTTAATAACTACAGTGATTCACTCAACAACTGTGGCAAGAAATTGGAGTTCAATTGTGGTCGTACGTTAAGGACTACCTGTAATATGATTCTTTTCCCTCTAATTTCTAGGCTTCTTTCCTGTGACAGTAAATGTTGCAATTTAGTTGATATAGGTAGAGGTGGGTTGCTACTTTTTAGGGTTTCCACTGGTTCGCCAGATGGGCAATTTGCGCACAGTTCAATGTAAATTGTTCTTCATGCATGCGCAGAACAATTTATAGTGAACTGCACATGCACACGCACTATTAAAAAACATGCCAGCAACGGGAGCAGCGACCAGGGAACCAGTTCGAAGGCGTGGCCAGCCTGGGTCGCTGCCAGTTCTGCGAAACAGGCCTAAATGGCACTACCGGTTCGGCCAAACCAGGCCAAATCGCCACTACCAGTTCAGCCAAACCAGGCCAAACCCACCTCTGGATATAGGGCTTATCCCCTAGAGCCCTCAGGAGCTAGGGGGGGACAAATGCATGCTTGGAACCTCAAAATGTAGTTCCTTGAAATCTCAAACCATGGGAAGCAAACTATTCATTTTCTATCTCCTTGCACAATGGCTACTTTGATCCATGTTTGCTAATATTTCCTCTCTGATGTTAGGTCTACCTCCTGGCAGATATATTTTAACTGGGTAATTTTAATTGGGTATTTTTTAGGATTGTCGATATACTGTTTTTAATCTACTTTACCTTGTACAGTGTCGTATTGCCTCCTCTTCTATGTTTTTATGTTTGTATGTTTGTATTCCATTTTATCTGTTTTATTTGACTGTACACCGCCCCGAGTCCCTCTGGGGAGAGGGGGCGGTATAAAAATCGAAATAAAGGTAAAGGTAAAGGTTTATTTCTAGCAGTCCTTACATCTTTTCAAAATGGCATAATGGAGTTTAAAAGTAGATAGTTCTCGGTTTGTTAGTGGATAAATTGCATGCATATTCCCTGTTGGTACTAAATCAACCAACTTAGACCAAAAACTCGACAAATCACACATTGCAATAAGATCCATGTCAAAAGTCCCTCTACCAGCAGAGTTGCATTAAGAGAGTTGTACCAGTTAATTGCATTCCATCACTGGTTCCTATCTGTTTCTATTTTTTACCTTACATACAATTAAGCCCCTATTAGCACCTTTTTCAATGATTAAATCATGTAAATCAAAACATCAAAATCCTTTTTCGAAAATGAAACTTTTCGAGATTATGGTTCCTATATACTATACTTCATGGATCTAAAGTGCAGAAAATTATGCCACCCATTTTTAGCACACACCACAGAATTTTGACAGGATGATTTGAAAAAAAGATCTGTGATGGTTTCCTCGGTTGCCAGTTTAGATAATGAGGAACAGTCAGCTCCAGGAACATCTGGCAGGGCTTATGAGGACCACCAGGGGGATTTCAGAACCAAGGGAGGTTCATCATAAGTTCAAACTGTCACTAAATGACTGGTTGCAAGTCAACGATTACCTGCATCAGACAGGACACATGGCCAGGTAAGCTAATTCTACTTTATTGTAAGGCTATATTAACAAAATCTAGCAAGTGTGATAATACAAATCTACCATCATCTATTTTTCAGCCTGAGAAGTCAGGGAGGTTCCTGAGTTTCTTTCTCTGCCCATTAAGATGGGCAGCGATCAGCAGTGGCGATCGGCGGCAGTGATAGGCAACCCCTGCCGCCTAGAACATCACTTCGGCGGCATTCTGGAAGACCAATCCAACCACCAATCAGTTGCTTGGCAGCAAAGGTTCCAGAGTTCCCCACCGGTGACAACAACACCAACCCCCCCTCCCCCCCATCACAATATTTGCTCTATAAGACATAGACATTTCAACCTACTTTTGGGGGGGGGGAGATGTGTCTTATAGCTCGAAAAATACGGCACTTTATGAATGATTCAGTGTGAGAATCTCTGGGATTTCAAGCAAAAAATTAAAATGTGTGTATTTTAGGATAATCCTGTCATATAGTGTTTCTCAGATGTCTTCTGATAAAAAGATACCTTGAAATATAGGAAATATGAATTTATTACTTGGATGTGAAGAACCAACACTATAGATTTAACTTAGTCATTCATCTTTATTACTATTCATGGGACTAATATCTATTAAGGTCAATTCTACAATAGTACTATCAAAAATAATCTCACACTAAGAACTGTGCACCTTAAAATACAAGCCTACATATCTTATCAAATAATGCACACATAAATTCCTACTAAGTTATCATCAAGGAAATACCCTATCCAGATATTGCACAGAATAGTTAATGAAGTTAAATTAATAGTAGCTGATTCACATATATCAATCATCATTTAACACCGTATATATGTAGTGTATGTATGTATGTGTGTATGTATATGTGTGTGTGTGTGTGTATGTGTGTGTATGTGTGTGTATGTATGTATATATATATATATATGCTGGTTTTGTTGTATTCGGGTCTTTTCCCGTGTAAGGTTGAGATTGTCTTTGCAACGTTTCGGCAGGATCTCACCTGCCATCTTCAAGCGTGGGCTTAAAATGTGATCGGAGCTGCCGTCTTTCTGTAAGTCTTGGTGGGAGGGGATGGGGTGCTGGCTTTGTTTCAGTAAGTGGAATGATTGGTTGTGTGGTTGTATCATGATTGGTAGATTGGTGCTGATTGGTGCAGGCTGTGTGTGCATTGTTGTTTTGTATTGTAACGGCTTGGATGGTGGGTGGTGTTCGTTTGTTGGCTAGGGCTGGTTTCCAGATGTTTGGTAGGCGGGAGGTATCATCACGTTTGTTCATGTTGTGGGGGTGTTTCTCTATTTCGATGGCTTCCATTATTCTCTTGTGGAGGTGTTCTGTTTTGGAGATTAACCTGGCTCCTTCAAAGTTGATTTCAGGTCCTGTAGCTTTAAGGTGCTGGAAAAGGGAGGAAGTTTTTTCTTTTTTTCTTACTGCGTTCTTGTGTTCTGTGATGCGTGCATTTATCCTCCTGTTTGTTTGTCTTATGTATATTGCTGGGCAGATTTTGCATGGTATTTTGTAGACTCCTTGGTTTTCTAGCTGGATTTTGTCTTTGGGGTTTCTTAAGATGTTGGCTATTTTTTGGTCAGTGATGAAGGCTGTCCTGATATTGTGCTTGTGGAGAATTTTGCTGATTTTATCTGTGGTGCCTTTGATGTAAGGGAGGAGGGCGATGCAATTGTCCTGTTCTGTGTCTTGGTTTTTTGGGGGAGTCTCCTTTTGGATTAGGTTGGTGATTGTTTTTCTTTGGAATCCATTGGAGATTAATACATTTGTGAGTTTGTGTAATTCAGTTTTCAGGTGGTCTTTGTCGGCTAGGCGTTTGGTTCTGGAGATGAGGGTCTTGGCTACAGAGTTGATCTGTGCAGGGTGGTGATGGGATTGTGCATTTAAGTAGCGGTTGGTGTGTGTTTTTTTTCTGGTAGATGGTGTGTCCTAGGGAGCCATTAGGTTTTTTGTAGATTAGGACATCCAGAAAGGGAAGTTGGTTGTTTGCTTCTATTTCCATGGTGAATTGTATTTTGGGGTGTAGGCTGTTGAGATGTGTGAGGAACATGTCCAGTTTTTCTTTTCCGTGTGGCCAAATCACGAATATATTTAGTCATACCAGGGGTTGTAACACAAATACATACCTATTTCCCTGGCTCAACTGATAAGGAAGAGAACCCGTGGCTTAGTGGTTAAGACTCCTGCCTAAGATATATACAGCCCGGGTTCTAATCCCAGTAAGGGTATGGCTAGCTGATGAGAGCTAATTAGCTCGAAATAGATCTATCCTAGTCTCCCTTTATTTATTTATCAGTACAATTACAACACAAATATAAAAAGGCAACAGTAAAAATAAAAATATGGTTTTCTGCCAGCATGGTCTTCTGTGATAAGCCGAAGGACAGAAAGAGGGAGTAGTGACCTTCCTCCCATATTTAGTCATACCAGGGGTTGTAACACACATACATACATACATACATACATACATACATACATACATACATATGTTGTATTTGTGCTGATAAATAAATAAAGGGAGACTAGTATAGATCCATTTCAAGCTATTTAGCTCTCATCAGCTAGCCATACCCTTACTGGGATTTGAACCTGGGCTGTATTACATATTAGGCAGGCGTCTTAGCCACTAAGCCATAGGCTCTCCTCCTTTATCAGCTGAGCCAGGGAAATAGGCATGTATTTGTGTTACAACCCCTGGTATGCCCAAATATGGGAGGAAGCTCACCACTCCCTCTTTCTGTCCTTCGGCTCATCACAGAAAACCATCCAGGCAGAAAACCACATTTTTATTTTTTAATGTTGCCTTTTTATATTTGTGTTGTATATAAAAAGGCAACATTAAAAAATAAAAATATGGTTTTCTGCTTGGATGGTTTTCTGTGATGAGCCGAAGGATAGAAAGAGGGAGTAGTGAGCTTCCTCCCATATTTGGGCATACCAGGGGTTGTAACACAAATACATACATACATACATACATACATACATACATACATACATACATACATACATATATGTGTGTGTGATCCCTTAAACATACAAAAGAACCTCGAAAAAAATACATTGAGGGACTGCTATGATTTTCATTCTTTTTATTGCAAAATCCTAAACCTGACATGAATCTTGAAGTGTTTTAAATATTTACATTAGATGTTAAAAAAAAAGCAACACAAAAGTAAATTACCGCATACAATTATATTATTAACTGTCAAGTTCTTTAAGATGATCTCTTATGAGATGAGAAATAATAGTTTCAAAATAAAGTTTTGAGAAATAGAGTCATGAACAATGATCTAGTACAACATACCTAAATTGTTTGTTTGATTGTAATGTCTTCTGTCCCATGACATTTAGCAAGTTTTATCTGAGGAAGGAATTATATGGTACTATACATATATACATACCCATCAGGATTTCCTTTTTAGGATAAGCCGTAAGGTAAGTATAGAAATTAATAGAACAATAAGCCAAAGAAATTAAAGACATAAGAAAAATGAAAGGATTCCACTATACCTCCCCTTATCTTTCTACCACTGCAAACCATCTTTGCATCCATTCCACCAGATCTGTTTTATATATTGCCTTTCTTGACTCTCTTTAGGAGCTCACTAATTTCTTCTAACCAGAATTTTCTTCTCTTTCCTAGAACACATTAGCTACTTGGGGTAAAACTAGGATGGGCTGTACTTGTGGCATACTAGCCAGAATGCACCAAAACTGACTAGTACAGTATTTTCTTTAGTTTTAGAAGGGTTGCTGCTGAGTGGGCAGGTATACAAGTAAAACAGATAGTCGCTATCATCCTAAAATGCATTATGTGAAAAGTATTATATGTTTGTTGAGTTAGATATTAAGAAAGTAAATAGGTTGGAATTATGAAAAGTTTTGCCATAGGGAATTGAAATTTGAATGTTGAATACAAAATAAACAGTATGTGATAGACATCAAACACATCTGTTAATAAATAGAATGTATAGCAAATGGTTCAATATAAAATTGGGAGCAAAATACGAAAGTGTGATGATCTCCTTGATTATTCTGGGTATTTATATACCGTATATAAATATAATATAATATTATGTATGTATGTATGCATTTCCTTCAAATACAGAAGGAATGTTTATGGTGATGTTTAAACGTGTTTCGATTGGGAAGATAAATGTGCATGTATTTGTGTCTGCAAACATTATCATGTTATTGGCTGAGAACCCAAATAATCTGCAACAAATCAAATATGGATTTGAAAATTAATGTACTAAAGACTAACATACAGCAATTGTGACTGATGGAAAAAGAAGTCAACGATTGCATGTTATAGAAATGAGGCAAAAAACTAGAGCAAGTATAACGCTGTTGATCTTTGGGGTGTTGTTGAAAGAGGCAAGTTCTTGTGTGCAAGAAAGTGATTCTGTCCACTGTGCTACATAGAACTTCTGGCCACTCTGTTCCATGGAAGTGAGCGTTGGGTATATCAAGAGAAACACAAAAGAAAATTGAGTGCAGTGAGAAGAAAGTATTTTAGATGTATTAAAACAATAAAACATAGGTTCAATAATGAATGGGTGATGAATGGACACAATAGTAAGCAAGCAAGCATGCAAGAAATGTACTGAAGAAAAGTCCAAATTGTAAACTTATGAAGGAGTGAAGATGTCAAGGGAAAGAAGACAGATGGAGTTCATAATATCCTCAAAGAGATTAGACTTTTACAGAACAAAAGGCAATGTATAAAGTTGTATAGATATGGTGAGATCCATTGATTGTTGGATTACATGCCACTGAATTATTTCAGACACCTTGCAATCAATGGGCTGAAATAAAGGATGGCTGCACAAAGACAGAAAAACATGGAGCCTGTGTTTTTTGTGAGATGAGTCGTCATATAAATATGACACATAAATTTATAAAAGGGAAAACCAGAATTCCCCTTTCTTATCTCATGCCTGCGATTTCTTTTGCTCCTTATTTTTACTCCTTTATTTATTGCTTCATAGAACCTTGTTTTATCATGAAAGTGAGACTCGTGATTGGTATTGTAACTCCTCTTGTCCCCCCACTCATCCTTTCAATTTGCAGCCCTTGCAAGATTGATGGCTAGCTTTCTGCCTCCTCACTTATCAACTGCATCGTATTTATACTGGTACCTCAGAAGCCACCCTGAAAGGTGCTGCATTGGCGACCCTGTCACCTTGGGCCTATTGTGCCACTAGCTGAGAATGGAGGGAGCCGAGTTCCATACATCTATAGGACGGCAGATTGGAGGTGGAAATCCCAAATGGGCAGGCTTTAAAAAAAACAAAACCCATCATTAAAGAGGGGCTTCTCTGGGCCGTTATAATTAGGACCCAACCCTAGTTACCATTGCTCCGCGTCGAACTCCGTCCATTGCAAAGGTAAAACATGCCTTTCCTCACCCTCCCTTAGAATAAGCAACTGAGCATCCCAAACCTTATTCTTCCCCCCCCCTCACACCCACCTAAAAGGCACAAGGAATCGCCAGCATCTGTAGTCCTTTGAAGCCCGCTCTCTACGAGCAGCCGCCAGCGGGACTACAACTCCCATCATGCTTCTCGGGGGAAAAAATCTTTTCTTTCCAACCCCCACCCCCACCCCCACCCCTTGACTTGCTCACCTGGGGAGGGAAGCGTCTGTTACGATTTCCCGAGGCTCGCGATTCCGAGCGGGGAGGGTGGGTATCGCATCCTCCGTCTTCCAAGCTAATCCTTGGGTCTAAAAAAGCAAAAAAAAAGGATGGAACTGGTGGGCCTACGGCAGGGAGGGGCCACCGCCTTCGCGTGCTCGTGCGCGCGGGGTGCGGAAAGAGAGAGCCGGGGTGGGGGTGGGGGTGGGGGCAACGCCGCCTTCTGGGTCCTTCGGCCAGTTGGCGCGCGTGCGGGACAGTAGCGGCGGCGATTGGTTACCATGGAGGCAGAGGGAAGGCGGGGTAGAAACCTCCCGACGCTCCTCCCCCTATTGGCGGGAGGGAGACCCGAATCTATGCTGTGGAGCCGCTTCCCGGCACAGTTTCGAGATTGGACGTTCCCGGCTTTTGTTTTGTTTTTTCCCTCGTCAGTGCTTTCTTCTTCAGCCTGAAGTGAACACCACAAAAAAATTTCCGCGTGTATAGAGAATAGAATAACGGAGTTGGAAGGGACCTTGGAGGTCTTCTAGTCCAACCCCCTGCCTAGGCAGGAAACCCTATACTGTTTCAGACAAATGGCTATCCAACATCTTCTTAAAGACTTCCAGTGTTGGGGCATTCACAACTTCTGGAGGCAAGCTGTTCCACTGATTAATTGTTCTAACTGTCAGGAAATTTCTCCTCAGTTCTAAATTGCTTCTCTCCTTGTTTAGTTTCCACCCATTGCCTCTTGTTCTACCCTCAGGTGCCTTGGAGAATAGTTTGATTCCCTCTTCTTTGTGGCAACCCCTGAGATATTGGAACACTGCTATCATGTCTCCCCTAGTCCTTCTTTTCATTAAACTAGACCAGTGGTGGGCAACCCGCGGCTCGGGAGCCACATGCGGCTCTTTACACCCTTTAATGCGGCTCTTCTGTGTGCCGGGTGCCCGCTCCCCTCCCTCCTCTCGGGCTTCGGAGGGAAGCTTCTGCAAAAGCCCGGGCGAGTGACAACCAATTTTGGTCCTATGACTGCAGAATGCTGCAAAATACCATAAATGCAGGCCAGTTGTTGAGTGTTTCAAATGTGATTGGAACACTCAACAAGGTGACCACAGTGTGTGTGTGTGTGTGTGTGTGTGTGTGTGTGTGTGTGAGACAGACAGACAGAGAGGAACAGAGAGAGGGAGTGAGGGAGGGAATCAGAGAGAGACTGACAGACAGACACACACACACAGAGACAGAGAGAGACAGAGAGGGGGAGGGAGGGAGAGAAAGATAGACAGACAGAGAGAGAGAGACACACACAGAGTGAGTGATTAAGTGAATGAGTGAGAGACAGACACACCCACATACACAGAGTGACAGAGAGAGAGGAAGGGAGGGGAGAGAGACAGAGACAGACACACACACACACAGAGTGAGTGAGAGACAGACAGACACACACACACACAGAGTGACAGAGATGGGGGAGGGAGGAAGAGAGAGACAAAGAGCCAGAGAGAGAGAGAGAAAGAAAAAGAAAAAAAGAAAGAAAGTGGGAGAGAGAGATGAAATTAAAAACAACAACATACAAACCTGACTTACTCAAACTATCCAAGGAAATGCAAGGCCAATGTTCACATTAGTGGTTGTGACTTTGTCAGTCAATGTCAGGATGTAATTTTCTCTACATTGTAAGGCAAATTTTACGGAATTTAACGTTATCGATAAATAATATCGTTCTAAAGTTTTTGTTTTATTAGTTGTGTTATTTGTATCCTCCCGACCTATGTGGATACTTGCATGCAGAATATTCTCAATAAAAACTTATTGAAACTAAAAACAGTGTACCATCCTATGTATTTTCGGTTTTAAAAATGTGGCTCTCAAAGTAAATTTCAATCGTGGTTTTGGCGAGATTTGGCTCAGTTGAAAAAAAAGGTTGCCCACCACTGAACTAGACATACCCAGTTCCTGCAACCGTTCCTCATATGTTTTAGTCTCCAGTCCTCTAATCCTCTTTGTTGCTCTTCTCTGCACTCTTTCTAGAGTCTCCACATCTTTTCTACATCGTGGTGACCAAAACTGGATGCAGTATTCCAAGTGTGGCCTTACCAAGGCATTATAAAGTGGTATTAACACTTCAAGTGATCTTGATTCTATCCCTCTGTTTATGTAGTCTAGAACTGTGTTGGCTTTTTTGGCAGCTGCTGCACACTGTTGGCTCCTATGTAAATGATTGTCCACTAGGACTCCAAGATCCCTCTCACAGTTACTACTATTGAGCAAGGTACCACATATACTGTACCTGTGCATTTTGTTTTTGTTGCCTAAATGTAGAACGTTACTTTTTTCACCATTGAATTTCATTTTGTTAAATAGCGCCCAATGTTCAAGTTTGTCAAGATTCTTCTGTGTATTAAGCCTATCTTCTTGAATATTGGCTATTCCTGCCAGCTTGGTGTCATCTGTAAATTTGATGAATACCCCATTTATCCCCTCCTCCAAATCAAAAAGAAATTGCTCCTTTTTCATTGGTGTGTAAATACACATTGCCTTGAACCTTTGGGGGGGGGAGGCTGTGGACCTAGTCAGTTGGAACTCCTTCATATTAAAATAAACTATAACTAAGTGCAATATGGGAATGGCACCAGTGAAGCCAACTTTTGCCTCATAGTTAATAATTCAGAGTTGGCTGAGTTCATAGGGCACCTTAAACTAGGAATGTAAAAGAAATGTGAACCTGGAGCCCCAATTTAGACCAATGGCTTGGATAGCATAAAAGCCTTCCCAGATGACATCTGCAGCAAACCAGAATTAGCAAATGCATAAACTCTGCAACAGTCTTGACAACGCAAGTCTTGGAGTCTTAGTGGACAACCAATTAAATATGAACTAAGTGCGGCAGCAGCAAAAAAAGCCAATGAATCCTAAATTGCATTAACGAGGATACAATCAAGATCAAGTAAGTTACCAATACCACTCTATAAAGCCTTAGTAAGATCACACTTAGAATACTGCATCCAGTTTTGGTCACCATACTATTAAAAAGATGTTGAGACTCTAGAGTGCAGAGAAGAGCAACCAAGATGATTAGGGGACTGGAGACTAAAACATGAAGAATGGTTACAGGAACTGGGCATGGCTAGTCTAGTGAAGAGAAGGACCAGGAGAGACATGATAGCAGTCTTCCAATATTTGAGGGGTGCCATAGAGTAGAAGGGGTCAAAACTATGTTCCAAAGCACCTGAAGGCCAGACAAGGAATAATGGATGGAATAATGGAACTGATCAAAGAGAGATTCAACTAGAAATAAGGATAAATTTTCTGACAGAACAATCAACCAATGGAACAGCTTGCCTTCAGAGGTTGTGGGAGACTGCTCACTGGAAGCTTTCAACAACAGACTGGACACTCAGAAATGGTGTAGGGTCTCCTTGGGGGTTGGACTAGATGACCTACAAGGCCCCCTCCAACTCTGTTAAATTGTTAAATATGTTACGGTATCCCATTCTTTCAGCATTTGAAGAGACCATATTCATAAATCCTCTTAATACACTGAGGTAGGCATTCACAGCTGTATTGGGCTTCAGGTTTTAGTGAACAGATTTCCTGATGTTTTGCCAATAACTGTGACTCACATCTTTAGAGGATGATGCCAGCCACAGTTGGCGAAACATCAAGAAATTAGTTTTTTAAATCAAGGTCACTAAACCCTGAAATGCAACAAGGGCCAATCTCTTTAATTTTCTTTACCTATTCACTGCTTCTACTGTCTGTTTACTGGAACAGTGGTGACACTAATAAAATAAAAACAAAGTAAATATGTTAAACCAAAAGTGGGATTTCTTCTTTTTGGCTAGTAGCCACGCCAACCTTTGAACAGATGGTCATAAAATGCCCAATATGTAATGGAAGTTTCACACTTTGCATCAAATGTTAATAAACCCACGAGACTAGAATCACAGAGGACACAAAGCAAAACCCAAACAAATTTAAGCAAACCAATGATGATTAGTATATGTATACTCATTTAACTTCAACATCCAGTCTGCCTCCTAATAAGATCCTCAGAATTGTGTTAAAACTTTCCATGTGTTTACTTTATAAACATAGTAAAAACATTGTTTCTTTATAGAACTATGTCAATTCTGTACTTGAATAATTAATTCGTTAACCATTATTTACTTAAATTTCCCCTGAAGCAGAGAATGGATTCCTGCATTTAATAACTTTAAATGTCTTTACAAATTATAATCATGCACTTTTTAATATAATTTTAATTGCTTTTTAAATAATAAAAGTATAATCATGCACTTAATAATTACAAATATACCCACTAATTGAAAATAAAATAATAAAATTCTAGATGTGTTTAATCAGAAATAAGTCCCACTGATTTAAAAAAAGGGTACACAGCCCTCATTCACATATCATGCAAGCCGTGGTTTGTATTTATCCTAAGGTTTTCAAAAAAATAAAATTGCCTGGATTGAAATACAGTGCCAAGCCACAGATCAGATGCAGGCATTTTTTTCAGCTTGGAGCTGTGCTTCCTCTTTCTTCCTTGCCTGGGGACCTCAGGGAATATGACTGGTAACGTATCATATTATCAAACTGGACAGAAATATTAAATGTTTTCCAGATTGGCAGAAATTAAAAGAGTGAAATTGCTTTTCCTTTTGCTCTTTAAAATCCCTCCAAAGTAGAAAATCATTCCAATTTAGGGCAAAGTAATTCATAAAACATCTGTCATCTGGGATATAATCCTAGCTATTGTGTTTATAGTGCATATATCGTAGATCTGGCTGGCAGAAAAGGAAGAATTTAGCTTTTCTCAGATCTGTCCTTTAGGTTCCTACCTGGTGCAGCAAGTTAGGACTGGAGGAGAGAGAGGTGTGCCATTTGAGAGTCAGCCAGTTTTGAATAAATAGAGCTATGTTTAGGTTGCCAAGACAATTTAAGATGCTACAGTGCTATCTGCTCTGTTGCCTAATGGCACGTCGCTGTTCTGTCTGAGCTTTGGGCATTACCAGACGATTCTTGTCTGAGGGATTTCAATGTCTATGCTGAGCTTGTCCAGAGAGGAAGCGCCAAGGACTTTTTGTACTCTGTGAAGACCACAAACATATCCTAATTAGTTGCTGACCCCCTTCCCCACCCCTTGTAGCAGGGCCCAGGCAATGGACACTTTAGTCCCTAGTCAATTTTAGCCTGACTACTGTTAGATACCTTTGCAAAAGGAGATGTCCCATTAAAGTGACCTCAATCCATTAATTGCTTCCCGACACATGTCCCTCTGCCTCCACTGGAATCTCAGTGACATTTCACATCTGAGACAGCTTAAATGCCATACTCTGAGGTGGTCTTTTCCCTAATAACTCACCTTTAAACACTATATGCTGGCAATTGATGAATGTGTCAGGGAAGCAGTCATAGAATGGTACAGTTTGTGCCTGAAATGTTGAGATTCTAGGTGGTTCTGCTAATTTACTTCAGTCTGGTCCCCACAAATTCATTTACCACGGTGGAACTAGCTTCCACAGCCACTTTTATAACAACCAGGATGATGATGATTTGTGAAGCCTTGAAATTGAGCAATCCCTATCTGACTTAATGCACGTAATTGAAAGTGGGATTGAAAAAAATCAGTTTGTATATTTCTATAGCGTGTCTCCTAGAAAAGCCCTGGATCCAGAGTTGGTATTCTGCCGATTCGCTCCGGTTCAGGTGAACCAGTAGTGGTTGGAGCTTCTGGACACCTGGCCAGACATCATCATGGACGCTCTGCGCATGCGCAGAAGTGCCATGTGTGAACAGGTAGCAAAAGTAAGAGCATTTCACGCCTGCCTGGATCCTCATTTTGTCTCTTCACATTGTGTTCTTAGGGGAATCTATAGCTGCCACACCAATCCCCACAAAAATTTCTCTTTGAGAATACTGAACTGTAACTTGGATATATAAATCCAGACAATCTCTAGATAACAACAGCACTTAGACTTATATAATGCTTCACAGTGCTTTAGAGCCTTCTCTAAGCGGTTTACAGATGACAGCCCAAAAGTCATAATTCTTTGCAGTCTCATAGAGATAAATAGAGTGAATAATGGACCAGATGATGTGAACAGATAGTTCTTGACTTACACTGTAATTAAGCCCAGAATTATAGCCATAAGTTCTTGTGTTTGTTAAGTGGGTCATCATGTGACAAGACCAGAGGTGGTTTTCAGCAGGTTCTGACCAGTTCTGGAGAATTTTGAGTAGTTCAGAGAACTGGTAAATACCACCTTTGATTAGATCGGGCAGAAATGGGGATTTTGCAGTATCCTTCCCCTGCCACGCCCACCAAGCCATGCCCACCAAGCCATGCCATGCCCATCAAGCCACACTCACAGAATCGGTAGTTTATATTTTTGAATCCCACCACTGGACAGGACCCAATTTTACATTTTTTGCAGTGATCCTTCAGTGAACACCATGGCTGTTAAGTGAATGCATTGGTCTTTAAGTAAATCCATTAGAGCTATGGGCATTTTTTGCCAAAAACCAGAAGTAAATGCGAGAAACTGGCAACAAACATCAAAAACCATAGTTATGAAATGCCAGTCACTGCAATCACTTTTTAAAGTGCCAAAATGCAATCATGTAATCATCCCCTACTGGACCGGAGTGCCCTACGCACGGTCACTCACGCGCTGGTGACGTCTCGCCTGGACTACTGCAATGCCCTCTACATGGGGCTCCCCTTGGGACGCATCCGGAGACTACAGCTAGTCCAGAACGCAGCCGCGCGGGCCATCATGGGGAGTGCACGATACTCCCGCGTAACACCCCTCCTGCGCGAGCTGCACTGGCTGCCTGTGGCCTTTCGGGTGCGTTTCAAGGTATTGATTACCATCTTTAAAGCGCTCCATGGCATAGGATCTAGTTATCTGCAGGATCGCATCCTACCACACACGTCCCTACGACCAATCCGCTCTCACAGGGAGGGACTCCTCCTGGTGCCATCCACCGGCAATGCCAGCAGGCGACACCTAGGAGTAGGTCCTTCTCTGTGATGGGCCCAACCCTCTGGAATGACCTCCCCCCCGACATCAGAACCACCACTGACCTCCGTTCCTTCCGTCAAAAACTAAAGACTCACCTGTTTCAATTAGCTGGCCTGGCACACTCTTAGTCTTACCTCCCGGGGATATATTTTAATTGGGTTTGGGTATTTTAATTGGGATGTTTTAGGGCTTTTATACTATATTTATTTCTTTGTACAGTCTCACCTCCTCCACTCAAATGCTCAAGTATTTAATTGTTTATATATTATTTATATTGTTATTTATGTATTTTATCTGTGTTTCATTGACTGTACACCGCCCCGAGTCCCTTTTTGGGAGAGGAGGCGGTTTATAAATCCAAAGAAATAAATAAATAATAAATGTGACTGCAAGGGTGTATGTGTGCAGCTGTTGTAACTTCAAAGTCAGGTCGTAAGTAACTTAACAATTGCTAAAAAAAACAGTCATAAAGTTGAGGACTATCTGAAATCTCAATAATTTTTTTTAATTCCATCAGCTGATGATACAATGGGAAAGAAGAAAAAAGGAAAGGTTACAGTAATCATATCATTCCATTGGAAGAGGGTTTTTATATGTTGAATAATGTTGGCTGGAGCTGAAATTTCAACCAAGAGAATTCCAAAGCACAGATGTTGCATGCTAAAGCTATAGAGACATGTGTATGGTTATGTGTAAAGGCACACTGAGAGGACAGCAAAATATAGGATGCTGTTTTCTTTTGCAGTCTAGGATGGAAAAAAAACTAGGACAAAGCAGCTGCATGTATGTGGCCTAAATCCTTAGTTTAATGCCTTTAAGTCAGTGCTCACTCCTGGAAATTGGATAAATCCCTGCAGTTTTCTTGGCAAGGTTTCAGAAATGGCTTGCCATTCCTTATTTCCTAGGGCTGTGAGAAATTGACTTACCCAAGGTCACCTAGCTGGTTTTGTGGTTAGGGCAGGGTTCGAATTCATGGTTTCCTGGTTTCCAGCCTGGTGCCTTAACCACTACATCATACTGGTTTTCTGAGTTCCCTTACTGCACTTGAGGAATTTCTCCTATTGCCTGTCAGCGACGCTGTCAGCACCTTGACTGAATTGTAAAATGCAGAGACATATGAGCAGTTTTCATAACGTATTAGGCTCTCACTAAAACAAGGAAGATCACAGCTAACAACAGTTTCTTTATTATATTCCAGGAAACAAGAAATAAGGTCAGCAATTTCTGTATGTAGAGAATGGTAGTTCATAAGTTGGACAGGTCTCAAATCCTCCTCGTCCTCCTGTAGCAGCATCCCACAGAATGAGAGAATTGGATTTCCTATTTCTAATCCTCGGGGTGTTCATTCGTCAACCGCAGAAAAATGGGGAATCTGATGCAAGGATTTCTTCACCCTTTCCACATTTTTCCTGGATGCATGCCTTTCCTGGATAAGCTGACAATCGTCCCTATTCCTGCCTCCTTCCCTGCATAGTCTGGATGCACAAGGTCAGGCTAGCAGGACACCGTGAGCTATGATGGCAGCTGTTACTATAAAGATAGGGCAGCTAGAGAAAAGCACTCCACTCTGGAAGCAATTGCTGTGAATCTGTGGAAACATAATGTACTGCCTGCCTGCCGAAGTGTGTGACCAGAGCTGACCCTCCTTCTCAAGGCTCATTGCAACTCAGAGCTGTATAGCTGCCCCAGTCAACCCAGTGCCAAGCCAGTACCAAGCCATTCCACTCCTGCCATTCATTCTACTACCACCATACATTCAGCGTTGGGATTGAAAATTTTTAGCAATCGGTTCTGCTAGTCAGCTTCCTGCACCACAGCAGGGGGGGGGGCATTTTTGCCCTTTCCAAGTTCTGGAGGCTTTTCTCAAGCCTCCGGGAGGGTGAAAAAGTCCTCCCCCGGGCTCAGGAGACCTTCCAGAGGCCAGAAACAGGCCTGTTTTCGGACTTCCGGTACTTTCAGTAGGCCCATTTTTTGCCCTCCCAGAGCCTCTGCACGTACCCTAAATTTACCTCGTCTACAAAATGAGCCACGTGGAGACTCCTGGCAGAGGAGGGGAGGGGCGGGCAGGGTCACCCAGTCAGTGGCGTAGCGTGGGGAGTGCAGGGGGGGCGGCCGCACCGGGCGCAACATCTGGGGGGGGCGCTCGCACTTGCAGCTCTCTGCCCCTGCCTGGCTCACTCACTCTCTCTCACTGCAGTGCTGGCTCTGCGAATCCGATCCGAGCCGCCGGGTCGCCGCCCACTGTGGAGGGGGGGGCACGCGTGCGGTGCGGAGAGAGAGCGAGGGACTATCTGGGGGAGGGACAGTGCAGATTTGTATTCATAGACCTGCTGAAAATGTGGAGAATGTGTAATGCATGTTCGCACTCAATAAAGTGTTTGAAAATAAACTTGTATTTAGATGCATTTTACTTTAATTACATCAGTATTTTCATAACAAACAATACACGTGCTTAGGGGGTAAGGGTTTCTTTAACTAATCTAGTGGAAGAGACTCGAGTGCTAAAATCCACGGGTTAGGGGGCGCAAATTACTTGCCTTGCCCCGGGTGCTGACAACCCACGCTACGCCACTGCACCCAGTGCTTGCAACTACCGGTTCAGCGAACCAGATTAAAATTAACATCCGGTTCGCTCGAACCAATCCAAACTGGCTGAATCCAACCCCTGCATACATTGATCCAGACCGAACCTACCACCTGTTATGATTGAAGAAAGAATGCAAGAAGGAAGAGTGGAAGATGCTTTCGTGCCATCCTGGGTTGCCAACAAATGCCATCACAGGCCAAGCAGAACCCTTGTCCTTTCCCATTTGCCATCTGATACCTGAAGAGGGAGAGGAGAATTAGAGAATGTAAATACCTGGTAGTCCTCACTTATCAATCACTGTTAGGACCAGCAACTCAAGTCGACAAACACCAAGGTTGCTAAGTGGAAACTCACATGACTGCAACGGGCTTATGACTTTATTTCCCACCCCCCCCCCCCCGGTTGTAAAGCGAAGTGCCACATTCACTGAGCAAAAACTCATTTGACTGCAACTTGTGATTTTACTTCCACCTGTTTCATTAACTTCGCTTGTTACAAGCTAGTTGCAAAGCAAGCAAATGGTGATCATGTGATTGCAGGATACTGCAAAAGTTGTAAATGCAAGGATTGGTCACTCACAAAGTTATTTTTAAGCACTCTGGTAACTTGAAATGGTTGCTGCACTACGCAGTCGGTAAACGAGGACTACCTGCAGATGTACAGATAGAAGAAATCTAATTGTTGGTTATATATAAATGAACCCAAATATAGCACAAACAAAACATATAGACAAGGAGAAGTTGAAGAGTGACTGCAAAAGGCTGAAGACAAAAATAGCAGAGGGAGATGTAAATTAATTAAAGAAAGAAATTATAGAATTGTCATGCATGATGCCCAAAGAAGTAAATAACCGTCTTCTTATACTCTGAATAAAATTGCTCATTTACATTTCAAACACTGTCACCCCTATAGTCAGAATCTTCTTGTGCATGTCTGTTTCAGTTGCTGTGACAAATCAAGGTTTTTCAAAACTGAAACTAATAAAAAGTTGTCCGAAACCTACAATGAGTCAAGAAAAGTGATTGATCTGCCAGGAATTGCTGTTGAAAATGACATCACTTATAACTAGAAAATTGATAGTCTGAGAGCAGTCTTTCTGAGGCAGACAGCAAGGAAAATAGATTTTAAAAAGTAACAGCAATGTACTTCTCATTGCCCAGCTCAATACTTCTCTGAAAGGAATTCAAATTTAAATTCTAAATTCAATGCATGTTTGAAGTTTTGTTTAGGTTCTACTATTTAGGACTATTTTCAACTGTAGATCCAAGGATGTAGGCAGAAGGTGTGGAAGGAACCAGTGGTGGGATTCAATATTTTTTTACTACCGGTTCTGTGGGCGTGGTGTGGCTTGCTGGACGTGGCTTGGTGGGCATGGCGGGGATGGATATTGCAAAATCTCCATTCCCTTCCCACCCCACTCCAGGGCAAGGGTACTGTAAAATCTCTAATTCCACCCCACTCCAGGGCAAGGATGCTGTAAAATCCCCATTCCCTCCCCACCCCACTAACCTGCTTTCCAGCTCCGTTCTCCTGTGCAGGGCAACAGAAGAAGACCCAGCCAATCAGCTGGGACTCAGGAGGCAGCGAATAGATGGGGGCGGAGCCAGTCAGAGGTGGTATTTTGCGGTTCTCCGAACAACTCAAAATTTCCGCTACCGTTTCATGAGAACCGGTCAGAACTGGCTGACTACCACCTCTGGAAGGAGCCCTATGCTGTCAAACAGCATGGAGATCTAACAGTAGGATGAACCTTGGAGTTGGCTGGTGGCTTGGGGATTCTCTTTCCATCTTTTTAAACGTTGTCTATTGTTGTACAGATTTTTGTGTGGATTTTTATGTTTTTTATAGGTGTAAACCACCCACTTAACTAGTGGATGGGTGGTGTATAAATTTGAATAAATGAGTGAGTGGATTAAGTAATTAATTAATGATGTATATTCTTGCTTATAGCTTTGTCCTTCCTGCTTATTTAAATTAGCTGGGATAGGGGAGCTGTGAAGAGAAATGGCATGCTAAGCATTCCCCAGTGACCTGAGGAGATTGTTACAAAATTGTTTATTTTAAAAAGATTTCTCTAGCTTACAAGAACTATACAATTATAGACATATCTCAAACACTGCATTTGGGGAAAATATAATTGGAAAGATACTAGCTGTACAGTTTCTGGGATATCTGAATTATATGAATTAGCTGGACCTTTGTCAATTAGGCCTTCAGACAGAATACAGTACTAAAACTGATTTGATTGCCTTATCGTAGATAACCTATTCCAGAAAGTAGATGAGAAGAGTTCAACCCTGTTAGTTCTCCTGCTCTCTTGGCAGTTTTCAGTACCATCCACAATTGCACTTATGTCAGTCTTGTGCCTTAAGGGGACAATTCTACAGTGACTCCAGTCCTTCCTGTTTAGATTTGTTCACAAAGTGATGCCGTTTCAGTTTTGCTGGAAGCTGAAGCTTTTTATATACGTATGTGAATGTTCTTTAGAGCGTGAATCTAACCTGAAGAAGAATTAGTGGAGCAGGTTTTAAGAGAAAGGAGATGTACTGACAGACAATATATTGTAGAGATAGGAAAAGTCTAACTAACAACATCCTACAAGAGAAAGGTTTCTATGCGCTCTGGGCATGCATGCTTAAATAAAGAGGCAGAAGGAAGTGACCTCAAATTAATTACCCATCTTTTAGACAAAGAGCAAGTAGAGAGTAAACAAAGAGGGGACCCAGAGTAAATGCTTAATCTCTAACCACATCTTTATATACCCTGATGGTCAGTAGACCATGAAGTGCTGAAAAGTCAATGCTGTTGGCTTTGTAACCTCTAATGTGTTTGAGAGAGCTCCGTCAACATCTAGATAAAATTGCTGGGTTTTGGAATTGAATATCTCCAATATCAGCTCTATTGCTTCTTGTCTCCAAGGATGTAGTTGGTACCTTCTAATATTAGTGATGTTTGATAATGACCTAGCTGAGGGAGAATAATAATAATAATAATAATAATAATAATAATAATAATAATAATAATAATAATAATAATAATAATAATAATAATAATAATTTGAATTTATTAGCCGCTCCCTTTCCAGGCAGGACTCGGGGCGGCGTACAATGGAGCATATAGAACATAAAACATGTGTACAAACACATAAACATACATATATACAAAGACACACATGCACGGAGGAGGTAGCAAATTACAACATTTAGACAGTTAAAAATCACCATTAAAATACCCCAATTGTAAGAAACCCAATGTACAATTAAAATTTAAAATTTAAAAAGACAGTCAGGAGGAGTAAAAAAAAAAAAATTACGGTTGAGCCAGGCCAGATAATTGAAAGAGGTGGGTCTTCAGCTGTACACGGAAGGAGCGGAAATCGGAAGTAATCCTGATGTCACGGGGGAGGTCATTCCACAGGGCTGGGCCCATCACAGAGAAGGCCCTGCTCCTGGGTGTCGCCCCCCGACACTGTTTGGCGGACGGCACCCGGAGAAGTCCCTCTCTGTGTGAGCGAATTGGTCGTAGGGATGTGTGGGGCAGGATGCGATCCTGCATGTAACTAGGCCCTATGCCATGAAGCGCTTTAAAGATCATAATCAAAACCTTGAAACGCACTCGGTAGTAATAAGCTGATATTAAATCCAGATAAGATGGAGATTCTGTTAATAAACAATAAATTGGGCCCAGAGACTGAGGTTCGTGTTTTGGATAAAGCTCCATTTGTCCTAAGGAACAGGGCACAGTGGAAATCTCCCTGATACATGGCAGAATGTGGCAAGGCATCTTTTTTCCATAATTAGATATGTTGTGCCAGCTAATCATTTGGCAATAATTATTCACGCATTACTTACACCCTGCCTTAAGTACTGTAACACAGGGGTCCCCAACCACCAGGCTGCAGCCCAAGGTCAGGCTGTGGCCTACTTGGAACTGAGCCATACAATATGTGGGCCAGCACACATGCCCACTCACATAAGCAGTGGGCCAGTGCGCACACACATGCACGCATAGTTCCACTTGCATGAGCAGGGGATTGGCGTGTACACGCATGCATGCCAGAGGTTGCTCCTATTCGGCCCGGATCAGGCGAACCGGTAATGGCAGTGGCGGGAGGTTCCGCCCAACCTCCAACCTGCCCGGACGCTTCTGCGCACACAAGCGAACCTGTAGTAAAAAAAAATGGAAACCCACTACTGATGCAGGCACAACTCCACTTGCACAAGTGGCAGGCCGGTGCTCATGTGCATGCACGTGGGCCTGCTGCTTCTGCAAGTGGAGCTGCGTGCATGTACATGTGTGCCATCTGCTACTCTCGCGACCCAGTTCCCCTCTCCCCCCCCAGCCGGGCCGCCATGCTCAAAGGTTGGGAACTGTTACTGTAACATATTCTGCATGAAAAGTATCTGAAAGCGGCACCTCGTATAAAATGCAAGGCTAGAGTGGTAACCCATGTAAGTAGCAGCAGTCACATGATGCCTCTATTTAAAGCTTTGTATTGGTTCCCAGTTCCTACCAGGCACAGCTTAATGTGCTGCATTTTTCAGCCCTTAGCAGTTTAGACCCTGACTATCTAAAAGTGAGTCTCTCCTGTTACCAATCCATCCATCTGCCTGTCCTGATCTTCAGGAGGAACCATTCTGAAGATGCACAACGGCTTGCTCTTCTGGCACAGGGAAAGGAATCTACATTAGCAATTGACTCCCATTTTCATTCAGATATCTCTAAAGACAGCTTAGTTAAAACATGCCAAAGACACATATCTTTTGGCTAAAACTTTAACTATTAATTAGTGTTATTATCCATATTATGCTTTTATCTTTGCATATTCTGTTGTAGCCTTTATTGGACAACACAACGAGACAAATACTATCAGGACTAACTCTCTGCAAAGGCAGTTATTCATCAACATTTTATCAGGCTGCAGAAAATACATGGAAAACACTATCAGACCAAATTCGAGTTTAGACACAAAACTGGTTTCCTAAAGAGGCAAAACAGAAAATCTAGCAAGCAGCAAATATTTAAGAGCTAAAGGTTCCCTGAAGGAAAAGACAAATGACCCAAAAAGAATGCTGAGAGTAGAGTTCTCCCAGCAAAGCCAGACAAGGTGTGAAGGTCATTCCATATGGCCAGCTAAAGCAAGCTGGCATTTATTTAAGGCAGCAGCAATAGAGGAAGATGCTAGAGGCAGATTATCACATTAATGTCAACTGCAAAGTATCATTTCATATTGTGCAAGAAAATACACTGGAAAACCAGGCCTGTATTTTACCAAGGAAACCGCATGACTAGAGACAAGATAAAGTGGTTGCTGATATAATGCCAAATCATGGGCCTCTCAGGTCAGTTGTTCCTTAACATCTTTAAAAGCCATGGTGGCGAAGTGGTTAGAATGCAGTATTTCAGGCTAATTCTGCTGACTGCCAGGGGTTCGATCCTCATTGGCTCACGGTTGACTCAGCCTTCCATCCTTCTGAAGTTGGTAAATTGAGGTCCCAGATTGTTGGGGAAAATATGCTGACTCTGTAAAATGCTTAGAGTGGGCTGTAAAGCACTGTGAAGCGATATATAAGTCTAAGCGCCAGTGACGTGCAGTCAGGGGAGGCAGGGGAGGCAGAGCCTCACCGCTCTCATCATGAAAAAAAAATCTCCCCTTTTCTCTTTCATCTCTTTCTTGCGCGTGCAAGCAAAATACCCCAGGATCACGGTGGCGGGGACAGCAACTCCTTCCGCTGCGTTGTGGAGAAGAGCCACAGGAAGGAGGGGAATGGGACCACGTGTGCAGGAGGCAGCCCTTCATGTTGGCTCAGGAAGGAGGGGAATGGGACGACGTGTGCAGAAGGCTCCTCAGCACCAGCCTCAGATCAGCGCAGCCGCGGTCCCCTTCATGTTGGCTCAGGAAGGAGGGGAATGGGACCACGTGTGCAGGGGAAGGGGACCGCGGCCCGTGCTGCTCTGAGGCTGGCGCTGAGGAGCCTCCTGCACACATCATCCCATTCCCCTCCTTCCTGAGCCAACATGAAGGGCTGCCTCCTGCACACGTGGTCCCATTCCCCTCCTTCCTTTGGCTCTTCTTCGCAGCGCAGCGGAAGGAGTTGCTGTCCCCACCACCGTGATCCTGGGGTATTTTGCTTGCACTCTTGCAAAGATCAAAGTTGTCACAGTCCTCCCTTCATGATGATAATTGGATGACGTCACCAGCCTCACCAGCCATAAACCTCACCACACGTAACTGCTAAGCGTTATTGCTGTTGCTATACTGTTAAGGAATAACTAAGGGACAGTCTTTCACAATACTTGTGGTGCTGATGGCACAGCTGTATTAAAGCCCCTGGATGGATGGATGGATGGATGGATGGATGGATGGATGGATGCTGTGATGCAGAAAAAGAAAATCTAAAAAGAGCTTTTGAATGGAAGAATGGAATCCAAGGAGCACGAGCATGGGGAAGCTCAACACAGTGAAACATGAAATTAATTAATTAATTGTGTATTGTTGTCTTAGGCATCATTGAATTGAAATAGGCTAGAATTCAGCATTGTCAGATCTTTGTGGTAGACCAGATCACAAAACAGCCACTATTATAACTACTGGAACTTTATGGTTACAGAGTATAATAGCAGAATTATACCACTGAGATTCAAGCTGGAGTAGTCCTGAATTTCTTCCTTGCCCACTCTTGTCTTTCCTGATTAAGTTGATACTTTTGCAACAGCTGCCACATAACCTTCTGCAGACACTTTCAGTCAGAACATCCTACTGCTTCCTACACAGGAAACGAAAAACAAAAAGGATAGTCAGAAAAAAATACTGCAGTAACATGCCGGCAATGAGCAAATAATATTAGATTTTGTGAAGAATTCTTTCATGTGATAGTTAACCAAGTCAATTCTCCAACCATTGATGCAGAAGAAGGAGACGTTGATGAGTTCATTCTGAAATTGACAGAACATGCAAGCAGGATGTGCTGATTGTCACTGAAGACAGGAATGCCAAAGTTTGAGACAGAAAGAAGAAACTTTAGTCAGACTGTATGGCTTGGAAAACAGAAATGAAGCAGGAGAATAACGGTCCAATGATTCTCTAATCCAATGGTTTCTTCATTCCTTACATCTACTTCAAACAACCAGAATGACACCTAGAGACATGGACATCACCAGGCAGAAATCAAACTGACTATATTAGTACCACCTACCCTTTGAAATAGCCTTCTAGGTGAGATCAGGCATGCCTCACGTTAATTTCAATTCAGAAAGATGTTTGGACTATGCTCTTCCCTAGAACATTTCTCAACTGACTGGTAACCATCCATGGTTGAATGTAGAGTTTGCCTTTTATTTAATGTTTAGAGTCATTTACATATTTAATTGAATTGGGCTTAAAAAATATTTACCAGTTTATTTTTAAAAATATTATCTACTGTTGGGAATCCTATAGAATTTGGTGGTATACAACAGTGTTTCTTTCAGCCTTAGCAATTTTAAGGTATATGGCCTTCAACATGCTGGCTTAGGGATTCTGGAATTCAAGTCCACACATCTTGAATTTGCTCGGGTTCTCAACTGCTAGGGTTGAGAAACTCTGGGATGGATGGATGGATGGATGGATGGAGAGAGAGAGGGAGGGAAGGAGAGAGGGAGGGAGAGAGGGAGGGAGAGAGGGAGTCTAGGACCACAGCTTTTCTGTGTCAAATAGCTCTAGTCTTTGTGTTTTTTCCAGGACTCAATGTTTGTTGCTCAGTCCTAGTGTGTATGATTATACTTTTCTGGATTTTTTTAGAGTAGAAAAAGTGTTATTTTTGTTACTAACAGATCTCCTCAGAATTGAAAATAGTAGGGGTGGGTTCCTGCCAGTTCTAACCTCTTCTATAAACCTCTTCTATAGAAATCTACAGTGCCGTTTAGAACTGGTTCCAGCTCCCTCCCCCCGCCCATCCACACATCATCAAGATGAAGAGCGAGAAGAGGAATTCTGGGAGTTGAAGTCCACAAGTCTTAAAGCTGTCAAGTTTGAACACCCTGGGGTTTTTTTTCCTAAAGGGTTCGGGGTGCAAGGGTCTTGTAACTTGACAGCTCTAAGACTTGCGTGCTTCAATGCCAGAGTTTCTAAGCCAACATTTTGGTTGCTAAGCAAGAGCGTTGTTAAGTGAGTTTCCCCACATTTTACAAGTTGGCCACTCCCACCCAGTCACATGGCCGGCAAGCCACTCCCACAAAGCAGGCCACACCTACAGAAGAGGTTCTAAAAAATTTTGAAACCCACCACTGGAAAATAGTATTATGTCTTTTTAATATTCCAAGGGGGTAAACTGCAGACTATACCGATTTGCAGAAAGAAACCAAAGTTAAGCCTTAATAAGCTCAAGTGGCATATTTTTTTTTCATTAAGACAATTAAAGTGTGATTTAAGAGAAAATACCGGAAAAGCCTGAGATTTATATAGTTTCAGAAAGCAGTGGGAGAAAGTGATCTGATCAGTAAATGCCTGAGGGATACAAGTGTGCTGTAACTTAATAAAAGATAAGCAGACCATCTTCCTACATTGGGGATTGGCAACTTAAAGTACGTTTTCGACTTTTGACTCTGTTAACTCCGATTGAAGGAAGCTAAGGTCCCAAAAATAAGAAGGGCAGGATCAGCGGTGGGATTCACTTACCTTCCCTACCGCTCGCAAATGTGAGTGCATGTGCCACATCTGCACATGCACACCGCCTTCTGCGCATGTGCGGTGAGAGAACATTATGTTGGGGCAGGGGGGCAGAGCCTCCCGCAGCTGCCGCTACCGGTTCACCCAAACCGGAGAGAACTGGCTGAATACTACCTCTGGGCACAATGCCTATCCAAGACTTATATTTGTACATTTTTCACAGAAAAAGTGAGCAGCCACAGAAACAGAGAAAAGACTTGGGAAGAGGTAATGTTAACTCTTTGACAAATTATCTTCCAGCAATAGTCAGAAGCTCTTATATGCATTTTGCAGGAAGTTCCTATTGGTTTCCAAACTTCCTCCCTTCCCCTCTAATGGTGCTGAGAGAACTGCTATTTGCACTTTCGATAATTCACTTTAATGGCATTCAATCAAAATCACATCTTGTTTGGCTCTGACTTCCATACAAACAGAATGTAGGATTGGTTAGCCCTGTCATCCTTCAACTACATCTCATCGTTATGTACCACCTAGTGGTGTGAACAAAAAATGCAGTCTGAGAAGAATGCTTATCCTACAATTTTTTTTTTTTAAAGTGCCTTTAAGACAGTCTGATAACTGCTTGGACAAGACTTTGCAGTTTTATTTGCAACGTTTTAGAAAATGGCTTGCTATTCCCATCTTCCTAGGCTGAGAGCGGGGGGTACTGGCCTATATGTATATATATAGCTTTATTGATTAGCTTAGAGCAATGATGACAAACCTTTTTTGGCTCCCGTGGCAAAAGTGGGGGGAGCGCAGGGGGGTCGTGTACGGGCGTGCCATACCCATAATGCTATACATGGGAAAAACACCTCCCTCAGTGCGAATGCGTGTGCGACCAGCAACACACACACACACAGCTTTTGGCGCACTTTTTTCGCCCTCCCCAGGCTCCAGAGGCTTTCTAGGAACTGGGAAGGGTGAAAACAACCTCCTCCCCCACCCCCGGATGCCCTCCGGAAGCCTCAGAAGCTTCCCTGAAGGCTCCGGATGGCGAAAAACGGCCCTACGGCCAAACCGGAAGTGACTCCTGAAGGCTCCAGTGGGCAAAAAACGGCCCTACAGCCAAACTGGAAGTCCGGTCCCAAACTTCCAGTTTGGCCCTAGGACTGTTTTTTTGTGCTCCGGAGGCTTCAAGGAATCCTCGGGAGGGCAAAAACAGCCTCAAAAGAAGGCCAAAGCCAGCTGGCCAGCGTGCGCATGTGTGCTAGCCAGCTGACAGGGCAGCGCCTCGCATGCCCTAATAAATGACTTTGCGTGCTACCTGTGGTTCGCCATCCCAGGCCTATAGGCCATATCAAAGCACAAGGTTCAAACACATATCACTAATAAAATCCTATGCAAACAATTTAAAATAAGAGTAGGGTAAAATACAATAGCTATAGGATAAGATACAATATAATTTAATACATAAATACATTAAATAGAATAAAATGACATAAAATTATATTCCGGTGTCACCCTTACAATCTACCCCAATCAGTCCCACTTATGCAGATCCCAACCAAACCATTTTGTTTATGTACTGTGCTGTATGAAATGTTATTTTCAGGTTCTGGTCGCACATAAAGTAAGTTGTTTTGATATGGGGATCCCAATGGGCCATTCGTTTGGTATATAGACCAAGGTGCCTGCCTCTCACTCCCTTCTACAAGCAACAATCAAATAGGATGTGAGCCAGGTCTTCTACCTCTGTTGCTCCTCAAATGCAGAAACCAAGTTGGCCCAAGGCAGAATTAGAATTCATGGTGTCTTGCCTGATGCCTTAACCACCACCCCAACTGATTTTTTCATTTACTTACTTACTTATCAAGTTATCAAATTTATAGATGCCAATCAGTGGTGAGTTCCGGATCCCATTCTAACCGGTACGGTTGGAACGGGCCCGGCATCGCCCACATGGACAAGCGCAGTGCGCACATGCGTTGTAGCTGCCAGCGATGCTTCCGCAAGCCTCCGTGACGCTCCAGCTGCTCGTCAGAGAGTCACACAGGCACTTTGGAAGCGCCAAAGGCTTTGAAGGACAAGTAAGGAGTTTGGGCAGGCAGGTGGGCCCTCCGGAGCACCGTACCGGAATGGTACCCAGTCCTCCGGGCAGGCTCCGGTATGCCAGTACCAGGGCATACCGCCTGCAACCCACCACTGATACCAATGTATTTCATTACACACGACAACCAATCTGAATGATTCTTTTTTTTTTCAATTTTAATTTTATTCATTAAAAAAATATTTTGTATCAAGCTTGTATTAACAAACAAAACTAGGCAAGAACATTACAAATATAAATTAAAAAGAACAAAAGAAACAACACATATTATCCCCCTTTAATTGAACACTGACAAATTTATTGCAACAATAAATGTTTAATTCCATCCCCTCCTTGCAAAGCAAGTCCAAATTTTTTAGCTTCTACATTTATTTGTATCCTAATTGACCTATTAAGAACCAAAGGAGGGTATTTGATTCTGGACAGATCAGAGATAATGAATGGGACAATTCGTGGTAAATAAGAAACTGTGTAGACTTTCAATAACCGTAAATTACAATAACCGACTATTAACAGAATGCCTTGAGCTTTAACTTTGCTGTTGCTTAACTACGTGTTTTTTTTTCATATATGCAACGTACGGATGATTTTTCATTGCCATGTATTTCACTTAAATGTTTCATCCAATTTTATGCTTTTGCAATGTCCGACATTTCTGTTCTATGAAAAAGTAATTAGATATATTTATCCGACTTTAAGACAGGATTTGATATTATCAGATATCCATATTATTTTACATGAAAACTGATGCTCAACAACATCTGCCCCATTCAGATTGCTGAGACTGGTCTTTCAATATTGGAACCATACATTTACGGCCCAGTTACTTAATGGATTGAAGACCTGATATAGCATGCAACGTATACACAAATTGTATAGATTTAGGTTATGTATGGATCAGTGGTGGGTTCCTGCCGGATCGCAACGGATCGTGCGCTCCCTTTCGGCGCTGAACCCGGAAGTACGTTCTTGCCCTGCCCCTGGTGACGGGACGACGCTTGCCTGCGCTCCACCAGCTCGGCTGGGACCACAGACGTTTCCTCAGCAGAGCAGAGTGCCTGAAAGGGACGCAGGGTCAGCCTGCCAGGCTGCCACCACTCCACTGAAGACATTGCTGAGCAGAGAAACGTCTGCGGTCCCAGCCGAGCTGGTGGAGCGCAGGCAAGCGTCGTCCCGTCGCCAGGGGCGGGGCAAGAACGTACTTCCGGGTTCAGCGCCGAAAGGGAGCGTGCGATCCGGTGCGATCCGGCAGGAACCCACCACTGGTATGGATACTTGCAATGAAATATGCTCATCCTTTATTAGAACGCTATGTAAATATTGAGACTCTTTTATATTCTTATAAACTTGTGTCTCCTTGCTGTTTTTTGTTTCTTTTTCAATATTTTCCTTTGATTATTTTCTTAAATAAGAGTCAACAATATCTAAGATTTGTTTCCTGTTGACTGTTCTCTCTCCTTTCCACACACACTCTGCCCCTATCTTCACATCTTTGCAGATAAAGGAATGATAAAAAGCAAGGGAGGGGCTGCACTGCAGTGGATGACATCAGACAGCATCTTCTCACATGTAACAGAGGCACAGTGTGCATATTTGAGTGGGGGAAATTTTGTTAAATAATTACCTCATACGTAGCCTTGCCAGCTGAGACTTTTTATATTTTCTATTTTTTTCAAGTGAATCTCCACCCAAGCCAATGATCACGATGGAAAGGATTGGTCAAACTCACTCGGCTTAAGGACTAACTTGGGCAAGAAAGAAGTAAGGTTCTACATTTAGGCAAGAAAAACGAAATACGCAGGTACAGTATAGGCGATACCTTGCTCAATAGTAGTAACTGTGGGAGGGATCTTGGAGTCCTAGTGGGCAACCATTTAAATATGAGCCAGCCGTGTGCAGCAGCTGCCAAAAAAGCCAACACAGTTCTAGGCTGCATCAACAGACGGAGAGAATCAAGATCACGTGGAGTGTTAATACCACTTTATAATGCCTTGGTAAGGACACACTTGGAATACTGCATTCAGTTTTGGTCGCCACGATGTAGAAAAGATGTGGAGACTCTAGAAAGAGTGCAGAGAAGAGCAACAAACATGATTAGGGGACTGGAGACTAAAACATATGAGGAACGGTTGCAGGAACTGGGTATGTCTAGTTTAATAGAAAGAAGGATTTGGGGAGACATGATAGTAGTCTTCCAATATCTCAGGGGTTGCCACAAAGAAGAGGGAGTCAAACTATTCTGCAAGGTATCTGAGGTTAGGACAAGAAGCAATGGGTGGAAACTAATCAAGGAGAGAAGCAACTTAGAACTGAGGAGAAATTTCCTGACAGTTAGAACAATTAATGAGTGGAACAGCTTGCCTCCAGAAGTTGTGAATGCACCAACACTGGAAGTCTTTAAGAAGATGTTGGATAGCCATTTGACTGAAATGGTATAGGGTTTCCTGCCTAGGCAGGAGGTTAGACTAGAAGACCTCCAAGGTCCCTTCCAATTGTATTGTATTGTATTGTATTGTATTGTATTGTATTGTATTGTATTGTATTGTATTGTATTGTATTGTATTGTATTGTATTGTATTGTAACCTGAGAGTCAGAAGTGGTATTCTACCGATTCAGACCAGTTTGCCTGAACCAGTAGCCCCACGCACCTGCACCAGCTCTATGGCATTCCTTTTAGGCCTTTTTTTTTTAGCCAAAAGCACATGCACAGAAGGCTGAGCGCATGTGAGCAAAGTGAGTGCGCATGCGCACACCACTCGCATTTGCGAAGTGGTAGGGATGGTAAGTGAATACCACCCCTGCTGAGAGTCCTGTAAACATATGGCATCCCTTCTGGGCAGGACACCAAGTTTTGACCACAGACAGCTACCACTACTGGAGAAACATCAGCCACAGTAAGACCAGACCTCTGATAACACTTAAGCTGCACCCTTGTTCTCCCACTTTAGGGTTTCCAGTGAACACAGAACTGCGCCCCACATTCAGATAATATTCATTTCATTTCATTCATTTAAAATGAGACAATCGGTTTCATCCAAGAGAGCCTGGAACTGATCATCCTCCATCTGCTCAAGCTTCTTGCCAAGAAAGGGAATATCCATCACCAGCCTAGAGCTGTTTTTATCCTCGGCATCCAGGTTAACTTTCTCCGGAAGCAACCCGATCATCGATTCTTTTTAAAAGACTGAAACAGCCCCTCTCTCAATGAGGTGTTTATGACAAATCCCTTGTCCACCTCTTCGGGCCTCAACTACTGAAATCCATCCAACAAAATAGGACAAGATAATGCTCTGGACAATTCCACTTCCGCGGTTTTATTGACTGCAGAGAAAGTTATGGAAAACGCGAGCGACTTTGTCTCCAAAGTGTTGCACACACATCTCTCATAATGGGCTGCCAAAGGTACAACAGCCTCCTTCTTTACCACTTTACAAAGCTCCACTGGACCGGGGGTCACCAACGTTTCGGACCTCAGGGACCACAAAATTCATAATTTTAAATCCCACGGACCACTAATATGATCTGCCTAATGACTGGTGGGTTGGGCGTGGCGAGGTGGTCATGTGACTGGGTGGGTGTGGCCAACTCGATGTCACTCACTTCAAGGGGCGCCTTGCCAGCCTCTACTCACCACTCCTCGCCTACCCACCTGGGCTCCTTAGGGACCCAATAGGAAGCAGTTGCTGGAGCTAAGCAGCCACCATGAGAAAGAGTTGGCAAAAGAGCTGTCTCAGTTCTAATTGGATCTGGCCGAGAAGGAGGCTCAACAGAAGCACTTCACTGAGGACCACGAGCATAGGCTTTCCAAGCAGAGAGAAGACTTGCAGGAGTGCAAGGCCAGGTGCTACGCCTGGAGGCTCAGTAGGCTGAGATGGTCAGCCAGTTCCAGACCATGATGCAGTCCCACTGGAACGAGGCCTTTCGGCTCTTCACCACCAATGGCACTTCCCTCCAGCCTTCACCCAAAGCTCTGCACCAGGTGTGGAAGCATACCCCAAGTTGGAATTTCTGCCAAATTCCAGGGGGAGACTCTGCAGCAACACAAACGTTCATTGCACATATCCGGCCCAGGGGCTGTAGTTTGAGGACCCCTGATTTAGTGCAATATAAAAAATGCCAATAATTTTTCTGCAGACCACTAAAATTTTATTGTGGACCACCAGTTGGTGACTGCTGCATTAGACAAACCTGAGAAGATGCAATGGAGGTGGAGAAGAAAAGTTTTTTTTCACAGCTGTTGCCACCACCATCACATACCCCTGATAATGGGCTCTAAGCTGTGCTTGATTGTTTCAGCACAAATATCCCCCCCCCCTTGTGTTCTCCCTAGCGTTCTACTTCCTTCATAGCCTTCAAGTCAGGCATATGCCTGTAATGGTCAGGCTTTGCAGCCAGTGACAGGGTGTTTATGAGTGATCCTGACTAGGAAATCTTTGTATCTGTATTTCACAGAGCAACCAGGGCTTTGAAAGAAGCACCCGGCTATGCCGGTAGGAAACTCCCAGATCGCTATGGAATTTGGAAGAATCCGTGAGACTCCAGGGTCAAATAATCTTAATAGGTTCCCTCCATCAACTTGCAGAGAGGATTTGTTGCTAAGAGTCTAAATTTCACAGCAAAAGATCTGACCATGACAGCCAGGTAATTACCTATTTCCCTGAAAATAAGACCTCCCCGGATAATAAGCCCAATCGGGCCTTTGAGCGCATGCGCAAAAATAAGCCCTCCCCCCAAAATAAGCCATTTTTGAACATATTGCAACACAATAGCAGCCATAAGGTGACCATGCTCACTGCCTCCCTGCACCTCAAAAATAATACCTCCCCAAAAATAAGGCCAAGTGCTTATTTCAGGGGTCAAAAGAAAATAAGACCCTGTCTTATTTTCAGGAAACACGGTATTAGGTCCCCCCCCCATTCAGATCACCTTCTTTCTGACTGGTCAAAAAAACCTACATGCAAACTATAACCTTAAACTATGTTGGGCTAATACCGGTTGGATTAGGGGAAGAAGGAACCAGAAGAAAAAGAATAAGCAAACATGCCTAATCCCATTTTTCTTCATCTCTTCTCACCTACTAGTTGACCCTTCAAGCTATAACTCCCTCTACAATTGCTATAGAGGAATCCATGTCTTCCTCCTACATATTTCTGATAGATGATAGCTAGCTAGTTATAGCCAAGAAGAATACTGCCTTTGATATGTAGCAATTGCCCTAAAGACACATTCTATGAACAAAAATGTGATAATAGTAGGGACGTCCCGCTCATATTTTTGATATTCCATATTTTTCTAAATGTATATATGGTAAAGTGTGGTTCCTTCTGCTACGAATAATTGCCTGGTGTATACTAGAATATTTATTTATTTATTAAATTTATTTGCCATCTATCTCGGCAAAAGGAGACTCTGGATGGCTTACAGCTTCTAAGCAGATAGAGGCTATGACAATTATATCATCATCTTTTTTTAATCTCTTGCGGGGTGGAGTCTGGGCAACTGAATAGAGCTAACAGAGTTTTTACTGGCCGGATGCCTTTCCTGTTGCCAATGCGGAGTTTTGTTCAGCGTTGGCAGCATTTTGTTCAGAATATATCTGCAGATATATTCTCATTGTGCTCAGAGAAAAAATATCTGCCCCTACCTAGGATTGAACTCACAGCCTCCTGATTGTGAGGTGAGAGCTCCACCTCTAAGTCACCGTACCACTCCTAGGCTATAACAATTAGATGGTCTTCAAAAATCATTATTAATTATTAATATATTAAAATTTAATTTAATCATTTAAATCATTTAAAGATTATTTGGTTGTGTTATTATTATTGTAATAATTAATTAAATATTAATAATTAATTCAATCTTGTTACTCATGTCAAAGATCATGTCAATCTTTGTTCCTTTTTTCCATTTACATGAAATAGAGACATACTATCTCTTTGAAAATGTGAAGTTATTTCAAAGTATAGCAGAAATCTTTGAAAAATTTCACATTCACATGGTTTGGTTTTCACTGAATAAAAATCAAGTTTGCCCTTCCACACAGACTACATAAGCATAGCAAACCCCCAGCCTTCAGAGTTTATTTTTGATAATTGTCTATTTGTAAACCTAAAGAAAACAAAACAGGATTTCAACAGTAAGTTTACTACTCTACACCTGAGGTGGGTTCCTACTGGTTTGCACTGGTTCGGCCAAGTAGGTAGTAACTCAGCCAGCCAAGCCCCCAAACCGGTTCTATCGGTGGCAGTGTAGGCACCGCCATCTTGTTTTTTGTCATTAGTGTGTGTGCGTTCACATGTGTAAAGCACATCCCTGAGCAAACCGGAAGTAAAAGATGCCGGAACCGACCCCTGCCCTACATCCCTTTGAATGTAGAGTTTTACCAAAAATTCTGGTGAAAAATATGACAGAAAACCAGAAAAGAGAGTTGACAGGGAAACTGGACATACAGGTGGTGAAAAAAGTGAAATATTTGGGTATTTAATTGACATCAAGGTGTGTAACACTAAAGGAGGATAACTATTATAAGGTGAGAAAACAAATAGAAATAGATCTGGAAAGATGGAAAAACCTACAATTATCACTGATGGGAAGAATAGCAGTAGTAAAGATGAATATACTACCAAGATTGCTATACCTATTCCAAACAATACCGATAAAATTAGAGAAAAAATACTTTGAAAGTATGAATAAAATAGTGGGGAAATATATGTGATGGGGAGAAAGCAAGAATTACTATAAAAATGTTGCAAGATGCAAGAGTTCGAGGTGGATTTGGATTACCAAACTGGGAATTGTATTATCAAACAGCAAGATTAGCTTGAATGAAAGAATGGATCCTACTGAGTAATACAAGATTACTGACATTGGAAGGTCATAATTTGCAGGTAGGTTGGCATGCTGACATTATGTAAGGAATGGATTGTTAACAATATGGGAAAGCGTGAAAGGGAAACACTATTTAGAAATACCAATGTGGCTTTCAACAATGGAAGCATTGACACATCCAAATATCAGTAGTACGAAAAATATCATTAGATACAAAGATATCTTAACAGAAAGGGGGGAATTAAAACAAAAACAAGAATTAGAAAAACAAGAGATTGATATAGGATGGTTTACACAATTGCAAATACAATCAAATATGAAAAAAATAAAAGGGAATATGGTTTTAACTTAGGCAGTTCGGAGTTGGATAAGATATTTATGGGAACGGAAGAAAAAATAATTAAGAAACTATATAGCTACCTATTAAGAACTAACTTAGAAGAAGAAATGGTTAAAGATACAATGTTAAATTGGGCAAAGAATTTTGGCCACATGATTGAGCTAGAAAAGTGGCAACAACCATGGGAAAGGAACTATAAATTAACCATGTCAACAGCTTACAAAGAAAACGTATACAAATGTTTTATAGATGGCACATGGCACTGGGAAAATTAGCAAAGGTGTTTAAAGACAAATCAGTGAAATGTTGGAAGTATCAACAAGCAATAGGCTCCTATTATCATATGTGGTGGACATGTGCAGAATCAAGAAAATATTGGACCAACAGTATGGTTAAAGAAAATGTTACAAGAAGAAATAGAATTTAGACCAGAGATATTTATCCCAGAGAAATTCAAGAAAGAGGATAGTTATTTGATTATACATGTAACTACAGCAGCAACAATTGTATTTGCCCCAAATTGGAAATTAAATAAGCTATCAACAGATGAAGAGATAATAAAAAAGATATTAGATTGTGCAGAGATGAATAGGTTGACAATGAAAATAAAGGATAAAGAGGAATCGGAGTACTTCAAGACATGGGGAAGATTTTATGATTGGCTAGAGAAAGGAAACTAGAAAAGAAAATAGGGAGAAGATATAGAATCCAGACAATGCACTGTTAAATGGAAAGGGGGGGGAGAGAAGGGGAAAACAGAAAAGAAAATATAAATATATAAGTATATATCCAAAAGCGAGATATAAAGTGGGGGAATACAGTATAGTTAGGATAGATTACTGAAGGTAAGGAATAAGAAAGTATATCAAATTATATTTGGGTTTGCGGAAGTACCATCCCAAGGAAACATAAACTGAGATCTGAAAGAGACACCTACAATAATAGAAAAGAAAGAGAGAGAGGAGGCGAGAATGAAAGGAAGATGGGGGAAAGAAGAAAGAGGTGAGGAGAGGAGGATGGAAGGGACAGGAAGAGAAGGAGAGAGGGTAGGAAGGGGAAGAGGAGGAGGAGGAGAAAGGTAAGGGAAGAAGGAAGGGGAAGGAGAGGAGGAAGGAAGGAAGTAGAAAAGGGAGGGAGGGAGAAAAGAAAGGGAAAATAAGGTGGTGTTACAACAGGAGGAAGGGATGGTAAATAAAGCAACCCAAACTGTAAATTATAACCTATTAAATGAAATAATAAATGCATAAGGATGATAAATATAAAGAAGAATAACAATTATGTGAATGTATACTTAGAATGCTATGTAAGAGAACAAAAAATAAAAAAAAATTCTGGAATGTAGAGTTTTACAAATAGATTTTACAAACAGGTTTTACAAACCTCCTTCAGTTCTGTTGTTGTTTTTTTTAAACAGTTTCCTGACTATACAAACAGTAGCCAAAGTGTATTGTGTAGTGTGGAAAAGCTGCAAGAGACAGTTACCAGCCCAACAGGAAAGAATCTTCACCCTTGGTAACCTCACTGTACAAATATAACAGTGCAAAGTCTGAGCAGGCGAGCTTCAATGAACAGGAGCCTGGGTTCTTCCCTACCACAAAGAGCCCGATGTCGTAAAAGAACATTTTTTTAAAAATAGGGGGGGGGAGAACTGGCTTTCTGATTTCATGCCTGGCTTCAAAACTACCACCAAACCAGATGTTTGTTTGAAAAAACTGCACCTGCCCAACCACCAGCCTGGAGCTTCCTCCTTTGTCTTTTCTTTCCCTCCCTTTTAAAGTCTCAAATGAGAAGCGGAAGTTTTGAGCAACGGCAAAGTGCTTTGTGGTGGTTGTTTTATTTCCCTTAAGACACACACAATCCAATCTCTTCGGAGCAAATAAAAAAGTCAGACAACTAAGTTTTCCGAGGCAGGAGAGAACTGCAAAGCAGCTGGACTTTGCTCAGAGGCTTTTATTTCATAACAGAAAAGAATTTAGGAAAAGAGAAAAGTGTGGGTCAATGAGAATCTAAGTCATTCTGCAGTCCAAACAGGGCTTGCTTGTTCTTCCTTCTTTTCCAGAGGGGTGATGTGGATCCCTGTTATTGGATCAGAACATTTATTGGTTGAAGATTTTGAATTCAGTAATGAAGTCTTTGGTCCTGATAATAAACAGTTAATCATATTGCACCAGGGTATTAGGTAAATCTAATTCAATTTCAAGGGATGTGGTGGCTCAGTGGCTAAGACACTGAGCTTGTCGATCATAAAGGTTGGCGGTTAGGTGGTTCGAATCCCTACTGCTGCGTAACGGAGTGAGCTCCTGTTACTTGTCCCAGCTTCTGCCAACCTAGCAGTTCGAAAGCACGTAAAAATGCAAGTAGAAAAAATAGGAACCACTTTGGTGAGGAAGTAACAGTGTTAAAGTAAAATAATAATAATAATAATAATAATAATAATAATAATAATAATAATAATAATAATAATAATAATAATAATAATAATAATAATAATATATTTATTTATTTCTTAGCCGCACCCTCTCCCGAAGGACTCGGGGCGGCGTACAACGAAACATACGAAATAAATATGTAAACAAAACAAACATATAACAAAGACATACACTGAAACATACACATATGTAACAATACACAATACACAATAATAATAATAATAATAATAATAATAATAATAATAATAATAATAGCAATAATAGCAATAATAGCAATAATAGCAATAATAGCAATAATAGCAATAATAGCAATAATAATAATAATAATAATAATAATAATAATAATAATAATAATAATAATAATAATAATCTAATAACAATATGTTTTGTTGAGATCATCCAGGCATTTGCAGCCCAGAATTGGTAGCCCTACAAAAAGAAACAATTGGAATGCAAAGTACTGTTACAATGGGCTCTAATAATGTCAGTGTTATCAGTCCTTGAAATAGAAGAAAAGAACGATAACACAAATGGCGCTGACACTATTTTCTCATAGTAATGAGACCAATCACTATATTTAATGCAGCCCAATTTCAGGAAAATCCTTGACTTACAACAGTTCATGTAGTGATTAGTCAAAGTTACAACATCACTGAAAAAAGTGACTTCTGACCATTTTTCATAATTACAACCATTGCAGCATCCCCATGGTCACATGATCAAACTGCTTCCTATTTATGATGGGGGTCAGTGATCCCCTTTTGCGACCTACGGACAAGCAAAGTCAATGTGGAAGCCAGATTCATTTAACAACCAGGTTACTGCAGTAAATTAACAACCGCGGTGATTCATTCGTGGCAAGAAAGGCCATAAAAGGGGGCAAAATTCACATAACAAATGTCTCACTTAGCAACAGAAATGTTGGATTCAATTGTAGTTGTAAGTTGAGGGCTACCTGTAATGGATTGCCTTGGTTAGTTTTCCTACCCATCAAACATCATCTGCCAATGTATAGGAGTATATCAGTACTGTACCAATTGCTCTGTCCACTCGGTAGGGGTAGGGCTGGACAACTGTGGACCACAGTTTCAATTACCGTATTTTTTGGAGTATAAGATGCATTTTTCCCTCAAAAAAGAGACTGAAAATCTGGGTCCGTCTTATACACTGAAAACAGCATTTTTTTGCCTCCCAAAACTCCGCCCTTTCACCAAAATGGCAGTGAATAGCTTTTAGGAGGCTTTCAGACAGTTCCTGATGGCTGGGGAGGGCAGAAATGAGCAAAAAACAGCCAATTTTGCCCTCCCCCCCCCGGCCTCCAGCAGCATTCTATAAGCTTCCTAAAGGCTATTCATGCCCTTTTTTTGAAAAAAAAAAAAAAAAAGCCCTTTTTCGTGAAAAACGGGCAGTTTTGGGGAAGTTTGCAGAGTGCAAAAACTTTTTTTTTAAGTTTCCTCTTCAAAACCTTGCTGTGTCTTATATGCCGAAAAATACGGTACCTGTCAAGTGTCTGGTTAACAACTAGCTCCGTGATAGTGAATCTATGGCACGCGGGCCAGAGGTGGCACGCAGAGCCCTCTCTGTGGACCTGTGTGCCGTCACCAGCTGCTCTTCTGCTTTCTGCCATGGCCAGTTGGTCTTTGCAGGCCCCGGAGCACTGGAAAATAGCCTAAAAACAGCCAAAGACCAAGCTGAAAACGGCCCGCAAAACAGCCTGAAAACCGCCCCAAAACCGCCCCAAAAACGGGCATGCACACCATCCAGCTGGTCTTTGGGTTTCCGGTGTTCCAGCACTTGCACACATGGACATGCATGCGTATTCCGATTTGGGCAGTTGGTGCCGAAAAGGTTTGCCATCATTGAACTAGCTGGTACAAGGAGGAACATATGTCTGCCAATGTTTTTGCTCAGCACAATTCTCTCTGTGTTTCTGTTATCCGTCTATTGGGCTATTTTGGTTTAGCCCTCTTTCTGAAAGAGCACCAAATCCTTGTTATAAAGAAACCTGTTTAACAGGTTGCAGGCACAGAAGACTAGCACGGCTTAGATGAGAAAGAGCTCACTTGATGTTCCTGCTTGGTGCAACCCTTGCCCTGCACAGGAGAAAGAAAGAGTAATGATTGATGAGTAAACCCCAGCAAGAAAAAAGAAAATGCGCCCAAATGCCAATTCTGTTAGCGGGTTATCAAGATGTCTAGTTCTGGCCACATAAGCAGCCATTGTGACTGTGTTTTGTGTCACAACAATAGTCATCAAGTCATCACCATGGAACCTCGTGCAGCTGAAACCAGAGCGGAGTAAATAAATGGTGCTTCTTTTGCCATGGTGCATTGCACAGCTAGGAACTATGACTGCACACTGCTAGTCCCAGCAGCATTGATCAATCTGTGAAGCGGTTACAGCACCTGGTTGAAAGACCTCAGCAATAATAGAAGTAATTAAAACCCTTTTTTTAAAAAAAACCTTCTTGGCCAAAGCAGTGGAAAATCTGTAATGCATTCAACGATGAAAGAGCTATAACAAATACAGAGCAAGCAGAATCTGACTCACTTTCCTGGTTTAAGTCAACCTTCCGCATAGCACAGGACCAGGGCTCATTCAAAGAGCACCGAGTCTGTGTTTGAAAAGCACACTTAGTACTCTTTCCTGCCAAACTCTTGGTAAGTTTTTACAAAGGCCTCTATAATTAGATTTAGTAAAAGAGAAAAAGGATTAAATTACAGAAATCCTGATGAGTAGTTACTTTCATTTTTAGAACTTAATTTATCTCTGAGTTGCTGGGTGAAGCTTTCTTCATTCTCTTGCTAACCTCCTCTCTACTGTATTGGTTCAGCTGCCACAGCCTCATGCGAAAACATCGTGCCATCTTTTAAATCAACTTTTGCACACACTCCCTTCATAGCAACCAGGTTTTTTTTCCCAAAACCACCTGACACTGTACATCACATGAACAAAAGATAAAGAATTGTGGAGTTATATAACAGGAAGGAGCTCTTTAGGCTGACTTCAACTAATACTGGCTGGAGAGTTCTGGAAGTTGAAATCGACTTAAAGTTGCCGAGTTTGAAAAACATTGAATTAAATAAATCATTAATTACTTATTCAATATGTAGGTTTACAATCACTGCAGTTCACAATAAAACCAATGAGAGATATACTTTTTAGTATATCAGTTGAGTATATTCCATTTCGTATATTCAATCGAGAGTGATCTGAATTAATGGCAGAGTTAATATGAAAAATAATAACAAATTAAGGTTAGGGTTACATAAGGGACATGGTGGCTCAGTGGCTAAGATGCTGAACTTGTCGATCAGAAAAGTCGGCAGTTCGGCGGTTCAAATTCCTAGCACTGCGTAACAGAGTGAGCCCCCATTATTTGTCCCAGCTTCTGCCCATCTAGCAGTTCGAAAGCATGTAAAAATGCAAGTAGGAAATTAGGAACCACGTTTAGTGGAAAGGTAACAGCGTTCCGTTCACCTTTGGCGTTTAGTCATGCCAGCCACATGACCAGGGAGACTTCTTTGGACAGCGCTGGCTCTTTGGCTTTGAAACAGAGATGAGCACCACTCCCTAGAGTCGGGAATGACTAACACATATGTGTGAGGGGAACCTTTACCTTTACCTTAGAGTTACATTCCTGAAGTAAGCAAAAGAAGCCAAGGATTTCACACTGTAGAGAGTATATTTTTCTTCCTATATTTGTGTGTTTGTGTGTGTGTGAGTTGTATTTGTGCTGATAAATAAATAAAGGGAAACTAGTATAGATCTATTTCAAGCTATTTAGCTCTCATCAGCTAGCCATACCCTTACTGGGAATCGAACCAGGGCTGTATTGCATATTAGGCCGATGTAATTGCCACTAAGCCACAGGCTCTCTTCCTTATCAGCTAGGCCAGGGAAATAGGTATGTATTTGTGTTACAACCCCTGGTATGCCCAAATATGGGAGGGAGCTCACTACTCCCCCTTTCTGTCCTTCGGCTCATTACAGAGGACCATCCAGGCAGAAAACCATATTTTTATTTTTAATGTTGCCTTTTTATATTTGTGTTGTATTTGTGCTGATAAACACAAATATATATATATGTATGTACATGTATGTATGTATGTATGTATGTATTTATATATATATATATATATATATATATATATATATATATATATATATATATATATATATATATATATATATATATATATATATATATATATATATATATATATATAAACTTTCTCTAGTAGTAAACTCACCTGCAAAAAAGCTAAACAAACCCACAGGCAATTACAAGTGAGTGGCATACTGCAGACTACTTGTAAAATAAGGAAGCAACTTTTGCTTGAATTGCGCTGTTACCGGTTTTTCATTGCTGCTTGTGCCACTGTGGCTTGATCGAGCTGTTCCTACTTGCTTTCAGACGGAATGACGAAATCTATAAGTTCTGCAACATGTCTATGTAACTTGTAGGCACAATTCACTGCCCCGGCCTGTTAGCCTGCTTGATGTTGCCTGCAGGAAGCTTTACATGTCCGTGTTTCATTTTACAAAATCATTCTAAGAAAGGATTGCCTTAGAAAACCTCCCAGTTCCAACGATCTTTGCAGCTGTTAAGAAATTAACTTCTCTCTTTTCATTTTTTTTTTCTATTTTAAAATTCCTCATTTTGAACAGGGGTGGATTTAAACTTTTAAAAAACTGGTTCGCTAGGTATAATAAAAGAAACGTTTAATACTTTACTCTGTATCCAATGTACTTAATAGTACATATCTTAATTTAAGGCTTGCTGTTAAGGCAGCCCTCCTGAGTCCCATCCAGAGCACTGGGGTAGATAGGCACATTTTTACCAGTACATTCATAAACTGTTCCAAAATATTCTGCAATAGTTTCTAGAAAGAGTAGGTTATCAGCAGCAGAGGGTTCTGGCAGGAACTACTGGCAGTTCACTCGTGCGCACGCCCTTGATGTGCGCTGCACATACATGCAGTTCAATAAAAATTGTTCTGTGTATGCGCAGAAGCGAAAAACAAGATTGTGGCATCTACAGCGCCACCCGGAGAACCAATTTGGGGGCATGGCAGGCGTGGGTCGCTGCTGGTTCCAGCGACCCAGGCTGCCAAACCACTACTGGTTCAGCCGAAACGGTCAAACTGGTAGGAGCCCACCACTCATTATCAGTTAATAAACTGAGATCAAATTATGGCTGAAGAAGTTCACCAAGTATTGAATAACATGAGAGTCATTTTTTGTTTATTTCATGACGATCAATTTGTTGTTGTGGACCACCTGTTGGTGGGGGATTATAAGTCAGTGGAGGATATCGTACCCTACCAAAATATTAGAATGAAGTTGTGAAGTCTCTGCTCGCAATAAGAATCAGAAAGGGAGGAAGAAAAGGCATTTCATCCTGCCAATCTTGTGCTCAGCTACTGTGGAGCCTTGATGGCGTACTGATTAGAATGCAGTATTGCAAGCTGACTCTGCCTACTGTCAGGAGTTCAATCCTGACTGGCTCAAGGTTGACTCAGCCTTCTCTATTTCCAAGATTGGCAAAATGTGGACCCAGATTCCTGGGTTCAATATGCTGACTCTATAAACTGCTTAGAGAGGGCGGTAAAACACTATGGCATGTATATGAATCTAAGTGTTATTGCTATCCCCAGACTACCCTGTGTTGGATTATGAGATTTTATATTATGAAGAGGTTTTTTTTAACAGGATCTAGGAGTTGTGGGGTGTGTTGTGGAGAGTGTGGTGGGTGGGATCAGATCTCCTCCTCTGGCTGAGAGCCAGGTGGGAGGGTTGATGGAGTGAGTCCCTACTGGGTAGGTGAGAGTGACCAGGTAGAGGGTGCTCTGGCTTGCTGGAGTTGTGGGGCGGGGGCGTTTGACTCAATGGCCCTGAGAGCTTTTACTGTACTATAGTGCCTGTTGGGAGTTACCTCTATCTGGATGTATGTTGTTGGGATGGGATTCCTTAAGAGTAAGAGGGTAAGTTGAAGATGGGGAATGTAGAGACTGATGGGCACTGCATATCAGTAGTAATGTGTTTGAGGAGATATAACGGTGGGAAACGGGGAGTTTCAGAGGTACAGTACTTCGAGAGTTTATGGAAGCCATGACTTCTATGGACCCATCCCAATCATCCATGACCCAACAAGGAATAGTGGTCACAAACCTGTGTTATTGTCTGAATAGTGCCTTTAGGATCAGGAACTGGTGGACCTATTTTGGGTTTCTTTGTTATAATCACAGTCCAGTGGCTATGAGCTTCTCTGTGGCTACAACTCTTTTCAGGGAGGTGGAACCTATTAGATCAACTCATCCCTGGGAACTGATGGACCTTGCTGGGTTTCAGAGGGATCTGAAGTTATAAGAGATAGATTAGAGTTTTAGATAGGATTGTATCCAAGTGATCTCTCCTGCCATCTGGATCTAATGGTATACAGAGGAACTGAGAGTAATGAAATGGCTCAAGAGCTATCTATAGTGAAACTTGCAGAAGATGAAAAACAAGCTTGACCGAGTATCATGTATCTGTTATTAAAGACTACTTTGTCGTGATTTGGGCAGTGAAGCAGAATTAAGGTAAAGGTTCCCCCACACATGTGTGCTAGTTGTTCCTGACTCTAGGGGGCAGTGCTCATCTCCATTTCTAAGCCAAAGAGCCAGCACTGTCCGAAGACCTCTCCCTGGTCATGTGGTCGGCATGACTAAACGCCGAAGGCACATGGAGCACTGTTACCTTCCCACCAAAGGTGGTTCCTATTTTTCTAACTGCATTTTTTATGTGCTTTCGAACTGCTAGGTTGGAAGAATCTGGGACAAGTAATGGAAGCTCACTCCGTTTCGGGGCACTAGGGATTCGAACCGCTGAACTGCCAACCTTTTGATTGACAAGCTCAGCATCTTAGCCACCGAGCCACCGCATCCCTTCTCCACAAAAAATCTGAATCTGTAATTACTGGTAATTGACTGCTGGCCCATTTTTAAGGTGATCAGATCCTTTTGGGTAAGGAAGACTTTGGGGGTCTATCTGCAGGGGTACACTGAGGAATGTACTGATTTTCTAGCAAATAAAGCACCCAGATTCATTCATGTTAGATACCAGCATGGACACTGGTCACTGGACAGTAGAATAGGATAGGTCCTTGCCCAGTTATCTGGGATGGTTACTCCTTAGGAAGTGTATAGGATCCTAGGAAATGTGAGCTCAAGCACCTGTGTTTTAGATACACGTCCCCCTGTCTGATAAAAGTGCCTTAGGAGGTGATGTATGGGTGGAAAGTGATGGTGCTTATTGCATCTCTGGAGGAGGGAATGGTGCCCCCGCCCTTTAAGGAGGCTGTGGTTCACTCATTCCTTAAAAAGCCATCACTAGACACCCACCCACCCCTAATGGACAATTTTTGTTCTATCTCTAACTTTTGCTTCCTGGGGAAGATTGTTGAGAAGGTAAAAGCACAGCAGTCCCAGAGAATCCAGGAGGAAATTGATTATTTGAACCCTTTTCAATCAGAATTCAAATCTGGATATGGGTCAAAGACAGCATTAATTGTGATGATCTCTGGAGGGGAGGTCTATGACAATCCGCCACGGACAATTCACCATGACCAACTTGCCACAGCCAACTTACCACAGCTAACTCAACACAGCCAATTCCTCACAGCCAACTTGCTGCAGAACAACTTGCGATGGCCATCTCAGGACAGGACAACTTGCTGCAGGACAAAAGTTACACTAATGTCAAAGAAATGGTGCAATAGAATCATTAAAGAAAGGAGGAACAGAATAAAATGCAAATGGCAAAAATTAAAATATTTTTTAATGTTACATAATTAAATAGAGTTGTTACGTTGTCCCACAGCGAGTTGTCCCACAACGAGTTGGCTGTGATGAGTTGGCCTGGTGAGTTGGCCACAGCAAGTTGATTGTGGCAAGTTGATTCATTCCCTCTGGATGGAGTGGGATGGGGATAATTTCAGTATTGATCAGGAATGGGTCTGATCCTCAGCCCCTGCTTTGGAGAGTTCTGTTGTGGCCCATCAGCAGCCAGCGGAGAGGACAGCAGACTCAGACAGTGAAGAGGTTGGGGAGGAACATGGGCCAGTCCTTGGGTTTGGGGAAGGCTCTGATGAGGGCTCTGTGTCAGGCAGAGAGGGGGCCAGAGCATATGCCAGCTATGAGCTGCCTTCGGAGTCAGACATCAGTGAGGCAGATGAACAGCTGGAGCCTGTTCCCAGTATGCGCATGCACAGAGTTGCCAGGAGAAGGGAATAGCTAAAGAGGAGGTGTCGACTTGAGAGTAAGGCCAGACGATGAATGGCCCCTCCCAGAGGAAATAAAAGAGGAGTAAAAGTCGACTAGAGTTTGCAGGAGACAATTAGTTCGCTAATTGGTTCATGACTCTCTGAGACTCTTTGCCAAGTTCTGCAGATATCAGCTTATCAGCTCTCCAAGCCAGATAAGGTCTGTGACCATAAATCCTCCTTTGAAAGACTTTGCAGGCTGTGAATGAGCAAAATTCACTGTAAATTAATAAAAGGGGTTTATGCCAGGACAAGGAGTTTGTTTCATCTCTTGGGAAGCCTGGGTCAGAACAGGTTCCACAATGGTTGGGGTTCTCTTTGCTTCTATTTAACACCTACATGAAGCCACTAGCTTCACCATGATTACCACCATGGCATGAGGTACCATCAGTATGTTGATGTCACTCAGCTGTACATCTCTGCCTGTGTTGAGCTAAGCAATGTTGCGGCTGCTTTTTTTATAGTGCCTGGAGGCTGTGGAAGTCTGGATAAGGAGCAACAGGCTAAAACTGAACTCTGGCAACATAGAGTGATTTTGGGTTCAGGGCTCCTTGGTTCTTGGAGAATTACCATTGTTGATTGTGGATGCCTCAGACCAACTCAATATGTAATCTGGGAGTTCTTCTGGATCCTCAACTTCTGTTCAAGTCAAGTTAGTTACACCCTAGTCACCTGCCATTTGGGCTACTGTAATGTGCTCTACATGGGATTGCCGTTGAAAAGTATCCATAAGCTTCTGTTGCAGTGGTGGGTTCCGGATCCCGGTGAAACCAGTACGGTGCAATGGGACTGGGCGTCCACCACATGCCCGTGCACAGCTTGCGTGTAGCACACGCGTGCGTACTTACCGCCCGCAACACTCCAGCTGCTCGACGGAGCATCCCACAGGTGCCATACGCTCTGTGTACGTAAGCCCCGATCGGCTCAAATACAGGTAAGGAGGGCAGGTGGGTGGGCCCTCCAGAGCACCATACCGGAACGGTACCTGTGCTCCCAGCAGGCACTGGTACGCCCGTACCGGGGCGTACCGGTTGTATCCCACCAGTGTTCTGTTGGTTCAAACTGCACTGGTCTGCATAGTTCCGCGCAAGTAGAGATTTGTGCATGTGACACCACTTTTGCTGGAGCTCCATTGGTTACCAATCTGCTTCAGGGTGCAATTCAATGTGCTAGTTATCATCTTTAAAGGCCTACATGGCTTGGGGTTAGGTTATTTAAGATACTTGGCCCATCAGAACAGAAGGACAAGGTACATTGTAGATCCTGTCTTTTAAGAAGATACATCTTCTAGGATAAAGGAAAAGGGCTTTTCCTGTGGTGACTCCCTCCCTTTGGAATGTCATTCCCCAAAAGATTGAATCTCACTTCGTTACTTTTCCAGAGGACCCTGAAGACATGATTATGTCAGGAACCCTGGTAAGCCCTTATTGACATGCAGCCAAATGGCTGGAGTGAGTGTGTAGTCACTGGAACAAGTAACAAGTTTGTGGGTTTTGTGCTGTGATATTTTAATGTTAGGATGCAGTGGCTCAGTGGCTAAGATGCTGAGCTTGTTGATCAGAAATGTCGGCAGTTCAGCGGTTCGAATCCCTAGTGCTGCATAACGGAGTGAGCTCCCGTTACTTGTCCCAGCTTCTTTCAACCTAACAGTTCGAAAGTACGTAAAAATGCAGGTAGAAAAAATAGGGACCATTTGGTGGGAAGGTAGCAGTGTTCCGTGTGCCTTCAATGTTTAGTCATGCCGGCCACGTGACCATGGAGATGTCTTCGGACAGCGCTGGCTCTTCGACTTTGAAACAGATGAGCACCACCCCTTAGAGTCGGGAATGACTAGCACATATGTGCGAGGGGAACCTTTACCTTTGTGTTGTAAGCCACCCAGAGTGACTGTTGTATGAACAGGGTCATTTTGCAACCTAAATTTTTTAATGGCTTCAGTTTTTTGCTTATTCAGTTTAATTAATCTCAGGTTTCTTTGCTTTCTTTAAATGAATTGCTTTCTTTAGAAAAAATGCTTTAAAGAGCCCAAAGTCACTTTAGAAACATGTTGGTTGAATGAATCTCAAAATGCTCTTTGCTTTCCCGTTTGAAATGGAAAACCAAAATCCTTATCTTTTAGGACAACATACTCAATTCCTGAGGAGGCTTTGATGGAGATTTGTACAAGTAAGTCCCCAACATTTATACTTAAACATGGTAAATATACCCTTAGAACCAATTCTGTGCTAGCATTTTGTGCTGGATAGAAACACTTATATAAGAAGAGAAAACAGTGTACTTTGGATCACAATAGTTTCGAAGACTCGTGCATTATGACTCAGCTATATTCCAACTGAAAGGTCTTAAACGTGTTGGGTTTTTTTCTCCTACGGTAATATTTGCCAATGGTTGATTTTATCTTATATATATTCTGCAATCTGGCACAAAATCTAGCAATGTGTTTAGCTATATTAGTAATTAAACTAAACCGTTGACAAGCTATAAACACAACTTTCTAGATCAAGTCCAACCTCAAAAGTCTTCAAACAATCATTTCAAAGAAAGATAAAATGCAAATGAACAAAAAGAAAAAAGATTAAAAGAAAGGGTGAGATGATCAATTGGGGGGGGGATTTAAAAATGACAAGAAAAGAAAAACAAAAACAAAAAGAATGACTTCTGACTTCCTTCCGTACAGGTACAAATATGTAATCAAGTAACCTCTTACTTTAAATTAAAACAAAAGTTTGTCTTTCTTTCATGATGCACAGTTTCAAAGTATAATCCAAAATCAGCATAGGAAACACAAATATGTCACAATAATTCTTGGATCTTGGAAGACAGAAAAAAGAGCATTTATTTCTAAATGGTAAAGGTAAAGTTTCCCCTCGCACATATGTCGTTCCCGACTCTAGGGGGCGGTGCCCATCTCTGTTTCAAAGCCAAAGAGCCAGTGCTGTCTAAAGACATCTCCGTGGTCATGTGGCCAGCATGACTAAATGCTGAAGACACACAGAACGCTGTTAACTTCCCAGCAAAGGTGCTTCCTATTTTTCTACTTGCATTTTTACATGCTTTCGAACTGCTAGATTGGCAGAAGCTGGGACAAGTAACGGGAGCTCACTCCGTTACGCGGTGCTAGGGATTTGAACCACCGAACTGCTGACCTTTCTGATAGACGAGCTCAGCATCTTAGCCACTGAATCCACCGTATCCCTATTTCTACAAGCAAACAATTAGCAACAACTTCCCAAGAACTTCCTTAAGAAAAGTTTCAAGAAGCTGGACATTTAGATTTTATTCCTGCTATGGGAAATTAGTAATTTTGCTCCCAAAGCTCTAGCAAAAACTGAAGAAAGTTTCAGTTCTTCATGGATCGCACAAGGAGAAAATTGCTATGTGAATGGGATGCAGTGGCTCAATGGCTAAGATGTTGAGCTTGTCGATCAGAAGGTCAGCAGTTGAGAAATTCAAATCCCTAGCGCCACGTAATGGGGTGAGCTCCCAGTACTTGTCCCAGCTTCTGCCAACCTAGCAGTTTCGAAAGCACATAAGAAATGCAAGTAGAAAAATAGGAACCACCTTTGCTGGCAAGGTAACAGTGCTCCATGCGCCTTTGGCATTTAGTCATGCCGGCCACATGACCACGGAGACATCTTTGGACAGCACGTGCTCTTCGGCTTAGAAACGGAGATGAGCACCGCCCTCTAGAGTAGGAAACGACCAGCACGTATGTGCGAGGGGAACCTTTACCTTTAATCTCAAAATAGATTTTAACATGGATTTCATAATAATCCAATGCGAGCTGGGGGGGGGAGGGGTGGCCATATTAACTTTTTAGAAATTTTAGTTCTCCATTATCCATGCAAAGAATCTTTTAGAACCCTTCCAATCAAGAGTTAAAATAAAATTCTTATAATCTAGAGCAGTGTTTCTCAAACTTGGTGACTTGAAGTCCTGCTGGCTGGGGGATTCTGGGAGTTGAAGTCCACAGGACTTAAAGTCGCCAAGTTTGAGAAACACTGATCTAGAGGTTAACTATCAGGAGAAAGCCATGAAATTCAATGGGCTTGTTCCAGGTCATAAAATGATATTTAACACCATCAAAAAAACAATTTCTATCTATCCCAGGTTCTTGGGAAGCAATCAATAGGAGGATAAAAATGCCAACTCCAGTCTTAAACATATGGCTTAGAGGTGGTATTCAGCAGGTTCTCACCAGTTCTGGAGAACCAGTAGTGGAAGTTTTGAGTAGTTCGGAGGTAAGAACACCTCTGGCCAATGTTCCCTCTAAGGTGCGCGGCTGCGCGGCTGCGCACGTGACAAGAAAGCACCGTGCAGCAATTACCAACTGCCACGCAGTGATTTCTAATGTCACAGGCTCTGGAAGCTGAGGGGCCTCAGATTTTCTGTCCTGGTTACGTTTAGCACGAGCACGGGGGGTGGGGACAGCGGCAGGAGCTTACACGGCACGGCCGGTCTCCTAGGACCAGCTAGGGGCCGGCTGCGCCGCTCAAACTACCGTCAGTCACCCAGTCAGCAAAGCAAGCGCGGGGAAGTCCTTTGCAGGCGGCTAGAACTGGCCGCCCGCAAAGGACCTCCACAGACTTGATTTAATGAGCACAGGGCAACTGACGGTAGTTTGCGTTGTTTGAGGTGAAGCCGCCAAAGCCCCTGCCCCCACCGGAATAACTGCTGCCGCCGCCTCCTCCTCCTCCAACAGCACTGTTGGATTTGCCGCCCGGCGCTGCAGCTGAGGTGAAGCCGCCAAATCTCCCACCGGTGCCACCACCCATGGCAGCGGCGGCGGTGCCTCCCCCTCCGCTCGGAGCACCTGAGCTGGGCCCCACGTTATCTCTGCCGCCTTCTCCTCTACCACCGTGCTTTTGAGGAGCCATGAGGCCTTTTTTTCCCTGTGGGGCAGGAGCTGTACGGCAGGTGCGAACCAACCGTGGGAGGGGAAAAGGGCGCCGGAGCCCTGGCAAAGGTGAGGTGGCGAGGAGGAACCCGATGGCAGCACCATCACAGGAGCCAGTAGGAAGGCGGCGGAGGGGGCAGGAGCAGGAAAAATAAGGCTTCATGGCTCCTCAAAAGCATGGTGGCGGAGGAGGCGGCGACAGGGATAACGTGGGGCCCAGCTCAGGTGCTCCGAGGGGGAGGCACCGCCACTGGGCCGGCGGGAGCTTTGGTGGCTTCACCTCAGCCGCAGTGCCGGGCAGCAAATGCGGTGGTGCTGTTGGAGGAGGAGTGGCAGCAGGTATTCTGGTGGCGGGCGGCGGGGGCTCGTTGGCATCTTCAGCAGCGGCCCTGACCCCAGTGAAAAAACCGAAGATGGAGCAGATCCAGGCTGATGACATCGCCGCAGCTGCCAGGTCTGGACGGAGGTAGCCAGAGCGGCGCCGAGGCGAAAGAGCAGCATGACTTGAGGAATTCTGGGAGTTGAAGTCCACAGGTCTTAAAAGCTGTCAAATCTTGTAACTTGACAGCTTTAAGACTTGCACACTTCAATGCCGAGTTCCTGAGCCAACATGACTGGAGGAGGAATTCTGGGAGTTGAAGTCCACAAGTCTTCAAAGCTGTCAAGTTTGAACACCCCTGGGGTTTTTTTTTCTAAAGGGTTAGGGGTGCAAGGTCTTGTAACTTGACAGCTTTAAGACTTGCGTGCTTCAAATGCCAGAGTTCCTGAGCCAATATGACTGGAGGAGGAATTCTGGGAGTTGAAGTCCACAAGTCTTAAAGCTGTCAGGTTTGAAGACCCCTGGGGGTTTTTTTTCCTAAAGGGTTAGGGGTGCAAGGGTCTTGTAACTTGACAGCTTCAAGACTTGCACACTTCAAGTGGCAGAGTTTCTGAACCAACATTTTGGTTGCTAAGCAGGAGCGTTGTTAAGTGATACTGATATTATATAACACTTTTAATTAAGCGGGTACCTTGAATAAACATAACCTTGAGTTTCAAATAATACTGATTTCGTTGTTGTCTTAGGTGACATCTGTGAATAAAATTCAGGTGCCCAGACATGAAAATGTGCCGCTCAAACACTATACTTTTCTGCTCACACTGAAAAAAAATTAGAGGGAACATTGTCTCTGACTGGCCCCGCCCCCATCTATTCTCTGCCTCCCAAGTCCCAGTGGATTAGGAGGAAATGGAGATTTTATAGTAACCTTCTCGTCACATCCACCAAGCCACGCCCACCAAGCCAAACCACACCCACCAAGCCATGTCTACAGAACCGGTAGTAAAAAAAATTTGAATCCCACCACTGCTGCAGTCTTCAAGAACTATAGTTTGAAAGTCCTGTATTGGCATTAAGTGCGATTCCTAATATCTAAATCATCCAGAAAAACTTTGATCTGCATAGCCTAACAAAGAAAAATATAAGAAATAAAACAGGCATTGTACAGTGAACATTAATGAGGACTGAAGATGTAGATAGCTTTGTCTGATGCTTAAGAAGGCATTGAATCTATTGCTACAGAATTCTGGACCCTAAATTCCTGGTATACCTCCAAAGAGGTTAATAGATTGACAAAGAAGAGAAATAATGTAGCACCTTAAGGAATTGGATGGGTTGTTTTATGGTCTGTCTAATGCCTGCAGTACCAAATGGAAACGTCATTCTCCTGCTGCCCAAAATAGCAATTTCTCTTTTTCTCACACTAAAAGGTATTTGCATTTTCTTAGAGGAATGATGGTTTTCACTTGGGGTTGCAGATATTAACACGGGAAGCAATCGATACTACATGCCCTTGGTGTGTGCCAGGCAGTTAATAATTTCTTCTATTACCTGAATGTACCTTTAAAAGATAGAGGAATCTGTATTTCCCTAGATGTAGTATATACAACTGCTGATGCAAATATTAGAAACTTGCTTTACAAAATAAACCTCAACTTCTTCCCAACACTTATCATGTATAAACACATTCAGAAATAGAAGCCTTTATTATTATATCTGTGCCAAGTTAATTATGCTCCAGGAAACATGTTTGGTCAATAAACAGTCACACAAGAGATGTTTTTATAATCTTTATAGGCTTTGAAGAGAGGCAGAAGAGGGCTGATGCATAGGGGGTTAAAATCTACTTTAAATATTTCAATTGAGTTCAGGTGTTCAGGTGAAAGAAGTCCATATAAATGCTGGTTAAGAAACATAGCTGGTCTGAAAAATTTGGAATGCATTCTCCTAGGTTACTTACCACACTGAAATCACTCAATCAAATAGCAGTGTTTACTCTTGTTTCTAGCAATAGTTGTTAGCTGCGCAGACAAGCAGAAGATCCAATGTCTGTTGTACATATTTGATGTTCCTATTCAGTTCCTATGTCACTGATAAGTAAGTAAGTGGGCACTGGTTGCTACACGCAAAGCAATACTTTTGGGTCAAAGGGGGAAGGATAGAATAAAGGAAAAAATGGTACAGGAACAAATCCAAATCAGCAGCCTGAAGATTAGGGTCCTGAAGTTTCTTTCCTTCATGTCAAAAAAATGCAACACTTTAATCAGAGAAGCAATTGCATTCTGATGTCCAACAGAGAGTCAGTTATCTGTCTTTCTATATTTCTCACTCATAGACCTTATTCAACCACAAAGATAAACATTGGAATAACCATTGCTTACATTCAGCTCAGATTTCTGGAAACTAAACAAACCTCTCTGAAATCCCAATTGCTTGCCAAATGATCGAGCATATGGGAATATTTTCTAATACTGCCTCAAATAGATCATTTCTCTCCCAAGAGAAAGCGAAGTTTCTCATTGCATTTCAGGATAGGAAAGCTATTTAAACCAGCGCAATCCCTGGAGATAGTCATTCCCCTACCTCCCTCCACTTCCTATTCCTGTAGTATCATAAACACATTTGTGGTATAAAGATAGACTGCTAAAACGTACAATTTTCTACTTTGCTAATAACTTTTATCCCCAAGTCAAGGCAATTTTTGCTTGTGCAATGTAATCACTAATTTATTTGCCCTCCCAGGGTAAATTGCCCCCCAAAATTAGAGAAAAAGTTCTTTTTTTCCCAATGGAATGCTTTTCTTAAACTTGTGTAGGAAGTTAGCACCCAGCCCTCTCCTAGAAAAATGAAATATCCTAGGGCAGAATATTACATTTCCCTGGATCAGAAATGGAGAAACAAGTTTTTAGGCAGGAAACAGACTCACTCTTAAGAGCCCCCACTTTTCTTAATAGACTGTCCAAGCCAGTCTATTCTACATAATAAAGAGTTGTCCCCTTCAGCTCCAGAGTGATGGGATTAAGGCATGATAGTATTAGACCTTTACCCCACTCACCGCATGGCACCTGGAAACTCAAACTTGGACTCAAAACAAAGCCTAGAGAGTTGCCCCTGCATGGCCCCATGGGAGTCTGGCAACCAATCAGAATACATTTCTTACACAGGAACAGGAAACAGAGAGGTGGGGCCGAACAGAGAGTATAAAGCAGGGGTGTCCAAACTTTTTTCAAAGAGGGCCAGATTGGATGAAGTGAACATGCTGGAGGGCCGAACATTTTTCCGAACATTCTTTGAACAATTACAATTAAATGCAAATGAATTATTTTATGCCAAGTTAATTGCAAATGGCATACTTTTCATTTCATAACATTAAGATCAACTGACAGCTGAGTTTTCGCAATGTATTTTAAATAAATTTAAAAAAAACTTACCTGCACTAATGTGAAGGGCGAAACTGTCTTGACAGCTGAGCAAGTCTTGACAATTTACGATTCTTTGAAACTTACAGGAAGCTTCCCCCCCCCCCTTTATCCCACTCGCCCCATTCAAACACCTGGGAAGAGCAGCTTCTCTCTCATTCCGGCAGAAGAGCTCTGGGGTTTTTTTTGGGGGGGTGGTGGGAGTAAATCCTTTTCCCTTCAGACGAGTTTAGTCAATCCGGCATCTCTTTTCCCTTCCTCAATGATAGCCTTGCCTCCCTCTTTGCTTTGAAGGAATTGGGGCGGTGGGTGGGGGGGGAGACAAAACACAGAGGGGAAAATACATGCACACACTCCCGGAAGAGAGGAAAAAGGCCAAACAGGCAACCCCGGAGCAGAGCCACCTCAAAAGAAAGTCATCAAAGCGGGTCCGCACACGCATCCACATGGACATTTTGGGTCTGGCGCAGCAAGAGGGCGGCGGGCGGCGTGGGGAAATAAGCTGGTCCTTGGGAAAGCTTTGTTGACTTCCGGAGCCGTCCCTTGCAGAGCGAGCGGACGGAGCGGCGCATGTGCCCCGTCTCCGCAGAACAGGCGGGCATCGCGCTCGGTCTCGCCGCTCAACCAGCAGAGAGACTTGAGGCGGGCTCTTTCCTTTGCGACTCTTTCCTTTCCTTTTGTTTGACGGAGGCGAAGTGTGAGCGCGCGCGAGAAAAAGAGGTGGTGGGAGAGAAATTTGAAAGGTCTTCTGCTTGCCGCCCTCAATTAGAAGGGAGGGCCGTGGGCGGGCCGCATTTACATAGAGCAGGGAGGGCTGTTAAAGGGCCGTATTAAACCGCCCCCGGGCCGCAAATGGCCCTCGGACCAGACTTTGGACATGCCTGGTATAAAGCCAGGAACTTTCAGCCCTTCTTTCTCTTCTTCTTCCTCACCCAACATTGAAGCATGTGATCACCTTTTCTGTTCTGGACTCAAGCCATGTGGTCCTGTCCACCATAAAACCATCTTTCCAAGCAGCCTCCATGTCTCCAGTGTCTTTTTCCCCACTTGGAGCCGAACCCAGAAGGACATTTCTTCCAATACTTAATTGCTGTAGGGGAGAGCTGTAGCAGAGAGCGGTGTGCATTTATATGGCACGTAGAAAGAGAATGAATGCTTACTTCACTAACTTGATAAACCCACCCCCTTCTATAGCAATTCTACTTCCGAGGAAAAGTACACTCTCAAATGAGACCAGTTGACACTTACAGCACTTACTGGTTATAGATGTGGGACCTTGGAAAATAGATTCCTGAGTTCATGCCCGGAGTGCAGGACAAGCAATACCTCTGCTGGTGATATCTTCTGTTTCCAATCTGTATAAAAAGCAGCAATGCAGCCGGAGGGGAGGGAGGGGGGGGGGGAAATGAATGGAAACTATGAACCTTGCCATACCATTCCCAATGCTCTGTAAATGCATCCTGCTTTTTGTTTGCTTTGTCATCACCAGCATCAGATCACAGATGTTTTCAGGAGTTCACTCCACTGGATGAATGGATGTGAAATCTGAGCCTGGGTTGAGAGGGACGGGGAGGGGGGCCGTGGCAAGCAAGCAGTCTTCCAATGAAAAAAAACAAAAAAACAAAGCACGGTTGCTTCTGGCAAGGGGCCAACACCGCCGATCGACTGCCAGCACCATGCAGTTTGCCCAGCAGCAAACACAAGGGAAATCCTTGGTGGCAACTCTCCTTTATATTGCATTACGAGTTGGATTAGCCATGCATTCAAACTCATATTGTGGGTCACGTTATGGATAGCTTAATGATCATCAGTCAGGAGTGGTGGTTGTTTTTTTTTATATCATTGCATGTCCTTGTGTCACTCTTGACTCCTGGACAGGTCCCTGCAGTTTTCTTGGCAAAGTTTTCAGAAGTAGTTTGTCATTGCCTGATAACTAGGTCTGAAAGAGAGTGGCTGGTCCAAAGTCATCCAACTGGCTTTGTACCTAAGGCAGGACTAAAACTCTTTTCCCCCCCTCAGTTTCTAACCTGGTGCCTTAACTGCTACACAAAACTAGCTCTCTTTGATGTCATAAATCCAGACTAAAGGCCAATCTACGGTTAATTTTTAATGCAAGGAAAAAAAACACCTTGAGATGATTCTCCAGATTTTTTCCCCTCATTGTGGATATGTACATCGGGCACACGAAAGAGATGAAGGGGAAAATTAGCTTCTTCCTCTCTTGTATGGGGTGCCACTGATTCTGACTAAGTCCGCTGCGAAGGCTTTTATGTTTTAAAAAGTAATACAATGTTAATTGAGAAGTCACTATATAGGACACGGTGGCTCAGGGGCTAAGACGCTGAGCTTGTTGATCAGAAAGTTCGGCGGTTCGAATCCCTAGTGCGGCGTAATGGAGTGAGCTCCCGTTACTTGTCCCAGCTTCTGCCAACCTAGCAGTTCGAAAGCACGTAAAAATGCAAGTAGAAAAAATAGGGACCACCTTTGGTGGGAAGGTAACAGTGTTCCATGTGCCTTCGGCTTTTAGTCATGCCAGCCAAATGACCAAGGAGACATCTTCGGACAGCACTGGCTCTTCGGCTTAAAAACAGAGAAGAGCACCAGCCCATAAAGTCGGGAACGACTAGCACATATGTGCGAGGGGAACCTTTACCTTTATAGCATGCATTTATTGTAGCTTCTTGATCCATGATTAACATTAAACCATGGTCTGAGTAGGAAAGTGAAAGAATTGCATGCACCTGTTCTGTTATTCTGTGTTTCAAATTTCAGGCTCTGGAAAGAAAAGCAGAGAGGAAATAGCTAGTACAACACATCATTGTTTCTCCAACTGCTAGTTTACTTCTGATTAAAATTCAAGATGCTGGTTATAATTAAAGGCCTAAGAAGCTTGGTTAATTCCAAGTATTTAAGTATTTAATAAAGTATTTAAGGAGGACTGCCAATAAGGAAATAGTGAACTGACCTCCCAGGAGACATTACAAAGGTAATTCTTGACTTATGAATGCAGTTGAGCCCAAAATTTCCATTGCTAAGCAAGACAATTGTTAAATGACTTTTGCCCCATTTTACAACTTTGCTTGTCACAGTTAAGTGAATCCCAGCAGTTAAGTTAGTAACCTGATTGTTAAATGAATCCGGCTTCCCCATTGACTTGACTTGTCAGGAGGTCACAAAAACTGATCACATGATCCCGGAACTCTGAACTGTCATAAATAACATTTGCCAGTTGCCAAGAACCTGAGTTTTGATGTGACCATGGGCAGTGGTGGGATTCAAAAAACTTTACTACCGGTTCGGTGGGCGTGGCTTGGTGGGCATGGCATGGCATGGTGGGCATGCATTGGCTTGGTAGGTATGGCAGGGGAAGGATACTATAAAATCTCCATTCCCACCCCACTCCAGGGGAAGGATACTGCAAAATCCCCAGACGGTTGATTCTTTGCAGTCTGATCAGCTGATTGACTCCTTCGTGGTAGACGTGAAGACATTTAAAACTGCTTTGGAGAGAGTGGAAAGCAGAAATTGCGTAGTATGATAGCCTAAATTGAACTCCCAATATTAGCTGCAGCTACAGAGAGCAAGTTTTGCTTTCAATATAATTCCCTGTTTTGTTTTAGAAACTCACTATACTGCTTAATGGCTTTTTAAAATAACAACTTCATTTTTGCTTTGAAGCTGCAGGCAAGAATATGTTGCTTTACGCTAAATACTTGTGCAATAAGTACAAGCAGATGTATGAGATATGCTTTAAGGCAACATTTTGCCCTGTAAATTCTAGGTAAAAACCGCCCAGAGAGAATATACAGAGGTTGACTGTTTAGGCAGAGATCCAAAGTACAGTTATGCAGCAGAGCTGTGTACGGACATGCAATTCATATACTTTACTACTATACTGCTGATTAAATGATTCTCCTCCCAACCACGGGCCAATTCCCATTTTTACAGCTAAGCAAGAAAAGAAGAAAAGGTCAGTCTTCCCCTTGTGGGGCAGGAATGACACTCTGACCTCAACAACGCAAAAACCTGACTCACAAACATCACATGGCAGTAAAGGATAAATGTCTTCAGCGAAGACATTTGGCTGCCATACTGCACAGGAAGGGCAGGGTAGCATAGATCTATCAAATGCAGAAATCAATCAAAGATGCTGTTATTTTCTGCTTCATCAGTGATACTTGATGATCATATCTCAAGAAGCACAATGGCCTAAAGGATGCATTGAAGGAGAACAGGCTAGATTATGAAATGCAAAACAAGCTGGAAACTTAAATCATTTTCATTCCTGTAGTGTGCTTTCAATAACTGCTACCATGTTTTCCCGAAAATAAGACAGGATCTTATTTTCTTTTGACCCCTGAAATAAGTGCTTGGCCTTATTTTCGGGGAGGTCTTATTATTTCTGAGGTGCAGGAGGCAGTGAGCGTGGTCACCTCATGGCTGCTGCTGTGTTGCAATATTTTGGGGAGGGCTTATTTTAGCCCATGCGCTCAAAAAAACCGATTAGGCTTATTATCCGGGGAGGTCTTATTTTCAGGGAAACAGGGTACTTCAGGTCGCCAATCACTTTGAATAATGGTAAGCCAGCTCTAGAAGAAAATATGGATCCCTGTGTGCCTTTTGAATTAAAAATAAAAGTGGAGGAGGAGAAATAAATTTACCGTATTTTTCAGAGTATAAGACACCCCTCTTTTCCTCTAAAAAGAGGCTGAAAATCTGGGTGCGTCTTATACACCGAATACAGCATTTTTTTGCCTCCTGAAGCCCCGTCCCTTCACCAAAATGGCCGTGGTAGCCTTATGAATGCTTTCAGAGAGCTCCTGGGGGCTGAGGAGGGCAGAAATGAGCAAAAAATGGGTCATTTTTTACCCCCCCCCAGCCCCCAGCAGCACTCTATAAGCCTCCATAAGCCTATGCATGCAATTTCTTTGACAAAAAAGGGCCCGTTTTTGCAAAAAATGAGCCGTTTTTTTGCTCATTTTTTCCCCTCCCAGGAGCAGTCTGTAAGCCCCCCCCCCAGGCTATTCATGCCTTTTTAAAAAAAAACGGGCTGTTTTGGGGAGGTTTGCAGAGTGCAAAAACTTTTTCCCCCTTTCGGAAAGCTGTTTAGTTAGAGGTTGATGAGTATTACATTGATCAAGTGCTGTCCCAGCAGAAACAAAGTTTTAGGTGCTACAGGTTGTCAGCTATTTCCTTCTCCAGCACATGGATAAATACACCTGGAAACATCTACCTACCTACCTACTTTCTCACTCTCTCCCCCTACCTATCTACTGTATTTCTTTCTATTTCTCTCTCTCTATCCCTCTACCTACCAACCTGCCTACTCTCTCTCTCCCCCTACCTATCTACAATATTTCTCTCTCTCTCTCTCTCTCTTTCTCACTCTCTATCCCTCTCCCTCCCTCCCTCCCTACCTACTGTATTTCGCTCTCTCTCTATTTCTCTATATATATACCTTTATCTACCTACCTACTCTCTCTCTCTCCTTCCTTACCTACTCTATTTATCTCTCTTTCTCTCCCTCTCTATCCCTCTATCTTCCTACCTACTTTTTTAAAAATGTGCCTCTTCAAAACCTGAGTGCGTCTTATGCTCTGATGCATCTTATACTCTGAAAAATATGGTAGATTTTAGGCTTCATGGAGCAAAACATCTCAAGATGGTCATGGTTTGGGACGAGTGGATGATTGATTGGTTTTTATTATTGTTATGAGCCAAACAGAATTGTGTTTCAAGAGGTGGTGGCCCTATAAGTCTTTTAATTAAATGATGTGGCCTACAGGAATTTTTCATTTTATGATTTTCTTCCCCAGTACTGTAGATGCCACACCCGGAGAGGGGGACATGTTTTTAGGGATAAAAAGTATATCTAAAATCTCTGAAAGGCTTGAGGCATATATATTTGCCACTTAAATCAGCCCTAAGGCCCTCAAAATAAAAATGAATATGTATACCTGGTTAATCATGAAATCTCTAAGGTCCAGTGAACTATATATAGCTCAAAAGTACTATTTCCTTTTTGTTCCTTGCGCTGATTTGCATTGTAGTATATTTGTTTTTAGGTGATTGGAAAACTTGCAAGCCACATGCATCTTTTAATCTAATTTCATGAGGAATTTCAAGATATCCGTAAGATGTCTGGTAAAAGGGATCTATATCTATTCCTGTCTACAGTTTGGATTAGAGTGAAGAGACTATCAAAAAGAGGTGTCAGGAAAAGTACATTGTCTCCCCACACTTTTGATTGTAATCCAGCCGCTGTTTCTTCAGATCTACCCATCTAAAAAATTTTTTAACACCAGTACTCTAATTTCTATGTAGCTGCCCATCAGGTATTTGATATACCTGCAGTAATGGCTCATAGCTTAGGATCAGGGGTAAAATGCTACCGGTTTAGACCGGTTCGCCCAAACCGGTAGTAAAAAAAATGCTACCGCTTCGGGCAAACCAGTATGTCCATTGATCAGCTGTGACGCACAATTTATATTAGCTAGAAAGCAGTATTTCCTGCTTTCTAGCTAATCTAAATTGCATGGCACAGCGGATTCCCCCCCCCTCGCAGTTCTACTTACATTTGTAGGCATGCTTGGTAGCAGGGTCCGCCCACCTGCCCAGATGTCATCACCTCTGTTTTTGATGCTCTGCACATGCATGGAGGTGGCGCCTGCACTCACATTTGTAAACCAGTAGTGATGGTAAGTAGATTTCACCTCTGCTTAGGATCCACCAGTACTAATAATAATAATAATAATAATAATAATAATAATAATAATAATAATAATAATAATAATAATAATAATAATAATAATAAAATTTATTTCTTAGCCGCACCCTCTTCCGAAGGACTCGGGGCGGCGTACAATAAAACACATAAGAACAGTATGGACAATACACAAACAAAACAAACGAATACATGTACATGGAGGAGGTAGGAAGATGAATAAGTACATCTAGATGGTGCGTTTTTTTCTTGTAATATTGTCCTGCATGGGTTGCTGCCAGTTCGACCTGGATCGGCCGAACTGGTATTAGCGACAGCAGGAGACTCCGCCCACCCACCTGGACACTTCTGCACATGTGCAGAACTTTCTGTGCATATGCAGAAGCGTCGCACATACACAGGTACTACCGAACCGGTAGTAAAAAAAAATAGCAACCAACCTCTGTTCCCAACCTATATCTATGTCTTATCCAACTGTAAGACAATAGCTGGTATTACTACCGTAAATGGGAATCTGCCAATCACTGCCCTGAAGTTCTCTCATAATAAAGATGTAAGCATCCTTACTGGGATAGCTTGGAATTTGGCCTTAATAGTATTGTAGCAGAAAGATTGCTATCATAATTTTATTTCTTGACTCAAAGACTACATAATAGCACAGTTATAAGGAGGAACTAAAATTATATTTATCTTTCTACATTAAGAGCATACGGTATTAAGAACATCTGACTCACCAATAAACACAGGTGTGGTTGCCTACTGCAGATTCTCTCCTCCTTAAAAGAATTGGTAGAAAGAAATATGCTTTGTTCCCATCAATGTTCTCCTGGAATTGTTAAAACTTAAGGTTTCCTTCCTTCAAAATACACCAAAGATGTATTTAGTCATTCAAATAATAAGTATTTGATAGATGACTGTTGTTTCCACAAAATATAATAGACACCAGCTTGGAGGAAAATTTAAAAGCTCAAATTCATAGAAGACATGTTTATTAGCAATAATTAATTGTGATGTCAAAAGAGATATTTTATCTTCAGAAACAATAGATATATCTTTGAATACTTGCTTAGCTATTCTGCTAGGGAAGGCTGGTCTTCAGATTAGTGATTTCCTGAAAATATTTTTTCTGGCTTCTCTGCTTGTGCTGATCTATAGCAGGAGTCTTCTAATATTTAGTTTCTATCAACAGTTCACCAATTCCCAGAGTACACCTTATAATCTGGTTGTCCCTTACTTTCCCTTGGAAAACCATGCACCTATCTTTCCTCAATCTGGAATTGTCTAAAAGCACCCAGTCATCACACAATGCCTGCTAGAAATTCTAGGACCGGGATGGCGAACCCATGGCACGTGTGCCACAGGTGGCACACAGAGTCATTTGTCAGGGCACGCAAGGCGTTGCCCTGTCAGTTGGCCAGCGCGCATGTGCGCGCTGGCCAGCTGACTTTAGCCTTTTTTGAGGCAATTTTTCGCCCTGCCCAGTGCAAAAAAACGGCCCTATGGGCAAACCGGAAGTTCAGGAATGGACTTTCGGTTTGCTCGTAGGGCCGGTTTAAGCACTCTGGAGCCTTCAGGGAAGCTCCTGAAGCCTCCGGAGGGCCTCTGGGGGGTGGAGGCTGTTTTCACCCTCCCCAGGCTCCTAAAAAGCCTCTGGAGGCTGGGGAGGGCAAAAAAAGCATGCCAAAAATGGGGTCATGTGTGCATGCATGCTGGGGGGAGTTGTGCGTTGCATTATGGGAGTGGCACGCCCGTGCACGACCCCCCTGCACTCTCCCCGCTTATGGCATGCAAGCTAAAAAAGGTTCGCCATCGCTGTTCTAGCAGTTGTAATCTTGACTTCTGAAAGTTGGAGAAAGTAGTCACAGACAATATTATAATATCATTCTTATGCATTGTTTCACTGGAGTCATTAAAATTCCATTAGCTTAAGTAACAAATGAGATTCTTTTTTTTATCTTCCATTCAATTGTGTCTAACTCTCAGAGGTTGCCTGGATAGGTCCGTGCAGTTTTCTTGGCAAGGTTTTTTTCAGAAGTGGTTTGCCATTGCCTCCTTCCTAGGTCTGAGCAGGTTACAGTCGCTGAGCTGGCTTTGTGCCAAAGATGGGACTTGTACAGTCTCCTTGATTCAAGCTTGTGCCTTAACCACTACATTAAACTGGGTCTTGAAGATGAGACTATAGTAATTCAAGTCAAATAACAATGATATGGTGTTGGAATAAGGACCAGTACTAAGTAAACATACAGTAGGGACCTCGGGTGCTGACCGTAATCCGTTCCAGGACTTCGGTCGACACCCAATTTGGTCATGACCAGAAGCAAGACTGACTGCGTGTGTGCACACAAGGATGTGTTAGTGACCCCAGTGAAACATTTAGCGGATTTTTTTGGTCAGCACCCCAATTGTTCATGGTCTGAACCATTCGGGACCTGAGGTCCCACTGTATCCTTAGATTTCTCCCATTGACATGAACAAGACTTCTCCTGGTTGAATTCTGCTCAAAGATAAATGCTCATAGACAATACCTTTAAGGTCATTATTTGAGAATGTAATATATGTCATGCTTTTTTCAATCAGTGTTAGTGTTAATGGATTAATATATATTATTTTTGAACTGACATTAATCTAATTTGGATCCTATCTTTATGGCATTTTGAGTCAAAGAGGGGTTATAAAGGGTACAGTAAAATTCCAAACAAAATGCAAATTAATATTGTATAGCCTTTTAAAAGTATATTTTACAAAACCATTGTTATTTATGTTATTGTCTTTATAGGTATAATTAAGCAAAGACGTTATAATTTAACAGGAGAGTTGTAAAACTACTTGCTTGAAAACAAGATGTTCATATTCTTTGAGAAGCTTAAGGTCATCAAACATCATGCAAAAGTTAAAAGAAGGAAGAAAGGCAGTAATAAAAGTTATTTATTTGGGGTGAAGGAGAGAGACGGAAGTTGCAAGAAGTTCTGTTTCTTAAACCATTTTCAAAAGTGTGAGGAAAATTCTTGACTTTAACAATCTGCTTGCACAATAAAAACAGATCATTCAAAGAGCCATTCTTGTTTCTCCAAAGCCTGACGTAAGGCAAAATGAACTCCCAGCATTCAAAACAAATTAAATTACTTGGAAATGTCTTTTGAAAGCCACAAACGCAAAACAAAACTTAGTAACTCAAAGCAACAGCATCTTGTGTATATACTGTGTGTCCATGCCCTGCTTACTGCTGGATAACTTTTACGACAAAATAAAAGCAAGAAAAAAAAACCCCAACACCGTCACTGACACAGGAGCATGATTTTTTACTATTCTCTTCCTCCCCAATCCCCCACTCATTGCAATGCTTGTTATTAACTTATGTCACCTTCCGTATTCAAGCTGCTGAATCAGGGTGGCACAAACGTGCCCTACCTGACATTGGCAGATCAGTTTTGAATCTGTGAAACGTCAGAAAAACTTGGTTCAGGCCTGCCTTGAGGATAAACATTTTTTCCCCCTTTGAGACAGCTTCATTGTATGCCTGCTGCGGAAGAAACATCCCCTCTAATGACATATTTTGCAATATCCTTATTGGCATACAAGTGGGTGTTACCAGAACTCTTGTTTTTCCAGCACTGCTTTTGTTTTGCTCTTTGGCTGAGGCTCCAGCTTTACAGGGGGCGGGGGGGGGGGGAATCAAGCCTCTAAAGTGAACATGAGCCTTTCCAAACTTGCATTTAACCATGACATAAATATGACCCACAACCTATTTTTTCCTGTCCTCCCGTGGCCTCATGACGCCGCCTTCATGTGTGTTAAATTTATATTTACCAACAAAGAAATAAAGGGAGTCTAGTATAGATACATTTCAAGCTATGTAGCTCTCATCAGCTAGTCATAACCTCCTGGGATTCAAACCCAGGTTACTTACATATTAGGTAGCAATAGCACTTAGATTTATATACCGCTTCGTAGTGCTTTTACAGCCCTCTCTAAGCGGTTTACAAAGTGAGCATATTGCCCCCAACAATCTGGGTGTACATTTTACTGACCTCGGAAGGAAGGAAGGCTGAGTGCGGTGCAATTTGAACCTTTAGTCGGTGAGATTTGAACTGCCGAACTGCAGCTAGCAGTCAGCTGAAGCAGCCTGCAGTGCTGCACTCTAACCACTGTGCCACCTCGGCTCTTAATAGTAGATGTAGATTTATTAACTCTAAGCTCAGAAGGTTATGGCTAGCTGACGAGAGGTAGACAGTTTGATCTATACTAGTCTCTCTTTATTTCTTTTTCAGTAAATATAAATTTAACACAAAAAATAGTTTGCCGCTAAAGCAACTGCCTGCAAAGGCTGCTGGATTGGGACTGAAAGGCAAAAGCAGAAGCATTATGCTCCGTCCCATATTTGGGTAGACCAGGTTGCCCTGATAAAAAACACTTTGCGTTTCGTTTGATTCCCCAACCCATTTCTGTGACACCCTTAAGTCAGCCAAAGTTGTTCTTATGTGGAAGAATCAGGGGTGAAATGCTACCTGTTAGATTGGGTAATGGATAGGCACACACAGGCTTAACGGTAACAACAGCTCTTTATTAAGTACAACAAGCGAGAACAATCCAGCGAAGGTTGAGTCTGACAGCAGCCCTTTTTTAGGGAGCTGTCAGACCCTTCGACCAATAGGATTAAACTTCTGTTCCCGTCGGAACAGAGGATCTTGGTGGAAACCACTGTAGTTAGAACAAGTGTCTAACACTACCGGTTCAGACTGGTTCACCAGAATCGGTAGTAAAAAAATGCTGCCGGTTCAGGCGAATTGGTATTTCCGATGATCAGCTGTGATGCGTGATTTATATTAGCTAGAAAGCAGGATTTCCTGCTTTCTAGCTAATCTAAATCGCATGGCACAGCGGATTCCCTCCCTCGCTATTCATTTACCTTTGCAGGTGCACTCAGTAGCAGGCTCCAGCCACCTGCCTGGATGTCACCACGTCCGTTTTTGACGCTCTGTGCATGTGTGGAAGGTCCTGTGGCCTTCCATGTAGCACGTGAGCTCACATTTGCGAACGGGTAGTGAAGACAAATAGATTTCACCCCTGGAAAGAACTGTTCTTCTTATTCTACTTACTGCTGTGAATATAATCAGGCATGCTTCACCTCATGTCACCTCTGGGACATAATACAGTGGCCCCTTCCGTTGAGATTAGTCCAGCTTCTTTGGGCTCCTTCTGGTCATTGGATAATGTGCTTGAGGCCACTGTGGCTTTGGTGGCAAGATAGTATGAATCTTCCAACTCCCTCTAGATCAGGGTTTCTCAACCTCAGCAACTTTAAGATATGTGGACTTCAGTTCCCAGAATTTCCCAGCCAGCACTGGGTGGGGAAATCAAGGAGTTGATTGAAGTTCACACATGTTATGGTTGTCAAAGTTGAGAGGCATTGCTGTAGAAGATAATGGCAAGATAGAATAGAGTAGAGTAGAGTAGAGTAGAGTAGAGTAGAGTAGAGTAGAGTAGAATAGAATAGAATAGAATAGAATAGAATAGAATAGAATAGAATAGAATAGAATAGAATAGAATAGAATAGAATAGAATAGAATAGAATAGAATAGAATAGAATAGAATAGCAGAGTTGGAAGGGACCTTGGAGGTCTTCTAGTCCAACACCCTACTTAGGCAGGAAACCCTACACCACTTCAGACAAATGATTATGCAACATCTTCTTTAAAATTTCCAGTATTGAAGCATTCACAACTTCTGGAGGCAAGTTGTTCCACTGATTAATTGTTCTAAATATATTTGAGTGATTCCTTAGAAAATCACAGGAATACTTTTGCATGGTCAGCAGGAGACTGATTTGGGAATATTTGCATAATCTTTTTCCTTGGATGAGGCAAACGGGTGAATAAGTACACTTTAAAAAAAGCAGCAGGATGAAATGACTTCTAAGTTAGAAGAAAATTCTTGGTAGAATATGACCCTCTGCAGATAACCAGAAATATTAAATACTGAATCTATATCAGTGTTTAAAGTTTCCATGGCAACTTTAACACAGGTGGACTTCAACTCCACAAATTCTGGGAGTTGAAGTCTTCCCTTCTTAAAGTTGTCAAGGCTGAGAAACACTGTGCTAGACTAAATCCTGCTCCTTAAGGACATAATAGCCTGGCTTTTAATGAAAATGTCCAAAGTAATATACATTGGCTAAAGTGAAGATGAGCTGAGGTCAGGAAACACTGCTTTAGACCACTGGACTGCAGGTAGTCCTTAACTTAAATCCACAACTGAATCCAAAATTTCCACTGCTCAGCAAGACTCTTGTTAAGTGAGTTTTGCCCCATTTTACGACCTTTCTTGCCACTGAAATTGTTAAGTTAGTAAGGCGGCTGTTAAGTGAATCTGGTTTTTCCATTGACTTTGCTTGTTGGAAAGTCACAACAGATGATCACATGACCCTGGGACACTGCAGGCATCATTAAAATGCATGCCACTTGCCAAATTCTGATCACGTGACCATGGGGATGCTGCAACAGTCATAAGTGTGAAAAATGGTCGTAAGTCAGTGTCGTAACTTCAAACAGTCACTAAACAATAAGTTGTTAAATGTTTATGCTTGCTCGGAAGCATAATTTGTATGCTTGCTGGCTAATAGGGGCAAATACTTGTTTTTTCTTTTTTTCTTTTTAGTTTTTTCTCTTTTGTAGTCTGCATTTGTTTTACCTGTATAATGTAATTTTTAATAAAAACTGCACATTTTCTGCTGGACTATATAAGAGCACCAAATATGCTCATCCTAACATGTTTTCCTGAAAACAAGACCTCCCTAGATAATAAGCCCAATTGGACTTTTGACCGCATGTACTAAACCCTTCCTGAAAATATTGCAACACAGCAGCAGCCATGAGGTGACCATGCCTGCCTCCTGTACCTCAAAAATAATAAGACCTCCCCAAAAGAAAGGCCAAGTGCTTATTTCGGGGGGGGAGGGAATAAGAGCCTGTCTTATTTTCGGGGAAACACAATACAATGGTGGACACTAAATATTGCACCTAACCAGTGCCCAGGAGTAATTATTAGCCAGTGCAACATATTCCTATAGGGTTGAAGGAATTTATCAGGGTTTGGGAGGCTACCTCACAACAATTGCAAGACCTATCAGGATTTGTGAGGGGACCTTTGAGGCTTGATAAAATTCTTTCTCCCAATTTTAAAAATAGGAACAGCAAAGAAAATGGAGGCGGAAGCATGACTAAAGTGATGTCAACTTTGAAAAGCTGAACAGTTTCTGGCAGGCTCTTCCTCCCTACAGCTCTCTAGGAAATACTTTTGAAGAGCAGCTGCTTCTTTCAATCAGATGTGAGGATATGAAAATCACACAGATATTTCCCCTAGCTTTACAGATGCTTTGATTTGATTTTAATTGCAGTGTTTCATTAATTTTGCAACATAGAACAATATAAGTTGAGGCAAAACATGCTAGAAGCTGTTTGTTCAGACTTTCAAATCAGGCTTGAAATTCACTGTTAATAGTTTAGCATCTGGATAGCAGGTCAGGTAAGCTCCTGAGAGTGTAACTTTTTTTTTTGTTCTCAATACAGAGAGGTGTATTTTATTTCTATTTCAATAAAAATAATGATTTCTACATTTTAATTTTTACACACACACCTTGTATGGCATAACCATAGTCTTTTTTTCTCTTCTTTTCTATGACATTAGTGGCTATTTTGCTGCTAATCAACACTCAGGACATTTAAAAGAAAAAGGTGTACATTTATTTACTTATCCAAGGAAATCTTCTTTGCTTACCTAAGGAAGTATTTAGATATTGCATAATTTTATCTTCATTACCATGTTTCCCTGAAAATAAGACAGGGTCTTATTTTCTTTTGACCCCCCCCCCCCCCGAAATAAGCACTTGGCCTTATTTTCGGGCAGGTCTTATTATTTTTGAGGTCCAGGAGGCGTCGAGTGTGATCACCTCATGGCTGCTACTATGGGGCAATATTTTCAGGAAGGACTTATTTTCAGGGGAGGGTTTATTTTAGCACATGGGCTCAAAAGCCCGACTGGGCTTATTATCTGGGGAGGTCTTATATTCAGGGAAACAGGCTATTACTGTTAGTTCATATACATGGTAAAAAAGATTAACTAAAGTTTCAGTTGTCACTTAAATGCTATAGTTTTAATATCTTAAGCCCACTTTGGCTTTGATGTATTGTAATGGAGACCAAAACTGAAAATATTTTTTTAAATGACTATTGCTTTCCAAAGCAATTATTGATCATTCAGTTATTTTTGATCAGTTTTACAAATATGTACTGTAACTTCTCTTAACAATAAACTCAAATCATGAGTGACAAAGGATATAGTGCCAATATATAACCACTAAACATTATACTCGAAGGATGATAGTTTTATTTGCAGAAGTGTCATAAATGAAACAGAAACTTGGAGAAAGTCAGCAGCTACCCCCCAGAAGAATGAAATATTTTGAGGAATATTAAAAAGGCAGAATATTATATTGCCCTAAATGAGAAATAGAGAAACATGCTTTTTTAGAGGCAGGAAGCAGACTCACTCTTGATAGCCCCCACCCCCAGCAGATATTTTGTGCCCATTAAGAAAGAGTGGGCCAGCCTATCTACAAAACAAAAGACTTTCAGCTTCAGGGTGATGGGATTAAGAACAGGACATGACCCTTCAGGACATAATAGGATTAACCCACTACCATTTAGCAGAAGATACAGAGCTCACAACATTGTACAATCTCCTAAGGGTATTTCAGACATTGCATCATGTCAGAGCAGTCTAAATTTCAACCAATACAATACAATACAATACAATACAATACAATACAATACAATACAATACAATACAATACAATACAATACAATACAATACAATAGCAGAGTTGGAAGGGACCTTGGAGATCTTCTAGTCCGCCCCCCTGCCTAGGCAGGAAACCCTATACCGTTTCAGACAAATGGTTATCCAACATCTTCTTAAAGACTTCCAGTGGTTGGGGCATTCACAACTTCTGGAGGCAAGCTGTTCCACTGATTAATTGTTCTGTCAGGAAGTTTCTCCTCAGTTCTAAGTTGCTTCTCTCCTTGATTAGTTTCCACCCATTGCTTCTTGTTCTACCCTCAGGTGCCTTGGAGAATAGTTTGACTCCCTCTTCTTTGTGGCAACCCCTGAGATATTGGAACACTGCTATCATGTCTCCCCTAGTCCTTTCTATTAAACTAGACATACCCAGTTCCTGCAACCGTTCTTCATATGTTTTAGTCTCCAGTCCCCTAATCATCTTTGTTGCTCTTCTCTGCACTTTTTCTAGAGTCTCCACATCTTTTCTACATCGTGGTGAGCAAAACTGAATCCAGTATTCCAAGTGTGGCCTTACCAAGGTATTATAAAGTGGTATTAACACTTCAGGTGATCTTGATTCTATCCCTCTGTTGATGCAGCCTAGAACTGTGTTGGCTTTTTTGGCAGCTGCTGCACACTGCTGGCTCACATTTAAATGGTTGTCCACTAGGACTCCAGATCCCTTTCACAGTTACTACTGTTGAGCAAGGTACCACCTATACTGTACCTGTGCATTTCGTTTTTCTTGCCTAAATGTAGAGCCTTACTCTTTTCATTGAATTTCATTTTATTAGATAGGGCCCAATGTTCAAGTTTGTCAAGATCCTTCTGAATCTTAAGCCTATCGTCTGGAGTGTTGGCTATTCCTGCCAGCTTGGTGTCATCTGCAAATTTGATGAGTTCCCCATTTATTCCCTCATCCAAATCATTGATGAAGATGTTGAAGAGTACTGGGCCTAAAACAGAGCGTTGGGGTACTCCACTGCATATCTCCCTCCATGTAGATGCAGTTCCATTGAGGACTACACGTTGAGTGCGGTTGGTCAGCCAGTTACGAATCCATCTGGTGGTGAAGCTGTCCAACCCACATTCTTCTACTTTATCTAGTAGTAGGTTATGGTCTACCTTATCAAATGCCTTACTGAAGTCCAAGTAAACTATATCGATAGCATTCCTCTGGTCCACTAATTTTGTCACTTTGTCAAAGAATGCAATGATTAGTCTGGCAGGGATGTGCAGTCAGGGGAGGCAAGGGAGGCAGAGCCTCACCTCTCTTCATGAAATAATAGTATATAATATTATATACTATATATATATATATATATATATATATATATATATATATATATATATATATATATATAATATTATAATACGAAAACAAATATTATAATATTATATACATCCAGCCGGCCGTGCCCAGGAGCTGCGGAGGGCGGAGGCAGAAATGTTGTCGGCACTCCCGGATGACGAAGGCACGAAAGCGACAGTCGCTTTTGTGCCTTCGTCATCCGGGAGCGCCGACAACATTTCTGCCTCCGCCCTCTGCAGCTCCTGGGCGCACCCGGACGGAGGTAGCCAGAATGGCACCAAGGCAGTCTGGCGGGCGAGCGACCGAGGATCAGGCTGCCTCACTCACTCTTTCATCCCCCGGACCGCCTCGGCGTCGCTGTGGCTACATCCGTCCGGCCGCACCCAGGAGCTGCGGAGGGCAGAGGCAGAAATGTTGTCGGCGCTCCCGGATGACGAAGGCACAAAAGCGACTGGGGAACGTCGTGCAGTCGTGAAGAGCGTGCAAAGTCCAGCAGAGGCAGGAAGGTTCTTGTCGTTCCCCAGTCACTTTCGAGGACAGCGGAGCGCGAGCCGGCGGAGCACGCTCAGGAAGGCAGGGAATGGGATCACGTGTGCTGGAGGCTGAGGCAGCCTGAGCCTCCAGCACACATGGTCCCATTCCCCGCCTTCCTGATGACGTCACCAGCCTCACCAGCCATAAACCTCACCGCACATCACTGTGGTCTGGCATGATCTGTTTTCAACAAACCCATGTTGGCTTTTGGCTATTACTTTGTTTGCTTCTAGGTGTTCGCTAATTCGTTGCTTGATTATCTTTTCCAGAATCTTTCCTGGTATTGAGGTCAGGCTGATAGGTCTGTAGTTTCGTGGATCTGTTTTTTTCCCTTTTTTGAAGATGGGAACCACATCAGCTCTTTTCCAGCCCTCTGGTAGTTCCCCGGTGCTCCGGGATCTCTGAAAGATATAGTTCAGTGGTTCTGAGATCTCATCTGCCAGTTCCTTCAAAACCCTGGGGTGTAATCCATCCGGTCCTGGTGATTTGAACTCGTCTAGCGTAGACAGGTGCTCACTTACCATTTTCTTCCCTATTTCAATCAAACCTTGAAGCTCAGACAAACACCTAGGATTTGCATTTCCTCTTTTGCCCATAGTGCCATAATCCCTTCATGACCCCATAGGAATCTGACAACAGCCAATAGAATATAAATGGACATGTTATTGCACAGGAACAGGAAGTTCAAGAGCAAAGCCCAAAGAAAGTATAAAAACCCCTCACTCTCAACTCCATGTGGTCAACTGCCCAGAACCCATGTGGTTCTGCTTCATCATTAAACCATCTTTCCAGCCAGCCTCCATGTTTCCATTGTCTTTTTCCTGGCTTGGAACTGAACCAGATGGATATTTATCCCCACAAACTTAAAAAGTGATATAATGATGGTGAGGAATGCAATTCAGCAATATAATAAAAACAGAGAAGAGTTTAATGAAGCAGTTATTTTAAATGGTTAGGGCCAGCACACTAGTCAAAAGAATTTTATAATCTCAGGGAAGGCTTGACTGGACCATAACACTGAACAGAAGTTCTCCTATTAAAAAATAAAAAATAAAATGTAAAACTACGAAGCAACATTTGGTTGCAATTGCTTCATTATTAATTACATCTATTATTGTTCTTAGAAATGAACTGATATACGTATTAATATGTTCCCAGTTCTAATTCAAAGCAACATGTTAAATAAACATGCCGCCTTACTTTTACATTACAAGAATAATGTGGTAAAAATAAATACAATCTGATTTTCGACCTTCCCAACAGCCTGGTTAAGATTGCAGCTGTTTTTTTCACAAGTAATTAAAGTAAACAACTGAAGCATATGCTAAAAGTATTAACAACTTCCTTTTACAGAGCATGCAGGAAAGCCAGTTTAATAATATCCCTCTCTCACATTGACTTTAAGCCTATTCACTGGAAAGTAAAAACAATTTTGTTTAATGACTAAAACATTCAATCCAAAACACTAAAAAATACATTTCTAGAAACACTATGCATAACTTCTATTTTTCATTATTATACAAAAGAAAAAAATGATACATCAAAATTCATGTTCAGACAGAATGATAAATAGTACAGATATAGCGAGCTCTTAGTCAAAAATTTAAAACATCATTAATGATTTTTACATATAATAAGTGAAGTAATTTTCATCAATGTTTGCAATGATGGGGTGTCAGTTTGTAACTGGAAAGTGAACATGTATCTAGAATCCAAGATTTTAAAGTTTGGATAGTTCTGACTGCAATGTTGTATGATTATATTTAGTCTTCCAAATAATTAAAAATTCATTCCTCTTATAGCTCACATATATTTTACGTGTTTCTTTGATGTATGGAATTCTGTACTGAGATGTTCCTAAATACAACTTTTGTTAATTTCAAATCATTTGCAGCAGCCAATGTCGGCTAATGTGCATATGCGCAGGAAACATGCTTGCTTTTCTTTCAGAAAGTTCACACACTGTGCATCATTTTGCAAACCAGATAGCAACCAGTACTGATTTGTTACTGATGTTTCCTCAGTAAGGAGAACTGAGTCAAAACCAATTCCCTGATTACAGTAGTACAGGGGTGTCCAAACTTGGGAACTTTAAGACTTGTGGACTTCAACTCCCAGAATTCCCCAGCCAGCCATGCTGGCTGGGGAATTCTGGGAGTTGAAGTCCACAAGTCTTAAAGTTCCCAAGTTTGGACACCCCTGCAGTAGTATAATTGCAGGACACCTGTTGTCAAATATTTGCTAGGACTCACACTTTAGAGAGTTAGGCATACATTTTACATATTACTATACATATATTTTACAGTTGAAGCAATCTATATATAAGGAGGTTGATGCTGTAATGTACATTGCTTGGGGGGGGGGATTTTTTTAACACAAATCTGACACATCCTTAATCTCATCATGAATTTTTTTCACTTGTGCCTTTTGACCTTCATCAGCCCATCTCTTTTTGTTCTTTGCTTATATACCTCTGTCTCCCATGTACTGTTTCTCTTCACCTTCTACTATGTGCATCTTACAGTTTGGGTGTCCTGGGCAGATTCTGTTCTGCATCTCCTGTGATCTACTACCCCACAAAAAGCTCTTTTCCTATCTTGGGAATGCTCTTATATACTCTTCACCCCCTCCCCTCTTGCTACAACTTCCTGCTCCTCTCAGAAACTGAATAGTGAAAGTGAAAGTAGCAACTTCCTTATAGTTCCTTGATGGCGAACCTGTGGCACGCATACCACAGGTGGCACGTGGAACCCTTTTTGTGGGCAGGTCACCCAGTTCAGATCCACCATGCATGGCCACGCGCCTCCTGCCAGCCAGCTAATTTTTGGGTCTCTGGTTCCTGTGGGAGATGCATGTGAATGCACGGTGGAGTAGGGGAAGGTCGCACGTACATGCGCAGAGGGGAAGGGGGAGAGAGGGAAACACATGCATGCATGGTGGGGCAGCTCCCCCACGCCCTGTTTTTGGTGCCAGGAGGCTTCAGGGAGGCCTGCTAGCAACAAAATGGGGGTCACATGTCCACATGCGGGGGGAGCGCACGGGCCGTGCACGCATGCGCGGGGGGGCTTGGATTATGGGTGTTGGCACATGTGCATGTGCTATCGCACAGGCACACACGCTTTTGGCACCCAAGCGAAAAAAGGTTTGCCATCACTTTTATAGTTTATAAGCTCTCCTTTTGTCTATACAAACCCCCAAAGCCCTCCCGAAATATAAGAGCGCCCAAAATTTGAGGAGCTTTAACAAAAATTCAAACATCCATTTCCCTTTTAGCACCCCTGAATCTATCTACTGCAAGGGGCTGTGGCTGCACCTATTTGTGCAATTTTTGAAGGAAAGTAAATGTCATGGTTAGAGTCCAAAGGAGAAAACGAGCAATAGGAAAGCCAGACAGGCAAGTCTGCTTAACAAACTTCCACTATCAACATCTTAGCCATGATTTTCTCAATGTATTTCCTCTGTCCCTCTTGTCTTCCAGGATCCTCTGTATTACCATATTTTTCAGAGTATAAGGCGCACCAGAGTATAAGACGCACCAAGATTTTGAAGAGGCAAATTAAAGAAAAAAGTTTTTGCCCTCTGCAGACCTCCCCAAAACAACCCGTTTTTCCCCAAAAAAGGGCATGAATAGCCTTTAGGAGGCTTGTAGAATGCTCCTGGTGGGGGGCAAAAACGAGCAAAAAACAGCCCATTTTTCGCTTATTTCTGCCCTGCCCAGCCCCAAGAACACTCTGAAAGCCTTCTAAAGGCTCTGCACGGCTATTTTGGTGAAGGGGCCAGGATTTCTGGAGGCAAAAAAATACTGTGTTCAGTGTATAAGATGCACCCAGATTTTCAGCCTCTTTTTTGAGGGAAAAAGGTGCGTTTTATACTCTGGAAAATACGGTAAATCTTTCAATCTACCCCCTTTTCCACTAGTATTGATTTCCAAGTGTTGCCTTATATACTCCTTTGTTTGAAAGTGTCCTCTCTGTTTAAAGGAATGTTCAATATCTGCCTTTAAAAGGGATTCTGAATTTATCAATCAGCAATCTGAATCTTGGCAGTGAAATGAATAAACCACCTGGCCACAGTGAGCTACATTATATTTTTATTTTCATTGTAATCATCTCATCCATATCTGCAATCCTTATGTAAAACAGCGAAGCAATTTTTCATGCGCCTTTTTATTTTTTGAGATAATGATAGTTTTGGAGGGGGGTTGTTTTTGCTCTCCTAATTTTGCCAATTCTTTTCATATTCTCTGATTACTGTTCCAAATTTGTTCATATAAACAGTGAGGTAAATCTTCAAGACAAGGATAAATTCAGGTTAGTTTGATTTATTTATTTATACTTCATCTGTAATTATGTATACTACTAGTCACTGAATAGTAGTTTAAAGCACCTCGGATAAATTGGTTGAATTCTGAAACATATGTGTTTGAGTTCTCTCTCACTTATTATTTAGATATTCTATTTCTTGAATTGAATTTGAAGAAGATTGCTCCCACAAGTACTGTTTCAATTACCATTGGCTGTCTCATTATTTGGATATACTTTATTGGGGTTAGGATTAGGACGGAGAGATAGCCAATTTTTATTTATTTAAAAAAGTTATAGGGATGCCCATCTTAAGCAACTTTGCGGGGCTCACAATAACTATGTTATGATAATATAATTGTTACTTTGTTGCAATTATATAAATTATTGTATGTTTATTTGTTGCTATTTAGTAGAGAAACTCTCTAACTCCAAATATGTTGCTCCAAATAACAAAAAGACCAATATAGGTCAACTCATCCAACCTTCTGCTCATCACAATAATTGACTAAATCATTAGAAATGGTGGGGAAAAACATTCCCAACATATGGCCATTCAGCTCACATTCAAAAACCTTCACTAAACAGAAATTCAGGTTTTAATTATACAAAAGTTTTAAGAATAATTTTAACTGAATTAAATACAATTTAGTTAGACTTGTTCTGTATGGATGTTTAGGAATAAATTGACCAAAACTATAATTGTGACTTCTTAAAGATTAGGCAGTATGAGAAATCTAGAAAAAAAATATTGTATATTTCATTTTCTGTTCTTTTTTTCATTTTGAATTTTCTCTGCTCAATTAGCAGGTTTCCTTTTTTGTAAAAGATGTGGCAGGAAATTCAATCATGACTAAGATTTTTTTACAGTACTTTAGTTGCATTAAAACAGTGCACGGTCATTCTGCTCTCTTGCTATTTCCTTCTGCATTTCCTGCAAGCTTCCTGCAGTTCTTCTATGTATTTGAAAACTTCTTTTTCATATGTGGATACAATAAACTATACAACAAGCAGTAATCTCCCTTCTATAATCTCCAGAAAATAAATGTATTTTATCCATTAACTATGGATTTCCAGCTGTTAAAAGTTCTGGAACATTATTAAATAATTGTGTGTTGTAATATACTGGTCACATTTTAAATGCAAAATACATTTACAAAAACATGCCCTGTAGCCAGGAAGCTGGTAAGTATGCATGCTAGATATAGATAAATAACAAACTATAATGTAGATAAAATATATTGTGATACCTTGGAAAATTCAACCTATTTTTCCCCTGAAATTCTTTCATAAAACTTGTTACAGGACTTCAAATTCAGCACTTTATGTAAGCAAATTCAGTGTCAGTGGTGGGTTCCTCCCGGATCGCACCGGATCGCGCGCGCTCCCTTTCAGCGCTCCACCTGGCTTGCGCGCTCCCTTTCAGCGCTCCACCTGGCTTGCGCGCTCCCTTTCAGTGCTCCACCTGGCTTGCGCGCTCCCTTTCAGCGCTCCACCTGGCTCTCGCGCTCCCTTCCGGCGCTGAAACCGGAAGTACAGTTTTGCCCGGCCCTGGCGAAGCAACGACGCCTGTCTGCGCTCCACCAGCTCGGCTGGGAACGGAGATGTTTCCTCAGCGGAGCGGAGCGCCTGAAAAGTCTTTTCAGGCGCTCCACTCCGCTGAGGAAACATCTCCGTTCCCAGCCGAGCTGGTGGAGCGCAGGCAGGCGTCGTTGCTTCGCCAGGGGCGGGGCAAGACTGTACTTCCGGTTTCAGCGCCGGAAGGGAGCGCGAGAGCCAGGTGGAGCGCTGAAAGGGAGCGCGCAAGCCAGGTGGAGCGCTGAAAGGGAGCGCGCAAGCCAGGTGGAGCGCTGAAAGGGAGCGCACGCGATCCGGTGCGATCCAGCAGGAACCCACCACTGGTACAAATGTTATATTTGCTCCACGTTAGACCAAGCTATTCTATGTTCTAAGAGTCAATCCATTTAATAGGCAGCTTCTAATAGTCAGAAAAAATGTTTCAAGAAACTTAAGGCAATATTTTTATATATTAAAGATTAGCAACAAGTTCTCCAAAGTCATTTAGCACTCACAAGACCCCTAACTGAGTTCACTTACCTTCAAAATTAAATAACAACAACAACAATAATCCAAGAGAGGTCAAGAGAGCTAAATCTTGAAACCACCCATGAAATGTTATAAGATGAAGGTCCTTTCAATTAAAACAAATATATTTTATTTGTTTGTTTATGAAATGCATTTAATTGTAAAATGTAATTTATATAGTATATGGTTGCCTGCAGCAATGCATGAAATTGCATATGATGCTTTCCACATAAAAAGACTGCTGACCCTGTCATAAATTTGGATATTAAATCTGAAATAATATAATTTGAAAACTCTGGATGAACATTTCCACTTAGATGTTAGTTCAAAGCATGACTTATTGGCTTGTCGTGAAAGTGTTTAACGTTTATCAGAGCAGTAAAAGACGGCAGAGAAGACTTTGACACCTAGAAAAACACAGATTATTGGTCTATGCCAGTGACTCTGCTTCTAATGATCAAACTAAGGGTTGCAATATATACTACTGGTTCCTTATGGCATAAGCTGTTACATTTTATACAGGGTATATTACTCAGGCTAATTTGTCACTACAATCGTAAATGGATTTGTAAGCTTTTGATGACTGAAGTCTACAAAATTTGCCCCTCCCAAAGTTTTTATTCGGAAAGATAAAACAGCTACCTTTCTGCAAATTGCTTGGCACTTTGCCTGCTTTATACACAAAGCAGAAAGAAATGGCTTGAGGTGAGCTAGACAAGACCAGACCCTTTTCAGACGGCCATTTCTAAATGCTTCCATACATGAAAAACTTTATACAAATAGAAAAGTAAACCAGCCGAGGTTCGAATCTTTCTCTGCTACTCAATGTTTGTTTGAAGTAGGGAAATAGCTACTTCAGTTTTCTCTCGATGCCTAGACATAAATACTTCTGATCAACAGAAAGCAACCCCCTGAGTATATGTGAGCAAGATGAGGAGGTGGTACAAATTGATAGTGTAAATGCAGATAAAGAGATGGGGTTTCATTGTTGAATGCTGCATGTGAACAACCAGCACAGCCAACAAAAAAGAGGATAGAATTTTTACTGAGATTTTGTGCATTCTATACGTATGGTAGGGTATGGCTTTATAGGAGCCTGGGGAGGGCGAAAAGAGCCCCCCCCCCCGGAGGCTTCATGAGCTTCCCTGAAGCCTCCGGAGCACAAAAAACCAGTCCTATGGGCAAACCGGAAGTTCGGGAACGGATTTCCGGTTTGCTTGGAGGTTCATTTTGACTGCTCGGGAGGCTTCAGGGAAGCATCCTGAAGGTGCCTGAAGCCTTTGGTGGCTTCCGGGGGGTGGGAGAGCCTCTGGAGCCTGGGGAGGGTGAAGAAAGCATGCAAAAAAATGGGGGGGGTCGTGACTGGGGGGGTCATACATTGCATTATGGGTGCGGCACGCCTGCACATGACCCCCCTCTGCTTCCCCCACTTATGGCACGCGAGCCGAAAAAGGTTCGCCATCGCTGGCCTACATGCATAGTTTCTGTGCGTGTTTCTGAAAATGGACATTTTCAAAGAATGATTCAGTCAACTGAAGTTGGGCAAAATCAAATCACAATGAATGAATGAGTGAATGAATGAATCTAGATTTAACATTTAACTAGCGGACAAATCTTTATATTGTGAATGTAAATATATGACAATTGCCTCTTCTGTAAGTAGCTTATCATATAAACCAGGGGTGGCGAACAAGTTCGACAAAAAGAGCCAAAATTTTAAACTGTGAGAGTCAGAGAGCCACACCACGCAGTGACCTGCCAAAACAGACCCGGAAGCAATGTTCCCTCTAATTTTTTTTCAATGTGAGCAGAAAAGTATAGTGTTTGAGCGGCACATTTTCATGCCTGAGCACCCAAATTTTTTTCACAGATGTCACCTAAGACAACAACGAAATCAGTATTATTTGAAACTCAAAGTTATGTTTCTTCAAGGTACCCGCTTAATTCAAAGTGTTATATAATATCAGTATCACTTAACAACGCTCCTGCTTAGCAACCAAAATGTTGGCTCAGAAACTCTGGCATTTGAAGCACGCAACTCTTAAAGCTGTCAAGTTACAAGACCCTTGCACCCCTAACCCTTTAGGGAAAAAAACCCCCAGGGGTCTTCAAACCTGACAGCTTTAACACTTGTGGACTTCAACTCCCAGAATTCCTCCTCCAGTCATGTTGCAGCGACGCCATCTGCGTGGATCTGCTCCATCTTTGCTTTCTTCATTGTGGGCAGGGCTTCTGCTGAAGATGCCGACGAGTACGAGTTGCCACCAGAATAACTGCTGCTACCTCCTCCTCCTCCTCCTCCTCCAACAGAATCACCAGATTTGCTCCTGAGCTCAGCGCTGGGTTACCTCTACCCCCTCCCCCTCCTCCGTGCTTTTGAGGAGCCATGAGGCTTTTTTTCCCCTGCTCCCCCCCCCCCGCCTTCCTACTGGCTCCTGCAGCCTCATGGCTCCTCAAAAGCACGGCGGAGGAGGAGGGGGCAGGGGTAACCCAGTGCTGGCTGAGCTCAGCTGCTCCGAGCGGAGGGGAGGCGCGGCTGCCACGCGCGGAGATGCCGGCTGGAGCTTTGGCGGCTTCATCTCAGCCGCAGCGCCGGGCGGCAAATCCGGCAGTGCTGCCTGTTAGAGGAGGATGAGGAGGAGGTGGCAGCAGTTCTTCTGGTGGCGGTGGGGGCTTTGGGGCTTCACAACTAGCCTCAGTTGCCCCGTGCTCCTCAAAGCAAGTCTGGGGAAGTCCTTTGCAGGCGGCCCTTTCTAGCTGCCTGCAAAGGACCTCCCCAGCTTCCGAAAGGGAGCGCGCGATCCGAGCCACAGTATACTAAATAATGATAAGAGGCAAAGAGCCTCATTTATTTTGGCCGGGAGCCGCATGCGGCTCGCGAGCCGCGTGTTCGCCACCCCTGATATAAACATAGACATTAAGTTTACAAAGAAATCAATACCTACTTTTAACCAGCAGCTCTATCCTGCAAGCAGGTCCAGTTCAAAAGCAGGCCATATTTTATGGAGGCCTTAATAAGGTTGTAACGCGATTTTTCCAGATAGAAAAACCACAAGAAGCAAACAAAAACAAATCATAGCTTTGTTTTATTGCTTTATTAAATATAGCACAAGGTGGGAATCTTTAGTTGTCTGAATGTGCTCTCTTTCTCTTGATTTGTGTTTCCTAAGAATTATCTGAACTAAGTCTCAACTTGAATTGTCATCTGCACTCAGAATGTGTTACAGACCACATGTGTGCATTAAAAAAACAAAAAGAACACTGTTGCCTCAGTATCAAGAGTCAGGGCTAGGAGAGGAGCTTTTAACTTACAACCTTTGAGTGGTATGCAGCCCTCCAAATAGGTTGCTACTACTCACAATAATACTTAGGAAACAATATTTAGGAAACAGCAAAATTGAATGTCTTTAATGGTAAGGAATCCATAAAAGGAGAGCAGCAGTGTTTCTTCCAGGGGTGGGATTCAGCCAGTTCCGACCAGTTCACATGAACCAGTAATTCTGGCGATCAGTTGGCCCCGCCCACCCACTCCTGCGCTAGTCTGTCCTATATTTCCTTTGTTTGAAGCCCAGCTGATAGGCACGGCAGAGCAGATTGTTGCGCCTCAGCTGTTTTAATCACCGGGGCTGCAGTAGAAGGTAAGTTTTAGAGCTGTTTTGGAACAAACTGGTTGCTCAGTGAACCAGTTGTTACACCGGTTGAATCCCACCACTGGTTCCTGCACATTGCAATAAGGTGAGAGAGCAAGCCAGACTGACAAGAGTCAAGGAGCAGCTAAAATTTGTAGCAACACCATGGAGTTTTCCAAACTTGGCTATGCACTACAGATCCTCCTTTGGACTGAGAAGCAACTCCACATCTGCACAGGTCAGGCCAAGGAATATCTGCTGTCGTGTTTAAGGCCAGGGCCTAATCTTCCGCACTTGACTGCTGCTTTTTCCACCATCGCACGTTTCCATTACTCAGAAGCCTGCATCCAAATGGGTCAGGCCAAAAGGTGTTTGCTCTTTGCCCTGTATCAAGGGACTGAGTTAAGACTGTAGGAGTTTTTGGTCTGGCTTGGTATGGCCACAGAGCTCCATTTTCTTCAATCTAAATCAGGCGTGGGTTGCTACTGGCATTACTGCCGGTTCGGCGGGCAGTTTTCCCGACGTTTGGGGGCAGTGCTCATCTCTGTTTCAAAGCCAAAATCAGCGCTTTCAAACTGCTAGGCTGGGAGAAGCTGGGACAAGTAATAGGAGCTCACTCTATTACGTGATACTAGAGATTCGACCCACCTGCCAACCTTTCTGATCGACAAGCTCAGCATCTTAGCCACTGAGCCACCATGTCCCTTCTGGGTATATAATGGTATTCAGCTACTAATATAACGGCAAAACTTTTCATATTGGGAGACAAGATGTCTCTCAACTTTTTCAAGGATATGCAGACAGAAGGTGCTATTGTCACAGGTGTTGCTGCCTCAGAAAGGCCTGTATAGTGTTTACCTCTTACGTTTTTAAGAATTGCTGAAATATTACTGTAATTTTGAAATCTTTACAAAAATCTTTTGAAACTTTTAATTTGAAAATCAATTTTAATTTTGAACTTGCCCGACTACATATTGAAGACCTGAAATTTGTTCAAGACACTGATACATTTCCAAAAACCTAATGTGACTAAAGGTGTTTAAACAATGCCTGGTGCTACATTTTTAGTCAGAAAATAGCACTTTGAAAAGACTGGATTCTCATCCTAGAGGTATTTGCAAGATATGCTTATCTTAATCATGGTTTTATTCAGTTCCATTTTGGGAAACACTAAAATCCAGATTGGATTCACTTTGGACTGTTATTATGCAACTACATCTGGTCTTACAACAGTAACGAAAACTTGTTATAGGCCTCTTAATCCTTGTAACAATTAATCCTTTCACTTCAGTATTAAATAATTTTCTATACTTTATTGTCTGCATAATTGGGATTACATTACAAAATCTTGGAAGTCAAAATGTTGCTTGATTTCTCAATATTCTTAAATGGATTACTTATTTACATTACTTGATCAGCAAGTACCACTATTACTTATGTATTTATAAGAGCGGGTGGCTCTCCTAACTGCAATAAACAAGCTGCTAGGGCAAAGGGAAATTACGTAGAATCAAACTTGTTTTGAAACCTAAAACGGAATGACATTTTTAGCTATCTGGAGAAATGTTGACGTCTTATTTCTTACCTGATATTCATAGGCTTACATTGTCTAGAAATTACATAAAAGTATAATTTGTCCTTCCACAAGAGACACCTGCTTAGTATAAATTGCAGACCCACTGAAGCAATTTATGGGGTCATGAAACACCTTCCTTGAACATTTCATTGTATTTTTGAAGGTAATTTGTAATAATGCTAGTGCACATTAATGATAAATATTGCTGCTTATGGAATTTCAATAGTGTAGGTATATATTGGAGTGGTTTAAATCAGTGAAAACTATTTTAAGTAAAATAACTTAACTAAATATATAAAACCTCTGTAATTATTATTTTATTAGTATCAACCAGGAAATCAGATGTTCAATATTCTCCTGAGGTTATACATAAACAAATGCAAAATTGAAGTAAGAATCTTAAAAGTCAAAATTGTATAACAAAACAATACTCCATCAAAAAAGTGTGTAAAATTACAAGAATGCTATTTTTTAAACACTGGCACCATTATTTCATAACTACAGAATTCTCAATCAATCCCCAGATTATTCAGCCGAGTTCATAACTGCCAGCATTTTTATTGAAAATGCAAAAAATTTAACTTTGGTTTTCAAAGCAATCTATATTTTATCAAATCAGAAGTTGTTGGAATACCATGTTATATTTCACAGCTAAATGGAAAAAATGTACCTTCCCCCCCTACTATTTTAACTTACAAAATGGGCAGACATCAAAAATGTTATAAAAGATAACAGAAAAAGATACATCTCATTTTAATTTGAGACAATACAAAATTTTGAAAATGGGCTAAAACTAGTAGTGGATTGAAAACATGAATTTATACAAATCAATCAATGGTATCACTTATAAAAAACATTAGCAAAGTAAAGTATTTTATTGTGGGAGGTTTACTACCAGAAGTATCCATGGCATAAAGCCCACAATCACCACTTGACATGGTATCCTAAAAGGATTACAGTAATTTAGTATTTAACTTTACCTGCTTAGAGTACTCTCCTCTTTATTAAAGTATTTGCAAATTCAACTTACTACTAGCCAATGAAGTCATACATGTAAATTCCTTGCAGATCAAAGTGAGAATATACTTAGTGGTCGCAGAAGTATCCTAAATTATTTTTCTCCTGGAAGTACTTCATGCCATAGAAATGGTATTTTAATTCTCATCCTTCCAAAACTGGCAAATTTATACAACTCAGTAGAATATTGTACATAGCAAAAGCTGAGCAAATACAAATTGGTTAAGAACATTTTTTTATTGTGACCAGTTACATGGGGAAAAACATGTTTTGCATATTCCGGTATATATTTATTTTCTACCCTATCATGATTATATAGGGCATGTTGCTCAAAGCTCTTGTTATCGTTCTATCAACTTATTACATGAAGAGACAAAATTCTGACGTGATCCCAAATGGGCAAAAACATAAAAAGTTAAAGTTTCCAGAGGAAAAAAAAAGGGAAATGTTGACTTTACAAGGGCACCTATTAAAAGGACAACAATACTAATTTTTTTAAAAATGTATTTACTTAGAAGCAATCAGAATGTCAACAGCTACAACTTTTTTTTCTTTTTTCTTTTGCAATTACAGAGTGGTATTTAGTTAACAGAACAACTATTATTTTATGAGGCAGACAACTCAAGATGAATAATAAACTACATCTGCATGTATAACTAATTTGTGCTGTGCACCAACAAGAACCTGCTTTAAACTTCCATGCCAATTTACAACCCCCATTCTGTACTAGGCAACATTAGTGGCCACTGAGATACCACTAAAGGACAAGTCTACCAAAAGACTTATTTGGTAGTTTTGAACTATACAAAAAAAGAAAAAGGAAAAAAGACACTGTACAGTTTAAAAACAAATCTTACACAGCCTTATGCTTAATTTTTTTCCTTTCTTTAAAAGGAGTGAGTTGTGTACAGGGGGGTTAAATGCTTTTATAGACAAGAAAATCTGATCTAAAAGACTTATTCATCATCTTCTTCCTCGTCGTCCTCTTCTTCTTCTTCCTCTTCTTCCTCGTCGTCCTCATCATCATCATCATCATCATCTTCCTCTTCTTTCTTTTTCTTGCTTTTTTCAGGTTTAGGAGCTACCTTTTTGGCTGTATCAGGCTTTCCCTTAGCTCGGTATGCAGCAATATCCTTGGTTTGAAAAGCAAAAAGAATTTTGTTTACACAACATAAGCTCTTGTTTATAATGGGATCAATATTATTCAGTTTAAATGCAAATTAGTCAAAATTGTAATTCTGAACATAAAATGTTTGGATGCCACAAAAGGCTGGTTGCAGTTACACTTAATAAAGTTTAAATGAAATAATTTAACTTTTCACACACTTCACTTAAAGAGTAGATGGTGCCACCTTCAGCATGTATAAACTATATTCCTTTGAACTGCATAGTAAAACCAAATAAGCCAATCCTCAAGTAATTCATTTTTATTTCATGTTTTTTAAAACTTTTTTCCATTGCCCCAAGTCTGTTTTTATATTCTAATTATCATTTTATATTGAGAAATATTCTGAGTGCTCCTAAAGTGTTGATGCTCAACTCATAAATTCATCATGCTAACACCAAGCCTCATTCATGTTATTCAGTCCTTCCCTAGTCCGTATCCACAGCTGAAACAAGGGAATAAAGCACATGTTATAATCCCACAAACAAAAGTGGTTTTATATAGTATATTTTGGCAGGACCACAAATTTTCATTCCAAATTCATATTATAGTTGTGACAATTCAATAAATACTTCTTTTACATTTTCTAAGATAGGATCCTAATATTTTACATTAATCATTATATCACTATAATACAGTAGCATTATGAATCTATTAAAGTTGCTTACAAGATGCAATTATTTATTAATCCAAGTTACTTTTAAAAATTACTAGAGTTTTCCTAATACTCCAGCTTCATTTAAAAATACATTTTTAATTTAAATTCTGCCTTCATTATTTTTACAAATAACTCAAGGTGGAAAACATACCTAATATCCTTCCTCCTATTTTCCTCACAACTCTGTGAGGTGAGTTAGGCTGTGTGAGAACTGACCCAAAGTCACCCAGCTGGCTTTCATGACTAAGCTAGGATTTGAACTCCCATTCCACTCAAAAGCAGGAGTATAGCCATATGTTTGTGCAGTTTTTTCTGGAGTATTGAATACTTTCTCTTCACATGAAAATTCCAATTTGGGTTTTTTCACCCAAATTGGAATTTTCATGTGAAGAGAAAGTATTCAATACTCCAGAAAAAACTGCACAAACATATGGCTATACTCCTGATAATAAATGCCTGGAATTTATTATTGTTAAAATATGGATTTGTAATTTACCTTTTCATATTTCTCCTTCAGTTTACCAGCTTTCTTTTCAAAGGGCTGTTTATCCTCAGAAGATGTATTATTCCACATCTCTCCAAGTTTCTTTGCAACATCCCCAATGGAAAGACCAGGATGTTCTCCTTTGATTTTTGGACGATACTCAGAGCAAAATAAGAAAAATGCCGAACTGAAAATAAATTTACAGAACAATTAAGGTTTAACAAATAAATTTTGCATAGCAGCTTCAAAAGAATTAGTATTTTTCACAAATAGTACATTATAACCGGACACAAAATAAGTGTAGCACTGTTTTCCAACTGTTAAATCTTCTGTGTGTATATCAGTGTAATACTACTACATATATGCAAACTATAAAAATCTACTTACGGAGGCCTCTTTGGTGCATTTGGATCCTTGAATTTCTTTTTTGACTCTCCTTTTGGGGGTACATAGGTTTTCATTTCTCTTTCATAACGAACCTTGTCAGCTCGTGCCATATCTTCAAATTTCCCCTTTTCCTTAGCGGACATAGTCTATACATGTAAAACATGACCAAAAAGCATCCTTAATGAAAGTTTATCCTTCCTTCTAGTTTGGAATGGAACTTCTTATGCATAAAAATATTTTAAAATGACATTTAAATAATTAAAAATGATAATGTTAGAATTGAATTAATGTAAGTGTGCTTTGTATTATTATTTTAGCAAACAGTACCTTCCACCTTTCTGAACATTTCTTTGAGAACTCTGAGAAATTCACTGAAGCATCTGGGTGTTTCTTCTTGTGCTCTTCCCGGCAAGTTTGCACAAAATAGGCATACGAGGACATTTTACCTCTTGGCTTTTTAGGATCACCTTTGCCCATTTTTGAAGATTTCTAAAAGACAAAATTAAAAATTTGTAATTTTTAATTTCATAGCAAGCAATTTGATTAAGAATGGTCAAATTTACATTGAGATAAAGCTGCACTCTTATCTGACTTTGGGTACAACTATTTATATTAAGTTATAATCAAACCTTCTCTGATTATTATCTAGTCTACAAATGTATTAGCTCCTTATGTATGCGCACAGCCCCAAAACCTTCCCCTTTCTGACAGAAGGGTCTTTGCTGCCCACTATCTTTTGAAATGTGGCCCTGGATAACAAAGCTCAACTATAGCTCTTAGCCTAGGAAACGTCTTCTCATCTACAAATTAAATATTTTTATAGCAATATATGCAAATCTGTAGGAAATAATAGGGAAATACTCTAGAGACATAAGGAAAGGAGAATCTCAAAAGTCTGCATAAACTATACATTAGGTTCCTGGTGCTGTAGTTGCCAGCACATTTGGAGATAAATAGTAAAGATATAATCAGTGACAAATGTCCATTTACAAAATTTATGTTATAGGGTGCATGCTAATTTTTAGTGATAAGAATTCAAACAGCCTGGGCTTATACAAACTATCACAAAATGTTACACTAGAATTTCAAAGTGTACTTTTCTTAACTACAAGGAATGTGTATATGTAACACATATCTATAAATTTTATGACACATAACAAATTGATACTAAATCCTGGGGAAAATATTTTCTACTAATTAGATTAAGAATCAAAGTCTACAACTTCTGAATATTTTATTTCTTTCAAACTAAATTGCCAAATATACTGTTTATTATATAACCCAAAACTAACCTCCATGCACAGGTATGTGTATACATTTACCTGAAAAATCTGCCCAGCTATTTTCTGTATTTCATATCAAGTACTCTATTTTTCATTTTCTTCTTCCATGTATAAAATTAAATAAAAACATTTTTCATTTAATGTTCCTTTACCTGTCCACATGATATTCATGCAGAAACATTGTCCTTTACTCAACCTTCTAGTGGTGTGGTATTTAATCACAAATACTAAATTAGTATTAAATTATCCAATTTCATGTGCAACAACCAATTTCACCAACAGATGGAAACAGGTCACTGTCTGTGAAGGGGCATGCCACATTTTAGAATGCCAGAATATTTTTGGCAGATTAAGACCAGCCACAACATTTCTGGAGATGTTTTCATGCTAATACATCACCTATTCTTTGGAATATGTGAATATAATTGAATAATATAATGTGAATATAATACAATATTGTGTCAAAGGGGAATGCATGTATTATGGAGTTCCCAGGCACATAAGCACACAATGAGCATATATACATAGACAGGAATTTCCATGTGCCACTTCAAAACAAGCTTATAATGAATATTAAAACTGATTAGGAAAATTGTGGATTTTAAAAAAAGGGTTGTGAAGAGTTCAATCATTATTTTTACATAATAAATAGGTAATAAAGTGACAAATGTAGTTCTGCAGGCTTTTATAACTGAGCCCAAAAGAGAAGTCCTACTTCTTAAAAACACCAACAGTCTCAGAAAAAGATGTTGGTAAAGCAATAAAAAACTGCTCAGGTGTGAATTAAACAAGCAAGGGCTTTTAAAAATATAACTACAGTACTTTCCTACTAGATAGACCTTAAATCTGATCCAGCAATATTCAAGTTAAAATGTATAATTTAAATTTAAGTATTTCATTTTTTCAAGGGTTTAAATGGTATTTCTTATTTGCATTAAACATTTCTTTTAAGGAGCAAAATACTGTTTCTGAGTTTTCTTAAGTATTCAAGAAGCACTTCTGCCTTAATTTGCACAATTTAAGTATGTAAATGTACAGTTCTGTCCAGTATTGCCATAAAAGCAATTTCCTACCAGTTTGGCCTGTGGACATGAAAAAAAAAATTCTAACTAAACATGTCCAGTCTAAAGTTTCTGTTAGGTAAACAAGACTAAAAAAATCAAGCCTATAAGGAAATAGAGGTCAGAAAGACTCTCAGAAAAAAAATAAGGTTATCTGAATAATTGGACTCAATAATTTAAAAAAGGAAAAAAAGAGAAACACATAAAAATATGTTGCTATATTTAACTTACCCTTATCCTAAGAAAACGTTATTTTAAATAAATTTATTTCTAAACATACAATATGAAAAGCTTAATACATCTTAAAACTTTTTTACTTGTTAATTTACATCCTTATAATACAGAGCATTTTTAAAAGTACGATATAAAAATAATCACACCTTGTAAACATTTTAAACATAACTTTATTAAGTAATGGAGTCGGGTATTGTTATTTTAAAAAAAAGCTGTGGGAGAACGCGAAGTCCACATTATGGGGTAAGCAAAGTATCACGTGCCGTTTTATTTTTTTTAAAAGGTTAAGAAAAAATTGCCTAATAACTAAACAGGCTTTCTTTTACAAGGACGCAGACTGCGCATAGCTAAAACCGTACAACTGAGGGAAGTCTTCTCATTCCATGTGCTTCAGTATTACATGGAGAAGCCAGGCGGATTTTTTTTTTTTTTACAATGGCGCAGGCTCCTGCTTTTAAGAAGGTCACCACCGGCAGCAGCGATTCTCCTTCCATTTTGTGCAAACGCCTTGCTGATGAGAGAAAGTCCCCTTGAAATGCGGTTCGCGGAAGCTCCGCTACGGCGGAAAGGCTCGGCTGGCAGCGGGCGCGCGGGACCCAAGCCCTACCCGCTTGCGTGGCGGCGCCTCTTTAATAAGCGAGAAGCGCTGGCCCCCGTGCATGATTTGCCTTTGCAAGCAAGCCTTTCTGGCAGGAAGGGAGGCCGCTTCTCGGAATGGCCGCTGCTTCAGAGAGAATATGGCTCCTTCCTTTCCCTTTGTGTGTGTGTGTGTGTGTGTGTCGGTGCGCTCTGTACTCTGGCGCACACACTCAGCCATTGCAAGCAATGCGAACGGGCGGGGGGGGGTGTAAGAGAAGTGTCTCGTTTCTCCTAAAGCCCGCCAGTACCTTTCAGTTTTATTATTTTTTTTAATTAAAGCCCCGATTAAATCCGGGGAGGGGTTGCGGTGGGGGAGGGGTGGAAAAAAAAAGGGCAAAAAAAATTTTTTTTTTCACCTGCGGCCGATCTGGACTTTTAAACGGTCGCCGGCGCTCTTTCTCGCCCAGGGAGAAAAGGCGCCTTGAAAAAGTTCCCCTGAACTGCGCCCCCGCCCGCCCGTCCGCGCCTCCCCCTTCCCTGCCTTGCGCGCAAAGCCAACCCTCCTCTCGCCTTGTTTTCTCTTCTTGCTCTCTACACACGGCTCTCGTCAGCCATGTTACAGCAAGCGCAGTTCCCGAGGTGATTTATCGCCCCGAGGCCAGCAACGCCCAGTAACGCTCCTGCAATTCGGCTTCCTGCGGGCGAGGCGACCCCCGCCCCACACACCGCGCCCACTCCCCATTTTTCCTCCGTTTCCACCCCCCCTTCCCCGTTCTACCGACCACGGCGTCCGTGTGGAGAGTCCGCCGCTTTCTCTCAACCCCCCCCCCAACCAACCCTTCACAGACGCTGCAGCAAATGGCTAAGAGATGGCTCTGTATAACGCCGCGCTATGTATAAGCAGCTTATTCACACTTGGACCGCTTTCCGCCGCCCCGCTTTGCCGGGCTAAAACGAATCGAGTCCTCCCGAGCCCGACATTTACACGGATTTACGGCGTCGATCCCAATCGTGACTGTGGGGATTTTTGGGGGCACGACGGGGAGGGGGGGTGTCCCAGGATTTATGGTCCCTTATCCCCCCACTTCTCGAAACTCCCCAGGCGGCTTTATTTTTAATGACTTAACCGCCTTCCCGCCACCCTCCTCCGTCTCCGAGGTGACGAGGGAAAGTGTGTGTTCGGTCCCAGCCCCGATTTCCCCCCTTTGTGTGTGTGGCTGTGAGGAACGAATCCTGCCCCTTCGCACCCCAAAGCCTCACCATTGCCAGGCTGGGAGCGTTGGCCTCCTCAACTCCGGTTGGCTGCTTAGCCGAGGACCCGCAATATACTTACCCTGTGCCACACTCTCGTACACTCAAAAACCGCAGTTCAAACAAGTCGCAAACACGCTCACACTGGCCACCAAGGCTGCCTGGATCTAGTATGTAGTCCAATGCACTGCAATGGCTGTGAGCTGGATCGATACGCAGCCTCCTCACTCTTCTCGGCACTGGTAACATTACTCTCAACACAGGCTTCTTGTTATTGGCTGCTGCCGAGGCAGGAGCTAAGCGGGTTGGAGGAACACCTTCCATTGTCCTGACCAGAAGAGACTGCTGATTGGTCGCGGCGGGAGATACGTCACTTGGGATTGAAAGGGCGCGCAAATGTAAAAATGAGTGGAAGAGAGATGGCTGAGGCGGGATGTACGGCTCTGAGGCTGAAACTGCTGCTCTAGTACAGTGTATGAAGAGAGCGGTTCATAGGCAATGGCATAACTTTCAGTGCAGGCAAAAGGAGCCTTGCTGCTTTAGCCGCACCGTCATCCGCACCGCCAAATAAACCCTTTTGCAGCCTGAGTAAACGGTTCTAAAAACACTCCTAACACATATTGTCCTTGTTATTAAATTCAGAAAACAACAATAAGGGAATCTTTAGTGTGATGCCCTTGTGCTAACTTTAATCAAGCGGCTCATGGATCTTAAGTATACATAACTTGCCAGCTAAATACATTTGGTAGTTTACTACATTAGATCCAAAAGAATTGATCCAATCTTACAAAATAATCCAATTTTCTATATAAATAAACTGAGGTCTAGTTATAATCTATGGTGGAGCACATCTACACACTAAATGCATATTGTTACTATAAAATCCTGGTCTTAATACGTTTTGAAAACTATTTTTTATACAAATATTCTAAGACAAGCTTTTACATAAGCTTTATTCAGGTAGACAGCACATAACATGACCTAAATAGGAAATCTATGAAATCCTTACATTTTAGTCATTCAAATTCTCTCTGTGGACCTGCAGCTCAGCTGTGGATTTAAAGAACTGTCTTATTCACAGAGAGTATGCTGAGATTCCACTACAAATTTTATTTTAAAGTGATTAAAACTTGCTATATGAGTACTTGCTTTTATTCATAAGCACAATGAAAAGAAGTTATATTCTAATTTTATAATATAAAGACTTCCAGTTTTCAAAATTTTGCTCAAACTGCAAAATACAGTAGTTCTCAAATGACTTATCGTTTACAATTTGGCTTTCCACACTTCTCACTTGCTTCTAATAGCTAACATGTTTCCCATATGCAGAATCCAAGACCCCCTATAGTAGTTTGGATAGATAATCCAAAGCATTACATACAATTTTAACAATTTATTCTACTCTCACTTCAACCATATCCATGGCATTATGACTGAACAGATCCAATATTTAAATATGGGAGATGGGGGAGTTTTCAACGCCCCAACAAAGAAGATAGCCAAGGTTCAAATGGAGATAACACAGAAATGTGCTTCAAGTATCTTGAATTTCTTCCAGGTAAAAAGGGAAAGCTTTGTACTTGTGACTATCTAGTTATTTGAAGCTAAATCCTACAGTATATGAAAAATGGTTAAATCTACAGTACATCCTTAATATTATCCTTAGAAAGGTTCAATATAAATTCCTAAAGATAGTGCTCCAAATCTCCAAGTATGTCCCAAATGCCATCCTTTGGGTAGAGGCTGGTTTACTTCAAGAACCTTGTGGTTGCTAGCAATTTTTTAAAAAAATTGAATAAATTTTAACTTTATCCAATGTCTCTGGTTCCTTTAATAATTTCTGTATAATTCCTATTAATCCAGAACCAGAGACAATTGGATAAACTCTCCCAACACCCTACTGCTAAAGATTTTCCTGTCCATGAGTTCTGATCAATCGACAACATCTCTTAAATTAGGAATCTTGGATATGGAAAGAAAGAATAAGCTTAATTTAGCTCCTAATAGTACTAGGCCTTGGAACTGGAATCTGAAGCAAGTCTGCAGCCACCCACATATTTTACCATTTTGGAATTACCTAACCTGGGAAGAATAATCTCTCAGGCCTAAATTAACATTTTCCATCTGCATCTTTACCCTGGAAGCTCAGGGATAGTCAAAATGGTTGAGCAAAATTGTTAAATACAGTATAGTACAGTATATAGAGATGTATATAGTAAACTGTTATACTTGGTAAACTTCCCTGGCTGCCAAGATGAATTCTTCCTTATTTGTGGACAAGCAACCTACTAAGAACTACTAAATTCAAGCACAACTGTTACAGCTAAAAGAAAGGAAGACTGGGGAGACCTACATATGTGAGGCTGCTACAAGGAAGAAAGATGGAGAGAAGGACAAATGGACTGGGCAGGCATATGGCAACTAAAGGAAAGGAACAGTAGTGGTATGCTGCACTTGAATTCAGGTACAATAGCAACAAATGGGAGGTAAGGGAAATCAGGCTGAGACATTGGGAATATGAAAGAGGAAGGAATTAGGAGCAGTACTACTTGCATCAGCCTTGTGCTCATCATCTTGTGCTCCTCTTCCAGATTCTTTCTCAGACAAAACCTGGAATCAAAATGATCCAGGTTTTGTTTTGGCTGGACCAAAACCAATCCAGAGCGGGATGGACACCAATAAATGGCTTGTGTGATCTGCTGTCGCCGGGTTGGGAGGTAGGAGGTGGGGGGTGATTTTGTTATATTGTACTATATTAATTTATTTGATTCATTTTGTTAGCTTTTACTGTTTTAAATGTGGTTTTATATTCTGTAAGCCACCTTGAGACACCATGGGTGAATAGGTGGAAATATAAATTCAATAAATAAATTAAATAAAAAAAAACATACTTTTCAGTGCATCATTTTTTTTTCTATTTCATAGACACCTATATTTAATGACACCGCCCCGAGTCCCTTCTGGGAGAGGGGGCGGTCTAGAAGCACCAAATATAAATAAAATAAATAAATGATAACAATATTGGGGTCAGAGGCTGTAATATGCAGCAATAAGAAGTCACCACAAAACTGCTGTGCTCTCTTCACTTGTGGAGTTTTTATGTTACTACTGGGTATAATTCATTAATATGTTTTATTTACTATAACTTCTATGACACATCCATCAAACCAAGTTACAAGATAGAGGAAATTCCAGCAAAACAATAATATTGTTTTAATATAAACTTAAAATATAAAATTAAAATTTTCCACAAATTGTCAACCAAGAAGCTGACCTAACTGAAGCCATTTTGACCATTTCAGTGTTGCCAAACTGGAGCTGAGGGATAGGGAGCGGGAAATTGAGATAGAGGCGAACATGTAGCCAAAACAACATATTTTCTCTTGGGAACCAAGGACATTCTCACACCTGGCCGGAAGGTGGAGTGATGCCACTCGGCTGCCAGTCCATTCTGTGATTGGACCATGTGACTGATTGATTTGAGAAAGTAGGGCTTTTACTTTTAATTAGGTGAAAACCACAGGAGAACTCAGTCGATTTTCACCAGATATGTGCCAATATGATAATTCCAAATTTTAAAAGAATAGTATTTTTTGAGGAATATACATGCCTCGGAGTCTTGCTTGCTATCGATTTATTACTTGGAATCCTGACACAAATCTTGCATAATTTCATATTTTTAAATATTTTCTATTATTGTATCATCTTTCCCAGAAGGCTCTCTGAAATAGCCAACTGTTTACAAGTGTCTTATCAGGGAAGTTGTCTAAATTACTATCGGACAAATTATTCCACCGGAGGAAGTGGGGTTCATAGAGAATGCTTATTTTTGAGCTCCCTCCTCACCAGAATTCCTAGTGATTGGGTATCCAAACATATCTGATTAGTGCAGATTGTTTAGATACTCTTTAACATACGGCTGGTCACTTAGTGATCATTTGAAGTTATGACAGACCCCAAAAGGAATTTATGACACACATTTGAAGTTCTAACATCTACCCTTCAGTGAGACCACATTTGGGTCATTTGGCAACCAGCCTGCATTTACAGCCATTTGCAATGTTGCATGGTCACATCACCACAATTTACAATGTTTTGCTGGAAATCAGTGTTTCCAGCAAAACCCACCACATAGCGAATGTGTTCACTTAATGACTGCAGCGTTCGCTTAATGACCACTGCAAAAAGGATAGTAAAATCAGGTGCAGTGATGTCTGACCATAACTAATAGCCAAAACTGTGGGCTCAAGTATAGTCATAATTCGAGGATTACCTGAATCTGGAGTGTACAGCATCAAAGATACCCACGTTCCAAGCCATATAGACAGTAACCAGCACCTTGAATTGCATCCAGAAATAAACTGGTAGACAAGTACAGCTTACATTAAATAGGGATTAAAAGGTTGTACATGGTTTAATCCATTTGTTCCAGGCAATCATATTCTGTACCATCTGAAATTTCAAGACGGACCTCGTGTACAATGTGCTGCAGTAGTCCAATTAAGAAATGTCAAAAACATGAGTGACTGTCATCAGAATCCCCATTCCAGGAAAGACTCCTTTGCATAATCATTGACTGGCATTGCCCAGGTAGGAAGGAATGGAACCATAACTGAATAGAATCACAGCTATTTGGAAGGTTGATAATATTGAAAACTGAAGGATACAATAGTATGAGGAGAATCATGCTCCCACCACCCAATTCTATAAGAGGACACCCATGAGACCAAACAATATCATTTTTATCACGCGCCTGGGTTTCCTGGCTCAAAAGACTTTATATAATCCATTTCCTTCCGAATTGTTTGTAGCTACCATACCACCTTTTAAACAACTTTCTCTAGAAAAGAAAATTTGGAGACTGGACAATAATCATTTAATAAAGTCTGGTGCAAAGATGGCCTCTTAAAGATGGGCAAATAAGTTCTTCTTTTAAGATTAATGATTGGCTTAGTATTTCCTTTCCATCCCCACAAAGAAAAGTGGCGAGCAGTACGAGCAGTGATAGAAAGAGGGTAAAGCTAATGTGATAGTAATAATCTAATTATCTGCATATTGAGTTGAGATTAGGAAGCTAGAATTGGGCAGTGATCATACATGCCAATCTCTTTTCTCCTGTAAGAGCTCATCCTTAGTTCCTCTCATACCTCCCTCAGCTACTCAGTAATAATCCATTATTGCTTTTCATACTTTCCTACATTCATCTAACAAAACACCCTAAATTTTACTTCTTTTATAGCACACACCTCTAACCCATCCTTTCCATTGAATGTTCATCTCATTCCAAAGTTGGGAGCCCTCCCTGTTCTCATCTTGAGTGGGAGCCTTTCTTCTCTATTCCTCATCTCCCACCAAAGAAATGAAACTGTCATTTTCATCACTTTCTTTGCCATTCCTCGAGTGTTCCCTTTACTACCATATTTTTCAGACTATAAGACGCACCAGAATATAAGACACACCATAATTTTGAAGGGGTAAATTTTTTTAAAAAAAGTTTTTGCACTCTGCAGGCCTCCCAAACTCTCTGCACACCTAGTTTTTTGCAAAAAAAAAAAGTTGGGGGAGCATGCAGAGCTTTGGGAGGGTCTTAGAGTGCGCCTGGGAGTCTGGGGGGAGGGCAAAAGAGTGTAAAAACCTGCCCATTTCCCGCAAAAACAGGTCTATTTTTTGCAAAAAAAAAAAGGGAGCATGCGGAGGCTTTGGGAGGCTTGTAGAGTGCTCCTGGAGACTGCGGGGGCAAAAACGGCCCATTATTTGCTTTTTTTGCCCTCTCTAACCCTCAGGTGCACTTTGCAAGCCTCCCAAACCCTCTGCACATCCATTTTTGCAAAGGAGAAGGGGTTTCGGTGGGCCAAAAATGCTGTATTCAGTATGTAAGACTCACCCAGATTTTCTCCCTTTAGCGGAGGGGGGAGATGCATCTTATACTCCGAAAAATACAGTAGGTCCCTATACTTATTCACACCAAGCTATAATCCTTGAATAAAATCAGGCAGAACAGAGTCCATTCACCTACCTATACATCTGGTACTCAGTTAATTCCCAGTCACAATTTTTCATTTCTTGTTCCTTCTATCTTTTTTTGTTCTTTGTCTTCCTGCAGCACTTTATTTATTAAATTTATATGCCGCCCATCTCATTGTCAAGATGTGCTGTTTTGTCATTTCCACTACTGCTCATGCTGGCTTCCACTTTTCCTCATGGATGCCACCTAACCTCCACCCACAAATACACTTATCTTTGGGCACAGCAGTCACTGCCACTGAAAGCCCAATTTCTGGTCTCTCCATTAGTGCTACCAGCCCACAGCTTGCAAAAAATGATAAACTTCCAGGGCATGTACCTGCCTTCTTCCTGTCAGCTTGACAGAACAGGTATACATTTTATTGATTATTTACTCTCTGGACTTTTAAATACTTGTTACTGGCCCTACTCTTATGTCTACAGAAATTCCTAATGCTTATAGAAGCTCCTTGTATCCAAACATTGAAGATCTGTAAATATTTAACATAAAATATATTATATTGGACAGGAAAAGAAATAAAACACAATAAATATCCATTCCTGACATTCACAAAAGAGGCTTGAATGAAACAATAGGTTTTAATGAACACATCTAGAATGTCAGAGGAAAAACAAGAGAGAACACAAAACTTAAACCGTGAAATATTTGATAACCCATCAAAATCTCAAATTCAGTGGTTTTAGAAAAATATCTGAAACCTACTCCTGTGTATATTGTTTTTCAAAACAGGATGTCCACATTGAGGCCATCTGTTGCCTGAGGATGTAAAGCTGTTTTCATCTTAAATTACTTCTCTAAACATGCATATTCAAAAACATGTCCCATTGTAGCCAGTGATACACATATCACTACGTCACCATATCAGTAAAGATGACTGTAAACTCTAAAAATTTACAAGAATTTTCTGTTGCATTGATCCTGAAAGGCTTGGGCAATGTGTATAACTTTTAACCTATTACCGACGACGAAGTAATTTGCTTTGTAACTTTTGACCTATAAAACAAGCTCTTTCAAATTATATTTAAAAGGACTTTCTGGGAATCACACAGCTGGTTTGCCCCGGATCAGGTGATTCAGTAGTGGCGGTGGTGGGAGGCTCTGCCCACCCGCCCGGGCATTTCTGCGCATACGCAGAAGCATTGCGTGAGCACGCAAACGTGCACACGCGAACCAGTAATAAAATAAATTGAAACCCACCCCTGGAATCACAAGTAAGCTTTCAAAAAGTGTCTGTCTATCAAACTGAACAGATTTATAACAGTAGATTATAAAACATTGTCATACAGTTTCCATATATTGTGTTTCTTTTTCAAGTTGTGTTTTGTCGTTGAATGAAAAAAAACTCAGGCTATCATAATTTTGTTAATTTTAAAACATTTAGTTTTATTAGATTTTTATCTCATTTTTATTACTTTATAAAGAAGTCAAGATGGTGTACATACATAATACTCCATTTTCTTTTTTTTTCCAGCAACAACAACCCTGTGAGGAGGACGGGTTTGAAAGAGAGTAACTGGCTCAGTCATCCAGCTGCTTTTTCATGCCTAAAGTGGGACTACAACTCAAGAATCTTGCAGTTTCTAGGCCAGCACCTTAGCCACCAACCCAAACTGGCATGTATGCATTCAGTTAATTTGATTTTGTTAAAATCCACATGCAAAAGCAAACATCAGTGTCAGAATAATAACAGGGAAATTTATTTTGTCAACATGTTTGCTGAAAAATCTTTACATTGGCCAATTGTTTTGTGGGCTTGAGGTTGGTTATGAGGGACAAAAAAATAGGAGAGGCTTATCACAGATCTGTTATAGATGCTTATTTTTTGGGACACACCAGGATGAGATTACTAGCAGTATTTCTCCTGGACTGAAATGAATTCCTTTTAGAGTTGCTGTAATTCTCCATTTGGTCTACACTCAAGAAGAATATCAAGATACATATTTTTATTTACTTTTTGGAACAATTTTAATGTGCTACTATATGGTATTATTTTGTGTTGTTACTTTGATTAAATGCAATTACATACAGTTATCATTTTTGTAATGTTTCTCGAATTTTTAATGAGTAAAAGTTCAATTTGTGTTTAATTAAATGCAGTTGAACATAGTTGCTTTGTTATTTTTCTTGAGTTTTGGTTCTAAGGTAAAAAGATAGAATAAAAATTTAAATAATATTAGTTTAGATCTACACACATGTATGTCTGAAGGAACCTATTCTCTTGTTTCTAACAAACATAGCCCTTGGTTAATAGCAACAGCACTCAGACTTATATACCGCTTCCCAGTGCTTTTCAGCCCTCTCTAAGCGGTTTACAGAGTCAGCATATTGCCCCCAACAATCTGAGTCCTGAGTTTACCGACCTCGGAAGGAGGAATGATGGGAATTGGGGCTGGAATTTCCATTGCTAATGGATGTAGTCATTTGTGACCTCTTGCAAGCTATCTCACTGACTTTGCTTGTAGGGAGTCAGCAAAGGTTGCAAATGGTAATCACGTAACCTCAGGACACAGTGAAGAGTAGAAATGATTGTAGGTATCACTCATTCAGGGCTGTTGAAAGTTTGAATACACACTGAAAAAGTGGTCATTAAGCCAAGACCACCTGTACTGACATTTGTAAAAAATTTCAATAGCAGCCTTCTAAATAACACAGGAATTAGTATAATGGGTCCACACTGTGCATTAACTTGTTTCTTTTAACATGAATTATTGAAAAAGCTATAGGCACTAGATTCTTACATTAGTTCTACAGACCAGATTTTATAAATGATTGTATCTAGATTCACACAATGCACTTGGGACAAATCCTAACAAGCTACATTCTGATTTAACACAATTTGTGAATCTAATCAGTATTACAACATATGGATAACTGTTGAAATTGTGGCAAGTAATATCACAGCAAAGGAGACAAAAAAATTCACATTATATATATCAATAAGCAAAAGTGGATTTAGAAGTACAACTACCTTTCAAATACATTTATTTACTTTTATATGTATTTATTTTGGGGGTTCTTAGGCTGCTTTAACCATAGTAGACTGTGACCGCATACATACCTGATACAGCAATCAAATTAAAACAATGCATAGAGTAAAAAACCAAAATATCTCTGTACTATTAACAAATATTTCACATTAGATATCCCTTTGGAGACAAGAATAAGTTAACATATCAAGTCTCAAATGCCAGGCATTTACAACTTCTCGAAAACTCTGGACCATGGGGACACATCAAATTTCATATCCGGTACAAATCAAGTATTATATCCATGATCCCATAAGCTTCTTATTCCTAGATCTTCTGTTTTATTTATGTTATTGTTTTAGCTTATTAGCTTTATCCTATTCATTATTACTTATCTAAAGGCTTGTTTGTACTATTTGTAGCATCAACTACATAATATTATGAAGCAAAGTATTACATATTTATGAATTTTATGTAATTATGTGGCTATTTCATAATTTATTTTATGCAATACCTGTACTGGAAATCTCACAAAACTCAAAGAAGATTAATAGCAGCAATTAAAGAAAAGATTCTCAAATTAGGAAGAGAAAACACTCCAAATTATATGAGAAATTTAAACTGCTTTTGGTGACATAAACTTCTGTTAAGAGTTTTATTCTGTTCAACTTTAAAGTTTTCCATTAAATGTATGCTTAAAGTTTCCCAGTTTTCTGATGGCATAAAATCCACAAATACAACAGACCACTATACTTATTTATTTATGCAATTTACTGCCCGCCCATCTTACCATAGGGTAACTCTGGGTGGCTTATATTATTGTAATATTGTATTATTGTACGGCAATGTTAACAGTAAGAAAAGTTGGTATTTCAAATAGTTCATTTTGCACAATTCTTAAAAGCATCTTTCCATATTGTGTCACCATGAAAACATCAAAGTGAGCAATTTTAGATTTTTTTTGTCCATAATCAAACTTTAATTTAATTAGATATTATTTTTAGTGAGTAATGCTACATTCTTACAGCCTGTGATCTTAATTGTTCCTGCTCCTAAGTTATTTTTGTCGTTCTTTTTGGCATTTTTTCCAGTTATATATTATTATTTTTGAGGTTAGTGAACTGATCTTTATATATACTATTCCAAGAAAAGATGCACAATAAATTTATATACTACAATACAAGCAGCTTTTTTACCTTTTTCTCAACAAGTCAAACATGAAATGTAATGTTGAACAGCAGTTATAGTTTTTATCAAACTATGTACCAGAACCTTATTAGTCCTTTCCTAGTCAGTCATTGACAAATCAGATCCTATCTGTATACAGGAGTGGGCTTCAAAAATTGCAGCAACGGGTTCGCTGCCTCATTGCTGGGTGGGTGTTAGGGATGTAACCCTAGGCTTGGCTTGGCAATATATATAAGCTATGATTACTTTACTGTTACTTTAAATGCTTAAGAGATGTAATTGGTTTGTTACCTCAAGCAGCTATAAGAGGGAGCCAGAATGGCTGTTAGCTCTCTGTTTTGTTAGAAGCTGATCGGTGTATACTGAGGTATTGTGGTTTGCTACTGTTTAGCTATACTTTGTGTGTTAGACTGACTATTTTGATAACTGAATTATTGAACTGTGTATGACCTGGACTATGACCTGAACCGGACTCTGAATACCTCTATATTTCTACATAATAAACTACTATGTTTTTATACTATTCAGTGTCTCTGTATGCTGGTTTGTGCGTGTTATTCCATATCACTATCATTACGCTTCTCTGCATACTCGCTCTTCTAACGGGGAGCTTAATTACTTAACAGTGGGCGTGGCCATGGTGAGCATGGCCTAGTTGGCCTCCTGCACTACAGCGGTGGGGGAGGGGGGCTCCCCAGGCCCCGGAGGCTTTTCTTGAGCCTCCGTGAGGGTAAAAATTGCTTTCCCCCCCAGGCTCCGGAGGCCAGAAACAGGCCCATTTCCCCCCCTCCCTGAGCCTCCATGCGGGTCCTGCACTTAACTGGCATGATGAATAGGCTGCATGGAGACTCCTGGGAGGGGCGTGGTGGGTATGGCCAGCCATGAGTGGCATTTGGGGGTTCGCCAACTGGGCAGAATCCTAGCTAGAGGATCACCTGAAACCCTGAGAACCCCCAGCAGCCATCCCCTTTATATATTTAAATTAGGAAACAGTTTGTGCTTAAAATACACATTTTCTAACTTTTGAAAGCTCTTTTTGAGAATGCTTGAACTATCTTTCACTTTTAGCTATTTTAAATAATGTGTCCTATTGCCAGAAAACGCAGAAAAAAAACATTCAATCATGAATTTGAAAAGGCCTGTTCCCAAAACAGTTCCTTGGAGAGCTACATGGGAGAGTTACTTTTTTGTCAACTGGGGAGAATCTTCCATTATAACTTTCCGTTATTATTTGCTATTTGCTATTATTTACTACTTGCTTTCTGTTACTAATCAGGTATTAATCTGCCTCTATTTATTTATTATACACAATTCTACCACCACTATTTTTACTGTGATACCTTCTTTTTGATGTAAAAATAGTTTAAATCGCAAAATCTTTTACTTCAAACTTAAATCTTCCTCTCTGTTTTTGAGAAGAAAGTAAAAAATATATTATACAAATTGAAAACAATAAAAATGTAAGGGAGATAAACCTGACTCAATGATATTGTACTGTATAGCTTAAATTATATTAATTATATTTTATAGACACTGAAATAACACACACCTGTTAACCTCTCACGAAGGAATAGATTCCAGAATGTGATAATTCTAATTATATATGTTTACTACTGCTTTCTTGTTTAGCTGGCCATTGTGTGATTTTAGTTAGAAAAACATCTCTTGACTAGCTTCTGTTAATCCTTATCCAAGAGTCAATACTATTCATCTAAAGATGGAAAACAGAAATTGGCAACCTACAATTCATATTTGGTCCTTGACATAAAAATAACCCAACTATTTAATTTCTGTAGCCATGCATCTCAACAAGTGACTCTAAGCAACAGGGCCGGATTTAGATGAAAAGAGGCCCTAGGCTATTCCACTTATGGGGCCCTTTCACCTCCCATTTTTAAGTTTGTAAATTACATGAGAGATAATAAAATACATCATTACTGTGATATATATCAATATATTAAATGAAACATGTTGTAATTGGTACTAACCTTTATAAAAAATGTGGCACGGATAATAAATAAAAATAAAAGGCCCCTCTTGATCTTGAGGCCCTAGGCTGAAGCCTAGTTAGCCTATAGGAAAATCCGGCCCTGTTAAGCATCCTACATCACAGATATATATCCCACATGCTTTGGTTTTCTGTTTTACTTTTTTAAAAAACCATTGAAGCCAACTGTATAACCAGTTTGCATAGCAGGATTATTGAAAAAGAAAGCAGGAAGTAACTGAGGAGAATTTAGAAGATATTACCACTGAAGCTCTACCTATGGTTCCTAATCCTCCTTTAGAGATTTATTTAACGCGTTAGATGCATTACTGATTTCAGAATAATTGTTAAGGATTACAAAAGAAAGGGGGGGAAAGTATGCACAATTTTGTTTGCAAGATCAAGTTTTTTAAAGCAACATTTGCAGGTTGGAAAGTTATAAATAATTAATCATCATCAAATAATTAAATAAATAAATTACTTTTAAAGTTATCTCCCTAGATCCATTTAGATTCCCTATTAATAAATCTGCAAAACTATAACATCGTTTTTCTTATCAATCTTTTTTGTCTTCTTAGTAAGAATGGCATAAACCCTCAGGTGGAACGGAATGTGTCATCCAACTTTTTCAGGAGAAATTGACCTATTTGATGTTATTTTGGAATAAGAAATAGAAGTTAATAAATGAATACATATAAAAGTGAAGACCAAAAATACCAACATACAATGTCTGTTCATCTGTCTGTCTGTCTGTCTGTCTGTCTATCAATCATCTATCTATCTATCTATCTATCTATCTATCTATCTATCTATCTATCTATCTATCTATCTAGATGTTTTCCCCAAATTGTTAACTATTAATTTGGAAGGGAGGGGATGTCATCTTAAATTTACTAAGAATAACAGAGGGCAATGTTGAAAACAAGGGACTGGTTTGAAGTGTAAATGGCTACCTGCTAAAAAGCATGAATACCTCTGAAAGTGAACTGGAAGATCAGCTTTTCCTTGAAACAGGTATTTGCCTGGTGACTATACTTTTTGTTATACTTTTGTTTTTGTTATTGTCTCTATTTTCTTTCCTTTACCTTTAAAAATTATCTCTTTATCTTAAAAGAATTACCTTTTTTCTTACCTCCCATTCATCTGGCTTTACTCCTAATTTTCTTTTTCCATTTGTGTTCTATATAGAAATCTATAGAGAAAAGGATGAGCAATTTATTTGTACATATCCCAATGGAAACAAAGACATTTCAAGATACTACTTTCAACTAAAGAGTTTTGGAACATGTCATTGACTGATACTTGTATTACAGCACACACCTTCATGGATTACAGCCCACCGCACTAGACACTTGTTATGACAACGTTATCAACTTATTAAAGAAATATGAATCTTTAAAATCGATTTTAAGGGTATTTAAGGGTATTTATCTTTTGTATCTGGTTTTTAATGAGATGTCTGTACACCGCCCCGAGTCCCTTCGGGGAGAGGGGGCGGTCTATAAATCTTGAAAAATAAAATAAATAAAACAACTGATTTACATATTCATCACTTATAATACATTTGTTTACTGCACTTTGTTGCAGAAAAATTTGTATCCGTATAAATTTTTTATATTCAGTGGTCGTATTAATTCCAATTTTCTCTTTAAGAAGCAAGTAGACCATTTTGGAGAAATGTTTACACTCACCTAGTAGGGGAAAAGTCCCACTGAAGTTGTTAGAAGCTGTCAGTAATCACATATGGGATTGTATTGATATTTTACGAGAATTAGCTTATTGTAATTAATCCTGCTTTAAAATCTCATGGTCTCTTGGTTTCTAGTCTGATACCTTAACCACTATACCAAACTGGGCCTTACATACAGGTAGTCCTTAACTTATAATTATTCATTTAGTGACCATTCAAAGTTACAGCAGCACTAAAAAATGGCTTATAACTGGTCCTTACACTTGCAACATTCATAGCATCTCCATGACTATGTGATCAAAATTTGGACACTTGGCAATTGGCATGTATTTACAATGGGGTCATGTGACCTTCATTTGAAACCTTCCCAGAAGCTTCCAGCAAGCAAAGTCAATTGGGGAACTGGATACACTTAACAACTGCATGGTTTACTTAATAACCAGTTTATTTGCTTAATAAGGACAACAAATTTGTAAAACTGCTTAACACTCACTTAACAACTGCCTTACCAATGGAAATTCTGGTCCCAAATGTGGTTGTAAATCAAGGACTAACTGTAATAATAAAAAAATCCAGATAAATAACAAAAATACTACTCTGTCCTATTTTGTTGGACAGATCCAAACTAAGACTATAATTGTATATTTAGGTTGAACTCAATCGCACTTCTAAATAAAAACATGTTGGCAAATCGGGAAAGATCAGAGTCCACTAAATTACAGACTGATTACTTAATGTCTTTTCTAGATGAACTAGTGAATTACTACTGAAATAAATAAAGATCAATAAAGCACAAAAAGGAAATCTTCCTAACACAGTATCAATATGTTTGTTTACATAGAGGTAGCCCTAGACTTACTGCCACAATTGGGAGCAGAATGTCTATTGCTGAGTGCAGTTGTTAAGTGAGTCACATCCAATTTTACAACTTTTTGCTGCAGTTGTTAAGTAAATCACTACAGTTAAGTGAATCATGTCATCATTAAATTAATCAGGCTTTGCCCATTGACTTTGCTCTTCAGAAGCACCCGGGTAAGTTAGAATGGTGATCACATGACTCCTGGAGGATGCAATTATTGTAAATACACATCGAGTTTCTAAGCATCCACATTTTGATCACATGACCATGGGAACACTGTGACTATCGTAAGTGCAAGGACTAGTGGTAAAAAGTTTTTTTTCATTGTAATTTTGAACAGTTGTTAAACAAATGGATGTAAGCTGAAGGCAAATATAAGTCATTTCACAATTCACAACTTTTAAAATCCCTTTATTATAGATTTATTTACTGAGAAAAGTACAAATTAGCTGGTTTCATACCCTGTTTCCCTGAAAATAAGACCTCCCCGGATAATAATCCCAATTGGGCTTTTGAGCTCATGCACTAAAATAAGCCCTCCCCGAAAATATTCCAACACAGCAGCAGCCATGAGGTGACCATGCTTGCTGCCTCCTGCACCTCAAAAATTATAAGACCTCCCTGAAAATAAGGCCAAGCGCTTATTTCCAGGGTCGAAAGAAAATAAGTCCATGTCTTATTTTCGGGAAAACACGGTACATCCTAATGGAGCAATGTTTCCAAACCACTGTGGCCAGATGCAAATACACACAAAGTCATGACTCATATAATTCCATATGAACACTGGAGTTGGGTAGTCAATACATTTAAAATAAATGGTTTATTGAATAAAGCACAATTCATGGGATTTACATGATACTCTTAAGACATTGATTATAGTTTATAAACCAAAATTTCTGTAGTTACCCAATATACAAAGCTAAAACCCAAACAAATTATAATTTGGCTTAGCACAACACATGAACTGGGATAAGAAATAAGCAATGAGATGACTAAGTTTGCAGACAACATCAGCTTAGTAAGAATAATTAAACAAAAAGAATTAGTGAAAGAATAAATATGAAAATGCCAAGCATGGTTTAGAATAAACAAACCTAAAGTGAGCATATGAGAGCAAAATTCTGACTTCACTTACATACTGCATAACTGACCACGAATGGGTTCTTGAGTTTATGGCAGATAGATCAATGAAAAATATTGCTTCAACTTCTGCTCCTGCTGTGGAAAAGACACAATACAAGTGCTTGGAGGTAACTGTGAAATAAAACGGAATCTGTCCATATTATAACGCTTTTCTACCAATCTATGATACACCCACACTTGGAATACATCTACAAGTTTGCTAGAAGTAGCACAAAAAGGATACCATATAACTGAAGAAGTTGCAAATTGTCCAAGAAACTGGAACAAGTAGCCTGTGACAATTTGACAATTAGGCATCCTCACAATCCTATAAATATTTTCTCCTCACAATTCAAACTTTAAATTTTAACGTTGAAAGCCCTAATAGCTTAGATGCTGTAAGCTTGATAAATAGTCTATCTTGATATGAAACTCTCTGCGCATTAACAATGGCAGGAGAGGCTTTCTTGAAAATATCTTCACTTTCTAAGGTCTATTTCTTGTACACATAAAGGAAAGCCATGCAGGTCCCAAGTTTCAGTCTGTTTTTCTAATTTCAGAAAAAGCACCTGGATCATTTTCTTCAGTCAGAGCTTTACCGTTTCAATTCAATTTGATAATGACAGTTTTGTAGTGTACATTTTAAGTGCCAGTGCCTTCGCTTTTGAGTATCTTTTTTTTAAAAAAGGATATATTTATATATTGTAAAAATAAGTAACAGAATCAAAGATGATTTGGTAAAGCTGAATATGAAAGATTCAGAAAAAAAGGGGAAATGTTTCATGGAGATCTTAATTACAATGTGAAATTTTGTTTTTTGCACGGGGATGGGCAACAACTTTAAACAAAGTACAGAGAAATTAGTGGAGGATAAAGACTCCCAGTTGCAGAGTATATATGCTGTTAGCCTTTGTTGCTACATGCCCCTTTGCCCAAACAATTAATTTTAACAGTTTATCGTTCTTAAGAATGACTGACTAGACCTAACACATTTAAGGTTCCCAAACTCTTTCTGCCAAAGAGCCCTTTAACTAAACATTTTAATGAAGAATTCATGCACAAGTCTTAAACACAAGAAATGCATAATGCCTACCTCCAGAGAGTAAAGGGATCAGTTTTAAACCACGCTATTTAAAATGCATTAGTTGTTTAAAACTAATTTGCTTGTCCAGTTCTTAAGAAAATTACATAAAATATCGAGCGGATGAAATTATATTTAGGAATGTAGAATACCTCCGTTCTCTCGGCAAACATATGGAACGAACCAGTTTTGATACCATAAAATGGCAATGAAAGAGACCCCCAAAGCAAAAGTTTAGAGGAAAATACCTCGGGAGTTACTTTGCAGTAGTAGATCATCCCCTCGGAGACTCAACAGGATTTATTTTTAAAGGATTGCATCTAGGACTATAGTAGCCTCAAGGCAGCATACAGTATTTAGTAAGAGAAATCATCCTATGGAGGAATGAATCTGGAGCCATGACTTAAATCGGGAGTCTTACATTTCCCACGCCACAAAACTAAGAAGGGGGGGGGGAGTTTTTTAAATCCCACAGAATAATTTTCGCATTAGCGGCCTCTTAACTTCCCCGCGCCCTCGGTAGGCGTTTCCCAAGGAAAAAGAAAATTCAAACCGCCGTATCTTCCAGAGGGCCTTTTTTTTTTAACCACCACCCGCCTCGCGCACATGCTCGGAAGAAGAGGCGGGGCAGTTCGGGACCAGGACTCTCTTTTCGCGGGGCACGGTTTCAAGAGGACTCGCCGGAAGTTGCACCAGGCCTCAGCCGGCCTGAGCGCGCTGCGAACGTCGTCAGGCAATCGCAGCGGCGGGCGGTTTCTCGAAGGAGGCTTGAACCGGCGTGGCTTTCTTCAGGCTCAGCGCGTGGAGACCCAAGAAGGTGAGCTGAGCCTTTAAATCGTGCCCGGGTTATAGGTTTCCTTAATGGGGGGAGGGAGCCCGTGCTCCCGTTTTGCTAGTCCCGCTTTTCGCCAGGTTGCTGCGTGGTCTGGCGTCACCACGAGTATCAATGCGTTCTGTATGGTGTGAGTAATTCCCTTGCCTGCGGGCCTTCACGGGTAGAGAAACGGGGCTTGGTGCATGCTTGAACACGGGCTTCCTTGGGTTCCTGCACTTTCGTGTATGCAGGTAGCTAAGAAAACTTCATTAATTAACATTTTTTTGGACTGCTGATTTTTAATGATATAAAACAACGTGCACAGGTACAGTATAGGTGGTACCTTGCTCAATAGTAGTAACTGAGAGGGATCTTGGAGTCCTAGTGGACAACCATTTAAATAGGAGCCAGCAGTGTGCAGCAGCTGCCAAAAAAGCCAACACAGTTCTAGGCTACATAAACATCAACAGAGGGACAGGATCAAGATCACGTGAAGTGTTAATACCACTTTATAATTCCAAGGCCACACTTGGAATACTGCATCCAGTTTTGGTCACCACGGTGTAAAAAGATGTGGAGACTCTAGAAAGAGTGCAGAGAAGAGCAACAGAGATGATTAGGAGACTGGAGGCTAAAACATATGAAGAACGGTTGCAGGAATTGGGTATGTCTAGTTTAATGAAAAGAAGGACCAGGGGAGACATGATAGCAGTGTTCCAATATCTCAGGGATTGCCACAAAGAAGAGGGAGTCAAACTATTCTCCAAGGCACCTGAGGGCAGTGCAAGAAGCAATGGGTGGAAACTAATCAAGGAGGGAAGCAATTTACTAAGGGGAAATTTCCTGAACAATTAATCAGTGGAACAACTTGCCTCCAGAAGTTGTGAAAGCTGTAACACGGGAAGCTTTTAAGAAGATGTTGGATAGCCATTTGTCTGAAGTGGTGTAGGATTTCCTGCCTAATCAGGGGGTTGGACTAGAAGACCTCCAAAGTTCCTTCCAACTCTGCTATTCTATTCTGTGCTGGCTATTCTATTTCTATTTCTTTTCTTTTCTATTCTAATTCTATTCTATTCCTATCTATTCTATTCTAAATTTCAAACCAAATCGCTTAGAATCATCAGCTTTGGGCATACGCAGCTAGGACAGAGTTTTCACAAGCATCAGTGTTCAAGATAATGCCCTTCAGCTCTGTCCGACTGCAACTCCAGAAGTTTCTAAGATTAGCTGCATCTCGGAGTTGTAATTCTGTGCACCTGGAGTTGATCAGATGGGTGAAAACTCACCTGTAATTTTTTTTCTTTATGGAAATCAGGTGTTGGGTTTGCTACATGCATGAATCTTAAGGGAGAGCCAGGAATTCCCCGAAAGTAAACTTAATTGAACTCCATAGGATTGACTTCTGCACACCTGGTTTATCCACGAGACAGAATGCCACTGTTTTGCCAATTCCACCATTGATATGCAGTATATTTTTCAACAGCAACATTATTCTGGTTAAATGTCTATGGAGATTCTCAATCAGCCAGGTCATGGTTGTCTCAAAAGTGCTTTTTCAAAAGGCAGCTGGACTGTCTTTGTTTTTCCTTGAAGATGTTTCGCTTTTCATCCAAAAAGCTTCATCAGTTCTAACTGGATGGTGGTGGGATTGGAAGGATTAGCTCTGTCAGACGGATCTGACAGCATCTATCAGAATTAATCCTTCCATCCTCCCAGCACATCCAATCAGAACTGATGAAGCTTCTTAGATGAAAAGCAAAATGTCTTCAAGGAAAAATAAAGCCCAGTTGCCTTTTTGAAAAGCACCTTTGAGACTATCCTGGTTAAAATATTTTTAAATTATGTATAGTGACCTTGCATCAGAGATTTCCAGAGAAATGTCTAGTTATAAGTGAAACTTGGCAGGCTTCAATTAAAAAAAATGATTATGGACCTCTGTTACATGGTGCATAGACATGTTGCTTTGGTTTTAGCATATGACTGGTATGCATTGATTTTACAATACTTAATCATGATATTAGTACTTATTTTTATTCAATTCTATATCTTTTAGTTTGGAGCACCTTACCAAGGGTATATATTTTCTAAAGGCAATTTTACCACTGCGTATTTACTATATGTTTCTTGGTTATCATTGTGCTAATATAACAGTAATGAGCACAGACATCATATTGCTTCAGTGATAGTTAGGCAATGCTTTTAAGTGATTAAGTGGTAAATGCTGTAGCACAAAGGAAGCTGGAAACAGTATTTTGTGCTATATGATTTTAATGGTATCAAATTGAATTCTTTGAATGCTGATTTATTCAGTATGCAGGTAGTCCTCAACTTACAACCACAATTGAACCGAAAATTTCTGTTGCTAAGCAAGATAGTTAAGTTTGCCCCATTTTGCAAACTTTCTTGCAACAATTGTTAAGTGAATCACTGCAGTTGCTAAGTTAGTAACATGATTGTTAAATGAATTTGGCTTTCCCATTGACTTGCTTGTCAGAAGTTCACAATACTGCACTGCAACATTGCAACTGTCATAAATATGAACCAGTTGCCAAGTGTCCAAATTTTGATTGTGGGGATGCTGCAACAGTCATAAGTGTAAAAAATGGTCATAAGCTATTTTTTTTCAGTACCATTGTAACTTTGAATAGTCACTAAACAAATAGTTATGAGTCGAGGAATATCTGTAATTGCTATTTATGTGTTTATGGACAATATTCCTTTTCAGTTGCACAGTACTACTACTTAATCTGAACTGCAGAAAACTTTCAAGGAAATGTAATACCCTTCAGTATGTTTTCTATCAATGTACTTAATCTATGAAAATTTATAGCACCGTGTAGCCATATTCATTAATTCATAATACTTTCATATTGTTTAGCACAGAATAGGATTAATAGTACAGTTGTGATTCTTTGTCATCATGGACATAGGCAAACATATTTGGTGTTTCTGTCGTGTATGTTCTCATGGTATTTATTTGTATAAATGCTTTGCTTTATGTGGTAATAAAGTACATTGTTATATAAAACCGAGTGGAACCATTTCAGATAGCAACTGTAATACTGAAATTGATTAAACGCATCTGAAAATGGCATTTCTTAACATGCACCCCAAACATCATTACATTGGAGCAGTGACATTCTAAGTCATATTTGTGTATAGCTAATATTAAATTCTGTTATACTTCCCATGCCAGAAAGTGCATTAAAAGTGATTGGACTTTGAATATTTCATAGCATTCTTCATGAAACTCTATTGAAAAATCGTGCTTGCTTTTCATATCCAACATCACTGTTTTTCACTTCCTTTAATTGTTCATTGTGTTCCACTGTGATAGGCTGTCAACATGTTAAGAAGCTCCAATATAGCCATGTTGTCTAACTTATTGCCAAACACTCCCCCCCACCCCACACACAATAAACTATGATATAGTAAAAATCACTATATTGTCAATATGTATAAGATAAATATTTGTCAGTGTGTTTCAGGTAGATACTTTGTTTAATCTACAGTGATAATGATATTGGTAGTATTTTCTGTCAGATGTTGGCAAAGAAAGAATTATAGCCTATGAGTTGGAGATAAATAATGCTAATTGTAATCAAAATGTTTTTCCCCAAACTAGCTTTATATCTCAACCTTTCAGCTTCCAGAACTAGCACTGATGAAGTTACCTACTTAGGGTAATGAAACCTCTGCAAGAAACAAGCAAGCTCAGAGAGCACCAAGGACCTCTCATTTCATCCCTGAGCTACACATATTCTCCTTTACCCTCCAGCTTTGCCCAGTTTCTATAACAACAGAGTGTAGAGACAATACTCTTTTTAACATAGTAGTAGAGTTGTAACATTGAAATATAAAAAGCATTGCTCTTCTAATTTGAATTCTTAAGTCAATATGGCACAGAACAATCTTTATATGAAGAATCTGACTTACAGTTTAAAGAGTCTTACCTTGTCCATCCATAGGTTTGGATTTCTTGGAGCTGTAACCATTCCTCTGGAGAAATGAAGAAACATGGCTCTCCCCCACAGACATAATTGCAACGTCATGATTGCAAGGTCATAGCACCATTACATTGTGCTATGAATTATGGTATCTGTGCGTAAAGTATCTTAGTGTTACAGTTTTTATTTGCTGTGCATTCTGTGTACTTTTTGCACTACACCTTGCAACAAGGTTATCGCATATGCACCAATAGATGAAAGAACCATACATCATGAGCATTAATTTACTTAACAGTAGCCCTATACTATAGGGCCTATAGGAAAGATTGATAGTTTTATAAATTTGTTCAATTTACAGGGTTTTTTTTTCCTATTTCATTGAACAGCAATCCCCAGTTTCTTAAATAACTTTCATTTTTATCCAGTTGGTCATCTATATCAAGTGATGCCATTTATTTTGATCATGATTATTTTATATTTATACATTTATGCCACTTCCTGTGTTTTTCTTTTGCAAAAAAATGTGTTTTTAGAACAATTATTCCTGCCCATATTCCTGATTTATGATGAAAATCATAATGAATATGGAACCAATCACATTCCAGATGTCAGCTCTTAAGGGAAATAAGAAATAATACTCACAGATTTGGTATCCTGCTGCAGAATAGGGCAACATTGCATCTATGTCTAAGATAGTTAAGAGTTTTGCATTTTTCACATAGAAAAATGAGTACTGTATAATAAAGTAATGATAATAAAGCAGCAATAGGCAGGATTTCTATTTATGATCAGCCAAGCTATATTAAAGAGATGGCTGGAGTAATCTATCTCAGTGATAAAGATATTTATTTCCATATCTGGCATTTCCATATCGATGCCTGGCCTTGTGTATACATATACTGCATTTCTGAGTGCCATAGCACCAAGAACTTCAAAATCTCAACCACATATTTCAAGTTCATCTAGATCTGATGCTTAGTTGAATGTGTATATCAATACACATCTTATCCTCTGTCTTTACCTTTTTAAAATATGCACAGAATTTGGAAGCTAATTTGGATAGGTCCAATGTACCTTCACATGTATACAAATGTTCCTATTTGCATTTTTAAGTTTAATGTTTTCTTTTTAAATAGTATATTGAAATCTGTAAGATTTCCTTGGAAATAAAAACAAGAAAAAAAAGATGTGTTTGTATGCTTGTATATCACAATATTCAGACAGGCAAGTTCACCCTCAACTATGGAAACTCATTTGATAAAGCCAAGCTGTTTTGAGGAAACTTTAGGGGAGGGAATGCTGTGCATGTCATTTTGAACTCCTGAAAGAATGCATGCTATTTCAAGGATAGCCTATTAGATATTTTGTTTTAGAACTTCAGCAGTGGTTTGTCATTGACCATATTTATTGGAATAGAGGCCCAAAAGAGGTGGAGGAAGCCTGTTATTTGTCTCTACACTATCTGAACTAAATAATTCCAGTTCATATTTGATTCTTAAACACATAGTTTATATGTGAAACAGGCAATAGATAAAGCTGGTTAAGGATTCTATATACATTCTTTCATGCTTATATGCACAACATGAGTATAGATTTTATTCAAAATTGTTGAATAAAACAAATGTGGCAGTGGCATTTAGACACTCTTAATGTAGCATTAATTGCAGGATATCATAGTTCTGCACGCAATTAGTGCATTTTATCAAAGACAAGTTGATTTATATAAGTAAACATTTCTCATAAGAAGAACACTTTACAGAATAGAGTTTTGGTAGTAGTAATAAAACAATGAACTCTAAAGCTTCCAAATTAATTTAGATATTTTAATTAGTTCTCTCAGTTTTACAGGACTGAGGAAAACATTACCTCAATTTGAATGCACTCTTTTAATTCCTAAATCCTCATGTTTAATTTTTGAGATACATTTGCTGTTCTCTTGATTATTTTATAGTCCTGCATTATTCTACAGCCTCCCTATGATTATTTGTGCCCCTCTTTCTTTCACATTTCTTGTAATTGCACTGCATTATATAATTCTTTTTAAAGTTACCTTCTAAATCAGTTGTTGAAATCCTGATCATTATATTAGAGCTCTTGTAATACTACACCATAATTAACATTCATTAAAGCTAACAAGAAATGGATATGAAGCTAAAGCTGTGACCACAAACCTTCCTAAGCATAGTCCTAAAAGGCAGGTAGTATTGTGTGCCATCATGCATAATTATATCGCATAATTCCTGGGATAAGCAGCTAGAATTGGATCAGGATCAGCTGTCACTTGATTGTTACGCATCTTAAGGAATGAAGATGTCAACTGCCATCAGCCTCCTGATGTAATGAAGTTTCTTGTGGAGAGAAAAACATCACTCTCCTTCAGGTTGAGACGAGCTCTGCATTGAACAAACTGAGGCCAGTTCTTCTTGTGATACCCTGCCTGATGTTCTTTGCTTTACACAAAAAGATTATGCCAGTGATGGCTAACCTTTTTGTTGTCGCGTGCTGAAAGTGTGTGTGCACACGCATCCATAATACAATGTGTGTGCCACCCCCCAGTACCCCATGCATGCATGCATGACCACCCCGCATGCCCGCATGATCCCCACATGTGCCCCCCCCCGCACATGTGTGGCAGAGACCCGAAAACTATCTGCTAGCAGGAGGCACGCGTGGTGCAACTGAGCTGGGGTGACGGCTCGCATGCCCACAGAGAGGGCTCTGCGTGCCATCACTGATTTATGCCATCACCGCCTTCCCTAGTTGGTGGAAGTGCAGGACAGCTGCACTTCCACCAACTTCTCCCCAGACCCTTCTTGATCATCAGGAATGTTTTTTCTGAAATAGAGTTCTCTTTGCACTTGTATTTATCTGGAGTTTGCCCCCTTGTATCTTGCTGGGGTTCTTGCAAATAGGATTGATTATAGGAGGAATGGGTCTCAAAAAAGGAGGGTGTTACTCGAGCGCCTGTGAATTAGAGGAACAGGGCTATTGGGCCACACATGAAGTCTAGCATACAATGTAGGTGAGTCTGTCTGCCTAAACCTAGCAGCATTGCATTAATAGGGCAAAATATTGAAGTCATAATCTGTCATGCGTTCGGATTTGAAAAATAGCATAGGTAGTGATTGAAACATTCTCTCCTGTTTGTAAACACAGATCAAATGCAGTAGTATTTGAAAGAGTGTTGAGGTGATTAATTCACCTGTTTTATAAGAGATGTACATTTTTAAGTTTAGTCTGGTGGCATTGTATCTCCATTTCCCTGCTCTATTCTTTGTTCTTTATTTTGATATACAGTAATTAAGCACTGTCCTCTTATCCCATTCCCACACGTTTCTTCTAGACTATGCTTTCTAAGAATTGCTCTGAGAAAAATGCTTATGTAACTTTTTTTCTGTCCACTTTTTATTTTTCAGAATATATGGGAGAAAACTCCTTAGAACTTGAAAATGTTACAAGTGACATGGTAATTTAGCCAGTGCCTCAGAATGATGGATTCCCTGAAGATTGGAAATGGTTTGCAAGTGACTGATGTAGGGACATCTGCACTCCACATGGTGGGGTATTTGGGAAAAGTCAGTTCAGTTCTTTTTCACATTGTGCAAAGTTCCTTCTCAATTTTGAGATTTTTTTAAAATTTGATTTTACAGGTCTAATTTTAATATATGACCTCTTACTTTCTTATAAAATTATTTTTTCCACGGAAATCTTACTGAAATGGCGAAAGATTTACTATTTTCTGATCTTAGTACAAATATATGTGAAAATATTTGTTCTAGTTCATGAAATATACAGGAGTTCAGAATTATAGTAATGTGTTATTCTCTATGTAAACACAAGTGAACATTCTATAAAAGTCAAATTATCAATGATATGAATTGTTCTAATATTTATTTGTTTAGTGTTGTTTGCTTGATGTCAAATTTAAGCATTTCATTTTATAAAAATTATTTTGCAGTGTTTTGATCTTTCAGCTCAATACACGTGTTGTCTGGTATTAATCTTTTCAGAATTGTAATTCTGCTGACGAAACTCCAGATGGATGCTGCCCAGCCTGTAAAAGGATTGGTTTGATGCGACACATAAGAAAATACCACATCAATTTTGAAGAATCTATTTTTCTGTGTGAAAATCCACAGGTATTTCAGTAGTCTGGGAACTTCTTGACTTAAAGTTTTCTTATAACCTTTCTATATTCTGTTCTCCTTAATCTGGATACCTTTTGTGATATACCAGATAATTATTGTTCTACTTCATCACTGAGTAGTTCACAGACAAGGATATCAACTACACTATATTGCCAAAAGTATTCGCTCACCTGCCTTTACTCGCATATGAACTTACTGTAAGTGACATCCCATTCCTGATCCATAGGGTTCAATATGACGTCGATCCACCCTTTGCAGCTCTAACAGCTTCAACTCTTCTGGGAAGGCTGTCCACAAGGTTTAGGAGTGTGTTGATGGGAATTTGTGACCATTCTTCCAGAAGCGCATTTGTGAGGTCACACACTGATGTTGGACGAGAAGGCCTGGCTCTGAGTCTCCGCTCGAATTCATCCCAAAGGTGTTCTATCGGGTTGAGGTCAGGACTCTCTGCAGGCCAGTCAAGTTCATCCACACCAGACTCTGTCATCCGTGTCTTTATGGACCTTGCTTTGTGCACTGGTGCACAGTCATGTTGGAAGAGGAAGGGGCCAGCTCCAAACTGTTCCCACAAAGTTGGGAGCATGGAATTGTCCGAAATGTCTTGGTATACTGAAGCATTCAGAGTTCATTTCACTGGAACTAAGGGGCCAAGCCCAGCTCCTGAAAAACAACCCCACACCATAATCCCCCCTCCACCAAACTTTACACTTGGCACAATGCAGTCAGACAAGTACCGTTCTCCTGGCAACCGCCAAACCCAGACTCTGCCATCAGATTGCCAAATGGAAAAGCGCGATTCATCACTCCAGAGAACGCGTCTCCACTGCTCTAGAGTCCAGTGGTGGCGTGCTTTACACCACTGCATCTGACGCCTTGCATTGCACTTGGTGATGTATGGCTTGGATGCAGCTGCTCGGCCATGGAAACCCATTCCATGAAGCTCTCTTCTTGAGCTAATCTGAAGGCCACATGACATTTGGAAGTCTGTAGCAATTGACTCTGCAGAAAGTTGATGACTTCTTTGCATTATGCGCCTCAGCATCTGCTGACCCAGCTCTTGACAGTTTACCTGGCCTACCACTTCGTGGCTGAGTTGCTGTCGTCCCCAAACACTTCCACGTTCTTATAATACAGCTGACACTTGACTGTGGAATATTTAGGAGCGAGAAAATTTCACAACTGGATTTGTTGCACAGGTGGCATCCTATCACAGTTCCACGCTGGAATTCACTGAGCTGCTGAGAGCGACCCATTCTTTCACAAATGTTTGTAAAAACAGTCTGCGTGCCTAGGTACTTGATTTTATACACCTGTGACCATGGAAGTGATTGGAACACCTGATTCTGATTATTTGGATGGGTGAGCGAATACCTTTGGCAATATAGTGTATCTAGGTTCTATTAAGGTCAAGCATGATATCTTTCAGCAAAATGGTTTTCAAGAAAATCTACATATAATGAATTATATGATGTACAATATGAAAAAAATGATTTGAAAGCAAAGTACCCATTCCACTCCCATTATCTGTGGCCTTCTTAGACTTCATAGATAATTTATAGAGTAATCTGCTTAGTATACCTAAAGTTATAACGTGTGTTGATTTTTAAATGTAAAAAAGTGTAGCTAATTTTTAGACATGTTTTTATATTAATTAGCATTGGTAAATTTGTGGATTTGTGTCGTTCCCCAACCTATTTTGTGAGTCCCAGAATCACTTTCCCCAATTTACATAGATGGTATATAAAATAAAAACTAAAACTGATATTTAAAGTCTTAAGATAAATTTAATGTGCTTATGTTGAGTTTAATTTTCCTAGACCACTCATAATACAAAAAAGTTGGCCCTTTTCCGTAAGTGATGGAATTCCTAGCTTCTCTCCCTCCCCAGACTTATGCCCCTCGTGTAGTTAAACATCTCTTAATTTATGGATATTAAGTGTCTGCTTCAGTCCCTGCTTACCTCAGGTATATCTGTGAACATGAATCTTGCCTTTTAGTATTCACACCCTGTTTTATAGATTTTAAAAAAGTTTACCAGTGAAAGAAGAATCCTTTATGGAGCTTTCAAAGTGTTCTGAATTGTAGAGGCATGTTAGCACAAAAAATAAATTGCAGGAAGAAGAAGGAAGAACCCGAAAAGAAGGACGCATTGGCTCTTTTGATATTAAACTCATTCCCATCTTTTACTTGTCAGAGTAGGCTATGTGAGAAAGAGGCAATAGGTACCACTCTGGTTGTGGATAAAGACATGAAAAAAGATTGCAGCAATGAAAGGGAAGGCAGGTTAATCAGTAGGGGGAAAAAAACTAAAAAAGAAAGAGAGTGGCTAGCTAGAGCCTGCAGTGTGTAAAATTTAACCTTGATTCAAGGAAACTAGAAATATCCTTCATTTATGTGGAATACAGGAAGGAACCAGTAGCAGAATTGTATTTCTAAGCACACAGATGTCTAGAAAAGTAACACTTAAAAATAGCCTTCAAAAACATGCTTCCCTCCCCACCTCGTAAATAATTTTAAACAGACACTCCATGCAAAGGAAATAATTTTATAGATTTGTTGCTGTGCAGTATCAGGGATGGTTTTTTGAGAAAAAAGTGTTGTATCAGAGAACAGTACTGTTTAAAATAGACTGGGATTTTAATAGTTTTTAATTGGATGCCTAATTTCTGTACAGGAAGTCCTCGACTTTTAGTAACTCTTCCCAGTTACATCGGCACTGGAAAAAGTGATTTATGACCGGTCCTCACACTTACAACTATTGCAGCATTCCCCACGATCACGTGATCAAAATTTGGGCACTTGGCAACCATATCTTTATGACAGTTGCAGTGCCCCAGAGTCATCTGATCGCCATTTGTAATCTTCCCAGCTGTCTTCTGACAAGCAAATCAATGGAGGAAAGCTGGATTCATTTTATGACCATGTGATTCACTTAACAAGCATTCCAAATAGCATCCAAAAGTAAATCAGAGTCCAAGGCAAAGTATTTCTCGAAGTTCCAATTTATTAAGAGAGTCATGTTGGCACATCAGGGAAAAGCCGAATCTGAAAGCTTCCCGGTTTTCCCACCCTAGTTGTAAGTTCATGATCTTGCCCCCACACGTACAAGTCCATCACATGGTCCAATCTCCCACTGCCATGCTGGCAGTTCCAGTGAGGTGCAGAGACAAATGATGACCTTGGCTTTCTAGAAAGAATTTTGTTATGACTACATAGTATGTAACTCCTTACAACCTCCCCTCCCATTTTCCCACAATAGAAATGCATAGTGGAATAATAGAAAGTGTGGCAGGCCAAAGATCCAAAAGAAAAGATGGCTGCAGGCCAGACACTTCAGCCATTTGCTTAAAAAGTGTGGCAGAAAAGGTCATAAAATCAGACGTGACTCACTTAACAACTGCCTTGCTTAGCAAAGAAAATTCTAGTCCACATTGTGGTTGTAAGTTGAGGACTATGACTGTAGTGAATATTTCTGTGACTGTTTCTCCATTTCATTCCTGAAATGTGCATCATATGCTATTAATCTACTTGGACTAAATGTAAATGTAATGTCTTCGTTTTGTTTTTATTTCAGTGCATTTACCCTCTAGGGTCTGTACCGCTAAGCACTATTATAATTCCCAGCGATGCAAAAGGTTATTCATCTCAGGGCACTTGTGGGAAAAGAAAGTTATCTGGCACAAACCTATTGACCTCTTCTATTGAACCATCCTTAAAATCGATTAGGACTGATGACTTGATGGACACTGAGGAGACATTCAGATCTGATCTTATTCCCAACTGCAATGGAAATAATCCAATTAGGACTCCATCAGGCCAGTCTGATTTTTCAGAAGCCAAGCAGCCAACTTTTTCTGATGAAGCTGAATCCATCAACCAGAAAATGGGCTTGGGAGCTCAAGAACACTCACCAGAAGTGCTCAGTGTGCAAACACAGTTATTGTCAGCCCCTGAGATGGCTCCGTCAATGTCTCAGGATCTGCAACAAAGCAAGTCATCTGTGCAGGAGCCTTTGCGGCTTCAGTGGAGAAATTCACATGCTCTCTGCTGGTTAGATTGCATTCTGTCAATACTGGTACATTTGGAAACATTAAGAATGCTGACTGGACTCTCCAAAAGCACCTCGGTGATCCAGAGTCTGCTCACAAAATATAGCGAAGCTGCTGCACTTGTGAACACTTGCCAAAGGGGTAAGCCCAATCGGGGAGTCAGGGGGTTGTTTATTTTGGAGACATGTTACTTAATATATTGTGGTATATGTAAAATATACCGTATTTTTCAGACTATAAGACACACCGGTGTATAAGATACACCAAGATTTCTAAGAGGTAAGTAAGAAAAAAAAGTTTTTGTCCTCCCCGGTCCCCAGGAGCACTCTGCAGGCTTCAGCGGGGGAAGGCAAAGACGCTCCTGTTTTGGCAGAAAATGCCCAGTTTTTTGCAAAAATGGGATGAGGGGGCAGGGCTTTGGAGCCCAAAAATGGCTATATTTGGCACCATTTCCATGCTTTTTTCGGGGAAGAAAGATGTGTCTTATACTCCAAAAAATATGGTATATATAAAAAGTAAAAATCGTTGTAGGGGTTATGGTATCCTTGTTTTGCTCTGGAATCAGATTTGTTTCTAGAATGTATAGCAGTGGTGGATTTCAGGCGGTACGCTCCAGTATGGGCATACCAGAACCTGCCCGGAGCACCGGATACCGTTCCGGTACAGTGCTACGGAGGGCCCGCCCGAGCTCCTTACCGGTCTTTTAAGTCTTTGGCGCTTCCGCGTACGGCACATACAGTGCCTGCGCCACGCTCCGCTGAGCAGCTGGAGCGTTGCAAAGGCGCTAAGATGCATGTGCGTATGCTGCGTGCATCCATGTGGACGCCGAGCCTATTCCAACCATACCAGTTGGAACGGGATCCAGAATCCACCACTGATGTATAGCAACCTTTAATGCTGGGAAATGAAAGCTTAGGTAGGGTTCTTAAAAACCTTAGAATAATCAAATCAGCTCTAATGAAAGCTAATCAGTTAAAATGCTGTTAAGGTTTACTTTTTTTGTAGGTCTCATTTCCACTTTCACATGCCATTCTTACCACTTTGCCATCCAGTATTAGCATCCAGATGTGACAAGATAAAATAGAAATGTAATGGTAGTCAGCTAATCTATGAGAATCCTGTTTTTCTAGTGGGTGACTAGGGAAATATTGGATCGATTTTTAAAAGATCCTACGTTTCCTCAGAGTGCTCTTTAGAAAGCATTTCATAAGAGCAGAATACAAATTTGGCTTTGGCAAGCATATTAACTAATAGTTCTTATGCAGCTTCCAGTCAGCATATTTTCTGATGGCTGCGGGAGCCGAATTATATAGCAAAAGCTTTTCCTTATAAATATCTGCAATTCTAAACCGTACCTAGTTCATTGCTGAAATGAGGTGTTTTGGGGATAAAAAAGGATATTGATTAGCGAACTGTTTTATACAGATGAACTTGCTTCAGAAGTTCCTTTGGATGTTTTGGCAAGAGCTGAATCCCATTTAAATGACATCAGGAATAGTATATTTCTCCAACTTCAGCCATTGCTTGGGTGTACATTTGGTAAGTAATTGTTAAATGTGTATTTCTGTGAGGGGTTTTAAGTTTGTTTTTGCAAACGGGGGAGAAGAAAGATTAAACAATAAACTGCATTTTTAACCACTGCAGTTTGTTTTCTTACATGTGCCCCCCCTCCCCCCCAATTCTTTTGATAGAGCAGCAGAAACATTCTGAGTTATATATTAGTATATACATGCTAACCCTGATCTATCCATTAGCTGGAAACTTGATTATATTTGTGATTAATTTCTATGGTTAATGTTTATATTCTTTCTACTTTCTGAGCCAGAGTTTCCTGGGAAACTCTCAAACTCAGCATGAAGACATGAGCTAATATTTTAGTAGCTGGTGTCTAATATCTGAATATTTAGCGGTATACTTCCTTTGAATATAAAAATTTTTGAGTGTCAGTTTAGTAAAAGGAAGCAGCCTTATATTGAGACAAAAAGTAGATTTTTCTTGCTTATCCTCACACTCATTAGCAGGACCACTCTGGGATTTTCAGATGAATCTTTCCTGGCTCTGCATGAAGATGGTAAGGATTAATTCTGAAATATTTTTAAAAGCAAACCTTGTGTTTGTACAAGGCTGAATGGGGGGGAAATCCTGGAAAAGAAAGTAATGAACCACGGCATTTGCCACCAATCATCACACTGCTCTCTTAGACTAGATGACTATTGGCAGGTTTATGAAAAATAAAGGTGCTAGTCATGATAGCTGTATATTACCTCCACTTTCAGAAGCACTGTTCCTCTGGATATCAGTTGCTAGGGAACCTGAACAGAAAGGTGCGAAAGCCCTAATGTTTCTAGGCTTCTTGAAGGGAATAGAATTGTTTTTTTGACTCAATGCAGCATTGTTGTTTTAAGCATTGGTGAAGAGGAGAAATCATTTGAATGTAGAAATAGTAAACAGGAATGGATCCTGCCTGGCTACATAGTTTTGCACTTTAAGAGCTCAAGACACTTCATTCTTCCCAGACCCTAGACATAAGACACACTGTAAGCAGCGTTGTTTGAGATAGTAGAGTATGGTTTCTAATGCTTCTACAAAACAGTGTCAAACTCCTCTGAGACTACCATATTTTTTGGCATATAAGACGCACCTTTTTCCTCAAAAAAAGAGGCTGAAAATCTGGGTGCATCTTATACACTGAATACAGCATTGTTTTGCTACTGAAACCCCGCCCCCTTCACCAACATGGGCGTGCATAGCTTGTAGGAGGCTTTCAGAGAGCTCCTGGGGGCTGGGGAGGGCAAAAAAGAGCAAAAAATGGGCCGTTTTTTGCTCTATTTTGCCCCCCCCTCCAACTCCCAGGAGCACTCTATAAGCTTCCTAATGCCCGTTTTTTTGGATAAAAAACAGGCTCGTTTTTGCCAACCCCCACTCCCAGGAACATTCTACAAGCCACCTAAGTATTCATGCCCATTTTTGGGAAAAGAAATGGCCCCGTTTTCGTGAAAAATGGGCCATTTTTGAGAGGTTTGCAGAGTGCAAAAACTTTTTTTTTTTAATTTGCCTGTTCAAAACCTTGGTGCGTCTTATACTCTGAAAAATACGGTAGTTTGCTGCTGTGTTCAAACTGACAAAGAAGGAAAAGGAAGAAGGAACTGTTCAGTGCAAGGAAAGAAAGAAAAATTATCAAACGTGAGCCCCAAGAGTCCTTTATATTTAATTCTTGTAGCACCATATCATAACTTTGGCATTAGTTGTACCAGCATTGTAATAATATAAAATAAAGTATGTAGTTGAGGAATTCCCAGAATGTTGGCTAATATTAGCAAGTAATTTTCTGTTTAGTAAGCTAGTCAGTTTTCTACTTTTTATTCTGCATCAGCAATAGGGTGTATATGAAGAGTAGAATTAGATCTTTTTAAGTATCTGGGTTTTTTTGTTCTCTTTTTATCAGAATTCCCTGCACCCTTCTATAAAGCAAGAGACACATTTCTTACATATGCAGGTCTCCAATCCATACTTAAATCAGTATTCTTGGATAATTAAGGACAGGATTGGAGTCTCAAATATACAGTATATGTATGTATGTGCTGTTATCATACATCTGTAAAGCAGTGGGGAGCTACACCTTTATAAGAATTTGGCAGGATTTCTTCAACTTGAGGTTTATTTATTTAATTTATTTGCCACCCATCTTGCCATAGGGCTACTCTGGGGGGCTTACAACAATAAAACCGGGAAAGGGGAGGGGGAGATAAAATGTAAACATTTTGACAATAGCAAAGGAATAAAACAATAAAAATAAAACAATGGAAGTACAATAATATGAAATTTAAAAGATGGGTAGATGGAGAGCAGGAAACACAGGGGGGAGTTGGGGTTAATTAGTCTAGTAGCCACCCCTTCAGTGATATACTCCCCTATTTACATAATGTAAAGTTTATAGCGTCAGTTTCTGAAAAATATTACATGTTATTTTAATTTTTCAACACTAGGAAACACAATGTGTAATCTGTAGTCCAAATGTATACTTACAGATCTTTCTAACTAGAGAGATTTATATTAAATATAGATGTATCAATGCCTTTGATCCTTTCATCTCTTATCCTTTCATTATATGAACTATCAGCAATATATATTATGCATGTTACAGTAATATAAACTGGCACACAAATACTTGCTAAGAAAAAAATTGGCTATTACAATTTCTTAATACTTAAAACACATTTTTAGAAAATAGAGTATATTTAAAACTATATCCTTCACATCTCATTTGAAATAATGAATGTTACATGAATTACAACTACATTTTTTGTCTTGTGTTTTCCTTCAAAGGGAAGGAAGAAAGTCCAGTTTTTGCTTTTCCATTACTTCTGCGGAAAGATCGTCATATAGAGAATCTCTTTCTCCATTCTTTCTCCTGGAAGTTTGAATGTTTGCAGTGTGGCTACCACATCAACAATAGGTTAGTTTCTCTAAATTCTGCACGTTCTTCCTCCTTGGTATAACCATGCATTTCAATCAGTATTTTGTAAATAATACATTATACAGGCAGGAGAGGGCGGTTGTGAGCATGTGATTTGCCTACTGGGCATCTTGAGTCGCAGCTTTGAAACAGCATAACCCTCTGCTGTTATACTTGAGAGAGGTTGAGTTTTTATTCTTGCCATTCAGGATTTATCCTAACTGTTGTAATTGTATGCATTGAGACATAAACATATTTCTTTAAAGTGTCTTACTGTATGTTTTCTCTCAGCATAAAAGAGGAAGACAATTACAGGTGGTAACTTCATCCTGAACTTCCCTTCAGTAATTTACATCTTAGTTCAATCATTTTATTTATCAGATCAATTCTTACTATCCCAAATTAGCATTCATATTTAGCTCTCCTGCATTTGTATTTTCTCTGCTCTTTAAACTAAAGCAAAACATGAAGGATGAAGAAAAAAATAAGGTATAAAATAGCAGACAGGAAAACACGTTGAGACTACATATACATAAAAATACAGTAATTTTCAGAAAAATCAAACATCTTAAACACCCATATTCAATATTTTGATGCAGAAAACCCCATTTGGATGAAGGCATCTATTGAAGATTTAAATTTTCAAAGAGATAATTTGTACCAATTTGATTATAACTCATCTAAAGTAGTCCTAATTGAGATTTATAAAGTACTTTATCTTGATGGTTAGATTTTTATGTGTTTCTGAAATAGAAGTAAAATAGCTTTATTTTACAAAAAAAAATTTCAGGTGGATTTATTGAGTTCAATCTCAAATTATCCCTCCAGAGTTTAAAATTCCAGAAGATACAACTTTTATAATATTGAATAGTATCTCATAATTTAAGTGAAGTATATGTGCACCATTCTTTAAATATGAATTGTCCTAACTGATGACATCCTGTAAATGTAGGAATGAATTATTAACCTTGTTTCATTTGAATATATATTCATCTTATTTTTAGTTGTCAGCAGGCAATGACAACGTTTACAAATATAATCCCAGAGTGGCACCCACTGAATGCTGCTCATGTTGCTCCCTGTAATAAGTGCAATCACACATCTCAAAGAAGAAAAATGGTTTTAGAAAAGTAAGTGAGAATTTTATTATAATCCCCAAATGAGATAAAACTACATCAGTAGTTGGTCAGCAATAATAAGTGACAGCGAATGTAAAATTTTAAGATCTGCATTTATGGCTTCTTGATTTCATAGTTGGGAGCAGAATTGTTTGCATTCATCAAGCCAAACCATACCATATTTTTCACAGAGCATTCTATGTTACTCTAACTGTAGTTTATTCAGTAAATCATGGTCAACTAGCATGGCTTAACATAATGTGTGAATTCAGTTCTTGAATGATATTATATAAATACGAAGAAGTCAGTTGGGAAACATATCTGCTCTTTAACAATTCTGAGTTACAATAACATCCCAAATAAGATTATATAAATTGTATTCATTTATATAATCTCACTTGGGGTGTGAGTGCCAAATGTTCTGCATTCCTCGAGGACTTTGTGAAAACTCATAGACGGCTTACTGATATTTAGCTTTTAATCCCACTGCAGGTTTTCAGTTTTGGTGAGGTAATTAACACTAGTATCAGGGATGTTTTTTGCTTCAAGAATCACAAATTGTTATGTTTATTTGGTAGGATCTCCTCAGTTCTGATGGTGCATTTTGTTGAAGGCTTGCCACATAACAATTTGATGGCCTACTCCTTTCAGTTTCAAGAATATTCATATCAAGTAACAGCCGTGGTTCAATATCAGAAGGCAAAGCACTTCATAACCTGGATCTTGACTTCAGATGGTAAGGACACTATTCCCTGTATCTGCTTTATCCTTCCTAAATATCTGTCTATCTGAATTGGCTAGTAATGCCAACAGTCCCAGTATAATACAATGGTATCTGAGGCACATTTGGAGGAGACCAAGGGTTAGAGAAATACAAAAGACCTTTTAGGAGCATAAAGATCGAGGGGGGGGGATCAAAAGTGGTAAAGGAGGATGTGTGTGAATTAACCTGAGAACACCACCCCCCCCCCCCCCCAAATAGTGAGTATGAAGGTGAAGAAAGGGCAAGAGCATCCTTCAAAGAGGCTGGCTTGAAATGGAAATATTCTAGAAATCCCTCCTGCTAGCCCCTCCCTCACTACAGACACACACACACACACAGAGTCCTTGGCTTGCAACAGTTCATTTAGTGACCATTCGACGTTGCAATGACACTCAAGTGATTTATGACCACTTTTCACATTTACAACTGTTGCAGCATCCCAGGATCGTGTGTTCATTTTGTGCGACCTCCTCACAAGCAGTCAATGGGGAAGCCAGATTCACTTAACATCCTCGTTACTAACTTAATGATTGCAGTGATTCACTTAACAACTGTGGCAAGAAAAGTGATAAAACGGGGCAAAGCTCACTTAACAAATGTCTTGCTTAGTAATGGAAATTCTGAGCTCGGTTGTGATCATAAGTCGAGAACTACCTGTCATGTCTCTTAGGATGTCAGTTCCCAATTTCCTTACTGGCATTTTGGGCACAATTGTCATAAGTCGAGGACTACCTGTATGCAACTATTTATCTCTCTCATATGATAATACAATGCTTCAAAGTACATGGGAAACAACCTTCCAAATAATTCCAACATCAACATATCTTTACATGGTTTCTAGTTAGAGCCAACCTCCTGGAACTTCAAGTTCAAAGAAGAGTTTGTAGGTGTCTAGGGATTAGTTTAGTATTTCTTTCTTGGTTTAATTGTATACAATATATATAGACCTTTAGGGTAAATCTTCAGAGCAAGCCAAATCTAATTAGATTTTAGCTTGGTTTTTCTGATGTTTGCATTCACAGAACTAGCTACCTATCAAAGAAGCAGAAAGTTTGCCCTACTTGAAGAAAATTAAAAGTAATAAAGTTGAAGGCACATCTTTTTGTGTGAATTACCTGATAACCATCTGTGCTTAATGGAGACTTACAGGAGACTTTAAATAAATTATAAGCAACAACTTTCTTGATCTCCATTGGTGAGCACACAAACCTCCAATCAGTCAAGCAGAGATGGCCTTGCAAAATATCAAATAATGGTGTTTTTCTTTTGAGACTCTCGGTGGAATATTTGTGACTTATGTAGATGTTTGGGGCGGGGGGAAGCATTTGAAAGTGACTCAAAACTTTTGTAGACCTGTTAATAATGCTGATTTGTATGAGATAACATATATTGCATAAGGAATAATGCAATGTCTATGAATAAGCCATAAGCTTTTTTTGTGAGAATCCAATAAACATTGGATATTTTGAAATCTTGAGAGTGTAGTGGTTTGCTAACTGATTTTCAGTTAAATCTTATAAACATGGTTAGTAGTTGACTAGCTATTCCAAATTCTCTATCGAATTCTTAGAGCTACAAGTCAATAGGTATAGAGGAAGAATGAAAAAACAAACCAGATATATTTCAGTACACATAGTTCAAAATTATCCATTTTCAATAAACCATGCATAAATTATAGTTGAACATACACATACTCAGTGAGCATTAAAGATTTATTTATCTGAAATGAATGATAAGAAATGTACCCTAATATTCTGAATTGTTCATATTTTATTTTTAGGAATGTGGCTTGAATGTGATGACTTAAAAGGTTCATTCTCCAGAAGACACCATACTTTTGAGGTTCCTTCTGCAGAAATACATATTGTCATTTGGGAAAGGAAGCCACCACAAATGACCAACTATTTGGACTTACAAGTTGAAGAAACAATGACGGCACCATCAAAAATTCCAGTTAAATATTCCAATGATGAAACTGTAGAGAGTGTACCTCTAACTAGTCATAAGGCAGTTGACATGCTGAACACACATATAAAGGAAGTAAAAAACTTAGCAAGCAATCAGAAAAATAATTTGCTTCATGGCTTGGGCAACCTGTCTGACGATGATGATGATGATGTTGTAGCACTGAATCTTGACTCAGGTGGACAGCTGTTAGAAGATAGAGCTATAGAAAATAAGCAGAAAATCAGAACAGGTCCATTACAGTTGCAAGAGTTGGATCAGAAAGATACGTGCCCACTAACCCCTGAAGGAGATACTCAAAAGAAAAGTGTAGTGTTAGAAAATACCAGTGCTCCCATGCATGAAGGACAGCCAATTAAGGCAAGTAACCTAGTTACTATACCATCAGTTACTTTAAGTAATGGCAAAATAAATTTCTCATCCGAAATACTATTACCACAAGGGGCAGAAACTGCAGTCACCTTAGTTCCAGTAGACGAGAGCAACAATTGCCATCCAAAGAATCCTCAGAAAAAAACTAGCGAAACAAAATTGGGAAACACTGATTTGGGAACATCTAATGTAGAGTTCGGTCAAGAAATAAAAATAAATCCCCACCTTTCTGCTCCATCTCATCAAAGTCCTACCTTTCACTCACCCAGTACAAATGGAATTAAGCCATCTGTAGCCAGTTGGGTAAATGGCTTACTTGGAAAATATTCTTCCTTTATGCCTAAAAGTGTGGTGGTTCCGAGTAAATCAAAAAACTGCAAAAAATCAGTGCAAAAAGAAACAAAGTCTATTTCATTTGTTAGGCAAGCAGGCCACTTCTGTGGTTTCCAAACTAAATCTTCACAAAAAAGTAAAGTGGCAACATTAAATTCTTCAGCTAGAACTCTTCCAACGTCACCTCTGACCACTTTTTCTCTTGCAAACATCCGTGTCAAAAATCTTGTCCCCGCTAGAAAAGGTGAAGCTGTAACTAAAAGAACAGCTTCATTGGATGCTTTTCCTAAGCAAGATTTACTGAAAAATGCCCGCCATGAAAATCAGAGTTTTATATCTGTTGAAAATACTGGGTCATTTATTGATAAAACGCATCAACTACGCGTAACACTTTTACAGCAGCTTAAGGCTAAAAAAGAGAAATTAGCTTCACTAGATAAACTGGTAAAAGCTAAGACAAGACACAAAAACTCTTGCAAGAAAACTATCAAGGACCAGACACGAAAGCAGATGGAACCCTTGCAGACAAGCTTGTTATATACCCAAGAAATGCAGGCTGATGTTTGGGATAGAAAATCCATTAATTCTCAAGGCACTGACATGTCCCAATGCAGCAGTTCAAATTATGATGACATTTTATCTGATCTGCTGCTGTCCCCAGCTACAACTGTTGGTTCTTTAGAATTTCCACAGGAAGAGGAATGTAGATACCTGGAAATGGGAGGTGACAATTCAGACATGCCAATATCTACTGGCAAAAATACCAGTTTTCAGGCCATAGATAATGACCTTAATTACTTCAGTTCTCTAAAGGAAAATGGACTTGAAGACCACAGAAACCCATCAGCATTCAAATCGCCTTTGAAGAAATTTGATTTTGAAAGTTCTGCAAAACAGGATCTTCTGGATGATTTTTTTTCATGTTCATTGAATTCAGTAATGACTAACACTGAAGATTTGCATCACTTTGATGAATCGTTGTTAGCTTGGTAAATTGTGTTTTAACAATTTCAGTATTTCCCTTTGGTTATCTTTAAAGGAGAGTATGATTTAAAATTCAACCTCATTTGCACTTGACTATTTAAAATGATTGTGTTTTTTTAATATTTTCATTCTTAATAAATTGGGTTTGTTTTTCTGCCTCAAAACCACTATTCGCTGGAAGAGATGAGCTAATTCTTGTACAAAGTGGCTGTGATAAAGTTTGACATTTTAAAAGCCATTGTAACAAAGTAGTATTCACCTAGGATCTTTCTCATCTATGGCTGAGCTAAAAAATGCTTTCCAAGAATGTCAAAATGTAGAATACCATGGTATAATCATGGTATGGTAATTTCATTTCTGATAAACCTCTTTTTTTTTTTTCTAAAGTAGGCCTTCAGGCTAAACTAAAAATTTTAAACGAAGCCATTTTATTGTAATAATTTTCTGTTCCAATGAAATGTCTATCTAAAATTTTTGGTCTACGTAACAGTGTGAATGAATATTAACATATAATCTGTTCTGCCTGTTGTTGTTGTTTTGCTAAACATTAGGCCATAATGCAGATGAATTAGGTTAAGATTTAACTCTGAGAGTTTTCTGCTAAAACCCAGGGATCTGTGAGCCCTGTAAATCCCCAATCCTTTGAAATGTGGTTTTGAAGTATTAAAGCAACTTTTGAAGTTACAACCGTATTTCTTTTTCTTCTGCAACTCTTTGGGTCTAGTGTGTTAAATATTCTACCCCATCACCTAGAATATAATATGGAAATTCACTGCAGTTCACACAGACCTGATGTAGATAAATACAAATTAATTGAAAAAAATGGCTAAGTTTAATTACATATTCATTACAACTCTTATTGCTTAGTAGATTGTATGCAATAGGATAGTCATGGTTACTCCAGGTCAGAAAAGTCCACTTTTAAATGTCCCAGACTACTATTATTTGCAGGTTACTAACGTCAAGTTATTTGCAATACTTAGTTAATACAATTTTTACTTCATCATCTCATCCTAAAAAATTTTTATTGGGTGGTAAATATTGAAAATTGTAAGAGATATAAATTATGTTTTAGTTTTTACTTTTTAGATTGCTCCAAGAGATGGCAGCATCTAGCAATTTGGTTAATCCTGAAAAGAAGTAAATAAACAGACACAAACACACCTCTAGAAGTCAGTCAGTTAGCCAATCTATTTTCTCCAAAAGATGGGAATTTTGTTGCTTATCAAATATATTTAGTTAAGAGCAATCAAGCTTGACCCAGTGAAGACTGCCTTACTTTTATTACAGTTTAACCTGATGTTTTAAAAGTACTGTTACCAGATTTTAATATTTTCGTGCCAGCCAGCTGATTTTTGGGCTTCGTTCCCAAACTTCCAGTTGGCTCGTTGGGGCATTTTTCACCTTCCCAACCAAAACTGGATGCGGTATTCCAAGTGTGTTCCTACCAAGACTTTTTAAAGCAGTGTTAACACTTCACATGATCTAGCCCTCTGTTAATGCATCTTACGATTGCATTGGCTTTTTTGGCAGCTGCAGCACACTGCTGGCTCATATTTAAGTGGTTGTCTACTATGGTAGAACTCCTAGATCCTTCTCACAGTTGCTGCTATTGAGCCAGAGTCTACCTATTGTATATCTGCACAGTTAGCTTTTCTTGCCTAAGTGTAACCATTTCTCCCCATTGAATTTCATTTTGTTAGATAGGGCCCAGATCTCAAGTCTGTTGAGATCCTTCCAAGTCTTGAGCCTACCTTCTGGGGTGTTGGCTATTTCTGCCAGTTTGATGTCATCTGCAAATTTGATGAGTTGCCCTTCTATTTCCTCATCTAAATCGTTTATGAAGATATTGAAAAGTACTGGGCTAAGGCAGAACCTTACAATAATAATACAATACAATAGTAGAGTTGGAAGGGACCTTGGAGGTCTTCTAGTCCAACCCCCTGCCTAGGCAGGAAACCCTATACCGTTTCAGATAAATAGCTATCCAACATCATCTTAAAGACTTCCAGTGTAGGGGCATTACCTTGGGGTACCCAAGACAAGACAAAATCTTGGGGTACTCAAGACGGCAACTTACAATGGAAATTGTGGCATGTGGTATATGTGGTATAAACTCTGGCATATGGTACTATAATTTCCATCATAAGTCATCATGGGTTGAGTCACCACGGTCAGAATTGGGAATCCAGATTAACCAAGAACATTTAATGGTTTTAAAAAAATGTAAATCACAATTGCATGATCATGGGATGCTGCAAGCTGATTGCAAAAGTGCCTGAATTGCAATTCTTTGAACATGTTTTTTTTCCAGAGGCCATTATGCATTCCCATTATCAATAAACAAAACAGTTGTAAGTTGAGAACTGCTAGTCTTAAACTGGTTGTTCCGAAATTGGGTTGAAGAAGAAGTGCATTTATAGAGTTCAAATTACTACAATGAAAATTACAAGTTTGGGGTGGATGGGTGTCATAGTTCAAAAGTAAAGGCCCAGCCCTAAAAATCACAAGTCGCTGCTGCACCTCTTAAAACAGTGCCATCCCTAGTATACTGATTTTCAATGAAGCAGATGCACCGTTATTGGAGAAGATGGATTAAGAAGAGTTTGTATTTTAAGGCAGAAAGAAATCATCACAATTCCAGCAGCTAATGGGGCTGTTTCAAACACAACATTGTGTAACAATTCTGGTTGTAGTTACTTTTATTTTGACCAATTGGCTATGTATAAATTGTCATAGAATGTAAGAATCACAAGAGACTTTGAAGATTGTGTAGTCTAACTCGGGGGAGGGGGGGGCTCCCAACCTTGACAACTTTATGACTTTTGGACTTCAACTCCTAGAATTTCTCATCCAGCACATGCACTGGCTGAGGAATTCTGAGGAGTTGAAGTCCACAAGTCGTAAAGTTGCCAAAGTTGCAGGCCCCTTTCTAACTTACTGACCAATGAAGGAATCTACTACAGATGACAGGTGGCCATCAACCTGTTTAAACCTTGCCAGAGAAAGACAGTCCATCAGCTTCTGACTCATTATTCTTTTTTTTCTTGGCCAGTTCTTACAGTTAGGACATATGGTGGTTGTTTTTTTTTTTTTTTTATAACCAACTGAAATCTTACAATTTACACCACTGTTTCTTGTCCTGTCTTCTGGAACAACTGGACAATTCTCCATCTCCCTCCGTATTTTTAGAATTAAATTTATTTAAGCTTTACAAAAAGGAATATAGCAAATAGGGGAAAGGATACCCCCCCAAAAAAACCAAATAATCCTAGCAAGGGAAGACCATACCTGGTATTTATCAAATGTCATACAACCCTGAAATGTTTCTAAACTAAAATAATGATTTGAATTATGATTATTATTCGGCGGTTCGAATCCCTGGTGCCACATAACAGAGTGAGCTCCCATTACTTGCCCCAGCTTCTGCCAAACTAGCACTTTGAAAGCATGTAAAATTGCAAGTAGAAAAATAAGAACCACCTTTGATGGGAAGGTAACAGTGTTCGGTGTACCTTGGGCATTGACC